>NC_091938.1:24673425-25295925 GCF_041260155.1 Ptychodera flava | reverse complement strand
CAGAGACATTGTACTAAAGCCATTCGGGTTATGGACACTGGCATTATCTACGTGCATGAGGGTAATATTTTCATGTGAAAGAAGGTCATTTTAATTAGTTATGTTGATATTGCTGTCAGTTGTCATGAAAAAGTATGCGGTCTTGCCCATAGTATTTGCACAATTGTTCCCGGGAATTGTTCTCAAAACATTCAATAGTTGCAGTAAGAAGACGTGATTTTTATAACAACAGCTAAAATCTTACGTTTTAGAATAAATTTAATCTTGAGTGCGAGTCAGTGTAGAAATTTAGACAATTATTCACAAAAAAGGCTCCAAGCCTAAGCGGTCATTGAGTTGCGGATTATGGTTGTACGTGTCTGCCCGAGTAGCGGTCAATGTCACCCGTTGCTGACTGATCCTATACGTCATTTGGGGCATGCCTTTCGTGACCGACTACAAGAAAAAACTGAGACAGATTTGGAAAAATAAATTACCGACTCGAAAGATATCGTGACAATATACGTTGTTAAAGATATTACAATTATCTCCAGCAATACAAGGTCTTTTCAGTTTTTTTAAGTTCCTTTTTTTCCAGCGGCCTGTTTTTTCTATGTCTGCCTCACTGTCTGTCTGTCTTTCTGTCCGCCAAACTGCCGTCCGTCTTTTCTTTCCCCATCGTCCGGTCCGATCGGCTTGGTTAGGTCCGCGTTGTTGCGAGGGAGGGTCCCCGACCGAAGGGACATCCTTTGAAAGCGAAATTGTTCTTTCTCGTATACACGGAGATATGACTTAACATCGATATAGCTTGCAGTCTGATTCATGTTAAAACCCACTTCTCACAAAGAGTAAAAGTTTTGCCTATAATGGATGCAGGCCAGAAACGTCAAAAATAACTAGTTTGTCGCTTTTCTCAATTCAACCACGTCAAAAAAAGCCTTTACGTGTATTTCAAATATTCCCTTCATTACAATAAACTTGCTGTTGTCTCGAGCTATAGAGAAAATAAAGATTTACAATTTTGACACACATCGCTGCAGAGCGTCATCTGAGAGAGAGAGAGAGAGAGAGAGAGAGAGAGAGAGAGAGAGAGAGAGAGAGAGAGATAGAGAGAGAGAGAGAGAGAGAGAGAGAGGAGAGATTGGAGGAGTGTAGATACATCAGTTCTTCCGATCGTATATTAGTACATGTATTGCTTTCAACAATATCTAACAATGAAAGCTCGGCGATGTCACGCTGTCTTTCAGACTGAACACCCTATGGATTTTATTGATCCATAAATTGCTCGATTTATTTTATCGTAATTCGGTTTCCGAATGGCGTCACGGTGGGGTAGACCCCCGGTCAGGTATATCATCCTTTCCAGGTCAATAGCGTTAGACTCTCACTGACCCTAGTTCGATTGACCCTGTGTGAGCATCATCTCAACTTTTGGACAGTCCACAATTTCCATATACCGGTACCAGAATAAATCGGTCGGTAAACCAATCAATCAACTAACCAACGACCAAGCAATCAATCTTTATACCTAGCTGTATGTTGGTCCATCCATCCATCCACCCATCCATCAACCCATCCATCCGCCCGCCGTTCGTCCGTCCGTCCATTCATCCATCCATCCATTTATCCATCCATGCATCCATCTATCTATCTATCTATCTATCTATCTATCTATCTATCTATCTATCTATCTATCTATCTATCTATCTATCTATCTATCTATCTATCTATCTATCTATCTATCTATCTATCTATCTATCTATCTATCTATCTATCTATCTGTCTGTCTGTCTGTCTGTCTGTCTATCTATCTATCTGTCTGTCTGTCTATCTATCTATCTATCTATCTATCTATCTCTTATCTATCTATCTTTCTATCTATCTATCTATCTATCAAGCTACCTACCTATCTATCTATCTATCTATCTATCTATCTATCTATCTATCTATCTATCTATCTATCTATCTATCTATCTGTTTTTATATATCTGCCCGTGTGTTTGTCGGTCCGTCTGTAAATCCGCTCTCATGTACAAACTTGCACACTTAATTGTGTTTCAACTCGTTTTATATTCTGTCACTTTTACCGATTTCTTCTGTGATCAGAACTCAATTTTCCTAAAATGTCGTATAATGGTGGAAAGACGCACTGAAAAAATATGTTATTATTATACAGCACTTAATACAACACAAACGCATACATACATACATACATACATACATACATACATACATACATACATACATACATACATACATACATACATACATACATACATTTTAACTTTGTTACGTCCCCTCTCTCTTCAATGCTCTATTGGTTGCATACGCATCCCTATTATCGTGATATTAGACGCAATCATGAGATATTTTACCTGTAAGTGGTTATCACATCATCATATTCGTTTCAAGTACACATTTCATTTGCCACGTAACAAATTTTCGAAAAATGAGAGAATTTAGATTTATCTGTAAATCGTTCGGTTCAATGTAATAAGACCAAACAAATCGGACAGACTGGTGACCAGCCTTTTAGTGCATGAATACAATTAGAAACAATTAATGAATCAGATGAAAAAATTCGACCGAATCAACAACTGGAGGACCTCAAATGGCCTCAGTTTTCGAAGTCAATGAAAGATTGGATACACGAAGTGTAATAGAACACGTGAAAGGCGCGTGCATTTTTAATGTAACATGATAACGCGCCATCACGATAAATGGGTCATTAAAGTCATTTGCAATGATTGGAATCATTTTCCATCTTTTCTGTAAAAAAATGCGTCATCAGGCACACATGAGGTCAATACCAACACGACCACTTCCTTCCGACTCTTGGTCATGACGTCAGTGTCCCAGGCTTCGGGAGAAAAAAAATCCCACTCCAGCTGTTTTCGCTCCGTCGATATGAAAGTAGGCCTGTTATACGTTCGACTGGCAAACAGAATGTGCTGGTGCCAATCGATAGCCCGTCGATGAGACGGCAAGGTGCCGAGAAAAGCTCGCCCGGTGCGGGGCTCTGAAGAAGAGGAAGAATCGCATTTCCTGTTCGATCCGATCGATACCGAACGTTGTCGAAGTCTTGTACCTCGCGTAGCGAAGTCCGGATCGTTGTATCCTCAAGGTTTTCATCTTGCACTCGCATTACGAAGTCATTTTTGTTTCGCAGACCCGGCGAATCTTCCTCTCCTTAGCCTTACATGGGACTCTAGTATAGATTTTCTTACAATGTAATGTTATCTACATCTTGTTTCCTGTGCCATGTATCTGTGGTATATTTGATGAGTATGAAATTGTGCTGTAAGGTAGTATGCGCCTCGAAAGTGAAAGATTTGCACTTTTGCTCAAAATTTCCTCAAGGAATGTTTCAACCATTCTCTTTCAAAATCAAGAATAAAAGTCGGGGTTCATCGTGAAAATTTTGGTACTAGAGAAAGAAATTTACCGATAGTTGAAATTCAAAATGGCCGCCATAAAGTGTTAACTCTATGGAGAAAAATAAAGTTGTCGATTTTCGAAAAACTAATACGGTGAAAAGTTTCCTTTCATCAAGAGGTTAAAATTGAATCCGCACATGTGGTAGAGCAGAAAAGAATTGTAAAAGTTTGAGAGTCCGAATATCTGTCACCATTTCTAATCTACCTCTTGTTGGGGTTCATTTTAAAGCTCATGCAATAAATAAAGTTTTCACCGGCTTATTTTCGTGAAAATCAAAAATGTAATTTTCCTCGTGGATTAATACAGGGATTGCGGTCAATGTTAATTTCAAGTGTCGGCCAATATTTGGTGCGTTGTTTCTCTAGAACAGAATTTTGCACGGTGAGCCCTGGTTTTTATAGGTAATAGTTTGTTAACTTCGAGGCGCGAACCGTCTGAAATCTTAACCCGTTTTTCAATGATTTTCAATGTATAAGCTTAAGTTTGTTTTTTTTACCCACAGTGTTCTGTCGTTTACTGGTTCTATTGCCTGGTCATCACTTTGAAGATCATCGGAGAAACATCGCAGCCGTGCACGCTCGACCTTACGCTGTTTGAACAAAGAAATGCCACCAAATGCAAGGATGTTTCGAGGCATTTTGTTGTGCACGTCACTTTTAAATAGCACCCCAGGAGGTAGTAAGCGCACGAGTCTCCAGATATGGCTAAATATCTTTTGAACAGATTAATATTGAATAGGGAAATTTGCAATCTTCGTCATTCTTTCCCGGGAAACTAGGCATCAAAGAATAATTTCACGAGTTTTGCATCAAGCCTGCCTGCATATTTCAAGCCTAGGATTAGTCTGTTGCATGAAAAATTGATCGGGGATGCACATTTTCACCTCATGAAATCTTTCCCGCCGGCAATTGACTTTTGAGTCGAAACTTACCAAAAAACCTAAACGTTTAAGGTACTAATCCGACATCGATCGTCTGACGGCATTCCTAATGCCGTCCTAGTTCTTTATTATGACGCCTTGTTCGCGTGATCCAAAGTGTTAATTTTTCAGACCTAGATATAAATAAGCTTATTGCGCAAATTTCAAGATAAAATATTTCTTTCATCACTGCCCAGAAGTTGAGGTAGAAGAAGCAAACTTATGGGACTATGGTAGACTGTGGTTCATTTTAATGTTACTTGAGGGGTATGCTCGTATTTGTTCAATATTATAGGCACCCTCAGACAAGTATTGATGGCTACCGTTTTTCATGTGTCCTTGCAGTTCCCAACCCAGTCAAATATTGACTAATTTACAGTAAATTTCGTGATGTCAACAGAAGAAGATGTGACATCACATACTGAGTAATTTGGGGTAAATTATGGTGAGTCAGAAAACGTTAATTTGAACTCGCAAACTAACATTGATTTGAATTGATAAACAATGTAGTTTGGATGATAATTTCTTTCTCTTGGAAATGATTTTATCTCATTTACAAATTTTGACGTACTTCAGTCACATGACGGCTTCAATCTGATCTGATATTCACATCTGACGCACTACCTCAGGACCGGGGTGACCGAAACTGCTAAAACTCTCCCCCGAGGAGGAGGAATATGCAATGCGTCTAGTGAGTCGACATAGTAGATGTACACAACTTATCCATTTTATATAGAAAGCAAATTTCAGTTTTCGGAAATATTGTAGCTTCATTCAATAATCTCATGAGTTAGTGACGCAATGTTACGTCAGCGTTCCTGATTTGAAACAATGTCTAAATCTGTGCCTGTGTCACGATAATTTCTGGATTAATGGACCCATGGGTTGGAATGAACGACTGATCCGGCAACAACTCGTAATGAAGCTGTAAATGACAATATCGAATGATTGTTTTTTTTTAATAAAGCATATATTTTAATTTTCTTTCTGTAGTAGAAATACTCAACGCGTTTATCCCTGTTTGATACTGTTCTTTTGAAAGAAAAAGACGAGAGACAAACGATAGAATAATATCCAATGACAGAAAGATCTGATGAGAAATAAAGGTGGAGAATTTCATTTATACCTCACATGAGGTAGACACTCAGACAAGTACCACAAGATAAAAACAAAGAGAGATAGGCAGACAGGCAGACATGCAGATAGACAGTGAAATACTGAGACAGACAGGGGTAGGGAAATACGACAACAAAAGACCGCGTTCCTATGTTCCAGCGTTCACCGCATATCAAATGCAATGACGTACATCACATTAAATCCTGTTGAAGCCGATTTCTTGTCCTCTGCCCACATACATGAAAAAGCAACAGGGCGCATTGCCTTCAGCTAAACCTGGCATTTTTCGGATGAAAATTATTTCCAACTTTTAAACGCTCAAAATCGCAGTCGCCATGTACTCTTGTGCCGCCCACTCGGTATGAATTACTTCAAATGTAGGCGGAAGTTAGAGAAAAAATAAATGTTAAATGTTATTGCAACGGGCGAGAGACGTAGCGAAGCAAAGTAAAGTTTTGAGGATGGTGTGCACCTTATGTCCGAGGCCGATTGAAAAGTAGGAAAATGTTCATTTCAAACAATGAAAGCTTTACAAACTAAAAAGTAAAACAGGTGAAACACTACAATCTCTGCCAGAAATCGTACTTTAATTTGAAACAGGACTCAAAAATCAAAACAAGTTTTCCCTGGGCCTCTTCAGTATGGGGTATTTGGGGTAAAAAACCTCAATTTTGGTATTGATGATAAAAATTAATTTAAGTCGCAAACTTGACTCTATTTTCTGAAATGTAATAATCCACTTGAAAGAATGTTATATGTACAAAAAAAGACTTTCATTTTGCATTTTCTATCCTCATTCTAAAATGGCATGGATTGAAAGACTGACACTCAAAAAAGTGATTAAAAACATGATTAGCAAAATTAAAATGCCTCTTATTCAAAGTGTAAGAACTTATTGCGAAACAAAATAGTTGTTTTTTGTATAGTATGTAAAGAACATAATGCGAAAATTTTAGAAAATTGGACCAGAGTGGAGTTAAATTCTTTTGAAATCTTGAAATTGGGAGAAAGAGAAGCCAGGAAAGCGGATGGCTTGCATACATTTGCATAAATTAACTTCTTTATCACGCAACTTACGACTGCTTGACAAGCTATAAGGTGAACCAAACAAATATTTAATCTTAGATTAGCAAATTAATTAAATTGAATGAATATTTGCAAAAAACGTGATTTTTGAGCAAAATAAAAATGTCTTCAAACGAATGTTATCGACAGAATTTTACTAAAGAGGGGCACCCTAAATACGATAAAAGTCCGTGTGGAGCGATTATTTAGGTAATATTTGGTGTCCGTTGTCAGCAAGACTGTGTGACTCTCAGAAACTGGAAAATTTCTTATTGTGAATCAACGCATATATTGCCATACGGTACAAATCATGTTATTAAGGTATCTTCAAAATGGGTGTTCGCTATCTCAGTTTTTATCTGAACCAACAATTATTATATTTTTTGCAAGGGTTCGCAATAAGCAAGGCCCCGCCATTTTGAATATCGAACGTCGGTAGTGGGTTTAATTTAATTTGAATCCCCAAGGAGAAGACTTCCTTCCGCAGAAAAGCTCGAGTAACGCTTTAAGACTTTAATTCAATTTTCAAGATACATATTATCATGAGGGTTATCGAGGCCCTGCGTTGGCATCGATCATTTCTCGGCATTTTTCTGCTCTATCAAGATTTATATCTTTCATGGAAAGTATGGTAGAAAAATTCCATACATCAATTATTTCGTTTGTTAGCGCTCAGGCTTGATTTGATATTCAAAATGGCCGCCGTCCCTGTGTTAATTCTATGGAGAAAAATAAAATTTTCGATTTTCAAAAAAATCTAAGACGGTGAAAGTTTTCCTTCTCCAAGGGTTTCAAAATGAGCCCCCACAAGTGGTATATCAGTAAAGAATTGGAAAAGTTTGAGAGTTCAAACACCTGTCCCCGAGGTGCATTCTACCATAAGTGCAATTTCTGTCCGTACTTGACCAAAAACATTCTGATTTTTTCCTTAATCATCACTCTTTCCTCTTTTCGAAACCGGCTTGGCAGTGCTCCGACACGAAAAACATCGAAGTTATCAGCATCCCCGCTAGATATTCATTCCATAACAGCGAATGTATGTATGTTTCATCCAATAGACGATATATCAGCATTCATTTCTGAAAAGTGCCGTGGTAACCATGGTTTGGGTATGCAAATTCGAAGATAACTTTTTACCCTTAATCAAAGGAGAATATCTATTTACCTCTAGTCTTACTCTGTATTGTAATGAAATGTATTGGCTGCATACCTCTACCGAGTGTTTTTGCTTCACACAGCAACACTATTTCCAAAACATGAAAACAAGACAAAGGTACAATTATTTATCCACTCTGACTGTTCGAGGGGGGGGGGGGGGGGGGGGGGGCAAATATAATGCTGGTTTAAGAGAGCTCGTCTCGCGGACAGAGTAAAACTTTTCCAATTCTTTTCTGAGCTATCACTCGTGGGGACTCATTTTGACCCCCTTGGAGAAAGAAAAACTTTCACCGTCTTAGTTTTTTGAAAAATCGAAAATTTTATCTTTCTCCGAGTCCATAGAGTTAACACAGGGATGGCGGCCATTTTGAATATCAGATATCGGTAAATCTTGGGTAATTTGTCTCTCTAGTACCAACATTTGCACGGTGGCCCCTGATTTTTATTCTTTATTTTGAACGGGAATGGTTGAAAGATTCCTTGAGGAAAATTTGAGCAAAAGTTTAACTCTTTCACTTTTGAGGCGCATTCTACCTTAAGGGTCTGGTTGGATGAATGGATGGCTTGATAATGAAAGGACAAGTTTGATATTTTGAGTATCTCGCCTCGTCTCTGAGTGTTAATGATTGGTAAGTGACCCATTTGTTTAAGGTGGAATGCGCCCCGGGGACAGATGTTCTAACTCACAATACTTTGTTACCCTACCGTTTGTGAGGGTTTGTTTTGAAACTCATAGAGTAAGTAACGTTTTTACGGTCTTATTTTCTTGAAATGGAGCCCACCCCTCTGTTAACATAGACTGGCGGCCATTTTGAATTTCAAATATCATTCGGCAGTTTTAGCTAATTTGTATCCCCAGTACCAACTTTAGTAAAGTGATCCTTGGTTTTTATTGTTGATTTCGAAAGGAATGGTTGGAAGTTTCATTGCAAAGGGTCAGAGCAAAAGTTTAACGGTAGGCTAATCGGTTGTCGCAGAGTTAGTTTGGAAACGGAAATGGCTGAAAGAATGCCTCACGACAGTGATACCACTTTGTCTGACAGCAGGGGAGGCTACAACATGCTACAACGTTGTACAACATGCTGGATCAGAGTGTGTAGGTACACCGTTTACTGGTCACATTAGCGTCAGCCGAGTTCATCGCCTGGTGTCATATTACCCAATCATTCATCGCTTCCAATTTCTTCACCTCAAAATGATCTCAACTCAAGATGATCGAATGGGAAGCACACCTCGATAAAAAACGCGAAGGAAAAAAATGAATGAGCAAGATGCTTAACAGAGTAGTAATGTGGAAATGCGTCATAGGTAGGACGAACTGCGTCACGAGTGGAAGGGAATTGACTCGTCTCATTACATCCAGGCTAATATCGACGACGCAGGAGGAAGACTTTGATTCAATATTCGATCAATTGCCATATTTGATCGATCTGTTCATTTAATGATTATATATTCAATGCATCTTCCAGTGATCAGCGGAAACTTTTTTTTCTCCATTTACCACATCCCGAGAGAGAGAGAAATCGTCAGCAGACTAGAGGATGCTGTAAAACGCTCGCTGTCCTCATGTATTAACCCTTTGAGCGCCAAAGTCAATTTTTGTCACCTATATCAAAATATACACAAGTCAACTTTTTTCTAAATTTTGCTAAAATTATGATAAAAATCTGAAACCAATAAAATGTGATATTCATATGGTCCAAAATTGTCAAAAAAATTACAGAAAAATTCAGCAAATTCGTAAAATGTTGCACACTATGATTTTGGGGTGAAAAATTGCAGCGCTCAAAGGTTTAAACCAGTGTATAAATTTTACGGTGACAGTAAGTCACAGGCGGCAATTGTCACTGCTTTCCAAATAAGCTATGATACCACTACGTTCATGAAAACACACTTGCTGCTTTAATTGACGGCGTTAACCTGTTATGAATATCGTATTTGTTTCTTTCCTCCAGCGTTTTTATGACTACAGCTGGTTGCTTTTGTTTTGCACAGACGCGAAATAAATAAAATATTATATAAATCACACGCATAACCCTAAATATCCTATTCCAAATAAGTCGACCACAGACAGATTGTTCGCGTTTTCAAATAAAGGGAGTTAATTTACCAAATCTCGCCAATCCTAGGGGGCACAGAACAAAAAAAGGGTGAAACAAAATCAAATAAAAAGATACAGCCGGATAAAGTGAAATAAAATGAATCAACGTAAAATAATATAGGATAAAATAAAAAGTAGAAACAAACAAGATAAAATGAAATAAGATAAAATGAAATATACGAAGAAAAGTTCCCGCCAACCAATCATATTGTTGAGAGTGAGATTAATAACACACACATTCTTGTGTTTCGACCTGAAAAGCCACTCTAACATTCGCATCATCTTACAAGTGTCTCGCAAAGCCTTCGCAAACACAGAAACCCTTTCAATCACAGACTCATCAGACACGGAGATTTGACTTTTTATCAAGACCAATATCGCACATAACAGCTGGCTCAATCACTGCTTTTTCACTCTTGACAGTCGCGAACAAGAACTGGTCATTTCTTTGCCTGGTTATCGTTCATCTCCCGCAACCCAAAATCATCCATCAGCATCGTTTTGTTCCGTGTCGACGATCGGAAACCGTCGTTCAGTTTATCGGGTGCATGCATGGCCCACCTAAGCTACCGTTCTTTTCCTAAGGTGGACTACCCAGCCCACCACTTTCATGAGTACGCCGTGTGCTGAATAATCTCGATCGGTAATCACCGTTCAGTTTGCGAAAATTGACCACTGATACTTCCAACACCTTAGGCCAAAATATGTGTGTGTCCGGTAACCCAAGCTACCCCAGCAGAACCTATACCCTAGTTATTTTTTCATTTTGATAAAAAAAATCGAGCAAATTCTCTGAATTTTACCATATTTCACGGGTATTGGCCGACAAAAAGAAAAAAAAGATTTCCTCCGATCTATACCTACCCTAATTTTCGGAGACATGATACCGCCGGTAACACACAATTTTTATTTGGCCTTTCCTTCATCTTCATACCTTCATAACCAACAGTCCTCTATACGAATTACATATAGAGTTTCCTCTCTACACACATGCACTGTACATTGTATGTGCTGTATACTTTCAAAATATTTGCCGCACTGTCAGCGCAGAGGAACGGGCAATATCTGTGGTATAAGAAAATCCGTAACGGGACGGGGTCTTTTTATATAGGGGTACCACCTAATATTTTTGAAATTTCAAATTCTACTGGTCCTTTTTGAGCGACTTAATATAGCCTCGTGATACACTCGGGTTCTTTCCAGGTCGATTGTCTTGAAGGAGTCGTCAAGTGTCGTCTTGAAGGAGCATCTTCAGAAAATTCGATTGTCATCAAATGAATGCCTGAGACACTTTCCTCTGAGCACACAAGAAAATCTAAAGTCTGAAGCAAATGTAAGGCAAGCTCCTCTAAAAGAAAGTAGGCAATTATGTGTTGTCTTTAGCCAAGGGCTTATTGATCTGAAAACGGCTATTTAGTTTGACCACAGATTGCATAGTTTTCATGTAGCCTGTCGAGATACTGTCGATGCACACATCCAAAAAGAATACGTTCCTTGGTGCCCCGTAGAGAGATATGTTGTGATCATAGGAGACAATATGACATTTCGGTTTAAGGTCCGAGCGATCACAGGTACAACACGCGGCGATTGAAATATCCCTCAAGGAAATGCCAACTTTTGCGTACAAAGACTCTCGGGAAAGAGTCAAAATTTATTCGACATCAAGCCTAACCTACCTGATAATGGAACGTTAAACAGACATTTTCCCCATTTCTCATTGAACACGGTAGTGGCGGTCAATGATGGTGACCAATGCCGGACGACATCGATTTTTTTTTTCAATTAAACGAAGCAGCATCGCCCCTGAACTTGATCTAAGCGTCAACTAGAAACTTGACAAAATTACTGAATTATTATACCTCCTCCGTGTTTGACTATTCGGCGTTTGTCTGATAATTTAATGCATAATTTCTCACTCACTTAATCGTCGATTAGACGCGAAAGATTTAGTGTGTTTGTGTTCGTCTGCGTTTCTGTCTGTGCGGCTGTCTGGTTTAGTGTCTTCGTCTGTGACAGTGTTTGTGGGCAGCGCTGAAATTGTTCGCTCACGGGGAACGAGGTATCTTCCCCATGCACGGATCAGTATTTACACATAAAGGTTACTATATACTTTTTTTACTGCGTTGAAGTGTCTGTACCGTAACAAACTGCCCCTATCATACCAAATATCAGGCCAAGTAAACCATCCCATAAGCAGCTGTACGGTTGCAAGAATTCAGTCGGCGCGCCCTGAACAGATTCAAACCACACAGGCAATCCATGTTAAACACTCGTTTATTATCTTTCTCTGGCGAAATTAATAGCAATTACATGCCAACTGTTGGCACGTGTCTCGTCGGGTTTACTAATAAATCAACTTTGGCGACAATAGTGACGATAAATTTGCCGGTGGGGAATCAACCAGTTTTTCTGTCCCAGCATCGAGTCCCTTTCCTGAAATTGAACAGAAATACTCACATGAATTTTTAAATATAACTGAGATCAGAAATCGGTGCATTGGAATAAAATAAGTAACGGTGGATCTACAAACAGTTGATTTGGATGGTGGCTTCTGACGTCAGTGGTGACAGCTTGTTGGGCGCTGACAACGCTAACGACAGTAATTTACTGAAAGTTCCGGGGAAAAAAACAAGCTTGAAGATGTATTGGGAAATAAACAAGGTCAAAATCACCAGTCAAAGGCAAATGTTAAGGACAGCAGTCTAAACTGTTAAGACTTCGAGGGGGTGAATTTGCGGGTTAACGTGCGTCACAAATGGGTAATCTTTCATAAGCTTGTGAAAGTACTCGTTTTTTTCCCCGATTTTAAAAAGAGAAACGATGGTCTACGAGACTTATCGTTTGCCGCACTGCCATGTGTACCCTGCGCTCTCTACAAAACGGCTCCTTAATCCGCCCACTCGAAAGTCGCGAACTGACCCCTTGAAGCGGAAATCTATTTTGGTTGATTCTATTTTTTGTCAGCTCGCTGGAATCAAACGAATATCGATGCAACCAATATTATCAACGTCTTACTTTCCCCCCCCCCCCCCTTGTCATTAGTTGTGGCTGTATCATTGATGTTTCTGTTCGATTAGGAAGACTATCGTGACGGCATCAATGATTGGATTCCAAGCGATAACCGAGTCGCAACTTGAAATGCGAGTTCTACTTCTGAGTTCCGATATTTTCGGCTTGTGTTCGATATAACACGATTAGCCGTAGCCCCTTTTTTGTATTCCGATAACAGAAAAGGAAATAAAACGTTGATGGTTTGTGCATTTGTGGGTAATAGTGTCCTCTTAACCGATATCAGTCACGTTGGTCCACTAAACGGACAACCGTTATTTCATCAATCATTTCGACTATTCATTGTGCGCATGCGCCCCAGTGTGCTGCCAAAGGCGCTATATCTGATTCCCCCTTGCCCTACGCGCACTCTCGGTTACATTTGTTTTCTCGGTTGTGAAACTAAATTTGAATTATTTTCCCAACAGTAAACCAATGCATGGGGTACTGTACACGACGCGTCCCCTCGCCTTGCTAAAGTTCAGGCTCTAAAACATTAAAACGTCGCCTGTAATTTACGTCATCTCCTCGGGCCGATGTAAATTATCGCGATTATTGCACGGACCCTGACAGCTTGCTTCCGGGCACTAAGTGTGCGATTCTGTACGAGCAATGACCCCTGGCCTCCTACCATGTCCAGGTCACCAGTGGCCCATTTATTTCAGCGTTACTATGTAAGAAATGCGCAGCTACTGGGGGAGACTACTACTTCTATGGTGGATGAATACTTTGTTTTGTTTGTCTTACACACAGGTGCTCGCAGCGCTGCTTGGATCGTCGATGGAAGGCCCAGGATCGACGAGTGGGGCCGACTGCCCCCGGCGACGGCCGAACCTCGGTAGTAAAGAATGGAAGGCTTGACACAACAAATTGGCGAGAAGTAAAAAAACAACGAAATAGAGCATCCACTCTCAAAGATTCGCTCGTCAACAAGTACATTGTACATTACATGCCTACGTACACATGTTGCGTTGAAAAGCCGGATTGTGGGTATTGCTAAAAGATTTAAACAGTAGAAGAAGACAGTGTAGCTGATCTAAGGACAAGAAATTGCACTGAAAATTATGTCAGAGTTGATATACATTCGCTCGGGCTCTTATTCTCTGTTTTGCTATTTTTAAAACTCTCGTCTTCTCTAATGTGCTTCCTGCGTCTTTGCGACACTCTGTGTTGAGACTGTAAGCATGCTTACGGTATTTATTAGGCCGCCTCAGCTCCGTTACTAAGCTTTGAGATTTCATTGATTCCATCCACGCATGCGCATTATTGATTACAGTAGATACAACGCTTCGATCACTTTTCTGCATTTTAAGTATAGACACGAGTACCGAATACTGAACAATCATTGAAATTGGTGATTGGACCTGGACTTTCTCTCAAAATGTTGACATCATGAAAATATCTTAATACAGTGGGTCCTATTCCGCTTTTCCGCGCTTTAAAATTTAGCAAAGATGTTTTACAAACAAAGCGTATGTATTTTTCTCTTGTGTTTTGACAAATATGAAAAACTACTACAGGGAAAGTTACCCATCTTTTTTCGGGGTGGTAACGATAATTTTAATCGCTACATGTATCAACTAAATTTTCTAAATCGTCAAGAATACATTTAAACGCCTTTAATTTGTTGGCACCGCCTGTGCATCATTTCCCCCGTCAATGTCTCCCTCCTTGGCGGACTGAATCCAAAATCTCAGTAGACCGTGCTCGATCTTTGGCATATAGATATTTATCATTGATCACGACTCGATAGAAGGTGATTTGAATATTCAGACGACGCTCATTAGTACACTTTGCATCAGTGAGTACATACATTTAGATTGAACTTTCACCACTTATTTTGTCATGCACTGATTTCTGAAAGAGAATGTACAGTGATCAAGTTCTTTCACAACGCATCCCTCCTTCGACAAATACTACTTCGAATGAAAATTTCTGCGATTAACACCAAACCCTTTTAAGGGTCTGTGGTTTAACTGAAATATTTAACATAAGACGTTACGGTACCAGACATATATAGATATTGTCCGTTTGTATCCCTTTCACCGCTTGACTTTGATATATACCCATTTTAGTTTGGGTGGGTGTTACTTTGTATATCCCATTTGATTGAATAGATGCTACTTTGTATCCTTTTCACTGCTTGGCATTGTTATATACCCATTTTTAGATTGTGTGGATGCTACTTTGTATCCCACTTTTATTGGATAGATGCTACTTAGTATTCTTTTCACTGCTTGGCATTGATATATACCCATTTTTAGATTGGATGAATGCTACTTTGTATCCCATTTTGATTGGGTAGATGCTATTTTGTATCCTTTTTTCACTGCTTGGCATTGATATATACCCATCTTTAGATTGGGTGGATGCTACTTTGTATCCAAATTTTATTGGATAGATGCTACTTTGTATCCTTTTCACTGCTTTGCATTGATATATACCCATCTTTAGATTGGGTGGATGCTACTTTGTATCCCAATTTTATTGAATAGATGCTACTTCGTATCCTTTTCACTGCTTGGCATTGATATATACCCATTTTTAGATTGGGTGGATGCTACTTTGTATCCCATTTTGATTGGAGAGATGCCATTTTGTATCCTTTTCATCGCTCGGCTTTGGTATGTACCTACTTTTAGATTGGGTGGATGCTACTTTGTAGCCAATTTTGATTGGATAGATGCCATTTTGAACCCTTTTCACCGATTGGTGATGGTATATACCAATTTTTCTGATTGGGTGGCAGGATGTTATTTTGTGTCCCTTCAACTGTTTGACACTGGCAGACACAAATATTGTGATTGGGTTGATTCTACTGGGTATCTCTTTCGCCACTTGACATTGGCAGATACCCATGTTTTGATTGGGTTTACGCTATTTTGTATCCGTTTCACCGTTTGACGTTGGTATATATCAATATTTTAATTGGGTGAATGCTACTCTGTATCATTATTATTATTATTATTACACTTTATTTAAAGAGGGTAATCTGATTACAGTAAAGTAATTGTAATTTCCATCAGAGCCCTCATGAAAAGAAGGCAAAATACACAAACAAATCATCGAATAAACAAAAACGTATGGAATAGACGAATAGAAGATGTCGAAGACAAAGGAAAAATAGGCTAGTCTAAGTCAGAGCCTTCATTACAATATTTCATGAAAAGATAACAATGCAGTTTTGATTTAAACGTCGACAAGGCTTCACAGTCACGGATAGTTGGGGGAATGGAATTCCAGATTTTAGTAGCTCGATATACAAATGATCTTTGACCCATGCTTGTCCTAAACATTGGTGGGTAAAGGTTACCATTACTAGAACTACGAGTATTTAAACGATCCATTTCTGAGAGAGGTTGGAATAGATCACTAATATAGCTTGGCGAGACCATTTAAACTTTGAAAGTCATAACAGCTGTAAAGTATTCAATACGTAAATCTATGGGCAACCAGTGCAAACTAACAAAAACTGTTCGAGAAGGAAAAGTCGGGTCAACTCCGAGAATTACCTTACCAGCCCTTTTCTGGAGTTTGTACAATCTTTGGAGATTGGTCTTAGACGTACTAGCCCAAACAATACAACAATAGTCAATTACAGACAAGAACAAAGCGTTATAAACTAGCAAAAGAACACTACTTTGAGAATAGGGGCGTAGTCGTCTTATAACACCAATTCTTGCAGACAAAGTCTTGCACAAATTATCTATGTGGTCATCCCAGCATAAAATGTTGTCTAATTGAACACCAAGTAGTTTGTGAACAGCAACACTGTCAATGAGAGTATCATTGATCTGGATGTGAAATGAAATATCAGAGTCGGCTAAGTGATAAATTTTGGGGCGAGACGCAACAATCATATATTTTGTTTTAGTGGTGTTAATTGCCATGCTATTGTTATGAACCCAGTTTGAGATTGGCACGAGATCTCCATTCAGTCTCCCCTCGACTTGTTCAATGTCAATTCCAGAAACATCTGTATTCCTTTTACCGCTGAACTTTGGTATATACCCATTTTTGATTGGGTTGATCCCACTGCATATCTCCTTTGCCATTTGATGTCGGTACATACACCCACATTTCGATTCGGTTGATGCTACTTGGTATCCCTTTTAGCGCTTTAACGTTGGTATATACCCAAATTGTGATTGGGTTGATGCTACTGTGTATCTCTTTCGCCATTTGACGTCGGTATATACACCCACTTTTTGATTCGGTTGATGCTACATGGTATCCCTTTTACCGCTTGAACGCTGGTATATACCCAAATTGTGATTGGGTTGATGCTACTGTGTATCTCTTTCGCCACTTGGCATTGGTAGATACCCATTTTTTGATCCGGTTGATGTTACTTTGTATCCTTTTACCGCTGAATACCTGTATATACCTATTTTTTGATTGGGTGTATGCTACATAATTTGTATCTTTCGACACTTGATGTTGGTATATACCTATTTTTGATTGGGCCGATGCTACTATGTTGAAATACAAAATCTTGCCTTTTAAAGGACTGCAGTAGTCGGAACTGCGCTCAAAGGTCGTATGGGACCCTTGCTACTATAATGTAAACACTGTATCCAAGGTACGACGGTGATTGATGAAAGTTAAAACATGTCTGTCACATTCTATATAGTATAATTTAAATGTTCCAGGTATGATGATGAGGTTCATCTAGATATCGTAATGTTTGTAAACATGAAACTCGCACAGGTGCAGTTCCGACGACTGTTTCCCTTAGAATAGTAGAACAAGGAACTGTTATTTGAAAATGACAAAGATCACAGGAAAAACAAAAAAATATTGCTAATGTAGCATTTAATGTCGTTGAAGAATTATTCTGATATTGAAGCAAAGAGCGATGACAGAATTTATATTCAGATGCGGTATTCTTACTCGAAAATGCCAGAAAAAAAGGAAAAATGAATAAAAAATAAAAGGAAGAATAAAAACAGAACAAAGCAAGCAACAGCTATCGAAGAGCACTGAAATTTATCAGAATAATTATTATTTCTTGTCTGGTGCAAAAATGGAGCTTTTTCAAACTTTGAAAACATACAATGTCATTGCAGTCTGCAGAGGAATGCGAGTGACTGCACACGTCCCATTATTACAGGTAGTTGCCTGAGTTTAGAACATTGCCTGCATTGTGGCCGCACAGTATTACTTGTGTTAGTTGTCTGAGTGAGAACGCGTGTCCTATGGATATACATTAGCTTGTCAAAGCGAAATTTGTGTACAGGAATGTCACACGGTCACGGTGGTGATTTCAAAACTTAAAGGGCTTGGCCAAGAAGCTGTAACTTTCGACGATTTAATGTCAACAACAGTTTCTTGTTCTCCTCACAAAGCATCTTGAGATACACAGTATTCAGTTTGTCAACTCAGTCTGTACATGATGTGTAGACTGTATTGTTATTGTTGACAAGTGAATTCTGGTCTGGGCTAGAACTCACATATGAACAATAACGGTTTACTTTACGTATATAGAGGCTGTGTTTGCAAGCCAAATAGAGGGTGTTTCAATATCCTTAGGGAATACAGCAGAGACTTGCAAAATAAAAAGGGGTTGTTTTTTAGTTGTTTACCCGGATGACAACGTCGAAGATTCAAAGTCACTTACTGGTTTGATTTTTCTGGCTTCCCAGCAGTATATATCAGACACATTACCAACTTACTTATAAATATATGTATAGTGCATCAGTGTGCGTATAGCTTCCTCCATTACTCTCCGGCTCTCGTAACACGTGTCCGTCGGTTCAACTGTAAAGGGTCATAGCTATAACATTTGAAGTTTTTGTGCGACTATTTTTGAAAGTTCGTATTCTGAATACTGTGTATCTCAACGTGATTTGGAGAGTAGAACAAGAAACTGTTGTTAACATGTAAGATATATACAAGTACTGATGTTCCAATGGATGTACTTAATATATATATATATATATATATATATATATATATATATATATATATGTGATATATATGTGATGTGTGTGTGTGTGTGTGTGTGTGTGTGTGTGTGTATATAATATAGAGAGAGCATCAAACTATAACCACAGACAGACACAGACACAGACACAGGTGCGTGTGTGAGAAACAGTTTATGTGAATGAATGTGTGTCTGTGATTGGGGTTTTGTAGACTAACCTGAAAAAAAAACTGTTAAATGGGTTTTATGTCGGTCAATCATGCTTTCTTTACCCAGTGGCAAAGTTCAAGACAGGGTCAAACAAATTTACATTGTGTATTTATTAATAGAAGCGTATGCAAATTATATGACGCAGGAGAATCGGGCTGTTGAAGTACCTGGTGCTATTAATAGAACAGTAAAGCGCAGCTCTCTTAAAATATTATTACGCCCATACAATTTGTATTCAGGTTTCACATTTCGATAGAACCCTTTTTTCTGATATAATGTATCGAAAAATCTAAATATTTTGAGATGGGACAAATATTCCTTTACAATTGATTAGTTCATGATAACATTTTATGTTTTAGTATTTTTTACAGTCGAAAAAAAATGAATGGTCAACAGCTTGTACCAAAGGAAGTCTACAGATTGAGATGTTGTATGGAAAGCGGTATCTGTGCTCGACCTTAATGCAGCTACAGTCTCTCAGGCCTACTGATCAACGTAAAACAAACGAGAAATATTGCTTCTGAATATTGCGATGGAGAAACACAGGGAATTCTCTGAGGCCCCCGCTTTTTACTGAGGGCGACGATGCTAACTACCATCCACTCATTTCCGAATCGGCCGTAATTGCGATATTTCCCCGCTCGGAGCTTGAAAGCAGGTCGGAGATTTAGCGACATACGTCAAGGTGAGAACTGGTGTGACCGCTACCAAGGCCGTTCGCGCGGTACAGCGGTTGAGCGCATACGCTGCCGACCGTTGAGGTACCAGGGTCTATTAAACAAATGTAGTAGTCGCAGGGCACAATAGATTGTCTATATAAGGCAATCAGCGGGTAAATTAGCTACTGACGTCAGTCAGTTGTCCATATTTGCCACTGACGTCAGCATCGTTGAATCTGTTTTTGTAAAACGTTTTGTTATTGGAGTACTTTGAGTGTGGTGACGTCAATCGGTGACGTGCGTATATAAAACATGGCGCGAATCGGGGGGAGTTTAGTTGTCTCCACGCACGTAATACGGACAGGGTATATATGCAACGCAGCCTATTTGGACTGCTTTTACGATCGTCGAGGGTCGGCCGTTGACGTCTTACGTAGGTGTATCGTCGTACTTAAAGTGACGAAGATGGCGAAAACTGGTGCAAACCTTCAATCGCCGGGGTCACGGATTTTGTTCTGCCGGAGACTTTTTAAATGTACGTGAACGTTTATATCTATTCAAGTATATAGGTTTATGCAGAGCCAAAGCACATTACTTCACTCGATTTTTTTGCTCTCTCCCGCGACTAGTTTTTTAGAAACCCGACCTTGTTGTCAATAAGCGCCCGTGTACCTGGCTGCCAACCTGGGAAGTGGGTAATTGGGACCAACTTCGGTCACCAAATCAGTGTGCTCCACCCAACTTGCCTATGGATCCGATGCGGAGACGAAGCACACCGCTTGTTCGCCCATGGACGACACTCCACCTTACGGTAGAATATGTATATACTCATGTATCCCGGAATATTTTTTTTTTGTTTTCAGGGTGCGATAAACAACAAAGTA
The DNA here is from genome assembly GCF_041260155.1 of Ptychodera flava. Taxonomy (NCBI): domain Eukaryota; kingdom Metazoa; phylum Hemichordata; class Enteropneusta; family Ptychoderidae; genus Ptychodera; species Ptychodera flava. Next base: position 25,275,422 of record NC_091938.1, on the reverse strand, counting down.
ATTTGTTGTTTGTTTGTAAATTTACATTGACACATCACCTAATAATATTTCGCTTAATCGGAAGATTCACTTTCTTCTATTCAAAAGAGACAGGCGAAGCTCCGCGAATGTCTAGTATTTCCTGAAGTACACGGCTTTCTGAGATTCTTTTTCCCTCTTTCTTCAAAGTTTTTGTTCCTGGTAGAGAGGTTACCAAGTTTTATATTGTCCAAGCCGCGATCGAAGTTGGCAACTTTTCTTTCTGATCGATATTCCATTTTTTATCACTATTTTTTTTAAACAGGTGGTTCTACTGGCGGCTGGCTTCACGGGCAGGGCGACGACTGACAAACTTTTGTAACTTTCCTCCCATGGATGAGCTTAAAAATTGACAAATTCCGACAAAATAGTTTACTTCTTTCGATATTTCTATATTTACATTGAGATCCACGCGTGACTTCGTTCTCATCCAAAGCTTACACAACGGGTTGTTCGAGCAGTTCTGTCTCGCCGACTACGCGTTTGCTATTCAGGCTCGTCGGGCGGCTGATGGTGTATTTAAAATTTTTTATGACCGTTTCTATAAATATCCCTTATTCTGTCCCATTTTAGTTGGTAATCATGTGCGGTTATCCACCCTGCAGAAGTTTCACAAATGCCTGATGAAATTTAGTAGCTGTATGTGCTTAACTCTCGCGTGGTCAAGCATCGTCAAGCTTGCCAAACTTTTAGCATTTTCCAAAGATTTCAGTCATCTAGACAGCTCAAAAATAAGTAATTGAGTCCACAGTGACATCATTTTCCTCCTCTTCTCTTTCCCCAGATGGAAGACTTGCTCATTGGGACCATGGATAACAGATCCTGAATGACGGAAGATGCCTTGAACACGGGAAGAAAATAAAAGAGGATGCCGGCAGACGGGGCAAAGCGAAGACTTTGGACAGGGGATGGGTGTACGTAGAAACCAGGCCAGGACAAAGTTGTCGTGAAAACTATCAAAACTGCACGATATTGGTCAAAATCATAATAATCTCGAAAATTGGTGAATTCATTGGATGTTTGAAACAAAAGGTGAGGAAACAAAAAACAGCAGCGTGGCATCAGCAGACCGTTTTTGCTGACTTACTCGACAGAGTGCCTCCATTCTGAAACCTATAAAATTTGCATGCCTACGTAGAGAATCTCAGGAATAAAAGTGGAAAAAATAAAAGATTCAAAAAGTTCTGGAAAAGAAATCTTATGATTCGATCTGTAAGGGAACGGTGGAAATCTTGCAGCTAGTCTCCTTGTTTTGTTTTTGTTTGATATGCAAGAAGAGAAAATTCCGTCCATGAATATAAACGATGATGATAACCTCTCTCTCGGGTGAGAGCCTGAATGATGTCACGAAAGTCACGGACACGTTGACAAATGGGGAAGACCATTGCGGACAATCAAATCTGACAATGGTCCATGTCGTGACTGTAAGTGGGTCCCTCGGATTGCCAGCAAATGAAATGCGAAAGACAGTGGACATACGATTTATTGTGCGCCTTTTCCTGTCGTTGTTAGTACATTTGGTTACAGCACGGCTAAGATTCAATTCTGAGAGATTTCCATTCGAACATTCAGCAAAGCTTCCGAACAGTGGCCACGTGCGGAGGCCTGACACCGACAGCGGACAAATTTGAAAATTTCTCACCCAAAAATAAAGGAGCGTTTTGCGTAGGTTAATATGTTCCTTTGTAGAAGAATTAGGCTAAAATCTCTAAAAATAGCCTCTAAAAACACTATAGCGATATTGGATTGCCGTTACTTGCGGGTACGGTTGGTTCAAGGAAGACTCGGTGACGCACATTGACGCAAGTCGGTCGCCTTGACAACGATGGATATCTTGGCAACGGAGGATAATGGGAGCAGTGAAGCAAATTAGCGTCAGTATTGTATTCTCTGGATGTCTTTTGCAGTCTGGGGGGACAGGCGGGCAGCTCGGTAAACAAGAGCTGAGTGGGAAGGAAGTCCTAATATGGTACATGCTGGCTCACCCCTGCATCAGGCAGAGCTGCATTTCACTATAATCTTTTCAACTCAACCAGCAAAAGGTCGGGCGCGCTGACGTCTGCCGATCGCCATGGTAACCAGCCTGTACCATCGCGATCATTCCGAAAGGGGAGATGCGCAATTTCGCAAACGGTGTCACCCAGTGTCCTTTGCGCGACGCTGCCGTCCCCCGCCAGTTTGATACAGATGCACCATTCCACAGAGTGGGCCCAAGGGGAAAATATAATGCAAAAAAATCAGATATGAATCGATGAGAAGTGAGAAAATGTTTTCGATAGATTTCTCCTGCTAAAAATACCATAATTCTATAAAAGATTCCATGTACCTTTGCTCAAAAAGACACGATATTTCTTAAAATAAGTCTAGAACAAAATGGCTCTCTATGGTTGCTTTGCATCTACTATCAGAAATTTTAAATTCTATCTTGTCAGATTAAGAGGCTGCCGGCCAAGCGAATTGATGTGCGTTCGCTAATGTATTGTAACTTGAGAATTTCTTTCATTTTGTCATTAAGGCTAGATCTTACATCATTTTCTCTCATTTTCTGAACACAAATTCGACATGAAGCATGGATCGTAGAGAGCACTCAGGCCCCCAAACCAGCCTCATGCCCGTAGACTTGATGACCAATAAAACTGTATCGATGCGTTTTCATTTCAAAAGGTCTGTTGTGTAACTGCCGTGATCTGCTGTGCAAAGATAGCGCTAAAATGGGCCTTGAGGAGCCAGTCAATCGCTATTTGTAAAACAAAATTCTAACTTGTTTGATGAAGGCAGCCAAAGCCCGAGCCAGCGTATCCCACAACTCCTGCGGGACAACAGCTGTGTCCGTTCGGCACGATTAATTCAAGCTATCTCAAATGTGTCTTACACTCAGGAGCTCTGAGATGAATCACTTGGTATAACGTAAGCTGCCTGTGCTTTCAAAATGAATATTAATATTATATTTCGAACAAAAAAAAACCGTACAAATCACACAGTTGCCCACGCGAAGCCTGCGTTAAAGTTTAACAGCAAACAGTGCTGATGACGTGACGGCATTTTGCAAAATTAGGGCACTGCACTGCTATTTGCGATTCTACTTGACACCATTCAAGGTCGCCAACCCGTCAAAAACATATAGATTTCAGAAGCAAAATCGAAAGATGGGGACATTTTTCCAAGAGGGAACCGCGAAAATGTCAATATGCTGTCCGATTGTCCCTTGTCTTTGCGGCACACCTGAAACATTATGGCGCCATTCAATATGTTGACCCAAATTAGAAATGTATTTGTCGCACATTGCAACAAGAACGCCCAAGGAAATACATTTTACGTTTAATCTATTAACTAGCTCCCACTAACAGTCAAAGACCCTCTTTGTTTTACATGAAAATACACTTATATAATTGTTACACGCTAACAGCTGTTTGACTGAAAGAAAGTACATGCAATCATTTGTTGTAGTTGGACGGCAGCTTGCCAGACACCCACACAACAACACTGCACTGTCGCAGCCAGCGTGTCAAAAAGGAACCATCCGTTCACTAATTGGTACCTATTTAAAGTTCAAAGTTCAAGGGCCAAGGGTCACAAAGATAAACTACCTGATTACTTGTTTTGTTTAAATATCAAGAAACCATGAAATTAATTTCGAAATAGTAGATGGAAAAATGGTTGCATCAGTCTAGTAATGACAATTTCATCATATCCGATGTCTGTTGTAGGGAAATGGATGTGAAAAATAAAATTACATTTTAAATTTTTAAAAATACATGGACGAGGTAAATGCTAGGACTAGGGAATGAATTTGGTGAAATGTATACGGTTAAGTATTATTGAAAGCAATATTGTTTTCTCTTAAAAAGTTGTTAAGTTGGTAACTGAGAAACTAGGGAATGGAGTAAATGGGAGGGGGGGGGCTAGTAATATGAGGAACGCTTAAATAAATGACAACTTTCAGTATCATGATGTGCACACATGCTTTTTCCGAATTGAAGATGTTTTTCATGTCATAATTTCCGGTGACAGTTACGTGAGGATTTCTTCCCCGAACATCGCCTAAAATTTAGTTCTCGTCAAAAACTTTGCAGAATTCTGAAAATGTTTCGAAATCTTCGGCGAAATGTTTGTGAGAACAAGCAAAATGTTTTCAGTCCAATACTTTTCACACATATTCCTTTCTTTCGAAAAGTGAGTTAGTGAAAATAAAGTTAAACAATCACAATGTTAGACTTAAAATGCTGTTCGATGACTTTATTAAATTTGTTTACAACTCAGAGATAATATATATATATATATATATATATATATATATATATATATATATATAACTATATATATAAACATATATGTATATATGCATATATACATACATATACATATATGTATATACATATGTACAAACACAAACACACAAACAAACACAAACACACACACACACACATATATAATATATATATATATGAGAACATGTATATCGATTGAAAAACTATGATTAGCAGTTGTACAGTACAAACATTTAAGTAACAACTGCTGGTAATATCAAAGAAAGTCTTATTCATATTATTGTTTTTCTTTCAGAGAATGGCCTTTCAGCTGAAATCTTGGGCAAAGACGTGCAGCGGCAGTGCGCTCACTACGGACCGTTTAACTGATTGGCAAGCCAACGGCCTTTAAAATACCAGCCTGGCGCACATATTCACACGACGAATAAAGCAACAGGTGAGACCACTGCTTTAGCTTAAAGGACAAGTTTGTAACAGACAACAACGACTCAGAGCATTGAAATGAAAAGCGAGGAACGGGGTAAAAAAACCAAGGGGCCGGTTACAATTTCGGAGAGACACACAAACTGGGAACCAGGCTGAAAGACAGACTGAATTAAACGTTATGGACGGCGACCAAAATGGGAGACGAAGGCTAAACAAAGACCAGCATTTACACCAGCACTCCACCAAATGGAAAAGACAAACACAAAACACTGAATAGAGGGTCGTTGGGCAAATCATTTGCTGAGCAGAAGATATAGCCTACAAACTTAAAACCAGCCAGTCGATATTTGTAGGCGATTCTAAACACATGCATGTATAAGCATCTGAAGCATGATCCAGGAAGACGCATTGCTAATAAGCACATAGAGAGATACAACGGTAGATACACACCATGCATAAAACATTCATAGCGGGCGCATACTTAATGTGTAAAACCAATTGAAAAATGTGTTCGCAAATATGCAAGTTGCGAACCAAGACCATACTCTGAAGTGGGCGAAATGGGATTGCCTTTGAAACTCAGAGTCGCTTACTAGATATATTCTGTTTTTCATTGCAGCCGCAATCATGTGAGCTTCCTTCCTCGAACATCGCGAGCAGACCATTATAAGACTGAACCCACGCGAGCAGCAGACATAGCAACTCACCCACCAGTCGCAGCCAACCTACCGAACCACATCCACATAAAGGTTCCAAGCAACGAGACACCTTCGCTCATTACGTTCCAGCAACTTGCATTTAAAAAGTCCAGTCAGGCCGTTGATCTACCTGCACAATATTGGACATAGCACGTCTGTGGCCGAAACCGGTACGTACTCCTGTGCCGTTTGCGAGATATTACAAGCATTGCTTTGCAAAAGTTTGCAGCATGGCAGGGGACGGGAAGATATTTGCCACGGCAATTTTACTTGACAAAAAACGGTAACAAGAAGCGAAAGCCAGTGAGAACTTAGCGAACAGCTGGCAAAGCGTTGGAAACATGACGGACTCTTGGGATGAACACTCGGCATTATCACACCAATAGAATGATGAGAAATGCTTCGCTCTTACCTTCGCAATCTAGCCGGCTCTCTTCAACATGGGTTTCTCAGAAATGTAACACCCAAAACCACTGGACAAACTCGAAGGCAGGCGCCTCGTGACGAAGGAAGTACGAAAACTGCATTTCCGCTCACGTGAAATTGTTGACATCTACGCTAGACGTATCAGAAGCACGCATTTTTCCTGCAGTTTTACGTCAGTACACGAATTTGCTGTTGACACAACTGTCGTCAGTGTGAAGCCCGAAACCAATGTTCCAGAGAGCGCATGCGCTCTCTCCGCTTCTCCTCAAATAGCCTGCGTCGATGGCGGATTTCGTTGCCACGGTGACTTTAGCGGAGAAATACAATCCGAAGACCAACTCTTTTGCGTTTGATATCTTCAAGGAAAGGCCTGTGATGACGCTACTTTGTCACCCGTTCCTCACAAAACATCTGCAAGACGACTGAACGAAGTGAACTCGAAGCCTGTATCTGGGATGGCGCATTAGTTGATGACGTAGGTGCCGTTTCGACCTTTGCCCGCCAGGAATGCGTGGGCGACCAACACTGACAAGAATCCAGCGGAAAAGAAAGACCCAGAAAAAGACACATAAATATAATCACAAACACTCGCCTTTTGTAAGGACTTCAAAAAGGAGCGTATGGTCATTGACGTGATGTCCGCAAGGACGTACACTCTGGTTTTTGTTCCAGAAAAGAAGGTTGACGCGTCAGGTACATAATAGAGGCTACTCAAGTGACGGAAGTGCAATGGGGGTCGCTCTGGCGCTAGGGTTCCCGCGCATAGGTTTGAAAACACCAGCAACATTAGCTATTTCTATTAGAATAAGTAAAAATAACACTTTCAATTGGAAATATGTTCAACACCTTGCCCACGAACAGCTTTTGCTTGCTTTTTATTTTTTTTTTCAAACCAAACTACACGATAAAAAAATTAAGAGAATTAAAACCAAACAGGCAGTTTAGATGTAGGCCTACACCATACACGCGCCAAGCCAAGACAAGGGCAATTCAAGCGTTAGGCTGGCCTAACGTTTTTGCGACGTTTTGATGCAGCTGTTTAACACTGCGATTTTACTTGACAGCGTAGTTCATTTATGCCTTTCTCTATGACATGTTTTCTATTTTCGCTTTGCAACTTTGCATACTGCAGGTATATAATGCCACATGTGTTTTGTTATATCACGAAATATATATGTGACCCAACGTTGAGTATCATGACTGTCAGAAACAAATTTTGACATTTTGAGTGAATGTGCAAAAAATGCCGTATTAAAAAAAATGTTATTTCCACTTTTTTGACACAAATTACAGTAAAACTACGGACCTAATTTTTGTCGTCATCACGTTAAAAATTGTTGTGCAGACGCTCACAGCACATATAACAAAATGGATGTAATGAAGCGTACATTCCAAAAAAGCCTTCCCTATGTCGCTACCAAAACATATAAAAATATTTGAAAATTAGAATGTTGCCTTGAAGTTACGCAGAATGTTTCGTAATTATAACAGCTTCTTTAATAGGATCTCACATTTGCTCATAGCATGGCAAAAATGTATTCTGTTATGGAGATAAAATTGCCATATGTGTTACTTAACTATACGTGTTGTTGAGCATCGCATTAGCGCATACGGTTTTACACCAAACCACAACAGCACAAATGGCACTAATAAAGCCTTCCCCAAAGGTACCATAATCTTCAACTTATTCGATGTTTAAAGTATCCAGAAACTGGAGATAGAATTGAGTCTCGCTTTCCAAAACAAGGACTGAATATAAATGGCCAGGCTTTCAACGACTAACAGACGACCTTGAAATGTGCGGTTTCCCCATAGTCAGCGTTGACGACAAAACATATTGGGTGTAGCTAGACAGGTCGGCTCACACAATCCAAGCAGATGGGGCTGTGGCCAAACAGGTGACAAGAGAGACTGTGCGCGAAGAGTAGTCATACGAGACGGAATATTGAACCAGGGCGGAAATTTTAGATGCTGTTATTTTGAAAAGGGAGATGCCTTAACGCACCTATTAGGAACGACGAAATGCACTGTGCAAATCTACACAGATCAATACCGACAGAGGCACACTCAGCAAAGAAAAATCACGCGCGCCAAGACTGCGAGTTCAGAACAAATCGAAGGCGAAAACTGTATTCAGCAATTACTGATTGAGTTAACAGCAATTACAGTGCCCTTGGGACAGACGTCCCCCACTCAATTTTAAATTCTGCGCAAGTCAACTAGTGTTGGGGCAAGACACGTCAAAATAACGAAAAGAGTAGAAATGAAATGCCCGCCAAAATTTCTTGCCGTGACCTAGATTAAGGTCAGCTCCTGCTACCTGACGGAGGAAACCATAAAATTACCGGGTACACTCTAAAAAGAGGCATGTCAGGGGCACCTCACCTCTGTTTGTTCACATTGTCATAAAAAATCAAAGAAAACCAAAACAGAACAAGCACTCCATAGTTGCGCAAAGCCCTTCTTCTATTCACGAATTTCCACATTCCATGCAGTGTCAACAAGCATAATCTGATCACCACAGCGCGAAACTTAGAGATTAGAATATAGGAACTGTCACTGTGACATGTGACTGCTACTCCAGACGTCCGTGTTACCCCATCACCAAACATCACGCAATAGTGAGTGTAAATGAGGGTTAAGACTCCGATTTATAGGAACAGATTCTCTAGTTTGCATTTGAGGTCAAGTAAGGCCAAGGTCGCAGTTATCGTGAATCGAGGACACAGCCGGGCTGCAGTATTCTTTATTCAAATTCTTATTGTGAATACATGTAGCTCTGTGACATATTTTGATTTCTGTGCTTGCTATCGGGGTCATAATTATCCAGGAATTGTAAAATTGTTTACAGAATTAAGCAAAAAGGTGATCGGTTAATGTACTTGCTGATGTCTTTTTGGCTGAAATAAACACAAATGTTCGTTAATAAAACCATGCATCTTTTATTTTGTTAACGTTCGTATACTGAAGAACAAAATCTGTCTTGTACTGTGTATATATATATATGTATCTGTGTTTCAGACGCGATTAGTTCGTGTTGCGTTGTAGAAGCCGTCCGCCATTGAAGTGTAAGCGTTGTGTTGGTCGTATAGCTGTAGCCGACATGGTCATTTGAGCAGCAATCAGTCGGGTTCATGCTTGGTGCAGGAACGGACATGTTGTAAGGCAGGCCATGGCCATATTTACAATTTTCGGATGGTACATCAAGTGCTTACCGCCATGTCCTGACATGATGTCGTTGAATGTACTCGGATGTTATGAACCTGGCCTACATTGCGTCCCCAGACGGTCCCAAATATCCATACAGCATGAGGTCGTCCAAAAATAATCATCGTGGCCCAAAATATCGCCAGCGTCTTCTATATTTGGTCATGTTGAAAGTAAAATTGGTCACACAAAATACTTCCGACAGTATAACTGTTCATAAACAATAAGGGGTTAACGCGTAAAATCAATAGAATCGCTATATTTAGCTTAGCTGACTACGCACGAAAAGATTAGGTAGTGCGTAATGCATTATAAGATGGCGTATTTCAGGACAATGCGAAAATTAATCTGGGCAGCGATCAGGTTACGAATGGCCATGTCCGATTGGTGGAGAGGGCGCCATGACGTCACAAATATATGAAAATAAGATGTTAATGCATTCTTTATTTGTTCTCTTCGAGTGAATAAATTACGGGCATTGTCGTGAATTGCATGCTGTGACGTCACTAGTTCGACAAGGTACACTTCTGACGACACTCGAATGGTCACCAACCGTGGTGATATCAATTATAATGCCGCTATCTGATTGGCCCATGCTAATTTCCCGGAATGTATGACGAAAATGTAGATTGTTGTGACGTATGCACGTTGTTCGCTAGCACTCGTCAAGGGAAATACACAAATACGATGAACCGGAGTAAATTATTCCAGTTAAACCAGTCGGCACTCGCAGCTAACTCGTGTCTCCCTCGATGCGGCATTTGTGGAAGGACCTTACGGTGGACTTGTCTCAGGGTTTCCAAAGAAAATTTGCCTTGCATAACGTGAAAGTGGAACGCGGCGACGGAACCGGTAGGCGTACAGCTACTCCCCCCATATGTATGTGTGTGCAAGTGAGTATGGTCTGTGTTGCGTCCAGGGCCCTCTCGTATTATCGCTTTACATAGGGTAACGGCCCACATACAACTTGTTTTATTGCCACGTACACCAACCAAAAGGCACCAAGACATTGAGCTGTTTGCGTGGAAAAGCAAAGTAATAATACTTTATCACTTTTTCATAGCTCACGACAGTCAGGAAACACTTAGTGTAGTTTTTTTTTTCTTCTTTTGGCCGGAAGCGGTTTTGGGATTGAATCCATCGTAAAGAATTCTTAGCCATAATATAGACCTAGTACACCAAACTAAAACTTTCATAACTTTGTTTACTGCATACAATAGGAGAGCGTCAAAAAAGTTTGAATAAAAGAAAATTTGCAGAAAATGAAAATCGAGGATAATTTTTTTCAAATTCGGTTTTTGAGTCGATAATACTTATAAATTAAACCATATGATAACAGAACAAGCATGGGGGTTGTTATTGTTGCGTTGTGTATACTTCTCTTGGAGACCGTGTTCAGCGCTTGAAATTTTTCGAAGTCTATATAGTTCTTGTGATAATTTGTTCATTTTCTTAAGCCGACTGGTTCGTGACTCGGGTTGTCATTGAAGAGTTACGAGTTGGTTCGGATTGCACGGTCTGACCTCGACAGCATTGAACTCTGGTCGGGGGATGACTCTCCGACACGTGCCCGACGCAAACGCTCTGTATCGAGCTCACTCGACACGCGCGCTGATAGTTAGCCAGCGAACTGATCCAACCAAGCATAGGGACCGCTTGTATGGGACGGGTGCTTTTGTTTTCAAAAAGCCCTGGTGTTAACTTGAAACATGAGTTGATAAGACGTACTCCGAGAAAACAGTACTACCTTCGTCTTTCCTTGCCAATCAGAACTGTTAACCGATATCAGGTCTCGCCGAGCCACGATAGACAGTCATACCGGCCACGGCCAGGCCTGAGCCTCTACAGTATCTATTGACTGTGGAAGCACTGAACAATTCTCGTCCTGTTGGCATTCGAAAAGTTTCCTGATATTAAACTGAAGCTAGCCAGTTGCAGTGTTAAACACGAGGTCCACTTATATCTTGGAAGAAAAAATTCGCGCGAGCTAACTCGATAATCTTTCACTTGTGCAGCGAAGAGTGATAAAAATAAAAAAAAAACCCTAAACGAATCGAGTCGTCCGGATATCTGGTTTCCACCACCTATCTTGGAAGAGTGTAAACCCGCCTATATCACGCATAATCGCCAAACATTGTTTGTTTTACTTGGATCGAGATGACTTGTTTGAAAACAGTCATTCCCAGTGTCAGTCTTCATTAAATCCGTCACCCCCCCTAAAAAGTTTCTAATTCTGCAAGCTACCTTCTCGTCTGCATCGCAATTAAACTGAAAATATCAATACATACTGCAATTCGAATACCGCTTCTCCAACGATCTCTACGTTTGCCTCTAGTCCTAAAATGGCCGAGTAAACTTTCGTAACAGTGCATTGCTCATTGTCCAGCAGTTGCCTCGAAGAGAGAACATATAGGTACACATACATTCAAGATTACACCTTATATATATATATATATATATATATATATATATATATATATATATATATATATATATATATATATATATATATATACGCAAACACGTCTTGTACATAGTGGGCAAGGTCGAAGGTTGATAATTGTACGTTCACACATGCAGTACTATGGATACGCTGAACAAACTCGACCGTCTTATTTTTGTCTCCAATGGCGCTCCTTGAGAATTTGAGAAGTTTAATACTCCTTCAAGTGCCGTTAGAGAGAAAATAGGACCCCCTCCTCCCAAAAGACCAGTTGCCATGATTGAAGTGTGCCATCCCTGTTCATTCCTCTAGGGTAGTGAACGAGTATATCAGACGAGATTGGAGTGAAAAGCACGTATCTAGCGCGGAGAGTCGCTGAATTTCTCGTTCGTGCGCTGATCGTTTGCCATTTTACACTTATCGCGCCGAGTCAGCTCAGTTTTCAGGCAACGCTCTCCAGATATCGCAGCCAGAGATAAAAAAAATATCGATATATTCTGCGAAAGCATCTGTCCTATCGAACAGGAAGTCCGGTTGACACTAGAAAGGTAATGGGGGAAATAGAAAACCGAACGCTCGACTGCAGCGCTGGTCGAGTTCTTTCAGCTGACGCTGGAGGGAGAGAAAATCTTTATGGACGTTTTGTGGGAGGCAAAAGAGATCACCGCTAAATTTGAATACTTTTTAATCGGTTTTGGTGAGGATTAACAGTGTATGATAAATTGGAATGACACAAATTAGCATAGACAGCCGCCATATTTAAGTAGTAGGTGGCTCTACTACTGTTCATGCAGTTAGACAGCAATTATAGGGTCAAATCAGGTCACTTAAGGCCAAGGAAAAGATATGTTTTCTGTAACCTGATCTATTCTGTAACCCTATTTTCCAACCTGCCAACCCCAGCTATTTTCCGCGTGAGGTCAAAATCCCGCTCAAGCGTGTTAAAATTGCCAAAGTTTGAAAATTTACCTCGGGGACAACGATTTCCGTAAATAGACAGAACTCTCAACCTATTTGTTTCTATTTCCATACCGATTGTTATTGGGCGATCTTTGTTTTACAAATTATACCGTTCGAGAGAATGTTCGTTTCTGCAACTCAAATCCAGAACCGAATGTCAATAATTTTTTTTGTCGGAAGTGCCTGTCAACACAGCCTCTGTCTCGAATCGTTTAACATGCGCTTTGACAGGAAACTTCAGACACCAAACGATGAGCCCGATGGTGATTCGGACTCAAATTCAAATTTGCTTCTTTTCTGCACTTGTGTGGATATCTGTTCCTGAAATTCCCTTTTCAGTCGAGGTGGCTGACTAGTTTAGAGGACCTTTTGTTCGTTGACACGAGTCAGCACCCGGTAAGTGTGTGCCTTCTCAGTGATTCGTAAGTCCATAGCAAAGAAGATCCACGTGTCTCAATGAATTACGGAACTTGATAGCCATATGGTCCTAAGCAAATACTTGCTGATGAAGGAAAAGGAGAAGATAATCGCATTAAAAAACTCAAAGTAGTTTTTGAAAGTTAACCCCTCTACTTCTACATTTCTTTGCAAAAACAATCAAATCACTACACTGAACGAGAGATAAGTTGGAAAATCTCATCCAGCGATTTAGCTCTGAAAGTTGACAGAAGTAACTGGTAACGCCGTTCACTCCAGTTCCCTTTCTGTCTAGAACGATCCAACGAAAAAGGGACAGTTAAAACCGTTTTTATTCCGCTGAAGCATCAAGTTTGATGTTCGGTCTCGGGGCTTTTCGACGACGACAAAATGGTAACACCTATGGCTTCTAATGCGTTTTTTTCCTCTTCCGTTTTTATTACATCGGGTCATAATGAATACTTTAATTTATACACGATTTAGTTGTTCCACTTTCAATATGGTGACTATTGCGAAATAGATTTATATAAACATGTATCAATGCGTTGTAAAATCATGGTATTCTGTCTCGCAGCCTTATAAGTGAAAGGAAATCGTGTTTATAGTTGGGAGGATAAAAAAGAAAAAATAACACGTCCACAAAGAAAGTTTTGTCTTTAACGTCATTGTGAAGGAAAAACCTGTTATCCTTTCAGTTTAAGAAAAGAAAATAACTGAAAAAATACAATAAAACGTGCATGTTTAACGCGGCGGAGCATACAACACCTGTTGCACGCATCGGTTTTGTCGTGAGGATGTGCTTGAAGTGCAGTTCACATACTGACAGGTGCTTCAGCCGAAGGACTGCGCCACCAAAGTCCCCACATCGCATTCGTCGAAGTGAAAGGGGGTGGCATTAATTGCCAGGGGCGCGTTCTTGAAGTCTTTTTTTTGGGGGGGGGGGGGGGCCTTTTTTCAGGTGGTATCGCTTTCTCCATCATCGGGGTCCTTCAAACGAGAGCGGGAACCCGGATATTGGCATTTCGACTTCCTTTGTCTGCTGAAGTGACATCCGATCCAAGCGTTCGCTCCCAACGCCACCAGTTCCGGCATTCGCCCGTATCATCAGCTTGGCGTATGATGGCCAACCGTTGGCCACATCTCCTTTGTCCCCCGTCCTTTGTCCGTTAACGCTGAGAACGGCAAAAGTGGCTTGGTCTCCCGTACCGAGCACCTCATGTTCACGAGCTTTGCCGATGGATGTTAGGAGCTTGGGAGGTTAGTAAAGCGAGCTTAACATCGAGTAGCCATCGTTTGAAATCAGTTGGCGATTGGTTTTCCTCCGCTTTCTGCTTTTATGGGATCTTCATGCTCCATCCCTTTCTCCGTTCTGTTTTTCTGTCTTCATCTCCTATCCGTCTTTCATCTTCCCCTCCGTCGCTTGCTTTCTCTCCCGCTCTATCGTTCCCTTTTCTATCCCCATATCTCCCTTTCTGTCTGTCCTTCTCTTTTCTTCTCTTCATCTTTTCACACTAATCCCCCACTCACCAGTACTCCTTACTCACTCATTACTCTCTCACCTCTCTCATTCTTTCATTCATCTATCTCTTCCCACTTTTCTTTCCTTCTCTCCTTTTCACCCTGCCCCTCTCCCAGCCCATCATCAATCTCTCTCTCTCTCTCTCTCTCTCTCTCTCTCTCTCTCTCTCTCTCTCTCTCTCTCTCTCATGTCTATTTCTAGTTTGTTATGTCCTAGTGTCGACCAAGTGAGGTTTGATAAATATACCCGGATGCTGTGTCGCGATTTATTTATTATTCCAATTGCCTCTTTTAACGTATTTCTTTTACAACTGAGGACTGCAGCGAGTATTTGTGCACAATGGAGTAAACATAGCCTCTAGTACTAAACTTGATTCATTACCGGCCCATCAAGTGACATTCTGTGGTTGTTAGTCGACGAGCGGAACCAAGTCCACACAGTCGGGTTCAATATCATTGGCTCAAACCTTGAGTTTTGAATTATGAGCCAAACAAGACGTTGTCTCTCAATCCAAGACTGAAAACTTGTCCGCCACAGTCGCCATGCAAATTTTTGCAGTTCTTAGCGCCAGGATTATTTAGATGAATTGTAAGTTTCCCTAGTGCCCATACGCGTTCTAAGTTTAGGACAGATTTTTCCGTTTGCGAGGCGCGCGTGTCCATTTCACTTCTTTGCAGTTGGAGATTAGAAAATGCGTTGCTTGCAAGGTTAACGTACGGTTATACTTCAGAACGATGTAGCTACACTATCTCATCACCTGCTAAGAATGTTCAAAAAAGTTTAGCACAAATTTCGTGTGTATTCGGCCTCCTTCCTCTTTACGTTGGTGGCCCCCATTCTTTATCGAAATGTCGTCTCCAGCTCGCTGTGAGTCACCGTGACAGTGAAAAGGCCCAGGTGTACGCTACCCCTATCGACGCGCTAATGACAATTCTCCGCGGCTGTAACTGTCATCTCCCCGCCGTTATGCATCTAGTCATTTGCCGTGTCTCCCAATCAACACTCGAACACGTTGTCCAGACAGGTTGCCACTCTGAGCCGTCAAGAACACGAAAACGCGATTTGGATGCAACACTTTTAAGCTCACTCTCGGAGACATCAAGATTCAAATTTACCATACATTTGCATTCTCGATTGCAGCATAACTTGTAAAACATTATGTATTTATGAATGTTTGTTTCTTTTAACGGGATGTAAGTGTATGTATGTATGTATGTATGTATGTATGTATGTATGTATGTATGTATGTATGTGTTATATGGAGTGAGTACACAATTTGTACCGTTGTTTGTAACATTTCTACTAATGAGTGTTATTATTTATTGAATGTGTTTTTGTTTTTGTTATTATAAATATTCTGAGTTAAAAGCTACTTTAATTTGGGGATTAAGCATTATCGTGTTAGGCGAGTTGTACCCGATCAAGTTGGAGTGGTGACGTCATGAGCCTAATCGCTCGATGGAGAGTGGCGATGAATACGAGTCGAGGCATACACGTGTGCAGGTGAACAAGATATATCGCATTTCCGAGATATCTTTTGTTGACATTCGGCCCACACATGCAGGATGAAAGTCAACTCTTGCGATAGGGTCGAGTTACCGATAACGGTAATAATTTCTGATACGCGCAGACCACAGACAGCAGAAGTTCTTGAAAGTAGTACGCCTTTAAAAAAATCATCACAATTATTATGAGTGCCATCGCAAGAGATGTGGTAGCATTAGTGGGGAGTGCACGTTCGCGCTGATAGCGTCGCCGACCCCCACACCCTTGAAGGAAAATGGTATCGTCCAAAGATGACCCCTTCGGGAGCGAAAGGTTTAGCATGTATTATAGTCATCTGTGGAAGGCCTAGTCTGAGCTTACGTATGTATGTCTACGTATGCGCGTAGCCGGCGTGACGTATACAACCCCATTCATATTATCTGTGTATTATGTATGTTCATGAGTCGCTCGTCAAGCGGAGATTCTTACTGACGTATTATTTTCACTTGTCCTTATATAGAAATCTCAGCTGGCAACTCGCTGGTTTTGACGCAAAGCATGCGAAATTTTTGGTGCCCATCGTTGTTTATGCGCGGTTTTGAACGTCTAATTTAGCGCTTACGCACTCGGCTGGGCAAAGTGGACTCCGCTACGCGAGATAAATACATAATTACATTGTTGATACCTCCTGTGATGCTGCCAGCAAATCGACCCAAAAAAGAAGAATATACGTATTCTCGGAGAAAATTGTACCTCTCCCGCCTTGCTCGTAATTAAGCGGAGAAAAATAAATTCAGCTCATTACACGTGTGGGAGTTTTTCAATGTTGAATCTGAAAAATAACCGACAAAACAAAGAACGTCTTTTGCGTCCTTTTTCTTACCTTTTTCCCGAGTCTAAAATTCCACCGCGAGTCTTTTGTTCTTCAAAAGCGCAAGTCTGAATCGCCAAACGCCTTTGTAAATTCGAAGACTTTGTAATCATTGCCAGCCATATATTAAACGTGACGCCGAGTTTACAGTCGGTTTCAAACTCCAAAACGACCATAAATATTTACAATGTGGGGTTATCCTGTCCGGCCCAGCGTCCCGCTTGTTTAAACCGTTCGCGTCATTGAGATGCAATCGACAGTGTCACACTTGTTAAGCATGTCAATTTCACAACAATTAATTGGATTGCTGGCAGTTACCTTTGACTGACACCAATAACTCTTCGCTGAGACGACTTTCTGAACGTTCTCTATCATTCGGATGTTTTGGACTTATTTTCGTTTCCCTTGTACCCTCCCGAAGCAAGAACTGCGTATGCGATCATGCTGGCATTTCCTAACGCAATTAAACCTGGTTAAATTTAACAGAGAAAATCGACAAGGCTTTACCAATATATCTTACTGTCCACCGGGTTAAATACAAGAAAATAAGAACCCCTCTTAAAGTACGTGCCAAGGTACAGGGCGACGTACAGGCGCGTAAAATCGGACCTGTTTGATATAAGCAATTTCCGCACTACTGGATCTTTCAACGGCTACTGCCATTCAGGCACGGGGCGTAGATTGCAGTCTCGCTTTATTTTGATTTTAAAACCCGAAATCGCCGTTTCTCTATCATTTATGCGGGTAGTTTCTGAATTTGAGGAGAAGGACGGGGCAAAATCAAGTTCAACGTACAGGGGGAGGCGAATTGAGGCGGCCTACTTTCTGTTGTCATGTGATTTCTAATTTTGAACGAATCTTAAATACGGAAGGGTATCCCTGCTTGACTGAAAACTCTCCTTTGAATGATCCATTTCACTGGCAGGTGTCAACACACACCTTCGAAAAAATCTCCGCCGATCGACCCAGAAGACGGCGAGAAATAGCGCTTCTGAGCGCGCCTAATTTCACCGAACGGCAGATGCCGTTTCCATCTGCCCGCGCTCGGAGTTGGATTTCATACCTTGGCGTTGAGCAAGGACTTAAAATCGCGTTCAAAAATCACCAATCCGGCCCATTCCCATCTCTTTTTTCCTGTCGCGGTACAACCCCATGCGGGAATTACGACCAACCTGCTGAAACCGAGCTGCTGACGTAGGCTTGCCGCTATAAAATGTTTAATTTTAGAGTCGCTGACGCACAACTGCGACTATATTTGACAACCTACGCATACGCAGTGTAGCTATGATGTCAGAGCAGCGAAAGCAAGATAAAAATAGTAGCTAATGATGGCCTCCGATTGGCTATTGATCATTATGCATATTAATATTCAAATTACCATATACAATGAATGGAAATGCTTTAGCGTCTGCAGTCGGCTTCAGAACGGAGTTCGTACGCTTGCAACTTAGACGTTGGTTTCGATTTCCCCATCTACACACATCGTTTAATTCCGTTTCGACGCTTTGAACGAAGGTTCGCTGACTACTGTATCCGTCGCATGCTTAACATTTTCGTCGATTTCTGCGCCCGTGTCGTAAGTGGCAACACTTTTTTTTTCTCCCGCACTCTCTCTTCGTTTTTCGTGTCACCATAGGCTGAATTCGTACCTTTATCGAATCGAAGAAAGTTTGTTCGCGAAGAAAAATGTTTTCGCGCCAAATGTCTCGCTAAGCCAGCTTGTCGCCGACGACTGTTACAGTGCTGACGACGGGTGTAGGGTTTTTTATTTCATACTGACCATAAAAATTTTATGGATTGTGTATGCGTGCTTCTTGTTCCAAACTTGCATGTCTTCTCATTGATATTGTTTGGGTCTAGGTCTGTAGTGCTTTACAAATTTTTCTAACTTCTAAAAGGTGTTTGTGTTCAGTTCGCGCGACGTTCTTAACACTTTATACTGATTTCAATCATAACCTTAATTGTGTTTTTTTCTTCTACATTTTTCCCTTCAAACAGGAACAGTCAACATTTCGACGGAAACTCCCGCTCGATGCAGCTCTGTCGGTAGCTCGGTTAGCAGCCCCGCGCCGCCGAGCACTCCTCAGTCGCAAGTAGCCGTAACCACAGCAACTAGAAGTCCTGAAGATAATACTGTCGTGAGAACAGCAGCGCCCTCTATCGACAACTCTTCTATGCCTACTTTGCCATCAAGCACTGACACCATGGCAACCGCGATGGAATACGGTTACCAAGGCAGCTACCTCACCGGCACCCTCCCAAGTTTTCAGGAGACATACGGCGAGTCGATAGCATTCAGAAGCACAGAATTTGCTGAACCTACATACGGGGAATTCTTCGGCTCCTATGAACACAGTGGACAGTGTCAGGAAGATACAACATTTGAGTTACCATCGCTACAAGAGGCGACGCCCTGTGCTGTCTACAGCTACAAGCCGTCAACTCAGACCCCTCCGCCAACTCCGGGATCGCAGCACAGTGGGTACCAGTACAGTCCGAAACCGAGCCAAACCCCTCCGACGACGCCCTCTTACGGCCAACAGCGAGGTTTCCAGTACAGCCCCAAGCCGAGCCCGCACAGTCCATCGTCAACTCATTCTTACGGCAGTTCGCAGCACCAGCAGAACTACCCGTACCCCCAGAAGCCAGCACCTCAGAGCCCATCTTCAGCGAATCCGACTTACGTCAGCGGCCAACAACAAGGCGGTTATCCGTACAGTCCGAAAGCCAACCCGCACAGTCCACCGAGTACGCCGTCGGCTTACAGTTCTGGGAGTCAAAGTGGTTTCCAGTTTACTCCCATCAGAAAAGAAGCAGCATCGCCATTCAGCAGTCAACAGGGTTCCATCACCAGGTTGCAGCACAGTCCAATGACGCCTAGTTCAACGTCCTACGGCGCATACGGAGGTCTGGAATCTCATGGTGGCCACGTGGACCCTTATGAGGCTGATCAAGAATGCCACTGGAACGATAGACAGAGCCAGGGGGAGATCGATCCGCGCTTGCACAGTCCCCGAACTCCGGAAGCACACGTTGGGTACACACATATCGATACAAAACTTGGACAGTACAGCCCTACCAGTGGTTATCCCATGCAGAGCCCAATGCATGGGTCGCCAACGCCGGGGCTGCAGTTGCAGCTCATGGGCCAGGTCCAACCAACCTTTCACGGGACTTTTACCATGGCCAGCACCTTGCCGCTTCTGCAGTCTGGTGTGCTGAAAGACATGGCTCCACTGCCTTCAACATCTCAGCGTTCGTCGCCGGGCCAGGAAGGTACTTGCGCTGTGTGTGGTGACAGTGCGGCCTGTCAACACTATGGTGTCCGCACTTGTGAGGGCTGCAAAGGTTTCTTCAAGGTAAGTTGATTTCTTAACGAAAAAGTTGAACAGTAAGGAACTTTCAGGACTTCAGCGATTGACAGCGAGACAGGAACGCGTCCTTTTTGTAGATTACAAAAGAAACATGTAGAGACGGATTCTTTCAGACTGATAGCGACAGACAATCTGCGTATGTGTGTTTGTGTGCCGGCGTATCAGGTGTAAAAGAAAAGGCGAGGGCAGAGAATAGACTAAAGTATAATGTTTTAATATATTTCCTCCTGTTTTGTTACAGCGAACAGTACAGAAACACGCTAAGTATGTTTGTTTAGCCAATAAGAACTGTCCCGTGGATAAAAGGCGAAGAAACCGATGCCAGTTTTGCCGATTCCAAAAATGTCTTGCTGTCGGCATGGTTAAGGAAGGTAAGCCATGTGAAATATTACTCCATCATCATAGAACGGAATCTGATGTACTCATGTTGCCTAGAAAAAATATACACTGTCTTCGTGATCACGACAAGCAACGCTCTTTTTTTCAAATGCGCCTGAATAAAGCCACATCTTTGTCGTTGAAACCATTCCTCTTACTGTTTAACCCCTACAGTTCATTTTTTTGAAACGTGCTGAATTGCATTACTATTTCTTTGCAGTTGTGCGAACCGATGAACTCAAGGGCAGACGAGGAAGACTGCCTTCTAAGCCGAGAAGCCCGCAGGAGCCGTCTCCACCCTCACCTCCCGTCAGTCTCATCACCGCACTAGTCCGAGCCCACGTCGACGCTTCTCCAGCCAAACCCAATCTCAACTTTACACAGGTATGTGCTTTACTTGTAAAAAAGTGGCACGGTCCTTGTGTTGCAGTTGAATTGTTATTACTTGATTAAGACGATTGTTGCAATTGATATACTCAATGATAGCTGCACATTTCTATCGCGCTTCTGAGAAAATAAAAACAAAGGACTGCAATGTTTGTTTTGCAAGAGGGCGATATTACACATGATTGAACGTTCCACGTCTTCTCCTCTTGAACAGTTCGAGATGCCAGACCCAAGCGGGAGTGCCGAGTCTCAGCTGGATGACAAAGAGCAGGTTCAACAGTTCTATGACAACCTAGTCCAATCAATAGACGTCATCAAGTGCTGGGCACAGAAAATACCCGGATGGAGCGATCTCTGTGAGGAGGACCAAGAGCTACTATTTCAGTCTGCCTGTTTGGAACTCTTTGTCCTGAGATTAGCCTACAGGTATGTGCGAAATTTTTTGTACATAGTTTACAACTCTGTCATTTTGAAAATTGAAAACGAATCTTTTGAAATCGCCATTTTAATATGCTCTTAAAACCATAAAAAATCGATTTTTTCCCGGTTCAATGTCGGACCATTTTAACTACATGGCTAATCTTATAGCATGTCGCACTTTGATGTTTTTTTCACCCAAACCCAGGTTTTCTAAAAAAAATCTCGATTTGCCTCTTTTTTTTGATAGATGTAACCCGAGCGATGACAGGCTTGCGTTCTGCAACGGCGTCGTTCTTCACAAGGAGCAGTGTGCCCGTGGGTTTGGCGAATGGCTGTGTCAGGTCGAGAACTTCGCCGCCAACGTCCAAAGCATGGACATCGACATATCGGCATTCGCGTGCCTCTCTGCATTAGTTCTGATTACAGGTTAGTCTCATATTTGCTTTTTTAATCAATTTGCTGATAACATTTTGAGGTTAGCAGTGTGTTAAATTTCTTGGCCCAAACAGAGTAGCCTTATACTGATAATGGGTGACATCAAGAAAGAAGATTTAAATTCAGCGACTGTATAAGGACTTTCATCATTCAGAGAATCAATGTATATCTTTACCAAGCTCGTTTTAGGTTTGAAAAACTACTCTACAATATCTCATATTAGTCTAGTTTCAAATCATGATAACACGATTGTACAATGTTCACGTTTCCACCATCTTAGTTTACCAAAAATTCATTCCTCCTTTCACAGAACGCCATGGTCTAAAAGAAACAAAGAAGGTTTCTGATCTACAAACAAAAATCATTGGTTCTCTACGCGATCATATCACCTACAATCCCGTCGCTCACAATCGTCCCAACTACCTGTCCAAGCTGCTGCTGAAAATCCCCGATCTGCGCACACTCAGCAAGCAAGGCCTACAGCGTCTCTACTACCTGAAGCTAGAGGGCGCCATACCAGCACCGCCCATCGTTGAGAAGATGTTTGAACCAAGCCTACCGTATTAGGAGTCTGGTTTTTCAGTGTCGTGTACATAATTTTGATTTCTGACAATTCAGTCTGTGATTTCTATCACCCGAAACTCGCTTCAGTGGGCTTTGGTCGTTTTTTAGCCATTATGTCAGACTTTTTCACCTTAGCAACGGTTGCTAGTCTGTTTTTTCCCCTGACAACCATTTACCTCCAATGTCACGTGTAAGAACGACACGCATAATATTTGAGCCGAAAAGGTTGTGGCCATTATTTGTCAATGATTTCAATACTTAACGCGCCCCATTGCTTTATTTGTAAACTAAGTTCGATAGTTTCTGCAAGCTTCAGGATCTCAATATCTTCTACCCTTGCTATGGAGGCTGTTTTATCGGCTTCTGTTTTTACTGAGCATTACTTTTTGCCTGCGGTCCAGATTTAGATGAAATATATAAATATATATATATAAAACGAGTACTATTCATATATGAGATCTATGTGCAATATTATAGAATTTTATAACTTGCCATTTTTAGAAGGCAAATCGCAAGAAATGACTTATCTTTTGACGCCTTATCAATGCTATCGTTCATCGGAGAGTTCCAGAACGCATGCGCTCATATTCACGCGTGGCTTGAATTTGACCGTCGCGTCATAAATCAACACCCTGGGCACGATCAGAAGATAGGTCATTCGTTCGATTTGTGTGACAACAAGATTTGTTTGAAGAAAATTATTTGTAAGCGGGACATCAACAGGGGGTTTATATGAACGTTTGGCGCCTGTCTGTGATAAGATCACGTGATCTCTATGAAACTGTTCTTATCAGGTATTTCTTATAGTGGAAAAGTATTACTTATTTTTTAAAAGAAACAGAGCATGCTGGTACTCAAACTTATAATTCTCTGTTTCAGACAAAAACAAGCAACAAAGAAAGCAAACTGCGTTCGTCTTACTGGCATGCTGCAAGCTCCTAGCCGCGTTGCATTTAACAATCGCGTGATAGTAATTTTTGTCGTTTATAAAAGTGTAGACATATTTAAAAAACGAGAGAAATTTTATTTTCTTTATTTGTCATTGAGACGAGAATTATCGTAATTACCATATGCAATTTATTTTGCCATGTCAACCTTGAGTTCTCATGAGTTTTTGATAGTCGTTTCTATATTTGTCGTGTTTGTACGTGAAAATTTTCAATCGTTCGAGTTTATGGATAATCCTTTTTTCCGTGACGACGTTTATACTGCCGTTTCTCTCATGTGTATTTATTTCATTTGTTGTTGTTGTTGTCCTCTTGACTTGATCGTGGAGTTCGATTGCATCTTTTTATTTTAGTATGGATAAAGTAACGAAGTTTTGTAATCGTCAAAGACTGGAGAGCTTTGGTGGAGAATCCGGGCCCTTTGTCGTGGCACAATACATTCATGGTTAAGCGCTCTCATACTCAGAGACAGAGTATAGATAGTCAAATTTTCTACGATCTTTAAGAATGAAGATTTTTATACACTTGTGGAGACAAAAAGAAACACTTATGTATGTGGTGTCTAAATGGCTTTTATCAGTCTATATTGGATTTGTAAACTTTCAATGGAGTGTTTTATGTTGTCTTGGCAATTCGAAGCCCTAGAGGAGTTAGTAGTTAGCGTGACTTGTAGTCGGCCAATGATGACGTATCCGATAAACAGGAGGATGTACACAATCAGTGCTTGAAGTTACTATAAACATTTTGGTAGGGGCAACTAGCTGTGGCTTTTTTTCATAACAGTAGAAACATTTTTACATGGTGAACTTTGTACAAATTTGCATCAAAAAAGTGAACGATGTTCTTTTTTTCCTTTTTTACTTTTTATACTGATGTTTCAATTGATGGAATTGGTGTCACATTCACAGCTGTTTAGGATGATTCGATGACTTTTTTAAAGGATATAACTATATATATGATGTATCGACTGACCTTAAGGAGGATGGTGACATATTTGAGAAACCCCCTATGCTGTATCTTTTTAATTTTCCGCGAAGAACTCCACTCGAGTCCAACCAAAAGAAGTAACATAGATGTTACTGCACAAAGACTGAAATGCTTTATTGAGCCCCCAGCCTTGTCCTGTAAAAATGTCAACAATTTCACACTGCCTGTATAGCTGGCTCATTCCGACAGAGGTAAATACTTCGTTTTCGGAAGACGTGCATTAAAAGGAAATAAGTTTGTATTTTTGACATTTACCGCGATGTACTGTCCTTGAAATGTCACCATCCTTCTCCTCTTGGTGTCTACTTTTACTTCGAGACGTTTCTGTCTAATACACTGAAACCGTGATACATTTTCTTTGGATATCTAACCATTGTCCGTTGTTGTTCATATTGTTGTTCATGTGTTTTTTGACGGTCTTTGTCACTTTGGAATCTTCTTTTCCATCTTTCGTTTCGACCTGATTTGACTATTTGAATATGTGGTTTTTCAACAAAAAAATGTCACACTAAAGTTTAACTTTTGACGTCTTTTGATGTGAAGATGTGAAACGTCACGTGTTTGTCAGTCTAAATTGTCAGTGATGTCATGTGATCGAGACTAGCCAATCATCGTCGATTGGGATATTTCAATTTATTTGAATTTTTAATGTCTTTTAACTATTGTTCTCTATATTTGTATGTTTTGATGGGTGCTATGGTTCACAGTTCAAGTGTAAGTTTTATTGCGTATATTGTACCATCAAAGATGTGTTTTTTCCAGACTTATACTGCCCTTTGCTTAAAAGCAAGGCTCCTATTTAATATGTGGCAATATTCCATTTTATATGAAAAGGTGAAAATAAAAGATCAACAGCATCAAAACATATGGTTTTTCTCTCGTTTTTGTTTCCCTGATTGTTAACCCTGTCTCCGTGTTAAAATATGACAAAGCCCAAGTGTGTGAAAGACGGCTCCTATAGACCTAAGTCAAATTTACAGTATATCCATGACAAGACAACAGCGAAGCGCGACTTTGGCATTTGCTTCATGCACATAAAGAACAACTTAATGATCTTTTCATCAGAATCATTGATAAGACTGTTTTTCACTATAGAACATACTGTGATCGAGTTGTAAGAAACAAAACCGGAAAGTCTAGTTCATAGTTCATATTACTACCAGTTGGCTTACAGGATGTTTATATACTTAGCCTAGTAGAACTAAGCAGTGTATCAGTGTTGTCTTACTGTAGATTAAAGCAGTCATGTATGAGAGAGAGAGAGAGAGAGAGAGAGAGAGAGAGAGAGAGAGAGAGAGAGAGAGAGAGAGAGAGAGAGAGAGAGAGAGAGAGAGAGAGAGAGAGAGAGAGTGGCCCTGTTGATACACCTGTCATATACAGTAACCATTTACAAACCCGCACAGCTTAAATGGCATACGCGAGAACACACTAGTGTTAACAATTTATATCGCTTTGCTTTATCTCACAAAAAGGTATAAACAATCACCATGGCGGTAGTTCCAAGATGGTGAGTCATATTAAGACGGGAAGTTGAATAATGCGGGTGATCAGTTCAAAGGTTTTTGCCAACTTTCGACGTTTGCAGACACGGTCACAGACAGTTTGCGAAAAAAGCAGGTCGACCCATACTAAAACCACTTAGCCCCAAGTACCAGCTCTTTTCTAAACCACCATGATCACAGTGAAATGTTTTAGCACGGAACTTTGAAGCATTACTCTGCAGGACATTTTGACTTCTGCGACCTCACCCCCCCCCCCCTCAACATTGCCTATCCGACACCATAATTAACAGTAAAAATAAGAATAACGAAAATGTGCCGGCGAAACCGTGTGCAGACGTACAATCGTAGCCATACGAATGGCGCATGTGTCCGGTTTCAACACTGTCTGCCGACACGGGCGTAGGCCTAGAAATGTGTTCACTTTCAAAACTTCAGTCTTGATGAAATCTTTGTGAGCATTTGTGGGCTATTTTCAGCTATACTGGTTGCGCGATAATTTCGGGCGAGTTGATTTTCAGGATGAAATGGTTTCAGGACGAGCTGGTTTTTTGAGCGAGAAGGTGTTAGTACGAGGTTGTTTGGTGCAAATTGGAATAGGAGGTGTGTGGCAACCCTAATAACTTGGGGGCGCTGAAGAAGATACGTCCTTGTGATCAATTCGGTAGAGAATTACTAGTTTATTCTGTCGTAGAGTAATCCGTTATAAAACTTCTTTTCTTTGCTTCAGAGGAATATTCATTTTGTTCATATTCTCATATATTATATAGCATATACTAAAGACAAGAAGAGTGTCACATTAAAGGTGAAATCACACTTGTATTACTTCCTGAATTTCCAATTTATGCTGGGTATGGGTCACCACATCTTCGCTGGTCAAGCGGCGTTTTTCAAGTAGGGCGAGGGCGGGGTGCTATGCCGAACTACCAAAAACCTGCGGCTTGAACGAAGGGTCATCTATGGCCCTTCAATTTAAATAATGGAAACTAAACAGTTAATTTCAAAACTCTGCTTTTATAGAGACTGGTGAAACTGTTGACATAGCTGACGAATGCGCATTCTCAAAAGTAGCCCGGGCTGTGAAAATACGAAATTAAGGTAGAACGCGCCTCGGGGACAGACATTCGGGCTCTCAAACTTTTACAATTTTGTCTGATACACCACTTGTGGTGGTTCATTTTAAAGCTCTTGATGTAAGAAAACTTTTTACCGGCTTAGTTTTTCGAAAATAAAAAATTATTTCTTCTCCATAGAGTGAACACAGGGATGGCAGCCATTTTGAATTTTAAATATCGGTAAATCTTGGGTTATTTGTTTCTCTAGTACCAAAATTTGCACGGTGAACCCCGATTTTTATTCCTAATTTAGTAAGAGAATGGCTGAAAGTTTCATTCAGGAAAGGTTTAAGTCTTTCACTTTCGAGGTGTATACTACCTTTAATAGGCTAGGGTTAATGAACTCACTGACAACATAGCACTCTATCGACATGGCATTTAGATGCACCCACGTGTTGTAGTGATGCTGCGAAACAAATGTCTTTTACGTTATCACTGATACCATTATCATATGTTTGGAAAACCAAACGTAAAGTCACACGCTGACTTCGTTGTTGGCAGCTAGGTAAATCATGGCCATAGAACGACCAGGATTACCAGTACTACAGAATACATATGTGGGTATGTCACGGTGCTGTTTGTGTGGGTCAAGGTGCCCCCCCCCCCCGGCACTTTGACCAATAAGGAGGCATCGATGTTTGTTCAGCTGTTGGCGTGAGCAACTTTTGGAATTGGGTTTGAATAAAACATAAATGGCCTCAATATCTGTAAATAATGAAAGCCGGTGTAGAATAACCTCAGGCCAGCAATGCGGGTTACACTTCACTTCTCAATAACGTAAGTCTTTCACTTTCTAAGCTAAGGTCAATAAATATAATTAGTAAATATCCGGTAACCGGGTGCACCAAGGTCTAGACCCCCGTCTCCCAAGCAATTTCTTTCTCATTTTGTCAAAAAGGACGCCAGAAATTACAATTTCTAAGGTTAGGGTGACCCTATTTTTATATTTGTTTCTCATCTCCAGAGGAATACTCAAGCAGGGCGGGCGGGCGAAATAAAAAGAAAAAAATACAAGACCAAAAAAAAATCTCTATTTGTTTCAGTTCAATGTTCTGTCCATTCAGTCGCTGCAATTTCTTGCCTTTCAGCTGCAATTTCTTGCCTTTCAGTTCAATGTTCTCTCATTTTAGTCTCTACTAGTACAATTTTTAAGTACGTTGCAGTGTTTCATCTAGGATACTACACCAGGACAAGTCCCCTCTACAGGAATTTTGAGGGGGATTTTATAATTTGGGGGGATTTGACTGAAACATATACTTTACCCGTAAGTTTTAATGTTGCAATGATGTCACGTGTGATACACATACTACAAGTCATAAATCACTTGCTTACACAATCCAAGCTACTTGCTGCAAACACCATGCTCTATAAGATTTTTTCAAAAGTCAACAAATTTGAATATCACTATTGTGAATTTATAGGGCTTCCAAGAGTAGTGGACGGCTTATTAATATTCATAAGCATTAATATTCCTGAAAAAAAAATGTAGCATATTTTGTATGCTACAGTATTCTGTATGTTTGCTTTTAAGGCTTGAAGTACATTCAAGCATAATAACAACAGCTAGCCATTTCCACTGTACCCGCAAGGGATTTTTTTTTCATTTTGAACTGAACTGTGTGCACTTACACAAAACAAGGACAAATCTTTAGCAGTTATAAAGGAATGTTTTGGTTTTACTGTGCTTATATCATCCCTAACCACTGTAAAGTTTGGATCAACATTGCCCTATACAAACCAGTAAGCTGGATTTTTCTAGTGGCCTAGCTGATCTTGTAGTCAGTGTTTGTTCATTTAGTTCAAAAACTGGACCCATTGACATCACAGCCTTCTTGTGACTTTCATTGCATGCAGTCCCGTCACAGTGCCAATGCCATTCACTGAACTCTGGGACTGAACTGAACACGTACGTTTCTGTAACAGTAAAGTCCAATTTTTGCCACCAGAATTATTTTCATAGTGTTGTGGACTTTCATACCATGCACAAAAACTTCAGTTGTCTCCTTTTCTGAATCGTATAGAGAGAAACCTAATCTAGCTAGGCAAAGTGAAAAACCCAGGCCTAGTCGGGCCTAGTCGGGCCCTCTAGGTTGGCGATCTAAAATTTAAAGCGAATTCATGTGTGCGCCCTCACTAGTATAGATCGCCCGGCTGGCTACACGGTTGCACATGTAAACATATCAATCCCATATGCTTTAAGGCATGTCCGAGTTTACAGTTGTACTGTCTAAAAATGGGCGGAGAACGGCAGGGAGACATTAACCCCAACATGAGCGGTTAATGCTCAGAAATATTTTTTTTATTTGACAGAAAACTAGTTTGTATGCGTAAATACTTCCATGTTCGGCACACAACACGATATGAAGACAGTAACAAGTGAGAACGGCCCCACGCTACGTACGTTCGAGAAAATGGTCCCAGGACATAGAGCATGTCTAGCACTCGTGAATCGTCGCGATGCGAAGTCTGCTTGTACCCGGAAGAGAATTAATCAACTCCGCGTTTGCGGAGGCATGGCAGGCTGCGATCGATGCAAATTGCAAATGGCTATTTCGCCGCACGAATTTCAATAAAACAAATAATAGCAAAAAGCAGAATCGAACCTGCACTAACTATACTCTGTGTTCGGTGGCAAAAAAGTAATCATCAATCGAGGGTACGCAAAGTGCTTGATTTTGGGCGTCGCGACAGGGCCAGCTGAGGCACAATGTACCTTCGCGAAACTCAGTCTCTGCGGGAATTTCCAACGTGTTTGAATTGGCTTTAAATTTTAGATCGCCAACCTAGAGGGCCCGACTGGGCCAGACTAGGACCGACTAGGCCTGGGTTTTTCACTTTGCCATCTTGCTGGGGCAATGAACTTTTGTGAACGTAACTCTCAACTGGCTGACAGGCTTTCATATGCAAAATCAACGTACAGAAATTAACGCATGGTATTGTTTCAACAGCATTTTATTGAACCAGTTCAAAAAGTATCAAAATCGAACTAAAATTAGTTCCTTGCATGTATATGTTCTTGCTACAGTTGCCACACTATTAACGGGTGCCGATAACGGGTCAAATGCATCGAAGTGTGACGCCTATGATATTTGATATGCCATTCCAGCACAGGCGCTCCTTAGCTGGGTAGTCTGCTAAATAGATCGATTTTCGGCTCGATTTATCGATCCCGTAGTCGATATGCCTGCCACTTAGGTTGCAGTGGTGGCAGGCATATCGACTACGGGATCGATAGATCGAGCCGAAAATCGCCCTGTTTAGGGAGCCGTCATTTTTTACGGCCTGGGGGGGGAGGTCGGAGGAATTGCTTTAGAAACCCCAAAATTTTGAGTACCCCCTCCTGCCAAACATGACGTGTTTGAGTAACCCCCCCTCTCTGCTACAGAAATTTTGAGTGACCCCCCCCCCAAACCAAATGGGAAAGTTAAATATCTATACAGTAAAATGGATTGCTGCTGCGACAGGCTCTGTACAGACCCTGATTAAACCCTGTGGTATAGGTCTGTGTTGGAAAGTTTCAATGGCTGTGACAGGGGCTGATGACATGCAGTGTTCTCCCTAGGTTTTTTTACCAGAGGGCGAAGACCACAAGCGGCCCGCGGGGGGGGGGAGGTCAGGAGGGGGAACATCCCCTCCTACCGTTGGAGCTTTTGAAAAATAGAGATTAAAATGGTGTTATTTGGTGGCACTTTGGGAGTATTTTTTTCAGATTTTTTCGTATAAAAAACTCAAAGGAACAGAAATCTGAGACAGTATTCCAAAACTTATATTCCAGTTCACTTAACATGAGGCTTGCCACGTCGAATAGCTGATCATTTTCGTCTGAAGATCACAATAACGTAAAACACATAGTGTAATGAGATTTAGTTTCTACTTGAAACCACCTGTATTATGATATATATATATATATATATATAATATATATATATATATATATATATATATATATATATATATATATATATATATATATATATATATATATATATTATATGTGTGTGTGGGTGTGTGTGTGTGTGTACATATACCGGTATGAACATACATATCTCAAGCATACATATTGCTACTATTATTGTTGTATTAATTCATAACTTCATTAAATGATTCAGTACATATCAACAAAATTGAGTAGCCCCCCTTCTTGTTCTCCATTTTTGAGCAACCCCCCTTGTAGCTTTCGATTTTTTGAGTGACCCCCCCCCTCAGATTCCTCCGACCCCCCGGGCCATAAATAATGACGGCTCCCTTAGCAGACTACCCAGCTAAGGAGCGCCTGTGCATTCCAGCCAGCTCAGTGCACTGCATGCAGTGCTCGATGGGTCGCCCCTCCTATGTATAATTGGCGGCGCCCAGCACACCAAGAGGGCATTTATCTAATCGTCTCAAACGGACGAACTACGAGCTTACCTACGAGCTAATGCAGGTCCCAAAATCGACAAAGTGAGCGTCAAGCTGAGCGTGGAAAAACAAAAACAGCGTCGAGCTGAGCGTTGAAAAAAAAGACAAAATAGGATTCGAAATGAACGTAGAAACATGCCAAACAGAATGTCAAAGAGGGGTTCTGAGTACGGGTGCTAAAATATAGCAAATATGCGAAATAAACACGTAATGACTTGACTGATTTCAGCTTGAATATAGCAAGTACGGGAACGAGTTCAAAACGTCTTTCACGTGCACATGGGTAGGCCCTACTACTGACTTTGCAGCACTATATTTATAACACTGTTGACAAAATCTCAACAACAATAAATTGTGGGTTCATCGTAATTGGTATTGCATGCATTAGTGAATTTTCAAAAATGACATTCATAATTGTATATATTTCAACTTGGGTAGCAAGAAAACCGACGACTCTGAGTGACTGGCATTGGGCGTTCGTTCGTGTGCAAACATCGCATGCAAGTTACAGACGATGGGCGGTACGGTGGGAGTAGGCAATAATAGCGATAAACAAAACAGCCAGTTTAGCCTACCCGGGATATTGTAATACATACGTAATCCACCCTCTGATGTGATTTTCCTCTAATTAACGCCAAATAAATAAATATATTTGTAAAAATACATAATTATTACGTCGACGCCGACTTCATTGACGTCGACAAAGCGACGTCAACATTTATACTACGACTGTAGCTGTGGGTCCATAGCTGTGGTGTTTTCGGACGGGATTCCTGCCTTTTACGGGCTGGTTTTGACTTTTTACGATTTTAACCGTGGCGGGGTTAAAATCGTAAAAGTCAAAACCGTGGCGGGGTTTAAAATCGTAAAAGTCAAAACAGCCCGTAAAAGGCAGGAATCCCGTCCGAAAACACCACAGCTATGGACCCACAGCTAACTACGACTGATGCCTGGAACTTATCTACCGAACTGAGTGTAAGTTTGGAATGTGATGAGTTGGTTTTGAGTGATGTTTTTTTGTTGTTCAGGAGCGCGAACGAACGAATTGAATATAGAAGTATCGAGCATCGATATCTTGTAAGTTGTATGGCTTCTGCAAGTTCCGCGATGACAAACAGGAATATTGACCCCCACAGTGACCTGACTATACCATTATTCAATAGGCGGGGCCGTATTCTCAACAATACACATCAATAATAGTGTGGTTCCGATAATGTGCTTTTTCAAAACTTGAAGTTGAATGCGAGGTCAGAAAAATGTTAGTCTTTAAAATCATTGTTGAGTAGAGGTCATTTTCAAATAGACTGTACAACATGAGGTACACACGGGTGCCACAAAAACACCCGCCAACTCATAAAATCCTTCATATTATTCATTGTACACTGTGATTAACATAATGTGGTGATCAGATTATTTCGAGGTCATAAGCTGACTCGCGAGCCACGCAGGTTTTGTCTGTGAAATCATTGCACTTTCGAATTCGAGAAAGTAAAAAAGATTTACAACGGCGGTAGGTTCAAGTGCATTACAACCAATCGAGGTCTCTTCCTTGATGTTCGGACATTGCAACCTCTTCTTTGGTTCTTCTTTAACAGCTTAATGTTACAATCGACGTCTGCAAAAAAGTCTACCATCGTGGCGTGTAATAAGTCAGATTATCATACATGCTATGCCTGTATTGTCATTCTTCTATTGTTCAGACGGTACTGATATGAACCCATATTTTAACTAGTGAAAATACGAATTATATTTTCACTGTAACCGAACTACTTACAGCGACGCGTACGCGTGACCTTCGTTGGTATATGTGCACATATAAAACAGCTGAGCGAATAAGACAAATGACAATCCGAAACGTCATTTCATAATATGATTATGGTCACAATTCTGTTGTTTGCAGTCACTTCATGGGCATTGCACTTAGGCACAAGTACAGTTGTACCAAAAACATACAAACAAACGTATTGAAAATTTGTATCATTTGCCGACACATGTTATCGTTCACGGCCGGTCCCGTGGCGGTGCAGTGTTTTCGTCTACGTTGCTGAAGATTACATGTAAGATATCGGTTGACAGTGCATCATGATAGAACCGCTTTACGAAAAGTTTCCTGTTGATGAGCTCAAGTATCTGGGCGGTGAATTACATCGTCTACAGCCGTAAATGGGCCCCAAAATTCCAACCGCACTGAAAATACTCGCGACTGACAAGGTTGAAGGTGCACATAATATTTCCGATTTGTACGTGTCAGTGAGATTCACAGGTCATGATCGTGACTGGTGGCACCGGTGCGGCGCGGGTTTCAGATACAATGTAAGATATCTAGAAAAAGTCAAACTTTCGCTTAGGATGTTAAAGGAAGTTGAGTTCTATTTAGGCAAGCCAGGAACGAAAATATACGAGCAGACGACGGAAATACCTTTGAAATGTTTTATTCGTACAGCAGCAAAATCACAACCGAGTTACAACACTACACTACAGCTTACAGTGTACTCACTTCATGTTTTCCCTAATCCGTTTACAAAGGTAAATTTGGCATATTTGACGTCTGAGGACATGTATAATTCTTCGAGATAAAGTGACTGGTACGGGTATTATATCCACTGTGCATTCATAGATGTCGCACAGCTGCGTGCTCCATCTCTCATAAGCTGATCAGCTGTTCATACTCGATCGAGTTTGAAATCAAACGCTGGCGTGGCGCGAGTATTTTGATGCGATTTTGGCGGCCTCATAACTTTCACGCAGGGATGAGGTTATGTATCAAAACACGAAAACACACCCATTTTACACACTCCAGTCTATGTTTTACATCCACCGTCATTTTAAACTAAAAATAAATCTTCTTCAAATCGTGGAAACCTGTGTTGACATCGTAATATTTAAATTTTTCGCTTTAAGAGTGCTCCATAAACCCTCCTTTAAAGTGGAATGGCCCAATAGCGGAATAATATCAAGAAGTGATACGGTTGTCATCACTCCTTAGCAACAAACTTTTTATAAGTACAGCCTGGAGGAAGCAAGGTCGATTTCAAGTTGATTTCGTCGCTAATTTCGGAGCGTCTGTGGGAAAACAGTCATAACCAAAGCATGCATGTATGATAAAGGGGTTATTACACGAAGTTAGGGCGATACCGCGTCGTATTCTCGTGATGTGTCCGTATTTTGACTCGTTGCTGCGCAACTCGTTTTGACTCGTTGCTGCGCAACTCGTCAAAATACGGACACATCACTCGAATACGACGCGGTATCGCCCAAACTTCGTGTAATAGTCGCGCCAGCGGCTTACTGACTACGCATGCGCTTATTCATAATATTATATAGGGCTCAGCCCTTGGTGTCGCGCCAGGGGTTAAGATTGGCAATGTTATTGTATTGATTCATGATAAACTGTAATTGTTACTTCATAAACGTTTATATGACAACTATGCCCAGTTTCCCTCTGATGAAAGCAGTTCACGTACACACGACGTCAAACCCTGCACAGGCTGCAGCAGGGCAGGTATAGATTTTCTGTAGCGTGTAAAAATTTTGGACAAAAATTGGCAATTTTTACAATGATAACAGCCTATGGCGTTAAACAAGGGACGTATTATGCAATAATTATCATTGCAATGGTAACCGCACTGCCCACCTTCCACTTGAAAGCTGAAAACTATAGCGTTCCGTCTAAAAACTTGCAATTTTTGAATCTAATTATTGACACAGGGGGCGCTCTTCTATAATTCAATCCCAGCATTCTTTGCGTATGCCCCCGTTCATATGCACGACAGTTTTCTCCGTTTATCTATATCAACGATACTTTGTATCAGCGACAAGGTGTATAATAACATTTACTGGCTAATAAAAGAGGTATATTTTATAAAAGGCATGTTATATCATGGTAATTTGTTTCGTATTTGTTTATTTACGAGTGCTCAAAAAAAAAAAACATGGCGGCGCCCATCATGAGAAAGAAGGGTACACTTCCGGTTAGTCGCATAGTATATTATGAATAAGCGCATGCGTAGTCAGTAAGCCGCTGGCGCGACTAATATACTATGCGACTAACCGGAAGTGTACCCTTCTTTCTCATGATGGGCGCCGCCATGTTTTTTTTTTTGAGTACTCGTAAATAAACAAATACGAAACAAATTACCATGATATAACATGCCTTTTATAAAATATACCTCTTTTATTAGCCAGTAAATGTTATTATACACCTTGTCGCTGATACAAAGTATCGTTGATATAGATAAACGGAGAAAACTGTCGTGCATATGAACGGGGGCATACGCAAAGAATGCTGGGATTGAATTATACAAGAGCGCCCCCTGTGTCAATAATTAGATTCAAAAATTGCAAGTTTTTAGACGGAACGCTATAGTTTTCAGCTTGCAAGTGGAAGGTGGGTAGTGCGGTTACCATTGCAATGATAATTATTGCATAATACGTCCCTTGTTTAACGCCATAGGCTGTTATCATTGTAAAAATTGCCAATTTTTGTCCAAAATTTTTACACGCTACAGAAAATCTATACCTGCCCTGCTGCAGGGTTTGACGTCGTGTACGTACGTGAACTGCTTTCATCAGAGGGAAACTGGGCATAGTTGTCATATAAACGTTTATGAAGTAACAATTACAGTTTATCATGAATCAATACAAATAACATTGCCAATCTTAACCCCTGGCGCGACACCAAGGGCTGAGCCCTATATAATATTAGTCGCGCCAGCGGCTTACTGACTACGCATGCGCTTATTCATAATATACTATGCGAGTAACCGGAAGTGTACCCTTCTTTCGTGGGCGCCGCCATGTTTTTTTTTTGAGTACTCGTAAATAAACAAATACGAAACAAATTATTATTATATAACATGCCATTTATAAAATATACCTCTTTTATTAGCCAGTAAATGTTATCATGCACCTTGTCGCTGATACAGAATATCGTTAATATAGATAAAGGGAGAAAACAGTCGCACATATGAACGGTGGCATACGCAAAGAATGCTGGATTGAATTTTAGAAAAGCGCCCCCAGTGTCAATAATTAAATTCAAAAATTGCCAGTTTTTAGACGGAACGCCGGGGTTTTCAGCTTGCAAGTGGAAGTTGGGCAGTGCGGTTACCATTGCAATGATAATGATTGCATGATACGTCCCTTGTTTAACGCAATAGGCTGTTATCAATGTAAAACTTGCCAATTTTTGTCCAAAATTTTTACACGTTACAGAAAATCTATAGGCCTACCTGCACTGCTGCAGGGTTTGACGTCGTGTGCGTACGTACGTGAACTGCTTTCATCAGAGGGAAACTGGGCATAGTTGTCATATATACGTTTATGAAGTAACAATTAATTACATTTTATCATGAATCAATACAAATAACATTGCCAATCTTAACCCCTGGCGCGACACCAAGGGCTGAGCCCTATATAATATTAACCCCTAAGAGTGTCGCGTCGTCTCCAGTCTTGACCCGTACGTACAGACTCGTCCGAAAGTCAAAGCCTAAAAGTATTCCTCCGCACTGCACTGAACCCGCTCTCACGACAAAAAAAATAATCATACGAAGTTCACACCCGCTCCTACTTCCGAGTTTCGAATATACACAGAAAATGTGTCTAAGCGTTCGTTTGTCGTAAATTCCTTTCACATAAACAAAAATCTTTCATCCATGGAATACAACATAGTCCTAGGCGTATTAGGTCAAAAGGCATGTGTGACTTATAGCTTGCATACGTCACTCGTAATATGAAGTACAGGCCAGTACTTCTGCTCGTACAATGTCAGTTTCGAGACAATTACATACCTCAAGACGGGGAATAGCGCAATTGCGCAGCCTAGATGAAAAATACATGCTAGGATGATCGCCTCATAGGCGGCGCAAATAAAAAAGTTTTTATTTTAAATTTTCATATCGGAGCTGAAATTTACGGTCGGTCGAGAGATGACAAACACAACAATTAAAAATGTCGCCCTTACGTATAAATAAATCACGGGAAAGGATCGTCTGTTGTTTGACGTTTAGGCTATTCACTGTATTATCTTATTAGTTTATTTTTCTTACAAGTTTGCTCTTGACAACATGTTTATCGATCGTTTGATTGAAAATAAGCCATGAAAACTTGAAAGTTGATGTACTCTGACCGAATTGTATTGATATTAGCGGCGAACCGAGTCCCAAACTTTTTAAAGTTCGTCCAAAGTCCACTGCGTTGATGAATGGACATGAGAACGCGCACGTACCCGAAAATTTCGGCAGTATCGTGACATGGCATTACTAAATGCATCATTTTATAAGAAACTATCAGTCCTTGGTTGCCTCTTTCAAGTATGCGATGAGGTTTCTTCTGTCTTCTTGTGACGGCACCGGTTTGAAGAATAGCTTTGTTCCCGGCACGTAGGCACGGGGATCGGCCATGTATTCATCAAGCGTCTTCTCTGTCCACGTGATGTTTCTCTCCTTCCAATTTTCCTGGTCTCGATATTTGAACCCTTCTAATTCGCCGGCTTTTCGGTCGAACAGGTTCTGTAGGTTAGGGCCAAACTTGTGCTTACCACCCTTCTCGATCGTGTGGCAGTGCTCACATTCTCGAAGGAAAACCTCCCTCCCCTTCACGGGGTCACCTGAGGTCTCGGGAGTGGGTGCGGTTGCAGGCGTTGATGGTTTCTGGCCCATGGTCGATGATTTCTGCACGTCGAAGCCGTTTCAGTCGATGTATCCCAAACGTCCAGGCAGTATCAAGGAAATCTGAGAAAGGACACCTTGGGATCAAGTCCGTAATGGTTAAACCTGAGCTCGGGCACCTGAGGCCTGACGAAGATAATAGACGGACTGTTGAAAGCCACAAACACCGGCAAAATGTCAACAACGCTGGCGCTATTGATTCATGAACTCAGATAACCTCTCCCAGTTTCCTACCGCTTAACTTGCTGTTATTTTTCAAAGTTCATGACCCCATCAGAACATTTAATGTTTTGCAAAGTTTGTAGAAATCGAAGCTACGATTGTCGTAGAGCAAAGGCCAAATTACTGCACTGAAATGTATATATCGGACCACGCATAATGAAAACGTTTCACCGTGGAACAAGAATGTATGTTGAAACAGATGAAGAAAATTATACACACTAGGGGGCATACTTTCCCACAATGCTTTACGTCGACTGCATCTATACGCACTTCCGTGTTAATGTTTATGGTACAGTGACAGACCAGCCAGTCCCAAACCTTTCAGCTGTACCTGCGAAATGATGTATGAGTGAAATAGCCGATCCCCTCTCTGGAAGAAAGAAAAAAGTATCATCCTGCTGGAGCTGCTACCTGAAATATTTAACCGGTATGTTGGACGTCGGAATATGACACGCAACGCGGCCTTTCGTTGAGCTGAGGCGGTGCAGTAGACCTGTGTACTGAAACTGAAACGTTCGTGAGAGTGCATTCGCAAATCGAAAGTAACTGTGAATGCAATAGCTTGTGAACTCTGAACCCAACATCGACAGCGAACGCTCGGTAACCATAGCTGAATTCCAGCAATTGATATGGCATCGTTTGAGTCGAGTGCAAGTCCGAAGATCGTATCCGAAGAAGACGAAATGCCGAAGCAACCGCTCAAGCGACTGGAACATGCCATTCACATGTTTACGAAAGTTGCCATTCCAACAGATTTAGACAGACTGGCCCAACACAGAGGTAACATCGAAAAGGTATGAATTACAACCTAACTTTCGACGTCATTATATAATCTCTGTTCCGTTTTACATTTGGCTGTTGATTAAAACCCGCAAAGTCAATAGGATTTGTTTACAAGTGACTAATGATCATACAAGGCGCATTTCGTCAACACATCATGAATGGTCGTGTTTGTAAACAATCCTGTTATGTTGTACCTGACACGGGCTCTTCACACAATGTATTGAGGAAGCCAGCCTATTCGATATATCAGGCTGGCGTCGCATTTCGCAATTCTTTGCCGGATGTCGCAATGCGTGGTTCAGGTTGCCGTAAGTAGATCAGTAGGTTGAGGGACCGTGGTTCAGTTCGTATGAAGAGTCAGCTCCGCCCGTGACTTTTTCGAACCACGAAAGGCCTAAAAGAAGTCTGAAGCCGCAGCTTTTCTAGCAAGACATTTCCTCATTGTTTGCTGCCATGGATACCGAACGAAAAGCAAACACTGATTTACAACATCATCACGTGTCTTGTGGCACAGTGTTATTATTATCACTATTACATGTATTAGCTAAATAATGGTGGAGCATAACTTTTCATAATAAACTTGTGGTTTCAAAAAAAAGACATAATTAGCATGTCTTTGTTGTGGTTTTCAGCAAGAAGCTTACATAGAATGTGTCGTTCAGCATGTTCAGTTCTCAGTTTGTACGTAAACAATGCTTTAGTATCAGGGTACGGGATCTAATGTTACACAGGTCCTCCATGATGCACATCTGTACATCATGTGGACATCACAGGGGCCGAGTCTGTTACACAGGTCCTCCATGATGCACATCTGTACATCATGTGGACATCACAGGGGCCGAGTCTGTTACACAGGTCCTCCATGATGCACATCTGTACATCATGTGGACATCACAGGGGTCGCTCAACAAAAGTTTCAGGTGATTCTGAATAAATTTACCTTCATTTTAAAATTAAATGAAAATACCAGTAAAAAAGGCAGAGTTCTGTTGCAACACCACAGTACTCTTTTGATTTCCCCTTGGTGTACACACCACAACTGGCCAAAGCAGCTAGACAATAGAGGTCTTTAGGCAAGGTTAATCAGTTCAAATGGCCTTTAAAATGTCCTTGAACAATCAGAAGTGTCAAACAAAGATGATATTACACATGCAGATAAAAACAGTCCTTTGTAATTGACGCTGGTGCAATCAGTTCCATTGAAAGTATCTGTTCAGACTGTGACCTTTATAGA
The DNA here is from genome assembly GCF_041260155.1 of Ptychodera flava. Taxonomy (NCBI): domain Eukaryota; kingdom Metazoa; phylum Hemichordata; class Enteropneusta; family Ptychoderidae; genus Ptychodera; species Ptychodera flava. The sequence continues at coordinate 25,235,270 of NC_091938.1, read as the reverse complement.
TACAGGATTATGATATGGATCTGACAAAACAACACATGCACGGGTTATTTCCTCATTCTTTGCATTCTAGCTCTCAAACCTTTCCTTGAGAATAACAAATTTTCTCTATATCCATTGCAAATTCATTTTTTTCTGTCTTTCAGTACCAAAGATTGCAAGAATGGGAAAAATTAAACGTTGAATTGATAAATGCAAGCAGGACTGTTCAGGTATGTTTATTTACATACATACATAGATAAATACATACATACATACATACATACATACATACATACATACATACATACATACATACATAGATACATAAGGACAGACAGACACCATATACTTACATACATACATACATACATACATACATACATACATACATACATACATACATACATACATACATACATACATACATAGATACATACATATATACATACATGCATGTATTTGTACTTATGCTTATATGCATATGTAATGTTTACATACATATATACATGATACATACATACATACAGAGATACATAAGTATGTACATACGTATGTGTACATAGATTGTATATACATTCTTAATTAATTTCCACAGCAACTGAAAGCAAATGTCCGAGAGATGGAGAAAACAAGGAACCAGATACGGGATGAAGACTTGGACAAATTTGATGCCAGGGTCCTGCCCATCAAGGAGGAAGCCATATCTGCCGTCATGTCATTCATTGATTTACATGGAAGCGATGACGAACCTCTAAGTCATAGAACAATGACAGATAATGTACAAACAGTGGATGGAAGAAATGGTACGAAATGTAAAACATATCGTTTGTCAAGCATCCTCTTTCAGTAATCTGTAGGGTGGTGATCATTTGATTCAATAGCAAATGAAACAAATATATTGCTGGTCGGACAGTAATGCCAAAATTAATTTTAAGTATCATTGAAAAATCGCTCAAAAATCATCAAGGCTGTGTTGTTTTTCCAAGACTTTAAATTGTCACAAAATAATCTGATGCCTGTTATTGCTAATTATGGGAACACATCTCATTTTTACCAAAAATCATACTCATGCAAGAAGTAGCACTGTATGATCTTTGTGTTTTCTGAAGTTCAATAATTTATCTTATTTTCATAGACACAGAAGCAAACACCCATTGTATATAAACATGTCAACTCTGCATATGTGATGGAGCCATGTTCAGCAAGTACATGCTGTATGTTCCAAGAAGACTGGAAATTTTGATCACGTAACATTTGTCACTTAGGGTCAGCGGAACTACCCTGCAATGCTATTCTTACAAAATAGGTGTCACATAATAGGTTTTCAAACTGCGCTTCTTGCCAGTAATCTTCCTTGGCAAAAGATCTAGGGTATGCTATAGATTTTGGGTCTGGTGTGAAATGTTTGTTTGCTGTTTATCTGCCCCAACAATGATACCAGTACAGGAATTCTGTGGAATATGAGTATCTCTTCCGCATGGTATCCCAGATGAAATTGATTTGATCAGTGTGAATGTCTTGCCTTTGCAGCTGTAGGAGAGATGGACAGCGATGAAAGTGAGTCTCATCCTGCGCAACCATGGCAACAAGAGAGGCAGCGAGAACTTCAACAACAAGAGCAGATGATGGTCGTCCAAGAAGCGGAAGCCAAGGAATCCTGGCACACGCTAAGAGGCAACTTGGTGGAGTTAAATTCCATGATACATGATTTCTCCACCATGGTGCATGTAAGTACTCGTTCTGTCTCTCTCTATTGGTTGAGCTCATTCTGTAAAAGTGACACTATCGAAGGTGACAGTGTGCGTCAAATGTGAAAAAAAAAGTTTATAATAGCACCAAAAGTGTTGTGAAATTTGCAAAACAATTGCATTTTTGTCACAAGGTTTGTCTCAGTGGGCCATGGTTCCTCTGACATTTTGACATCACTGAGGAACAGAGGAGAAAATTGTGTCATTAAGAGTTCCTTGTGATTGCGTGTACTGCGATAGGTCAAAGTAAAAAGGAAAAATTTAAATCATGGTTTCATCCAATCCAAACAGAACATTGTACCTAAAAGTCTAATCTGGCCCTCTACTTCTCAAATATTTGTGTTTTTGCAGGAAGTTATCACTGTCTGACCCAGTAATATTATCCAATATATTATGCAACTCTTGGCTTGACCTAAATTCTTTTTCCCTCCATTTGTTGATCAACATTGTTTTAAATTCACAAGTGAAGTGTACGTGGATGTTTGACCCCATGATAGTGTGATTAAGTTTCATTGTTTGTTACCCCTTAGAGCCAAGGTGTTCTATACATATGCTGGTGAGAAGATTACCAAAGGAGCACTTCATTTGTGCAAAGTTGCATGTTTTATGTATATTTATAATTTGTATAATGTTTGCATGAACTATATGTGTGTACCATATGTATGTGTGTGTATGTGCGTGTGTGTGTGTGTCAATAATTTGTTTCTGTAATTGGAAACTCTGCATGTTAATGCTTGATTGATTTTCCCAATTAAGAAGGAGTATGGCTTGAAGTTTTCTCAAGGAATTTGAAAGTTTTAGCAAAAGCCTGAAGCTTTCTTTAAGGCTCATATTTTCCAAATACATGAAAGCCATACTCTCAAATGGGCTGAAAGTGTTGTTCTTGAAATTTTCTGTTTCAGGACCAACAAGAAAAAGTGGACAGTATTGTAGATAATGTCGACAGTGCACACGGCAATGTACAACAAGGTGTTTTGAATCTAGGAGGGGTAAATCAGACAAATTTGTTAAAAGTTTTCTTCTGCATTCTACTTGCCTGTGGAGTGAAATCACTGGCTTGTCTCTTAATCTTGTGGCAGATGTTTTGCATGTAGATACATTTTTCTCATATTTTGCATTGGTTCAGCATGAAAAAAGAGAACAGCTCATCTAACTACAGCAATGGGCAGAATAAGATTACACTTGTGACAACGGCCTGCCAACAATCAAACATTTCCTGTTTGTTTATTACACATATGTATAAACATGCTCGTACACATAGATGCATGCATACATGTAGCTGCATGCAGATGCAGGCACAAGCTGTCTTGAGTTGTGTGAAGAAAATGATTCATGAAGTTGAAGGCAGCTCATTAAGTGTCTGCAAAGAGGCAAATCTCTCACCACACTGCTGACTCCAAGTTCAACACTGATTGGTGATTATCGTACTATATTTCATGGACGCAATGCATTATGAAACCTTTAGAGTCACAAGCAAATTCGGTATTTCAGTATTATTTACATCACAAAGATTCGACCATGAGAATGTACAAAATATTTAAATGTTGCCCTCTTTCATTTTCTCCCAGGCTGCCAAGTACAAAGCAATGATCATTCCAGTTGCTGGTGCCGTTATAGGGGGCGCTGTCGGAGGACCCGTCGGATTGCTTGCTGGGGCAAAGCTTGGCATGGCCGCGGCCGTCGGCGGGGGACTCGTCGGCTTTACTGGTGGCAAACTAATCAAAAGCAGACAGGACAAAATCAATGAAATTGAACTTCAGAACCTATCTTCGACTCAGAGACAGTGGAAATCAACTCCTGAATTGAATTTTGAAGGTGGAAGCCAAGACTCCTGAAAAGAGAGAAACTCGTGATAAACTTCTCCTATCATCAGTCACAATGTCAGGCTAAATCAAACGCTATTGATTATTCTACTGGGGTTGACATCCATAGATATGCCCAGTTTATTCTCTAAAACCAGATATGCCAAGCTTTAACCCTTTCACCACCATGGTTTGTCCCAAATCCATTGTTTTCTATGGTAAAGTTGGACCTGTATACAGGGAACTGGGGGTGAAAGGGTTGAAACTTACAAAAACAGGCCACAGATTTTGACATGTTCCAGACTCAAAATACAACCTTCTTTTTAAAACGTTTCTGTTAATGCTCTAGTGAATGCATGTCATGGATATACCTTGGCGGCATATCGGTACAAAGCATGTACATTTTACACGACAATCGTAATGTAACTTCATGTACATTGTTGGTAATACTACTGTTTATGTATCTCATGGTAAAGTGGATTTGATCTGCACAAAGCTTGCCACCGACACCGCCTGCACAGACATTTACCTTTCTTGCCATGAAACTGTGAAGTTAGGAGAAAAGTGGTGACATGCTGTGCATTTTAAGACAGAATCTTCCCATTGGATGAAAATTTGATGCATGTGTCGAACACATTCACCAATTGGTCTGACTTAGAAACACAAAGACTAGACAAGAACCAATCAGAGATAACCTTACAAGACTGACGGAGGGGAGTTCAGCTGACTTGATTAACGGCTTACATGTAGCAATTTTTACAAAAGTTGTCTGTGATTGTCAATTTGTGTGTTAAATACCAGGTGCACACCAGGTGCATGAATGCTACAATAGACGACAGTAGCTAACTCTGTATGAAGCATTGCACACAGGTTTCACAGCAAGTGAGGCTACCCACAATTCTCCATGATCTGTACACACGGAGATCACTCACTGAACTTAAGCAAATTTCTTCTGTACACAGAACAACTCGGTCCATATTTCAAAATTCTGGCAACATAGTTCTGATAATCATAATTTTGTGATTTCTCACTGTGAATATTGAGAAGATCAAACACTTTTCCGTGGAGGAGATAGCAATTTTGTAATTTTGTCGACATAGATTTTTGACAGCCATACACAATATTTTCAAGGAAACTAAGGGAATAAGTTGCATCTATGTTGGCAAAAGAAAGGGTATTGATTTTTTTTAATGTTCGTAACAAAGGAAATTTGCATGTCTGACAGATGGTATGATGAGAATATCTTAGTTGCTGATAACTTTATCTTGGCAAGTGTGCAATTTTTAGCACCTCCAAACATCGACTTCTCATTCAATTTACTCTTGAATTTTAAACGTAATCAATAATGTTGGAACATAGTTTAAACAAATAATCCTGAACTTAAATTGTAAGTTACAAATTGTTAAGAATAGATAAAATTGAAAAAGCCTTTAGCAAAAAATGTCTGAGTGAACAAATCAAGGGAATTGTGGGTAGCCTCACTTACTGTGCGGACAGGTTTCAATCAATTTATCATGTAGCAGTGTCAAGATGTTCAAGTTTTCATAGAAATTTACTCGATAGAAAATTAAGAGACACACTTGTAACAGAGGAGGAATGCAGTCCTGGAACAATCTTACAAAATGAAAATTCACAGAATGGTTTGCCATCTCCTGTTCAGAATTAACCTTTTCGCAAGTGGTGGGGACAAACTCTGGCACCCACACAAAATTTTAGATATCTTTGAAAAGTGTGCCACTGTCTTCTTAAGATTGATACACTTTTCACAAAGTACTTATTGGACTTGACTTTGAACAGCATTAGCACATTTGGTGAGAACAGCAAGTGATGGCAACAAGCTGGGGACACAGGCCTATAGAGGGCAGTGTGCATCTGCTAGCATGCCATCCAATACTGGTACATGTATTATCAGAGTATTACACAGTGAATTTTTTCTTGAATTTTTTTAACGTCCTTCACTAGATCCATGTTTGGGATATTGTGAGTACTGGTACATACTAAGTGATTTTTTTTGTATATTTATTTATTTTATGGCAATATAGTTGTGGTGAACTCCAAGAGTGAAGATATTCATTCAGAGCATCAGAAATATTAATGATACGTCCAGTAGCCATATTGCTGTATATGACTCTATTACAAAATTCTTTATGATTACAAGAGCCAATTTTTCTTGTCGGTAATGAGTTTATGTATTGTCTGGTTGTGTTCATCTCATTCAGTACGGCGTAAATTTTTCTACTACAATGTGGCTATTTCCTATTGCAATCCATGTAGGACTATTAATATTCTTCTGTCTCCACTATGATGGATTACTGAATGGTTGTCCAAGATGTACGTACAATTTTTAAACAAATCTAAGCATACACACAAATACCATGGTGCTGCATGCTTTATAAGTATGAATATTTGTCAGTTTTTCATCGGTATTAAATGTTGCCAATTTCTTTGACCATTCTTGTCTTTGTGTGTGACAAACAGTCGCTTCAGTAGAGATTGGTTTGCGATTGCAAACGAAAAGGGAAGCATATGGTACAATGCACCATACCTTGTGCAACAAGTGCTGAGGAAAGAGCGCCCTCTATGGTGACAATTCTCCCTTTTTTTACATTCTGCAAACCAATGTCCACTGAGCCTGCTTCTGCCATAACAAGATCTATTTGAAAAGTTCCTCACTGTATTCCAAGTTTCAGTGATGAAAATGAATGTGAACATGTGTACTGGTTAGTGTCTGAAAAGAATCTGCTGATGTGCTGACGATAGCCAATGGACTACACTGTTAATGTAGACTGACAACACACGCACACACAATCACACACACCACTAAAATTGGCGATTGACTCTAGTCACCGGACTTACAGCAATGTTGACAAAAGCAAATGTTATGTCAAGGGCCAGTAGCTGAAACTTTTGATAATTTTTTTCACATTTTTGTTTTACATGTCAACAATAAATTTTTGTTGCACTCCCTAAAGCACCCTCTGCTCAGCTTGTCAACATTGGCATGCTTGTGTATAAGGTGCATTTTAACTGCTGACAAGTAACTTTTGATCAAGACAATTTACTAGTCAAGAACAGGTCAAATTGACAAGCTGAATACTGTGCATCTCAACATGCATTTTGAGGGGTAGAAAATTAAACTGTATTTGACATACAAAACAAAACTATAGGTAGTTAAAATTACAGCCACTGCCCCGTTAAACAGGAACTTCCCTACGAAAGCCAGATTATCGTACTGATTATGTAAAAAAGCCACGCTACTGATCGGACGTGCCTTGTTTGGTCCCAGAATCCCATATATTTTGCCATATTGTCTTGCATATGTGTCTATGAATACATAATGAGTAAACTTAAGTCGAAAACAAACTGTAATTTTTTTTTTTTGTCGGAGAACGCATATCTTTCAAAATGTGTTCCCTGTACGACCATTTGATCTCTCTTTGCATCACGAAAGTGCCCATCATGATTATTCAAATTGATCACACGGTGAAAGCGATGTTATGAGGATTCAAAAACTCCCGCCCAGTGTATGCAAACAGCAACGTCATCAGAAATCCCCCTATTGTGCACCCATGGTCCTGTAACTTCCCGCTAAAAGACAAGATCTGAGCCGTGTGTACAAGCTACATGTATTTGTGCATCTGTTTTAAACAAAAGACACTGACAAAGATGATGTTCAATGTAACTCTTTCTTTATTAAAAAAGAAACTTATCTCTGAAATTAGAAGAATCAACTCCCCACACACAAAAAAAGTTTCATGTTTGACATTTTCATAGATTTTAAAATTATCAACTTACAGCTCTAAATTTTTTTCACAAAATTTGATGAATGAAATAAGCAGCATTATTGGCTTATTACGTGTCTGAACATTTTTTAACAAATTACCCAGATAAGACCTTGTTTGCTGTGCAGTTAAGATGGGGTGAAATTTGACTTTACTATAGCGCCCTCAGTGGCTGAAACGTGCCAAAGTAGTTAGAATATATGAACAATATATTGCCAGTCATGACAACTGTCAATCTACTACTCTGTGGTTAGTTACAGTGATTTGATCAATGCTGCTTTGCATTTTTGATCAAGTCTGTCAGAAATATTTTCCACGAACAGGATGTCTTAGTCATTATTACAAAAATTGCCAGGCTTATAAACATGCATCTATGAGATGATTATATTCCTTGTTCTTCCTCCATACAGGCCCTGCAAGCTTCTGGATTTGACAAAAAGTAACCCTGATTAGATGAAAACAAGACCCTCGTTGCAATTTCATACATTTCAAAGTCGTACTGTTCAGTGGACTTGACACATGCACAGAATTATCAAGGTCATGAATCATCAAGTTGCAAACAAGTGATAAATAATTTGTATTGTATCATTATTTGAGGCTCTATAAAATCCACTCTTTGATTATAAATTATTTGGAAACTAATTATAATCAAGAATTTACTTTCAAAATTAGAAAAAAGTGTATATATTCAAAACTTCAAACAATGCAGGTGCATTACTGTTTGTAAGAGTTTGATTGAATTTCGCAGCAAAACACTGAAACAAGTACTGAGATGCCATAAACCTGGGGAGTCTTTCCACAGAGCTTCTGAAGAACAGTGAACAAAAGAATGGTTGATATCAACACTGAGGGCGCTTTCTTGGGCATTTCTCCTACAAAAAGTCGAGGGCGCTCTCCTACAGCTCATCCTTGAGCAGTGTGTAGCGGTTCTCGCTGGGCTTAAGCTTGACAAAAGTGCTCTCTGGTGGGATTGATGCCTCTTCTTTTTTCTGTTCCTCTGATGACTCCACTTTACCCTGTGTAGGCTTGGATGGTGCAGCTGTTGGGTCTGGCCCATGATGGAATTCCCGATGGAGTTTTCCCGAGTGCAGGTCTGCGATAAATTGTTTCAAAACACCTGGTATCCTGAAAGAAAATTATGGATACATTCAGCGATGCAACATTATTTTCTGTATAAATACAAAATCAATTGGTTTAATGGAGAAACAGGAAAAGAGGCCGGAAGTAATTTCTAAATGATCATGAAAATCACATCTTCAAGCTATTGTGTCCCCTGTGTACAAATGATTGATTTAGAGTCTCCATCTTCAGCTTATACACTCAGCTTGCAAAATGTGTAAACTGCATTGCTATCATTGACGAGAGAATTCTGGTCTGGACTTGAATTTAAAAGTAAATAATAAAGGTGCATTTTACACGAAAACACGCTGTGTTGACAACCTAAATAGTGGATGTTTCAGCAGCAGAACAAGAACTTGCAATTGACATACGAAACAAAAAACACTGAAATAATCAGTCAAAACAGGACAGCTGCTGGTACTTTAAACCTGTATTAACGGAAGTGGTTTTTAGATTTAGTGTAACTTGTTGTATTTGTCAAGTGCACAGTTTTACTGCTAGTATTTGCAGTCTCTTGATAATTTACAGATATTCACAATCAGATTGGTACACATTCTTTCATTTGAAGGAACAACAGCTACTTTTTCATTGTCTTTATTCTATTAAAGGTATACTGTCACCTGTTCCAATTTTGGCACAGTTACCATGGAAAGAGGAAAGTCTAACCAATCACAGATTTGAGCGGGTGGCCGCTTTTTAAAAACAGTGCCCTCACATGGGCATTTTGAATACCAAGGAACACCCCTTTGACCATATATGGACATATTTAGATTACAGGTGACTGTATACCTTTAAAGAAGAGATTTATTTTTCTCCCCTAGGCACTAAAGAGTGTTGAAAAATACAGTAATATTCTTGCCAACACAATGCACTGGGTATGATAGCCAGTGTTATCGTCAACGATGAATTCTTATCAGGTAGGTGTCAACAATACACCTATCCGACACACAAAGAGGCTGTACTGATGAGTTGAGCTATTGGCATTTGTTGGAATGGTGCATGGAGTATGATGAGAAACCATATATTACAAATGGAACTAAAAAATTGGAAAGTACAAAAAAAATTTACGTTTTATGGAGCTGTTATTTACTTTTCAAAATTTGTCTGATGTCACACTCAGCTGCCAAACGTCACCATCAAAACAGAAAGCACAAACATTCACGGTGTATACACAGTTGCATTGATCTCCCCAGGATTTTCTGATAGAGTGGCGGCTAATTTGCATAACAATAAATGTAATTGTTATGGTAATGAGTTTCTATTGTTTACCAAAATTATAGAGTGGCGGCCACCACTCTATAATAGCTCTGGGGAGAACACTGAGTTGCATTGTTGAAAATACCAATGATCTCAACTTACCCTAGTTTACTGATGTCTGGAAATAAGTACATGTGTCTGAAGCTGTCGATTGCCAAGAGAGGCAGGTCTTTTGGTTGTTTGCCGAGATGATGCAACGGATGGGTGAATTTTGTACCGTCAGCTGTTAGGAAATTCACACTACCTGTAAAGTCCAAAATAGAGTCAAAATGACTTCCTGAGCATTGTGGATATAAAAAAGTGAGATCTTCTGCTATATCCTTTGGTACTAATTCAAAAATTTCCATGGGACACAGGGGAATGAAAAAATGTTTCTTTCGCAATATGTCTAAAATTTTGACACTTGATTGGAAAAGGAGCTGTATTTAACTTGAGTATGTTACACATAAAACAGAGCTTTGATTTTCCGTTTGAAATAATTGTTCCTAATATAGTACAATGTAAGACGTGAGCTAGATGAATATTCCACATTGATAATCGAAATCGTTTGCATAAAAATTGAATACCAAAACAATGCTCATTAATTTGCATAAATGAATGCACCTCACATCTTGCACTAATTGCAAAATATGGTGGAAAACAGTAGTGTGCTTCCAGGGGTTTCGTTAAAAGCCGGCCACCGGCCATATGGCCGGCTGTAAGGCGATCACGGCCGCCTGTAATTACCTGAAAATCATGTAATTGTTGTGCCGCTTACAGGAATGAATAGCTGGTAACAAATACAGCATATCGGTAAAAGTTTACAATGATCTGTATCCTTCATGCTGAATTACTTGTTTACAACGCTTTTGCGAGGTTTTCAGTGAAAAGTTTGTGGTCGTTGGTTCGCATAGGTGTATCGTGCGGTACTGGTACAGCTATACAGCACGGAACCCGTCTGTACAACGTACACAGGGTGGTTGGAGGTTAGGGGTCATTGAGCATGTGCAGTAACGCAACATAATGTCGGCCTGGGCCATACGTAGTTGAAATAAACTCAGTTCGGTCGAAATGGAAACAGTTAGACGGGTTGGTTGATTAAGAAGGGTACAATGGATGGCAATTTCTCAGATCATTTTGATACTCATGCGGCGTTTTATGAATATCTCTGAGGAAAGGTTTCTTCTGAATGCATCAGCAATCGCCCACAGCTATCCGTGGCCGCAGATTGTGTTAAACAACGGCTTGCTTGTCAATGTAGTCAACGTTCGCGTTCGTTCTTGGATTTTAATGACTGAGAGCCAAACGTTTGACTTGCTTCAACTCTGTGGGCATATAAATATCAAAACAGAATAAATTGAAGGTGTAAACTTTAGCAGACTGTGACGTTGAGTGGTAGGCTGTAAAAACGGTCCGGAGAGACCGTGCTGTAGCACAGTTGTTTGTGGTTTCATACACCGTACACGGCAATGCAGGAAGTAGGGAAATTGAATTACCAGCCACTGTACACATGTATCGCCAAGTTCGAGACGGATTTCGCGCACCAAAAGCCACAATAATTCTTCCAAAAAACCAACATCGATGGCTCCAAATACATCTCTGAATTCATATTTTCTATGCTCTTTGCGTCAAAGATGATCTCCAATGCATTTTTGAGTGTGGTTTCCGAAGGGACCCATGCTTTCAACATAAAATGAACACTTTTTTACAACAGTCATTCATGATTTGAAAGTAGCGGCACCTTGATTCAGGCTATCTATACTGTTGTCTCTGATCGTTTGAAAAATGCAAATACTTTTTTAAATAAAGTTATCATGTGTGATTGATGTACCGTTTTGTCGAGTTATTATAGCTAATTTGGAACCGTGTCGGGGGGGGGGGCTGCCATATCCAAACATCCTCATGCTTGGACGTTGGTACGGCTTGGCCGCCTGTAATTTTCATTTGGCCCCTGTTTCAAAACTTAGTGAAACCCCTGGCTTCTGAGAAAATTTGCTTCCTATCCATTTGGTACCTGAACAGAGGCCTAACCCAGCTGCTGAGAACGGCAAGATATACAATACTACTAAGAAGACATGGTTGCAGCAATTCTCTCTTCTGATGCTTAATTTTTAAATAAATTTATTTATTTATGCAAAACATTAACAAACACTCTTTTAGTATGCAAATCAACTGATAAAGAATCATTATCAATGGAATATATTCATAAGTCCAAATTGCTGGTATCTAAACAATTTGGTTTGAAAGTATTTTCATAATTCTGTTGTGAAACGATATAATTGAATCCTCTCCCTGACAATATCTACCCCAAAAGGATACTATAAATTTTGACATCTATTACTGACAAAAAAATCTCACCAACCTTTTTCGTGAATAAGTTCTCGAGAGACTATCTGATTGAATGTTGCAACGGTGGCAGAGTCCTCAGGTTTGTGGAACAGAATGACGAACGGTAGACCTTCCTCAGTGAGTTCCTGCAAAGCGCATTGTCAGTGGGTCAATATCAAACGTACGACATAGATTCATTGCATGGTATGACTGGCTGCAGTGTTATTATCAGTCATGGAAATGCTGTTTTCAACGGAATTTCATGTCTGTTCCATAGAAGTCCATTCACACATGAATACAAACATCATTGCTATGATCTGATGAATTGTTTTAATCAATCAAAATTAGCACATCAAACCACATCAGGTGTAACACAAACAGAGCATTCACATTGTCGCGTAGTCACAATGTCCAAACAGTCATGACAGGTGAACCTATAGAGCGCCCTCTACGACCTAGTATTTTGCTTTAACACAATTGTATAAGTGTATTGAGCAGTATGATAAATGCAGTTCTTTCTGAATTGAATGAAACCTTGTGCACCAGTGTTGTAATATACTTATCTGAAGCTTAGCTAAGTTAGAATGCCCCTCAGGGACAGATATTCAGACTCTCATACTTTACAATACATGTATTTTCTTGGTCTGCCACTTACGGGCATTCATTTTGGAGCTCTTGGAGTCACTAAAGTTTTCACTGGCTTACTTTTGTGAAAATCGATAATTTAATTTTACCCCATAGAGTTAAACAAAGGGATGGCAACCATTTTGAATTTCAAGTGTCGGTAAATCTTAGGTAATCTGTGCAAAAAATTATCTCTCAATTTCAAGGAACATACTCCCTAAATGAGTATATTACTAATTTTTTCAATATTATAGATATTGTAGTGATATTGATCAAATGCAATGAAAGTGATACACTTCCAAAAAGGACACAAGTACCTCGGGACTGGTGTACTAATCATGCATATCAAAGTATCAACATTGATGACGCAGCAAACTGATAAGCTTGTCTCGCCATCAACTCACCTCTCCATTTTCAAATGTGATTTCTCTGATCAGTGGAACACACTTATCGTAGGACCATGTGTGCAGCAGATCAAAGTTTGTTAGCGCTCCGAGGTACAGCATATCTTGGTCTTTTGTCTGTGGCAGAAACAGATTAAAATTGTTGATCAAATTGCAATTTCACCAGCTTGAATTTCTTAAATATGTTTTTTTCACTCATGACAACTCCAAATATATGAGAAAGTCAACTACGAACAACAACCAAAAGTAATTGTGATTTTAATATTTCATACATCACCATCCATATTCAGATATTGATTAGCATAAAATGTGTGACTAAACAAATCAAATAGAACTTGTAAAATATACTTTGGTCTGAAAGTTTACAGAAATCAGGCACACTTTCAACTTAACTCATTTTTGGTAAATTTGGACTGTAACCAATCGGAAGAAAAGAATTAACATTCTGAAATCAATGGACAAACTCGCTATGTTTTTATTGAGTGTGATAAACCAAAGTGGGACATTATTTAACCCTGTACTCACCCTTGGTGGCCTGAATAAAATGTTGTTTCCTCCGGTCATTTCAGGACGAAACGTCTCCCTGAAAATGAAAGAGGGAACATACATAAGTGTATACAACAATTTAATGGTGTATTTCCTCTTTTTGTATCAACACTTTTCCTCATGCACAAACAGTTTTATAAAATACGCTTCACAAAATTTCAACTCGGCTAAAGGTCATGTGAACGACATGTGACAGCATTTGGACCAGCACTGCTGAGATGACTGTGGAGACAAAGTATGTATTAGTGAAAATACCTTTTCACTCACATCTGTTACAAACGTTAAATCCTATTTCTATGAAACTTTTCATTTTAATAGCGGTACGACAAACAGTTCTGCTTCGCAGCAGATTATGCTGACACGACAAAAGTCCAGTGGTTCCTGTGTGTCTGATGTCATTGTCCTCTTGGTATGAAGTAGATTGAAAAACCTAATATACTTTGTAGATTATACATTATCACTGTTTTTGCCGGACAGGCACTTCACAGCTGTCTTGGACAAAATCCTGCCTGGTTTATTACCGCTTCAAGATCATGCTTTGGTATAACACTGTTGCTTTCAACGGGAAGTGGAACCTTCATACTGACATCAGTGTATTTGCTCAGGTTTGCCTGATGGTTTAGGAAGCCCCCATACCATTTTTGCAAAGCCCTAGTAAGTGTGCATTGATATAGAAATGAGAACTCCAGTAGCATGGCTGCTAATAATTGCCCCAGTAAATTTTAGCTAAGCACAACCTTAACCGCATACATTGGAGACTGTAGATGGTGAAAGGATAAAAGAGAGATTTTCTTGACAGTTACTCTGCATATTTTCATATCTCCATATTTGGCAAAAAACGTACGTCAATCATATTTATTTGGTGATGTCAGTACATATAGTACTACAAAGTTTTGGTGGTATTGTTTTTTTTCTGTGGGCCTGGCTAAGTAAAAATGAATAATTAATAAAACTGAACAAATTTATTTGACAGTTATAAAACAGAGAAATGACAAAATGGAGCCATCAACATGAAACAACATGTAATGTTTTTAAAGATATTTACTTTTTGTAATTCCTAATTATGTGAATTTTTACCCTGACACAAAAAATATTTGACTAGCATCAGCACTGAAATAAGTCCTCTCTGTCTAGTATTAAACCAGACATTGGTTTCATTATAAGTCTTATCACTGGCATCAAATTGCCTGCCAATGACGCAAACTCCACAAATTGACACTGCAGCACTGATGTAATGATTCCATGACATAAGTCAAGCTGTGGAAATCACATCTATTCACAACAGGCCAAGCTGCTTCCTCAGAGGTCAAAGGTCCTCTGAACTGCCTTGTTTGTTTGTTTTGTTGTGGCAGAGAATCCCTGTTTTTCTGTTCCAGCATATGAGGTTAATGTCGTCTTACATATCTGAGCTAAAGATGACTTCTTGTCCATGCTGAGTTTTTTTCACACAGGATACATCATTGCAGTGTTACAAAATTGAAGATAAGATTTTGAATTTGTCTATTAACCTATCCACACTAACTAATTTTCCAAAATTGTTGTGATCCACTCACAGACAGCAAGATGTGATGAAACTGAAACATTTACACTTCCCCAGTCACCTTCAGCTGAAGACACAACAGCGTGCTGATGTGACCGAAATAAAAGTGAGATTATCATTTGATGTGGCACTGTCGTTTTGTCGGTATTATTCTGATGCCAATGATCACTATTTGACCTTGAAATTACATGTAATTATGCGTGAATTGCCCCAGATTTATAAGCGACAGCAAAGGTTACTTGGTTACATTAAACATACCCAATGCCAGCATAGAAGGCGCAGTCGTCTCGTAATGAACTGGCGACTCGTTGGTAAGTCATGTAATCTGCCGAGTCTTTTCTGTTGAAGAAGGCAATCATGTTTCTCTTCTTTTCCTGAAAAAAATTTAAAGGAAAACGAGAAATGACAAAAAAGTGTATGCTTGAACAACTTTAGGGGGCATGTTAACTTGTCAAACACTTCTTTGCAATGATTTTGCCATGCTGCTTCTTTGTAAGAGAAACTGCGTTTTGGAAATTACACAATTGAACTTTATAAAGTCGCTCACGACTGAGTGACGGCCACTTGAGCTTTCAGTCAAGTGAATAATTCTATAGATAATGCATCCTTTTTAACTGCTGCCCACATGACAATATTTCTTATATGAGAAGTACCGTATTACAGTGCTTCTGTGTGCGTGGGCACTTCACACTTAATCCACTCTATGCCAGACACAAAATGGCAAAATATCACAAGTCATTTAATATCAAAGATGAACGTATTTGACTGAAGGGCAGGACTAAAAATCTAAATTTCAAGGAAAAATATGATTAGTTTTCTTCTCAAAAACATCTGCTCATTTTTTCACCCCATAACTGATTATTGCTTATGGTAATTTTTCTTCTCACATTTAAAAAAAATTTTAAAAATAGTAAATTCATTTGTAATTTTTCATATTATTTTTTGATTTATTTACCATATCTTATGAATTACCCATTCCAGATTTTTCTACCATGTTGAAATACTTTTTGTGAAGAGAAATTTTTTCATCAATTTTTTCCTGTGATACACAGAAGCACGCAAACATTATATGTACATAGAGTCTTATGAAATGTTTCAAGCTTTTTCCTTCCTTTTTTGTTCCCCTTTTGTTTCTCTCCTTTGTTTTTGTCTTCTCTGAGCTGTTGTCTTGGTATGTTGAAATACTTGGGATTTGGTGTATCAATACAGCTTGTCTACGGACATAAAGTTCCCTTCTGTTACTGACGTATGAATTCAAGTTTTTATTTCAATTCACTTCAATGACGTAGTCAGAGATGAAATGAAGCTGGTTAGATATGGTATCAGATGTGAGTGATACGGACAAGAATAACAGATTACGCGGTGACAGGTTACATACAACTATTTGATGATTAATGCAGTGTTTTTACGGAACTTCAGGTATTGTGAAACTAAAACTCAATGAACAACCAAGAAAACTGGCAGAACTTGGACAGACTGGATACAAGAAGGCATGAAATCTGACACATGGATGACCATGTTAATTATATATCATGTATAATATGATTGATAAATATTAATTTTCGCGACATTTTGCCAGATATTTCAACAAGATGTACCTTAACCAATGGAAGATATAGGATGACATTTTTATCCATCAATCCCTTTTTAGCGCGATATTAAATGAATTATACCATGATTGGCAGGATTCTAACTGTGTTGACAGTTATTTGGTAAAGCAATTTTATTACACTGCAGTAATCAAAGGGTTGAATCAATTACATAACAACAGTAATTGCCTGTGTGCTTTGAGTTTATATCAATTAACTTACCAAATATCATGAAGGGAAATCCTTTACGCTTCAAATAGGACTTACTTTACAGCATGAAATGAAAGTGTGTTAACAACGAAAAATGAAATTCTCTGTGCTGCGTATGCAGCAATTAATTTCCCTAGGATTCCATATGAATTTATTCCATCCTAAAATCTGACTTTGGCTATTTCATGACATAGAAGTGAAGATATTACACTGTATACTTACATCAAGTTTGGTTTTGACATCGTCAAGCTGTTCCAACGCTGTTATAGGATCCTGGAGTTGTTGTTTGATAAAGTTCTGGAAAGCGTCCCGCGATCTCTGTCCCCGGTATTCCCGTTTTGCGACGCGGCCATTCCGGAACAATTTCAAGGTGGGATATTTTGATATATGATACCTTGAACTTATTTCCCCTGCACAAAGATAGAGGAGAGGAGAAGAAAAATCAAATATGATTTTCCTTTTAGAGATTTTTTCTTGCTGTTAAGTATCCATTACTTGCAGAATCCTGCAAAGGTAGTTCACTTTATCATACAGGCTAGAAACTCCAAAAGATAATACAAGGGAAGAATGCACGTCCAGAGCATAATATTTTCACAATTCTTTGCCAGTCTACAGTTTGTATGGACTTTTTAAAATTTGCATGAAACATTACGTTTCACTATCTTAATTTTTATGAAAACTGAACATTTACTCCCGCCACCCTTGAAAGAGACAACACTGAGAATGGCAATTTTTTTGAATTTATACTATCATTAACCCTTTGAGCGCCAAAGTCAATTTTTGTCACCTTTAGAAAATATACTCCAGTCAATCTTTTTTCAGATTTTTGTCAAAATTTTGATAACAAATTGTACCCAATGAAATGTGTTGCCCATTTGGGGTAAAATTATCAACAAATTACAGAAAAATTCGTAAAAATTGGTAAACATGTTGCACTAAAATTTTGGTGGGAACAATTATAGCACTCAAAGGGTTAACATAATTCATACACTTTATTGAAATTTGCATAGTGACCTCTATCATTTTTGCCCTTAAGATCAAAAACAGAAGTTTGATAATACCCTGAGCAATAAATGTGTTTAAAACTAATTTTGGAGGCAGGTATTTACTGGTATTAATAAAACCTGTTTCTACAAAACATTATATATGATCACATGGGCAGGTACGAGTTAGTTGCAAATTAACTAAACTATTAGAATACAGGCATGCCCTGTAATAAAATACCAGTGCATGTACATCTACAAGATTATTTATTACCTTGCGTAACTTTAGAAATTAAAGTAATTTCTGTACATCTCATGTACAATATAAAATACACTAAAATCAATTTTTTTTATCATTTTGAGATGAATTTTTGAAAGTCGATGGTACACATATTGCCTTGCAGCAGACAGTGGCAATATTTCATAAACCTTCGACAATATCCCAATTTTGTTAATGTCTTGTATATGACATTCCACTCAGTAATTTAGAAACACATTTCACAACTGAAGTTTTGAAAAATTATGATAGAATATTAATAATACATCAGTTGTGATTGTTTTTCCCTCTGAGCTGTAAAACCATTTTGAAGGCGTCCTGGGCATAAATATTGTCTGGTGCAGTGCAAATTCATATTTAACAAAATGATATCTAAATTTGAATGTATCTAAATTTGAAAATCATCCATGTTGAGAGATTAAAATCAAACGTCCCTAGAGTGTTTGCCACTCACTATTCAACATTCATTATTCATATGTAAATTAAACGACAAATTCCCACAAATATGACCGCTTTCTACTTTATATCACTTACCACTGAATTTCATATTTCAAATGTTGATAAGAATGGCTTATTCATTTACAACTTTGGATTTTTGCATGGTACATGCAAGTCTCAGTGAATGAAAACACAATAGGCAGTGGCTGGTATGTACACTCTTACTCATTGAAAAAAATGTCAATGCACATTTAAAACTAAAAATACCATGTACACAATTTTGTAAAGAATAATTTACATGCAAATATGATAACTATGTTAATATTAGAGTACCAAATTACGATGTTTGGTGATATGGGTTGACATAGACATTGAAAATGCCCTTTTTAATGTCAAATGCAGTTGGAAGATTATGGAAAATTATTCATTTTGAATATAGTCTGCAAATTCACAAAGGTGAATTTTGCAGCAATTAATATAAACTGTTCTTCAAAAATGTGAAAAAGAAATTTCAATGAGGCAGTGTCAAAAACCATTAACACATAAGTCTTGACAGGCTGGCTAACAATCTCACTTTTCTGTGTCTGCGGTCTGCCCTTACAATGTTCAGCATATCACAAACGTCTGTTGTATAATTATCCAGTCGTGTGCGTGTGCAGCAACTATAATTTATTGTGTTCAGAAAATTGGCTGTTTGCATGCCCTGACACGATTGCACAAAACACTGAAAGAAGACACATTGTGATGTCTATGACTGATATCTGTCTAATTATCCAGTTTTTGCATTCCGTTGAAAGATAAATCAAGCTGGCTACGTCCACAAAATTGCAAAAAAACTTCAAAAGCCTGGCAGGAAATTTCGATCACTAGATAATTTTTTAGCTCAAGTGATCAGACAAGAGAGAGCACTACATGTAACTACCATTCTGCATGTTATTACTTATACTGTATGCTGTCTTCCTGTTTAATCCCTGTAATTTGCTTTTGAAATCTAGTTTTGTCAATGCAGGGTTCTCCACAAGGAGGTTTTTAAGGTGTCGACTACCCAAAAATTTTTGAAAAATTTATTTGCATGTCAATAGCCAAACAAAAGAACACATTTTTATGATAAAATAATATGCAAATTATGTATTGTTATGTAAATTGCCAGCCATATTTTTCCAAGCTGTGGGGAGTACTGCAATGGCATGGTTGAACCTGAACACTGAGAAATTGGAGGGAAAGTATTGTTTGTTCCTTGCATAAATTCATCATCTTCCTTGGCAAGGTCATTTTATCCTAACGTTATCGCGTTCAATCTCTTAAATGTAGTGGGACAGGTACGATATCTATCTATAGTATACGGTACATTGCACTCTGATTGGTAGAGTAAGAATTGTAATCCCAAAATTGATTATTCATCAAACTTCACATGCAGCAGCAAATAAACCATGTCAAACGACTGTATACCACGAGATTTTGACCAGTTCATGACATATATGCATGAGCGATAGTGAGTGCATATATGTTGTAAACTTGTCAAATTCGGGTGGTCTACCCATTGCTTAGGTGGCTTACTGCTATTACATTGCACCAGTATATTGAAATTCTGGCGTGAAACGTCTAAATGGGAATTTTTCTCCAGCTTAGAGAGCTACATGTACATGTATTCCTATCCCGCTATATCACCAATATAGCTTTTCATGTCTCGACCAATCAGATCACTGTCTTTGCACTATCAATATACAGGTATGATATTATATCTGATATCTATTGTCATATATTTTTGACAGGGTGCGAACAGCTTGTAACGAAACACTTAAGGTCACTGGATCACTGAATGCAAACACGCAATCACTTGAGCCCAATGGGGGAGATCATAAGGGTTTTGGAAACATGTACATCCATACAACGCAGGCAATAAAAGTGCAGTGTATTGCTGAAATGTTTCACACATCATGACGCACACAGTGAAGGTAACTCATTCATCCCCCCAAAAATTGAAAAAAAAATGAATCTGCAAATCCAAAAAAACATCTTTGTGATATTCACATCCACCTTCATTCCCTCATGGAGAACCTCAATGATCAGATAAACACACTACTGATACAGTGCATGAGTGCAAGTACATGACGTGGTGTGAATCCTGATAATGATTGGATCAGGAGTTCATTGACCATTCAAACACCGTTGGACTTCAAATTCATCAATTTAACTTTGAGATGGCAATTACTGTGGTTGTCACAACTTCAATGTTTCTTACTTACCATTGGCATCGCAGTCTAATTCTCCAAGCACCACTTGATTTGGCGTGGGAAACTCTTTCTTTATGGCAGTTGCAGCGTCAGCAAAGACGGGTTTTAACATCTGACTGAACCGACACCTACGAAGACAAATGGAAAAGGAATCACTGATGTCAGATTTAATGTTTTTAACATTCTTATTCCCTTTGAGATCCACTGTGATAATTGCACAAAGCAATATATGAGTTTCAATTTGCTTACATGAACATGACCTGTAAAACAAAATCATGATTTTTTGTGGCCTTCAGTTCATGTTTGGTTACTTGCAACGGCAACAGAATTCAACCAAAAGTATGGGAGAAAACATCACATTACCATATTTTTGACGATCTGAGAGGCCAGTGGAGGGCTTACAAAAAGTCTTTCCACAGGGTAAATATTGGCATTACATGAACTGATACACATAACCCAGCTACGAAATTTCTATGATATAAAAAACTGAATTATGTAACAAAAATATTTGTATAGCCCTTATAAACATGCATGTTAAATTATATACATGTATGACTAAATGTCCACCTAATACAGAATTATGCTAACCTAATGGTTATTATGCAATTTGTAATTCCCAATTAGCCTGGGAACACAATATCATGTTTTGTATATGTGGGTATAATAGTGGTAGTTTAAAATAGTGTTAAATGTTGTTGTGAACTACTATATGCATGTTTTTTATGTGTACAAATGAAGGATCACCATGGCTTAGAATAACATTACTTGGATATTAGAAATTAAATTTGATGAAATTTCATCCCTGAAAACTAAGAGGTGGTACCGAATTCTGAGTTGCACAAAATAGAGGATGTTGTGACTATGAGTCTTTTTGATTCCCCAGAGAGTAATTTTTCTTTAGAGAAATGAATTAATAATTTATAAATCGTATTATTGATATGGGCTGTTAATCAATGGTGATGTCACTTTGTTTAGAAGTATTGAGTTCATAATTTGTCAAATTGGCCATTTTCATGACCTTACATCTTGATGATTTTGGTGCTACTGTACACGTAAATTGCAACATTTTTCTGTAGGGGGGGGGATATGCAAATTTCGCATTGAAATAAGTTTCGGAGACAACTGAGTGCAGAATTCAGCTGATATGGCTGGCTGATACAGAACATTTGATTAAACTGATTAAGTGCATTAAAACCAATGAAGAAAACCACGAGGTACATTTGTAATGTAGGGGTCATGAATATGTCCAGTTAAGAATGCCGCTCTCTGATCTGCTGCAGTGAAATCAGCTTGTACGCGTTCTCTAGGTGGCCAATCTTATTTACAAAACTGTCTGTACAATAACATTCGAACAGCGTTGTATATTTATTTCTGGAAAAATTACCAGGTAGAATAGTTTACTAAGAATATTATTTTTCATCATTATGGGGCACCTGTCAGTGCATACTGTCTACTGAAGGTTGTGTTTTTTCTAGATCGGATGTTTTGTTGTAAAACAGCTTTGCGCCAAATGTTACCAATGATTACAAACATTGTAACAAATGTTGGGTCCAGGTACACTGATGATCGTCAATCAAAGCAATACGTCATATGAGAGGATTTCAAAATGACAAATAATAACCTCAAAATATTATGCTAACATCATCATTTTACACAAAACCAAAGCACTGTCAAGAAGAATGTCATATGCACACACAGACTATACGAAGTGTGATTTCAATTTTCAAAACATCATTCTCTTTGTGAGGAACTAATTTGCATAACCTAATTAGAGCTGATTCTAACTGATATTACAGTTCTGTCAATTTTAAATTTCAAAACATCATTATTTTGTGAGGGACATTACAGTTTTATCGATAATTAGCAAAAGTAAATATCTATCCAAAATTTTAAGACGACTTTCAAAAATCTTGCACAGAACAGTGAAAATGGTAGTCTGTACCATTAACTGCGAATGTTATAAATTATGAAAACCATAAAAATCACCTGTCAGGGGAATAGCTTATGAAAAACATGGGTATTAAACACATATTATAAATCTGCTTGCGTGTGTGTTGGTAGCTGATAATGTCTTTGCTTGCCATGATTTTAGTAACAAACATAATCAGTCAGTGCCATCACCACATATGCCAACATTTCGGATGCAGGTCATGAATTGAAATAATGGCCAAACATGCCACGCAATCAAGCCACATAATGTCAAAGGTGAAAGAGAGTGTTGAACATGAGTGCATACTTCTCGTAGATCGAGTTGTCATCATTTCTTCAAGGGTCTGTGGCATGATCAATCTCCCTGCCGACACCTGTCCACATATTTGTTTTAATATTACAGTATGAGTATGTAGTATATACATTCAAATACTGCTATACAGTCACATATACTGCCTGTCTTGTTCGTTCTTTCATGTATGTTTTAAACATGTCTGCAAATTCACTTGGATAGTTGGACACATAATTTTCCATGGCTCAGGTGTCATGTGGAAGGCTGACACGGCAGAATTGAAATTTGAAAATAATTTCTTCTCCATCCAGTCAATGCCTCTGGCCGTGCCTACTGCTACAAACAGCCTTTCAATCTTTCAAAGTATATTATTAATCAAAATAAACAGTCATACCGGTATGGTATGAAAAATTGTTTTATTTCCTACATGTGTTTGCTCGCAAAATATTAAAATGAAAAAGTTAATTGACAGTACATGCAAATAGGAGCTAAAGTCATACAAACATTTTAGCAATACCAAACTTATTGACAAGTACGTTGTCATCCACATATAATAAAGGGAAGGGGTCGTATTGCCTGCGGCCTTGCATATGGGACCCATACAATTGTCTGCTGTTAATGCACAGCATATCCCAGCATCCTTTGTGCAAATCCAAAATTTTAAAATGGCAGCTGTACCGAAACAAGCGACTGCACCCAAATCAGCTTCATATTAAACGAAGGGATGCAATTCCTTGGTCCACAAATTTTCGTTCAGCATTTTAATCTCCAAAAATCAGGTCCATTATTTTACATTCACTCAAAAATTTTTTCAAGACTCTGCCAAATCTTTCCATAAATGCAGTGATGCAGTTTCCAGTGATGCAGTTGCATCATGCAACTAAAATTTTGCCATCTTCTGTTCTTTGACCACTGTTTACAAGACTCTGCGTCGACTCAGTGACATGCAGACTGTGGTAATTTTTTTTACTAAATTAGCAATAGCATATCGATGATGCTGTTGAACCTAACCTCTTGGGATACATATTCAATGCTGTTTAAAATGTCTTTTATCAGAGAATCAGTAGTGTTGTGGTGACATGTCTTGCGCACTTCAGTTGAGAAAATTCATGCTTCAATGACTGAGCACTAAAGAACACTCTTCCATAGAGTCGACACAGCAACCTTTGAGGTGCTCAATGGCTAAGGAACAAACTTTGAAAAGTATAATAATGTGGTCAGTGCAAGCAGAATGCTGTTTTAACATTGTTATTAATAGACTTAAGTCTGAGGCCAGAGGGGCTCATAAAAATGAAAAGAGAGAGCACATCAGACTGTCGCACTGAATGTGAGGTGTACGTGAAATTGAAGAAATATACTTTGGCAGACTGTCACATAAATTGTTGAGTTAAAGCGAAAGCCCACAGCTTGGTAAGCCAGTAACTACCGGTACTGTGTACGCCCAAGAAGAGCCAAGCAACTGGTGGGCTTGTCTACAATGTCAAGGACCTAAATGTTTAGAAATGGACTGAAGCAAAGTGGCAAGCCCAGACCAACTTTACAATCATGAAAGTTCTGGTGAATGCGGGACAATTCAACGCTACATTGGCCAACTGTAAAACCCTATTGTGTGAGACATGGTCCCTTTGTTAATACCTACACAATAAATATAAGTTGAACCTTTGAAATAGAATGTTTGATATTAGCAGAACATAAACAAAACGGTAGATATGCTACATTTAGGCAGTACATGAAAAATAATACTGTGTACATAATGTGTCTGAACTGACTGAATGTATCCGAAGAATATCCACTCGATGTATTTGAACTCCCGTGTTTACTGCAGAGATGAATGTTACTGGCCCGCGGACAAGAGCAAGAAACACATTGAGTATGGATGTGCATGTTCAAATAAATAGGGCCCTGAGTATGATGCAAATTTTGCATGTTTTTGTCTGGCTTTAGATAATGCTAATCAAATTTCAATCATCAATGAATGAACTGGTGTGAACTGGAAAGGAGTACCGTACTTTTTTTTTTTTTTTTTTTTTTTTGAGGAGTACCGTACTTTGCTTTTAATAGGGCAGAGACAGTCTGTCTGTTAGCATTATTAGTCATAATTTATAACTATGGAAACATAGATATAAAACAGCTCATATAAAAAGTAAACAATGGTATATAATTTAATCTATTCCTGTATTAACATATAATGTTTTTCAAGTGGTACGACCCACCCTTCACCAAATATGTAGCTGGAATACTTCCAAAAACTATGGGTAAATAGTACATTGTCTGTCAGACAGTCAGTACCACAAATGAGTGATATGCCGTACCTTCTGTGTTCACCATATTTTCTAATTACTTCTGAACAATTATCACCACAGCAGTGCATTTCTATATCTAGCTGCAAGATACAGGTACCTTGGTGACTATAATCTCCATATTGGGATGTATAGATTACACATGATTTCAATGAACTGTCTGGGTATAGCTTACAGGCAGAGACCATACATGCACCAGTGACTGATCTCAATTCCTCTGAAACAAATTTTGCTGTCTTGCTGCATATTTTTCCTTCAGTATAAATTGTTAATTCTTTTATTTTTGTGACAAAATTTTATGAATTTTTTGCAGCCATAATAATATAATTAGCTCTGAAACATAATTATTATTAATACATCAACAACACATGTCAGTCGATGAACAATGCCCAGTTAAATTTCAGTTATTTCCACCATTAATTTTTTCGTTTAGACTTTCAACCATACTCTTACAAAATTAAAGAATAAAAATGTTTGGGTCACCATCTGCGATTCGGTACCAGAGAACCAAATTACCTGACGTTTACCGATAACCGAAATTCAAAATGGCCGCCATCCCTGTCCTAACTCTATAGGGAAAAGTTAAATTTGCAATTTTCCCAAAAACTAAGATGGTGAAAACGTTCCTTACCTGAAGAGCTTCAAAATAAGCCCCAACAAGTGGGTAGACCAGAAAAATATTTTAAAAATTTAAGAGTCCGAATATTTGTCCCTGAGGCGCATTCTGTGCAACAATGGTCAAAAACTTACACATCACAATACTAGTATAACGCCTGCTTACATGCACCTGACAGGTATGCTGTCAGAATGTTGAAAGCACATTCAACTCATGTGAAAGTGATATCTTTTGCCAACCAAACCATTAGTCTACCATGCCCAGTTCCATTCATAGACTGGTTTGTCAGATATGATGGTACTGGAACAGGTGACTCAACCCTGTATCTCCATTCAGTCACAACTTTTGAAATATTTTATAATATTTTTGTTCCGTCTATAAAATCTTGTTTCTTGATCTGATCCAAACATCATGTCGCCTGCCCTATATTCAACTTGTCCATAAAGCCTGATTATATCGTTGGCAAATGAATTTCACTCTGGACTAGAATTTGTTTTTCAATAATAACAACATTGTACCATGATCAACAGTAGAAGGGCTATCCATTCTGTCTACGATTGTAACACAATGCGGTGTGTTGGCACGGCTGGCTAAATACACAGCACTTTGAAGTTCAACATACCAAGTACTTCAGGAGAGAACTAAAAAAATATGTACTAATTTTCAGGAACAAATGTGATGAAGACATTATCATAAGTTGGGGCTATTACCCCAATTAAATGAAGATTTTTACTACGCACCTCCACTACATGACAGATTCTCATGAATATTATCCTATGATGTTTTCATTCTCTAAATTTTCTCTAATTTTGCTGGTCTGTTTTCTTGAACCATTTTGAGCTTGAAAAGTGCGTTACTCAGTATATTGAAAAATTTCAATGGCTGCCACAGTGCGATATTTGCCCAGTTAATTCAACCTCTGAGGTAAACGCTTCTAATTTCCATGGTTCAACATAAAACCAGTTTGTTTTTCTTTTGAGTGATTAAAAATATTAATATGAATAATCAAGTGCCTGCTTTATTGTTCTTCACCACATCTGCTTGGCGAAAATAATCAAGATAATTACTTGAAATACTGTTCTGTGAAAATGGAACTAGGGTCAAAGGTCATGGGGGCGGTAAGCAGCAAATAGAACATATGGTATGGTGATGGATATGCCGTATTGCCCGACTTGAAATGCAAATTGATGCTAAGGGCATGATTATTTTCCATACGGAGGAGTTGAAAAGTGGTGTATTTTGTTTTACAGCCACTGTGTGACACGTACATGTATGTAGCTGAGGTCGTTGCCCGTCAGCCTAATATTAGAACTTTATTGGTATTGACAATATAGTGCTGAGGCAGAACTCTTGCTCACTTTCACTAAGCCCGGGACAGTGCCACATTGCACATTTCAATGATATTGGAAAATCATCCAGCATCAATAGTAAATAAGTCCAGTATAGTCTAAGTATCCTTTAGGGTTTAAAATTAGAAGATATTTTATCACAACTTTGGCTGGATCCCGACAATGTTGACTTGTACCTCAAAATATTGAGTCAAATTTTGATATATTTAGTATTTTGCTCTTTTTTAATAAAAAAATTTAACAACTATTCCTTTAATGCAAAACAGCATACATGCATTCACAACAATCATAGTTTGACAAATAGTCTTTGTGAAAAGGTGACCTAAAAAAGAAGTGTCTCTCTCTCATTCAAAGTGTAAGGGTTATTTTTTGTTCTGAGAAAGTGATCTTTACTGAATCTGTTCAGGAACAAAACAAGCTAATCATTCTACTGGGTAAAATAAGCAGCACACATCAATAGCCACCAACATAGATGCACACAACCACCCAACCTAACTGACTTACTATATCAAACTCACAAACTGATATCATTGGCCTCCGTCCGTCTCAAGAGACGATGGATTGAGTCATGTTGAGCTGGAACAGTGTCTACTATGGCTGTGGAGACCTATCCGTGAGTGGCAGTCCTTGTTACAATTGTTGCAGATAAAATCTGTGCTTTTGGGTGTGGTTAATACTTTTCTCTTCTTGCGTTTTTGTGCCCATGATTGGAAACGATCCTCATCAGCTCTTTTCACACCTGTTTTAACAACATGTCTCCATGTTGAACGATCTGATGCAATGTCCTCCCATGACTCTACCTCAATGTGCGCAGACCTAAGGTCCCTTTTGCATGTATCTTTGTATCTCAAGTGGGGACGGCCTCTTGGACGTGATCCGCATTCAAGCTGGCCATACAGTAGATCCTTGAGAATGCGACCTTTATCCATGCGACACACATGACCGAGCCATCTCAGACGGCGCTCGCTCAGCATTGCAAATATGGTACTAGATCCTGAGCGTCTAAGAACCTCAGAGTTGGTGACCATGTCTTTCCACGTAATGCCCAATATCCTGCGAAGACATCTCATGTGATAGGCATTCAGCTTTTTCTCTTGTCTGGTATATGTTGTCCATGTTTCACTGCCATAGAGAAGGGTGCTTAAGACACATGCCTGGTAAACCTTCAGCTTCGTGTTGGTAGTCAGGTTTTGTGTTATCCCAGACTCTCTTGTTCAGTTTTGACATCACAGTGGCTGCTCTACCAATCCTGCCATGATCTCAGCATCCAGAGACTGGTTGTTGGTAATGAGAGATCCCAGATATCTGAAGTTGTCAACTACAGAGAGCATAGAATCATTGACCAATATAGAGGGAGGGTTTTGGGTGTTCTGGGCCATCACCTCAGTTTTCTTGATGCTGATGGTTAAGGCAAAGTCTCTGCATGCATTGGAGAATTGATCCATGAGACACTGTAGGCCATCTTGTGTATGACTTGCAAGGGCAGCATCATCTGCAAATAACATCTCCCTGATAAGGACACGCGTTATTCTAGTCTTTGCACGCAGACGGGCCAGATTGTATAGTTTACCATCGTGCGAGTGTGGATATATACACCATCAGTAGAGGATTGAAAGGCATGGGTCAGGAGAAGTGAAAAGAATATGCCAAAGAGGGTTGGGGCTAGGACACAGCCCTGTTTTACTCCGCTCAAGATAGGAAAAGGTTTAGATGTATCTCCATCAAAGCTAACGGTGCTTTTCATGTTGGTATGGAAAGACCTGATGATGCTGAGTAGCTTTGGTGGACAGCCTATCCTCTGGAGTAGTCTAAATAATCCACTACGGCTGACTAGGTCAAAAGCCTTTGTGAGATCGACGAAAGCCAGGTACAGTGGTAGGCGCTGTTCTCTGCACTTTTCCTGAAGTTGTCTCACAGAGAAGATCATATCAATGGTGAACGGCCTGATCTAAAGCCACATTGTGCCTCTGGATATACACGATCTGCTAACAACTGCAGTCTAGTGAGGACGACCCGAGCAAACACCTTACCAACAATACTTAGAAGGGAGATTCCGCGGTAGTTGTTGCAGTCGCTCCTATCTCCTTTGTTTTTGAAAAGTGTGACAATCTTAGCGTCTCTCATATCCTGTGTACTTCACCCTCCTTCCAGCAGAGACAAAGAAGTTCATGTAAGTGTGGGAGAAGTGCTGATTTTCCTTGTTTGATTACTTCTGGTGGGATGGCATCATTCCCTGGTGCTTTTCCACAGGCGAGAGCATTAATGGCCTTTTCAAGATCAGGCATAGTTGGCTCCATGTCAAGTTCTTGCATGACTGAGAGGGTTGGAATGCTGTTAATGGCTTCCTCAGACACAGTGTTCTCTGTTGAGTATAATTCCAGATAATGTTCTACCCATCTTTCCATTTGCTTACTGCGGTCAGTTATGACCTCACCCGATTTTGATTTCAGGGGGGCTGTTTTCTTCACATTTGGACCTGTAGCCTGCTTAATGCCATCATACATCATACATGGCTCTGATATTTCCGGTGGAAGAGGCTTGCTCAATGGAGGAGCATAATTGCAACCAATAGTTGTTGGCACATCTCCTGGCTATCTCCCGGCATTTGACTCTGGATTTTCTTAGTAAATTTAGATTTTTTATTATTTAGATATATGGACATGTATTATAATGTACTTCACAAACAATCCACTCAGTTTTGTTGCTGGTGATGAATTACTGTACATTCACTCCATCCATCCATTGTGTGAGTTGAATATAAGAGGGGCTCAGGTGTGTACAGTGAAACACCAAACCGAACTCTTGCTGGCTACAAGTCATGTTTACACTATGATTAACCTGTCTTGAGTAATCAAATCTGATGCTTTCACATCAATCACCTGCTAATGCTAGGTGTAAACACCAACCTATGTATATATGAAATTTGAAAGGAGTATGAAAATTACCCTTGGATGTAAAGGCCTGTATCAGACATCAGATTGTCTTGCTATGAAATTTACTTACTAGATTACAATGTCAATGGAAAACAAAAGGCTATGACACTTCCATAATCCTCTTACAGACTAAAACAAACTTGATCCCTGGGTTGCGTCCCCTACCTTTAATAACACTGCAGATTATTATGTAAATTGTAATAGTGAAGGATTTAAAGTCACTGATATAACATTGTTATTCCGGGATAATCTACTAGATCTCAGGGAGGATATGGTAAGAATGGAGATATGCAAATAGGTTGTCTTTGTATATTTGACGGATTTTCTGAGTGAGAATACTATGCATACAGTTTTCCAGAATTCCAAACTCTTCTAACTTTCCAATGATGAAAATGTTTTTCGGCAAGACAGCTGAACTATGTGTGCAGAATTTTTATCTGTAAAGTTTTGTTGTTTATATTGCAAGACATACTGGTGAGCCTATTAGCCATTTTGTGGATACATTTTGTAAGCCCTGTTAGCATTTTTTGCATTTTGCCTTAAAAAAAAATACCATTTACTTTTAAAAAAGATGGGTTTCAATTCCCTTTAATTTTACCTTGCCATATTATCTGAAAATGTCACTTTTTTCATAAGTTTTTAAAGTCGTCTCCAGACAGTGTACTTGACTTGCAGGTTGAAAACTTTTAGCTGTTAAAATCTAAGTTGTATTACAACTTGTAACAGTTGGTCGCCAATGTTTGAAAAACATTCTGTTGTCACACTTCTGTAACCATTTTTACATAAGTTGCTTTTGATTTCAAACCATCTTATCCATTAAAAATGCAAAAAGATAAA
Source organism: Ptychodera flava (assembly GCF_041260155.1). Lineage (NCBI taxonomy): Eukaryota > Metazoa > Hemichordata > Enteropneusta > Ptychoderidae > Ptychodera > Ptychodera flava. The sequence continues at coordinate 25,204,175 of NC_091938.1, read as the reverse complement.
GCTAATGGGGCTCTCAAAGAGTAACATTCAAATCAAGTGTGTGCCACGTGTACTGAATCTATGTCTATGACACTCAAGCAGTGCAGGTACAGTGTCACCAGTGACCTACAATCACTGCTATGAAATCCCGTGTGTGCAGACAAGGGCTTCCATGTGAGCTACATTTACTGCTGTGAAATCCCTTGTATACAGACAAGGGCTTCCAAATGCCTAAATCCTGAATGTCTGCAAGCACTGAAACAATGGCAATGTCATTGACCTGAGATAATCTTCAGAGATCCTCCTGATAATGATGACTTGCACAATCTGTTGATGTGATGGTACCTATCTACTGTACCACTCATGCTGCTTGAAGGTAGAATGCTCCTCAGATATTTGCGAGGGGGAGGGGGCTCTAAAATTTTGCTGATATGCTGCCTGTGGTACTCATTTCAAGCTTACAGAGTGTATGAAATCATCAGTCTTGTTTTTGTGAAAAATCGAAAATCAAATTTTCCATTCAGAGTTAACACAGGGAAAGCAGCCATTTTGAATTTCAAATATTGGCTAATGTTGTGCAATCTATTTCTCTGATACCAAAATTTTCCAGATGTGTTATGACCTGTGATTATCAATTCTAGATTTTGACAGAGAACAGTTTAAATTGCTCGTGAGGAAATTTTGAGCAAAAGTTTAAATCTTTCTGTTTTGAGATGCATACTACCTTAACCCTTTGAGTGCTGTAATTTTTTCCCACCTAAAATTTAGTGCGACATTTTACCAATTTTTTTGAATTTTTCTGAATTTTTTGATATTTTGGACCAAATGGATATCACATTTCATTGGCTAAAGTTTTTTATCAAAATTTTGTCAAAAATCTGAAAAAAAATTGACAGAGGTGTATTTTATAAAGGTGACAAAAATTGACTTTGGCGCTCAAAGGGTTAAACAGTTGCATATTCAAGAATGCATGAGTGTAAATATACTGTACTTCAGTTTATAGGTTTCAATAAAGCTAAGGGAGAGAAAACTTATTTTCACAAGAATGAGTTTTGAAAATATTTCTTCCACCTTGTATACTTACCAATCAGCGTAGAAGTTGACAAAGACGACTTGATTTGAATTGATGATGGAATCAAAATTCTGTTTGTTAAGACTCACAACGCTGGAATTTCCATTTGATGTCTGCAGAAGAATCAACTGAAATAGAGGAAAACAGATTGTAGATTTTTTTTTTCAAATTTTCACAAGAAACTGTCAATGTTTTATGATTTTCTTCTTTCTCTGCACTTGAGAAATCATCAAATTATGACCCTGTCTCCCATGCCAAGACCCTGACCTACCTGTACCCTATACTCCTGTCATATTGCGTTGCCCTTTCTTTGTAACTGTGAACTTGTATTTTTCGTGGAAGTTGAACAGTTCATCAGTGTTCTCCCCAGGATCAAGGGCAAGCATGTCGGAAATTTGCATAAAATTTACATAATTAATTTGCATACATTTACATATATTTAAATACATACACACACATAAAACAGTCACTGCAAATTCTAGTCATTTAATATGCCTTTTATTTACTTACACATTGCTACATGAACATACATATCAGGGGAATACACAATTAAGTTTACAGGTGGCACCATGAACTGCAATAAATTCATACATGAAAACTGAACGGTCACATCTTGCTTTCTTCAGCAGTCCAACTTCAGTTGTAAAAATTCAACTCGTACTCTCATTGCATGGAGAAACATTTGCAATGAAACATTGCGTCACTTGTTTACGAAATTATACAGAGCAACGAAGCCACACAATCAGGGCTGTGTACCCCAGCGAGTTTTTGAGCACATTACGGTCACGGTCCCAATGAATAGAGGGACTGTTACGGTTTACCATAACAGAAAATTCAGACGTATTTACACGATCGAATGATCGTCACCAAAATTTATGAAACCCCTGTCGTTTCAGTAACTTGCCTCCTTAGCGAACCTGAAACGAGACCTGAACTTGAAAACAGCGCGAAACGCTCAAAGCCCACACTTTGACCGCCATCTTGGAAATCGTCTGACCTGTTTACGTCACATGGCACTGTAGACATCATTTCGCGACCAAAAAAGTTAATCCAAACTCATATTTTTAAAAACTTTGCGCGAAATAAAAAAAAGACGACAAGAATGCAAAAGAACGATTGCACGATTAGCCAAAAAACTTGTAAAATGACAGTGACCCCAACATCGAGAAACTAGGTCAAGTCAGCGTAGCGTAATATGACGCACACGTAACGTGTGCAGCCCACGAACTCTACCGTTCTCCTGCTCTGATACTTTCACCGTTTGTCTCAACAACAAGAACAGAAAAATAATTAAAATACAAATGGGCATTCGTAATACTGCCATGGAGATTTCATGTAGACTAACCGTCATCAGGTATAGACGCCTTATAAACCTTTTTTGAGGGTCGCAATTTTGACCGATAGCTTTGACCACCAGCATTTTCACGGCGTCGATGTCACTGTAATCCCCCACGTAACTTGATAAGCGGCCATTGACACGGCGCTCGAACCACATGATCAAAGTCGCGGCCACACCGATGTGCCGCTCGGCCGGTGTTTTTCAACACCTATATACGTGTCAATTGATTAATGTACACTCGTCAATCGACACAAAAAAGTCTATTCCGGACTAAAAACGATGTTGATAAGGCTAGTTTTGGCAGATGTCCCATGCCAATGAATACACTGAGCTGTCAAGTGGGGTTGTCAATCAAGGGTGTCGGGAAAAATCTGAAGCGTCACGGCATTGTAGCAAGCGTCACGGCGGTCAAGGCAAGCGTCACGGAGACGTGATGCTTGAAGGGCCTAGGGAGAACAGTTCATGTCAGCAAATCAAGTGCAATTGCAAACATGAAGATGGTCAAGTTCAATTTTCATACGGTCTCTTTTTCCATTTTCAGCCATATTTATTTCATAAAAATGGGGAATCTTGCACATCAAAAGAGGCATTTTGTTTGGTTGGTCAGATGACACAGGCACTGTGACAGGACACATTTCCTGTGGTATCTTGGCACCTTTTTGCTGTTTTAAACCTTTTGGGGCTATTTTTTAAGCAACCCTTTATTAAATGCAAAAACAATCTTGACTGCAATTGTAGCAGAGGTTGCATGGAGGAAGTTGTCGATTCTCTTCAATGTTTGCAACAGTTGTCAATCCTCTCACCAAAGGGTCGCTGCATGGGGGTAGTCCTTTTACCTCTGTAGTCTATGTTATCATGTGGGCTGTTAGGTGTCCCAGGGTGGGGAATCAAATTCACTGAGGCCATAAGTGAACTGCAGAGTACTGGGAACATAGATGTGTATCAGGGTGACACTGATGATAGTGATACTCACTAGAAGTTCAATCCAGTTTAATTTTGAAATGGTCAGTGGTGTCATAGACATTAGAGAAATGGTGGTGTCAAAGACTAGTTTTAGAGCAGCAAAGTTTTCCAGACTGGTGCCACAAAACTGTACCTAGAACTAGTGAGACTTGTGTGAAGCTACAAAAACCTACTGGCCTAACCATGATGGTACAGTTTTTCACTTATTGGCTAAAAGTACCACAATATATTAATTACGTACACTGTCGATTAATAATGAGTCTAAGATCATAACGTCATTGAAACTGGGAAGAAATGTTTTCATTTAGGCAATTAGACATACTTTAAAATAGTAAAGGAAACGGGTAGTAATAACTTCTGATAATACATCACATAACATTCTGTGGGGCTTTTGATGCTTTTAGTATCTTGAGTATGGGCTAGGTTACAAGGTTGGGTGAATTCCTAGACTTCTTGAAACACTGATGCTCTTATTAATTTGCTGTCATTTGCACAGGGACATGACATACCTACTGTTCTTGGCAAGAATTGCACTTCCACAAACAGTTTTGCAAGTTAAATTTGCTCATTGGAAAATTTTTTTTTCAGGATTTATTGCATATATACACTATTATTAGTAATGATAGAAATAATTCTGTCAGTCTCAATGATGGATTAGCTAATGAACCTTTTCTTTCAGGAAGCATAAATGTTTGAACGATAATGGTAATTTCACTTTAATCCTGAATTAATTAAGGCTGTATGACCCTTTGTCCTTGGCTTATTTTGGCCTGCTTATAAGTGTTTCACTCATTCACACCTATCTCAATGGGTATACATACACATCTGCAGTACTTTATTGGCTTACAGGCTTTCCAGGGTGTAGTCACCAGGTTTTCGGCCATGAGTGAGTCAATATACGTTGTAAGCACCTTGTCTTTATGACAAAGGTTCGGAAGAATGGTGGCACACTCACGCTATTTTTGCGATATTTTACGGAAGTAAATATAGCATATGGAATCCCATATCTCCGCCACATGAACAGCTGTAAAAAGCACGTTGTAATATTTTAGTCTGTCGTTTGGCTGCAAATAGAATTGCTGCACGCTACCACACTTGGCCAGACGTTAAGCATTAATCTTGCTTGTGTCGTAAATTTACCAGTAAACCACAGCGGCACTACGATTCTAGATACCAGTTAACTAAGACTTTTGGAACAGTTCAAAAACATGTCACATTTAGCTATACGGTATTTAATACGATTCCCTCTCAGCGTTGGGAATTTTAAACGTCACTGGCGTAACTTTGAAAGGGTCATTTTCCAAATAAAATTTTCACTGTGAGCCTTTTGGCGATCAAAAAAGGTCTGTAGCAGATACTCATCTTTTAGAGGTATAATATGATCCTTTACGGTACCCCTGTCCAAGCCTAACGACATAGCCTATCACAGCTCGCCACATTGACAGTGTCGCCCGGCCCGTATTTAGTTTACCCCGGAAGTTGGTGACTACCAGTGCACATTTGCACTAAACAAGGAAACGCTGTCTCGCCACCTTCAATGAATGTTTCTTGATTCACGTGAAAAGGTCGTTTGTACGCTCTCTTTTCGATTGCCGTGAGTGCTATATTATTACAGCACATTCGTCACATCGCAGATGAGTTGGGTTTGGCCGGCATAGCAATCAGCTTCGATATCACTCTGTACATGTAGCGAGCGACACGTACCTACCGGGTCAGGCAGCCCAGCATCAACTTTAGTCAGCGCTGCAATGCGTGCGAAACTTGTCAGATACTCACCAGAAGTAAGGCAGATACAACCAAGCTGTACTCCCTCATCATGCCTATATATCCCACGCCTGACGAATCAATCGCTCCAGTGAGAGAATCCCTAGAGTGAGATCCTGATCACACTATGTCGACTCTAATCGGGGGCAACACAGTCTATGAATATGGCGAGGCTTGCAGCCTTTTTCGGCGAATATTTAATTAATCAAATACAGAGCTCCGATACGGTATATTTTTATATTGAATGAGAAATATTATGTTAATTAGTATATACTTAATGTCGAAAAATCACACATTTAAATTTTAGTTTAAATTTTATTAGGGATATTTTCGACAAACATTCACTCACTAGAAAAAATTGATGTACGAGCCTAAAGTTGTGAGTAAGGTCGGACACGAACCGTTGGAGGCGCGCTTATCATCACATCGACCCAGTCCGGCACATGTACAGTGCAAGTGCCAGGTGATGATGACTTTCCGACGACTCTACTGCCATTAAAAAAATTGTCAACTAGCAATTCTATCAATTGATGTTGGTAGTATAACGCCTGTTCGCTTCGTTATCTTTAAAGTAGAACGCACCTCGGGGACAGAAATTTGGGCCTTCAAATTTTATCAATTTTCTTCTGACCTACCTCTTGTGGGGGCTCATTTTGAAGCTCTCGGCAAAAGAAAAGTTTTCATGGTCTTATTTTTCGAAAATTGAAATTTCATTTTTTCCCATAGAGTTAACACAGGGATGGCGGCCATTTTGGATTTCAAATATCGAAAAATCGAAAGTTATTTGTCTCTCTAGTACCAAAGTTTGCATGGTGACCCCTGATTTTTATTCTTGCTTTGGTAAGAGAATGGTTGAAAGTTTCACTGAGGAAAGTTTGAGCAAAAGTTTAAGTCTTTCACTTTGGAGGTGCATATTACCTTAATAGCGAAAAAGAAGAAATAATTTCGCAAAATTGTTGTTTTCGTTAAAATTTTGCAAAAGACTTTTAGAAAAAAGGCAAAACATTCAAAACTGTGTAGTAATCTACACTTTGTCTTTTTTTTTATTATTTACTCAACGAAATCTAACAGGTAGGGGTGATATGACACAGCAATGATAAAAATATGAAGTATATATACATCTTAATAATCACATAATACATACATCTTAATAATTTCGAGTCACAATCGCTGGCTAGGGTATTTCTTTCTTTGGAATACGCTGCCAGAAAAGTTGATTTTGTATCTTCATTACCTCGCAAGTAATCGATTTGTATCGCCGGGTGTGTTTTGAAGTCTCTTGAGGGGAAATTTTAAGGAGTGTTTGTCGAAAAGAAATGGCAATAATATAATATTAGCTTCCTGTTTCTTTTATATTTCATTGTCACGTGACCAGAAAAATTTAACTTAGTACTGGTCCCGAGAACCAAGTTCTCTCATTAGTTTTCTTGTCCACCAACCTCTGCCAACTATAATTTCAATGTCTGGCATAGCTCCATCCAGTCCAGCTATGGCACGCATCATTGGTTTGAAAAGTTTATATTTATTCATGAATAATACTTTTATAACAGATATGTCTATCATAAACGTAATATGTCATTTAAGCCACGGAACTATAAAAAAGTAAATGAGACGAATTAAATGAGAAGGAATCAGTGATCTGATATTATAATAAACATGACTGGAAAATGGTATTATATACAAGAATAGGTTAAACACATACAAGACTGAATGTAATCACTGTTACGGTGCCCGAGAAACTTGAAAGTACTTTTTTGTACTTTCTCTATGCGGTCAGAGAAACCTATTTCCTACCAAGTTGGAGAAGTGAATCACCAAGGATCTTTTTTTTATCAAACCCTTTATGCGGAAAGCTCTTTTACTCATTTCTTTTATGTATTTCATAAAAAATCCATGAATCTTTGACGGAATAGATCGGTTTCAGTGCGGAAGGAGCTTTTATAAGTTACTTTCTTGATTCAATTTTAGCCCAATAATCTTGTTATGTGTAACAAAACAAAAAATAGACTGTTCGTATGACCGTGATACACCTTAAAACGTAAGTAGTGCAGTGATGTTTCTTTTGATACTCTGACACTTTAATGTTTGTTTTTGGATTTCAGGAGATCCTTACTTCAAACGCCTTGGGAATTCTCTAAATCCACTCCTGTGGAGTGTCAATGAAACAGCTGCCGTATCTGAGCAACTGTAAGCATTTATAACGCCAAGAAATATAACATCACTCACATATGCCGATTTCTATTCACAGAATTGGAAACTTGAAATGTCCAACAAGTATATAGACGTTGAAAAACTGAATGTTTAACGGAACTGTTCAAATTATAAATATCAGTGTGGATTAGGTTTTGTTTTTCTGTTCACGCAAAATGATATTACGCCACCTACGGTCAATTTGATTTATTCCTCGCCTCTTTAACATCTCTCATTGCTCACGTTTAGTATGTTACTAAATGTGAGGTAGGTATGTATGTATGTATGTATGTATGTATGTATGTATGTATGTATGTATGTATGTATGTATGTATTTTCAGATAGAATACTTTGGTTCGCAATTCAACAAATGATGAATAATATTTTATGTCATCCAGCTGATCTAACGTCAGTGATATAATTATAAACAAAATCTGGAACCATTTATCGCATTTCATGACATTTGTTTCGAAAAAAGCTAAAATAGTATGAATGCATTTGAATTTTCAAAAGAAAAACAACAAGGAGACCTTGTAACGGGACAGTAGCTGCCACTGTTGTATCAAATACAGTTTCTTGCTGTCTCCCTAAATCATGCTGAAACACAAGATATTAACAAGATTATGAACAAAGCCTTTAAACACTTTGTTGATAATATTAATTAGAGGCCATACAGAAATCAATTTGTCAATGATACAAATGCACAATATACATCGTGACACAGGTTATGTTGACAAGCTGAATACTGGACAGTCCAACATGCCACAGGGAGTAGAACAAGAACGTATTTGTATAAACTAAACAAAAATATCTGCCTACGACTTGGAAATTTTGATTATACTGAACGGGGGTTAATTTTTTAGGGTACTGAGGGGAATCTGAACAAAAATAAGATTTCAATCGCGATTCCTTCAGCCCCTCCCCCACCAGTATTTGTGAATGCAGCCTATGTATGAATGGTCAGTGGAATGAAGGTTGATGGTGGTTGTCGGGCTACGGCATTAAATTGATGCATTGTACTTGCCCATATAAATACAAACCCTTAATATTGTGACTTCAGCATTATAGCATCCAACTTCAGAATTAAACTTAAGATATCTCAATATTTTTAGCAAGTAGTATCTGGTACAGGAAACTTGATATTTTGCCAAGAACAAAAAAAAACCCGTACTTTCAAATTGTGTGTCGCTTTGCCAAAGTGTTAACAAAAAGCAAAAATACAAGCCGAAGAATTGCAACATAGCCTATAAAGGCTTTCAGAAATACAGATATTGTGAGATCCAAGTAGGCATTATTCCTTATGTGAAAGTCGGTATTAAAGTAGGCCGGTTGTATTCCTCGTCCGCAGCATAGCGCCAATCACAGTACAGTTTATCCACAGAAGATATTTCCACGTATGACGCCCTCAACGGCTAAACGCTGCTACGGACATTGCTGCCGGACAAAATAAATTCTATCCTGTTTAAAGCTATTTCATTATATACGTACGGACTTTATTTGTGTTACTTTTTCTCATCAAAACCCATTGAAAATTATTAAATGAATTGTTGCATGGCCCTGGCTCTCCTTAATCTTAATTAGGTTTGTATTCTTGTGTTTGTGAGTTTAGGGGACACTTTTTAGTGTGTGTTTTATTCGAGTAATGAATGGTGTTGTGGAGTCAAAGATGATAAAAATATCAGAAACAAGTGTAAGCACACAGGTTAATTGAAAATGAATAGTCATATAATATGATATTATTTTCGTACTTATTGAATTATGAAACATTGATATCACTAAAACTAAGTTAGTATTTCATCCGGGTTGAGCTTCCTTTCGTGGGAGCAACACTCAATAAAATCGCTGTAAGTGTCTGGGTTGTGTATGACATTGGCGGCAGGCAGGTTGGGGCGTCCAATATACTAGGAGTATACTCCTAGAACACCCCCACACACGTACACACACATATACACTCACATACAGATATTCATACGATGTGATGTCCATTTTGGGCTTAAAACCTAGAATCCGCCGTGTGGTTATATTGTATAAATTCTCCGTCAGACTGCATAATAGTAACAATAGCATCTTGACGAAAATAGTGAGCTCCGACGTATTTGTATTCTCAAAGTTTCATGAGTCTTACAGAAACACCATGTAGTGGCCCCCGGTAGTTGTATCTAGCTGGCCTTTTTGACACAGAAGCTTTAACGCTGATTGCGCTTTGTACCTTTTACTTCCCTGTTTTTTTAACATCCTTTTCTCTCTTTTTATAGTTCCAATTGTCTGATTTTTGTTCTGTTAGATAGGTGTCTACGTGATTTTTTTAGTGTTATATGGGATGTAGTTTACAAATCCTGATTTAAAATAAATAGATAAAAAAAATAAAATAAATGAATATCACGTTTGTTTACAGCTAGCTGCTGGCATATGCCCAGAACGGTATAAATATGGAATTTGGATATACTTATGGAAAATATTAGTTGCCTATGTCAAATTCTTCATCATACATATTTTATTTTTCAAATTTTGACAAAAGGTGTGTGTATATACCATACAGTACAGCTGCAGATTTTGTAAAGACAGCAAACCTCAGACTTATGATCTGGGATTAGGCAGATGGCAGATACATTTACAGACTGATTTGTTTCATCTGCTCAGAAATTATTGATGTTTGTGGCAGAGGCTGCTTCAATCTCGTTGAGACAGAGATACATCATTCAGAAGAGCACATCAGGGTTGTCTTTCCTGTGATTGAAAAATTTGTAAATGTCAACATAATTTAACTCTATTTTGTTGCCCAGAGTCAGTAAGCTAGGTAGTGTATCGGTAATATCACGGTCCCTCCAGGACCGTGGTAATATACATGGCCCTGGTAGGTCAGTATATTGACATACAGCATGCTTTATGTAAGTGTTTCATGTCTTTAAAGTGAATTTTGGTGACAGCGTTGACAAACTGACAGTAAAATCTCTGAATCAAAAGAACATTGATACATTCTTAAAAGAGATTTTGAAAAGTATGATAAATATGAAAACTAACGGAAGTTTTATCTAAATACTAAGTTTAGACATACTATAAGCATAGGGTTTGCAACTATTCCAGTATTCCTCTAAGATAACACCTACACCATACATATGTATACAAATGTATGTGTGTGTATGTGTTTGTGTGTATACATATATATATATATATATATATATATATATATATATATATATATATATATATATATATATATATATATATATATAATACAAATTACTTCATATTATTACTTAAGTTTAATGCAGTGTTCAGACAGATGAAGCACTTTATCTGTCTGAAGATTGCAGGATGCATGAAAATTAAGTAACAGATTTCTTGAAGTAATTTGTGTTTATATATATATGTAATATATATATATATATATATATATATATATATATATATATATATATATATATATATATATATGTATATTATCATTTATTCTATTATCATTGCATCATTGTACGATTTTGGCGATATCAACATCGATTTAAATTTTACCGATAAATTTATTTTCTAATATCGATCATAATCTGCTTAACTTTGGCTATGCTGCCTACTTAACCTAGAAGGCAGCTCTACTCGAATGCAAAAATTTGCAAATTCCTAGAACATGAATATCTCTTGTTCATTGTAAATAAATTTCAAACTTAAAACGCGGAGTTAAGCTTAACACACTGAATTCGAATGATTCACGAGTCAGTGCCAAAGGGACTGTTTTCCAGATAACTGGTGTCTTTTAATAATTTTGGGACATATTAAGAGCTTATGGGGAGCTATTTTTAGTGAGTCAGAAAATACATTTAGCTTTAGAGTAATCCAGTCTATATCTCCACCAGTCACGGGAATTGACACAAAATATAGCGGCAATTCTGGGCAACGTGCACGTGGTCTTCAGAAAAAACTTTGACAAAAAACCCCCCAAAAAACAAACAAAACAAAACAAAAAAATAGCGTATATTTCTCTGCAGAGTCTATGCTAAAATCTGAGTTTATTTTTTTTCTTATACCTCGAGCAAGGCATTAGCCCGGCAAAGTTTAAATGATAGATTTAGCGGTAAATACTATGCGATGCGACATTGGACGAATCTGTACCCGAGGCAAAAGCTTAGGCGGGCTGGGTACTTTGTGAACAAAATGTTAACATGGAATCCGAAAACGAGCAAAATAGCCTGAGATTACGGTAGAATTTGTGTGATGACGTCTTTCTTTCTCGATTCGGTGACACTGCTCTTCTCGCAAACGCTTCAGAGAAATTATCCGTAATATTTGTACTGCTCGCAAAAAAATTCCGAAAGATTCAATAGCGAAGACTGGATGTGATCATGTGTATTGTTTTCCCAATATGTGACAGTCATTTTATGGTGCGCTTTCCATGTATAAATAAGTATTTCACGGCAATTTATCTTTTAAATGTATCAGCAAATGAGTGAGTAAAATACAGATGTCTCATTAACTTCCATTGGTGAAGAATACTACGTTGTTATTGATCTTTAACAACGATTTATAATTGGCGATAATTATGTAGGGAGTGCTTCATTTTGCAAAACATTCTCTGAAACAAACAAACAGACAAAAGAGAACAAATAACATGAAAAAACAACACAAACAAAAATATACCGCTTGTATCCCACATATGTTGGTAGCCTGATCATGATACGAATTACATGCATGGTTTGTCGATGATATTACACAATAGTTAAGCTTACGCGGCAATGTCCATGCGTACGCATCGATCGCACAAGGAAGCAGGAAAAAGCAGGTATAGTGAACAGCATATGACTGTAAACACAATTACTCCAATCGACGACCAGCTATAGGGCTCGACCGTCGGTACGTCCATGGTCTTCGTAGACAGTTGTGTTGTGAAGACCCGGGGAGAGAGTCCTTTACCAGAAGACATATTTCAAATTATCTCTGCCGGCTCTTAATTTAGAAGTGGTAAGTAGTTATGTTGGTCGGTAGGATTCTACAGTGTTAGAGATGTATAATCCATTCCTCTGCAACCCCACTCTTGTAGCTATTGCGCTCTCCTGTTTCGTACCTAGCAGTTTACCAGAGATCAGCCAACCAACGTATAGACTTGTTGATGGTTAACAAGAATTTTTATTTCTTTGATAACGCACCATACATAAGTGCCCGCTTATGATGAAATTACCCCGTTGTATTTATTTTACTATTTGGTCCACTTGTTGTAAATATGATACACATTATGACAAAGAGGAAAGAGTTCATCTCGTCATAAGACAGCTCTAAAATGGTCATGCGGGCACCAATTTGCGTGAAATATTTAGCTCATCAGAACAAGCTCGTAAAAAACCCCGCAATTTTTTCACATAATTATCCGAAAATCGTAAAAATACAATTCCATACTACCCGCAATAGAATCTGATTAAATGAAACATCAGGTGTCGCAAATGACAATCAAAGCTATCATCTTTATAGACGTATACCTGCTGTCCCATTGTACGACGCGCCGCTTCAATTTGATGTACGTTTATTTTACATACAGTTTAATTTTTCATATCCAACATCTCTCAATCAACAAAACGTTGTTTGTCGGTGTTCTTTATTTACTTACAATTGTCAAGATAACCTTCGATATGTTAAGTCAATATGGAGTCAACGACCGCCAAATGCCTTAACCTTCTTGTAAGATTTTGAAAAAAGTCGTGGAGAAAAGAGATGCTTACAGTCTGATAAAAAGTAGGGAATGAAATACCTCCGTAATGGCTGTTGGATGTACAATGAGGTCAAATTTCGGGGGTTTTCGGCGAATTGTTTTTGGCGATGCTTCTGTACCGCCTCTTAGATGGTCAGAACGGTTTTAAATATTTGCAAGAGAGCATAATTTGCATAACAGGGACAAGAGACGGTAGAACATCCCCTCTATAGCCCCATAATCGAAGTTCTCCTGATTATACCCCACCCGTGTAAAACTTTGAATTTGGGTTCCCCATTTCTGTTTTAGATGTTTGTGTAGATTAAATAGTGTTCCTGAAAATCACATTCTGAAAAGTCCCTGAAGGAAAATATCACTAGAGTCACTCTTCCTGGGCTAGTTTTGTTCACCATAATTTAGGCAGCGCCGTCAGTCAAGTCACTGGGGCTGAAAACACAGTCTAGGAGAATAAAACAGACATTTGCTGGTGAATAGTTGGAAGAAGTATTTATTTGTTGATTCGAGACAACCTCGTGGTAACACATTATGATTAGTACTTGTAGAATCTTCAAATCTCACTCTCATTTTGAAATCACTTCAGAGATGTAACAAACTTATGTTACATAGATGTATTTCAAAGTTCAGAATGAGCGATCAAAATCTTAGGATTAAATTATGTCGGAAAATTAAACCTTGAAAATTAAACTTTGAATGAAAGAATTCGTTCAAGGTGTAATACATGAAATAAATGATGAGTTGTATTTTCCTTTGTTATTTTTTTGCAAGAAATACATTTCTGAAAGAACTATAAGGAAGTGACATTGATCTATCAATTTCTCCAAGTATCTCACAAAAAGAAGAGAATATAAAGCAGGTGATATATTGTAATTATCTATCACTTGCTCTCTTCTTGAAGAGTGCGGTTCATGATGCTGAACCCTCCTGTCGCTCCACCGACAGTAGATCACTTCTGTCTATGGTTTCTCCGGCCACAGTCCCTCCATACACCTGTGCTCCAACTACTGAACATGGCTATAATCTGTTTGTATTACCATAGACAGTAGAAGCGAATCTGTCTGTGGTATTACACAGATTGTTTACTGTTTTTCTCCTACTGTATTTGTAATGTATGTACCCTCTGTTAGTATGTGTCGAGTACATTAACGTTAACTTTTGATGATTTTTTCCCACTATTTTTGTTTTTAATGTCAATCCTAATTTCTTCTTCTACTCCCTAAAAGATGTTGATATACACAGTATTCAGCTTGTCAACTTAGCCTGTACATGCGTAAACTGCATTGTTATTGTTGGTAAATGAATTCTGGTCCGGACTAGAAATCAAATGTAAACAATAACAGTGCATTTTACACATATAGACGCTATGTAGACAACCTAAGTAGTGCGTGTTTCAACAATCTTTTGGGAGTACAATAAGAACTTGTGATTGATATACAAAAGAAAAATAATTGAAAAAAACCCATCAAAATTTAGCATTAAGCTTACTGGCCCTTAAAGATTCAAGATTAAAATATTTTGTTTCCTTGTAATCGTACGCGACGTCCATCGACAATACAACAGTCATTTAATAGCTTGTCATTTCAACACGATGTACTTGTCTATTGAAAGTAGCAGGGCTTCGGAGTGAGAGGCTGTAGCCTGCACCCATAAGCTTACCAGAAACTTTTAGCGTGGGGTGGGTGGAGTTTAACCCTCGGGTCTACAGTTGGGGGATGCTCAGATTACGAATATCAATTTTCTAGCTTACAAGAACCCTCTTTCTCCGTTGAATACCTTAGGGTAGTGACGCAATATTGGAATTTACCTGACGTATCAGGTCCCTGTAACGTACGTATGCTGAACAAACAACTAATATTTTGAAACGTTGTTTCGTGTAACCGAGTTGCTAAGCAACTTGACTGTGACCCAAATATCTTGAACTGCGGTGTCATGCACGATCGAAGATCTTTAGAAGGGCTATGCCTTGCCGATTATCCTTTGAAAGGCTCTTTCATTGCTAAATACTGCGACCTAAAGAGAAATTTAAAACGACCTGATACATTAGGGGAAGCGGCACATGAATAATAGCAGTTCGAGAGTTACTGAGGTGAGCCATGCATGGATATTTACATAAACTTAAGTGGTCTCTATTGATAGTTCAGAATATATCGCTAAGGGGCCTTTCAAATGCATAAAATGGCGCAAGAGTATATTGACCCGTTCCGGACATCGTTGGGGTATTCCATTTCATGACGTTCAATGGTAACGCTTTACATTTTCAATTTTCCTCCATAACCTCTCAGATCACTTTCTACAAGCTGTGGCGTCTGTGATAATACATGGAACGAGAGGAAGACGTGTTTCTGATTCTGTTCTGTTTCCGTGTTTCCCCGTAACGTGTATGTGTATATTGTTCAGCGTAAAGTTACACAGCACCCTTTCGCGATTGCGATTGTTTTACTCCGGTACTAATACTAGTTTTCAGTCGGTTTACCGGCAGCAAGCCTGGGGATTTCGGCGATCACCTGTCCTCAGCTCGGACGAATAACATCACCTAAATATCGGAAGGAGGAATTATCCGTTGTCGAGCCAATTTAGAGGAGGCCGCAGACATTGAAACGCGATTTGTGAGAAAGGAAAGCAAGGAATCCCGACGACGTCCACCACAGGTCTGGTTTGTCGCACACCGTACCGCAGTGCAGTGTTATGTTATGTACAAACGTTCAAATTTTGTGGTAACTCTGAACTTGCACGAGCGTATGGCGGACTCACAGATCATCGGCGCCAAAACGAGCCGTCCCCAGTCGCAGTAGTGCAACCTTAGTGTCAGACCACAATCGCCGCTGAAGCCATGAGGAGGCCGCGGTACACCATAAACTCCCGGAAGATGGGACTCTTTTTAGCGTTTTTCTCTTTTCTTTGGATTTGCACATTGACGAACTATGTGTTGTTGAGGAGCAACGACCCGTCCAAGGAGAGCGAGAGACTCAAAGCGGAGATCATAGACAAGAGCAAACAGTACGTTCAAGCACTAGCCAAGGAAAACTCGAACGGTGAAATTGCAGAGGGATTTTCAAGTTACGGTAAGTGGGTGAAATATGTACACGACGATAACAATGGGAGTAGTCGAGACGACAACCGACACGCAGTTCTGAAAGTGAGTGTTGACGCATGTTTTGTCTGGCCCACGCCATGGAAGCAATCTGGTGCTTGCCCACATACATTGGTAATTGCAGTATTATCGTCTCTGTCTTGACGTCCACTTTCCAAATATTCCAAAATAGTACTAACTTTAGAAAACAAAGGCAAATTTTAGTGTGGAAATTTTTACAGAAATCAAACAGGTGTAACAGAGTTTCTTTATAGCAGAACAATTAAACTACCAGGATATTCTTAAGAATCATTAGTTGTAACTTTCGATATATTTTTCTGTATATTGACGTGTTTGCAAAACATTTTCCTGTTCAACTCCTGAAAACACAGTGAAATTGTAAGTGTTCAAGTAGTCAACACAGTTTGTGTTTGTAATGTCCAATTGCTGTTGTTATCACCTTAACTTGAATGAGTCCAGACTACAATTTGTTTTTCAACAGCAACATGGCATACAAGTACACAATGCAGTGTTTACAAGGCTACCGGTAGTACGGAGTATTTCAACAAACTTCGGGGAGACAAATGAAAAACTAAATTTGCTTAGAACAGAAAATAATATCAAAAGTTATAGTGTTTCAAGGAATTAGAGGTACATGTAGCTGCTACCTGCTATTGATAAGCCTGTATCAGTCCCCACTTTTCCAGTTGCATACAGTCAATCATTCGAGCATTAGAAGTTGCGTTCTGTACCATAATACTGGATGCTACCAATGCAACAGGCTTAGACTTTACCTTATTTTAAGGTAGTATGCACCTCGAAAGTGAAAGACTTAAACTGTTGCTCAAACTTTCCTCAAACAATATTTCGACCATTCTCTTTCAAAATCAAGAATAAAAATCGGGGGTCACCATGCAAATTTTGGAAGTAGAGAAACAAATTATTTGAGATTTACCGATATTTGAAATTCAAAATGGCCGCCATCCCTGTGTTAACTCTGTTAAAAAAAAAAAAAAAAAAAAAAAAAAAAAAAATTCGATTTTCGAAAAACTAACCTGGTGGTGAAACGTTTTCTTACACCAAGAGCTTTAAAACGAACCCCCACAAGTGGTAGATTAGAAAAGAATTGAAAAAGTTTTGAGAGTCCGAATATCTGTCCTAGAGGTGCGTTCTACCTTAAGAAGAGGTGGTTACTGCGAGCAACAAGCCTGTCGCTGACTTACCTTAATTTCCATGAAAGAGTGCTGAAATTTATGACAAGCATGTCTCTCATACAACCCAACACCTACACACACACATGTACAAAATATGTAAAATTGGGACCTGTGATGATATATTGTCAAGTCATTACCACAGGAGGGGTGAAATGGGTTTTTTTGTGGCAATATGGAGCAGGAAGTGTTCCGCTTCCAAAGCATATGCCTTTCATGAGAGAAAGATGGTTTTCTGACGTGGCTGTAATTCTTTGCACCATTTCTGTTACGAACCAACATGACTGTCATTGTCATGGTGTTAGTTTACTTGGATTTGAATGACTTCATGTACCTTGAAAGAGCAACAGTGATGTTGCGGCAAGGCATTTGTATCAAGAGAATGGCTGAGATGTTCCGTATGTCCCTTTAGACTTCAGATGTTAACACTGAATACATAAACTGTTGTAAATTTCCAACCCATAGAGTGCAGTCAGTCAGAACTTCCATGGGTTTCAAACGGCAAGAGAAAATTGCCCTAGGCCTGGTCGGTTCAGCTGGGTTAAACCTATGTTTCATATAGGTCATCTTAAAATTATCTCTCACTGTTGTTTGTAGAAGTATGTATCTTAAGCAGTCTGTTAACGACATGGCACTCCCTTCCTCAGAGAAACCTAGTAAAACCTAGTAACATTCCAAACTGCGGTGAAGGCTTTTACATTCAAATCAGCCGGTACCATAGAACCCTCAGACACAAAAGGAGTACAAAGCCAATTGCTGGATACGTTCTCAGTTCAGGCCACATTGAATTTCAACAATGAAGATATTACAGAAACAGAAAGAAAGAACAACGCGATATTGTGTTTTTCTACTACTAGTAGCTGTAAAATACTATACGTCCCACAGAATCTCATATTTTGCATATTAATGGAACTGCTATCATGTTCTATTAATTTGTGTGCAGCATTTATGACCTACAGTGCTTTGTGAAATTGCTGTGTATTGGTGATATATATATGACAGTCTTGATAATGCTTTCAATATCTTCAACACTCGGCTTTCATTTTAGCAGAATGGTATCAACATATAGTTTATATTGGTCTCTGTGAACCCTCAGTTTTGAGATGAAAACAGACAAAGACATCAGACCAAAACAGCCATGGCCTGTTTGGTGTATACATGATCATACCAGACATGATGTACATAATTGCTATTGTAAAAGTGAAAGTGGCAACGTATAGTGTACAGAACAGAAGTAGACTGCATTTTCTTTGTAATAAATTCATGACAAAATCACCGCTGATCTTTTTATTTGCTGTATGATAGCATCAAAATAAGTGGGCTCTCTGATAGGTGCTGTTACATTATTTAAAAGAACTATTTCAATTTCTATAGTCACAGTTAGTCGTATATTACATTTTTTATTATCTCTTGTGTAGCTCATCTCAAGTGATATACTCCAAATAACCTCTGTTGAAAGCAAATATTGAATTTCTTTGAAATTTTGCAGCACTTTTGCCTATCTCTGTCTAAAGGAGAACTTTCAACAGTGAGAAAGGGAGTCTATGAGTTGTGTCCTGTCGATATGTCATGGCAGGAGGTGTCAGCAATGAAAGATATGTCTGAAGGGCTTAGACTCTAATGTCAGCAAGGCTTCAAGCATAGTGGCAGGCTTAAAGTCTGGAATGCCAATTTGTGAAGAGTGGCTTGGAAACTGTCTGTCAAGCCTTGGTGAATGTCAATACCACAGTAGTGTAGTGTCTGGCCAGTCGTAATGTACATGTAGAACATCCACAAACCTGTAGACATGTTGTCTGTTTGTCTTGCTTCCAGAACCCTTAACTTGCGAGCGAGACACTATACCTGTATACAAGTAGGGCCATATTTTTTCCACCGTCTTTCTCGTAGCTGACTGTCATGTTTGCTACCAATGGCTTTTCAAGTTTTGTGTGACCAGTCTATTGATTCTTTTCAGGGGATAGTTTTATTACGTGACAAAACAGCAATATACTCCAGCAACCTTATTTTTACTGTCAGTTTTTGTCAACCTTTTCACTCTGAGCAGTGTTTGCACTGTTACGCCTACATACCACCCTTGCCGTGGGGACGGGCTGGGAGTTTGAACCAACTTTGGGTACATAAAAACGTAGCAAATGGGTGCATTATTCAAATCAGTAGAAACTGTGACCCCTTTAGTCTCTGACAGGAAGTAAATGTGATCGGTTTCAGAATTAGGTAATTCCCTGAACCAGATTTAGATCCCCTGGTTTCACAGTGTCAGCAACTTGTTAAAGTCGCTCAGTTACTGCCGGAATTTAATATGTCTGGTGTTTAATCTTTGAATCTGAAAGCTTGAGTTTTAAATGTATGTCACTTTCTGTTTGATCGCGACAAGATATTTCTTTAAAAGTTTGTCATTCATTGTTCCGAGGATATTGGTAACTGCTGATGTTTTATGGCAGGTGTAGAAAGGAAACATTTTATCAGTATTTATACCAAGTTTTAGAGGAGGAAAATGTGCTCCAGTTCAAGAGTTTATTCTCAAGTGTAACTAAAAAATATTTAAGTTTCATTTTGTGTATCCTGGTCAGCCCAGGGCCCATAATCACCATTTATCGACAATAGGTGCGGGCTGTACTGTGGTGGTTAAAGGGTTCATTTGTGAAGTTTCCTGTCATGAGTCATGACCTATTTCAGACTGATGTTGTAGTAGGTTGGCATGTGGAACAAATGACATAATATGCAGTCAAGTTCATATTCACGTGTTCGATAACATCTTTTAGACCCAGATGACTGTTTTCAGTAGCACATTAATTCGAGTCATTCAGAAATATTTTATTCTTTTTACATAAATATGTTCAGCTCCCATGAGCAGAAAATAGAGCATTGGCATTAAAATATTCAAAATATTGCATATGTTTGCACATGACTTCTATATTACTGTGTGTAGGATGTTCCTTTCGTGCGCTGGCAACGCAGGATTTTAGTAATTGTAAGTAACTGCCGCAATAAAATCATCACTCAATCATATCTCTGATAACAGCTGATACTAAAATTATTGGAAATGTCTACTATCACCCGAGATGTTTTACAATTTGAATATTGACAGTAGATGTGTGGACACACATACATGTACATCATGAATGCAAGACCTCACTAGATCAGGTTAATTAATTACGATGTAATGTAAGTAAAGTGCATGAGAAAATGAACACACTCACTCATCACTGGACTATATTAATCACCTACTCTGACATTTGTGCATGTCTGGATGTGTGTATACATTACCAGTACTTTTCAACATGAGAAATGCCATCAGCGCTATAGCATATGTGGCATGGTCCTATTGGGGGGCACTGTCCCCGAGTCTCCAGACAGAAGAGGCTGGTATGAAAATAGATTAACAGGGCACAGAGGACAAGTATCTCATAAAACAACTGCATCCTATGACCTTATTTTTCAAGCAAAGTTTATTTTTCCTTGCTCATTTGTGTTAGTCTTCAGCGGCTGCTTGACATAAAGGGCATTTCTGTATAAACATTTACATTGTATATAGAGTACAGTGCTGTATCAGCTGCAACCCAGTCATAATTGAGAATTAATTATTGATTCTGAACGAGATATGACATATGCATTTGTGCCAGACTGCAGGGAATACAGGAGGTGATTCTAATACACTGTAAAGGAAATGTTTGAAAAAGGAAGGAAGGCTTAACAAGCTAAGGAAAAATAAAACAAATGATAATTTAGCAAGCAATAAGTTAGACGTATTAAAAGCTTGCCAAAGTATTGTGCTAAGTTTTCGGTTGAATTCCTGTAGAGCATGAACTTGGCACATGTTCATGTGCCTTGTCTCAAGGGCATTACTAGTACTCCGTTGGATGTTACGAGTAATCTGTCATTTGGTAACTAAAACTAAATGAAGGTTTGAGCACCAAATAAGGGATAGATACAATACGACAAGTATGTTTTGGCCATACACCAGGACTAAACTGTTGACAGCTAGTCTAAACAGGCAGACTGTATTTCAGTTTGAAAGGTACCATGCCGAAACTTCACCAAGGACAATCTGTCCCATTCTTAAAATTGCCTGCGTCCATTAGGGCCTGTAGGGTATTGACTTCTTCAGCTGGAACTGACTGACATGACGTGGCAAGTCACGAGAGCTGCTTGTGAACTTGAAGTGCATTCAATAAACATCCATCTTCAGTAGTGTCACATTACCAAACTTTTTATAGCTGGCAAGGTTGTCAGAAGAGGAAATTAGTTTTCATGTTGTCATGCCATAGTTGACTGTGACATGGCTCGGAATGGAACTTGACAGGCTGAGCAATTCCTGATTTCTTTATGTGTAATTCTTCATGTTCGTTTCCCACCCTAAATTGAAACCCAGTCTTGCTTGATGAAAATGGCGGTGCCAACCCATAATACCCAATGAACATCTGGCATATATTTATATTTATATTGTAATTGAAACAATGAAATTATTGATTGATTACTGTTGAGGACAATATTGTACTCTCTTCTATGGAAAATTGTTTTAAAATGTGGCATCTGGAAAAAATATGAGGAAATGACATTACTTTCTAAAATAGCTTTACAATATGTCCGATGGGTTTTCAATATTGTACAGTTGTACATGTGCAACAAACTTTCATGTGTTGTGTATTTTTGAATACACCAACCATATGCACATGTGGTATGCATTGTTATGGGATACCGTGATGAATACCAGTGTTGCAAGATGTGCAGACTTTTGACTACCGCTAATGGCTTTACATGCCTTTTCACTTATCTCGCTGCAAAATACATAGTCGTTGCATTGGCTGTGTCAAGCCTGGGCTTTCAGCCCCTGGCTTCCAGAAAAGCACTGAGCTCGTACCTATCACGTTGGCCTCTGAAATTTTATAATACAAAGCAGAGACCTACTGTGTAAACCCTATCAATTCGACCAGAAAAAATAATTATGATTTTAAATTGTCGAATTATTAGAAAATTAACAAAGCCAAAATAATTTTAGTGGTTGAATTATAAGGGCTTTCAACTTTTTTGACGGTTCATAAGTGATATGCTTACCATCTTGGATGATTGAAAAATATAAAGGGGACTTTCCTGAAGTCCCGACTTTGACATTCTGTGCTGTACATTTTATTGTTGTGTATAGTTCAATTTAAAGTAAAATGTTCAAAACAGTTTGTCATGATTGGTTGGTCAAATTATTAGAGATTAAGAAAGTAGTTACATGTATTTCCATCGGTGGTTTATAATAAGGATAGAATAAAATTACGTTGGACAAAAAAATAGAGTGTTTGAATTAATAGAGTGGTTGCATTGATAGGGTTTTTACGGTATGTAAAGCTGCAGCGTGATGGCCACCAGATATATGCAAGTCTGAACAGACAAAATGTTCTCTTGAACCAGCACCTGCCTTTCAATCCACAAAGGTGACATGTTGAAATATTGCCGTAGAGAGGCCAGTGGCTCATTTGTGACTGTGAGATGAAAAATGTTTCAGGAACTGTTGATTGTCAACCGATTGAGATATCTTTCATTGCAGAAATTGTAGTGTAGAGTCCCTATCAGACATTAACTATTTAGCGTGATTATCTGTAATGTTAGATATGATAAACTGTAAAACCTCAGACAGACAATGCTCAGAATAAAAGGGACTTTAGGAAAGAAAGTATTGAAATTTAAATCGAGCAGAATGCCTAGATCACAAAGTAATGAAAATACCTGTTATATGTACGGTACTGGTAATGTCATTAGGCACAAAAGTTTTCATTAGAGTGACAATAAACCCTTTTATCAAAGATGTGGTAGTTACTTTGCAGTTTTTCACCTTGGACTGAGGTCATGAACCCTGGTAAATGATTATAGGCGTGAATCTGCTTTTAGGTAAACTGGCATGGCACTGATTGTTTGGGAGGGACTTTGAAATTGTGAGTAGTTGTTAGTGTGATGAGGTGTCAGACCTGCAGGCTTTGAAAAACAGTGTTAGATGCCGCTATGAATCAGAAAAAATTGTCTACACCTTTAAAAAGTGAAAAATAAAAGTCTCGGATTAGTAAAACCAAATGAATATTGCTTGCACCCAATAATATCTAGTCTTTGATTGATAATACCACAGTCCCTTCACTCATGACTGTGATAATATATGTACATTCTTTTACTTCAAGGTAAATTGGCTAGTGAGCAATTATAAAATGTTTGATTTATGTGAGATTGAAACATCTCAGATATTTACCACCCCATGACCAACCACAGAGAGTGTTATCTTCAATTTCTTCCAACACCATTGAATAACTGTATCCAACATATCAAGAGTACAGCAAGCAGTGAAGGTGAAAATCATTATCGTAGGAATTTCAGGTCACTTATATTCTATCGCAGCAATTAGCCCTTTAAGCGCCAAAGTCAGTTTTTCTTGCATTTATGAAATGTGCATGCCACCAGTCAATTTTTTTCAGAGTTTTGCCAAAATTTTGATAAAAGACTGCATCCAATGAAATTTGCTGTCCATTTGGTCCAAAATTATCAAGAAGATTTACTAAAAATTCATAAAAATTGGTGATATTTTGCACTAAAATTTTGGTTGGGAAAAAGTACAGCACTCAAAGGGTTAAAATCTACTGATATTTTTGATATCCATCATCCCTGCTGATACTGACAATATTTCTGACCAATGGTTGTCAGAGTATGAGCAGGAGTTTGGTAAGGCAGTCTGTTCTATTTCAGTAGGATAGCTCCTTTCAACACTATTGTTAGCATGGTATCATGTTTTTCTCCAGAGACGAACACTCCAGACAGGACAATGGGGATAAAAGAGCTCACCGTTTTACCCCATTTGCTATTATATATAGATCCACCCACCATATTGGAGACAATTATGATGTGATGTACAAAAAGTTTGGATAGGGAAGGGCTATTGACACGTTCACCCCTAATGTCCTTTGAACAGGTCCACGATCGCCATTGATAACAATAAGTTTGAGCCAAACCATTGTGATGAGAGGGTCAAGGAAAGGGTACACTGGTAGAATTAACATGTATGTCTTGTGTTTATCCAGATCATACTGTTGGTGGCTATTGCAATGTTATGTCCTCGTGTGACCCATGAGTCATGGATCCTGCTTGTGTCTCTGTAATTGTTCCCCCTCACAGCAGTTGGCATACCTGAAATGGACCGGAGCATAGCAGCTATTGTCAGCTATTGTGGAGTTTGGAGTCGGTAGATGTATGATATGATGACCCCTTCACCCCTATTTTCCTGCCAACAGATCCTTGATCCTGATTGATTCAAATAGGTTTAGGCCAAACCATTGTTGAGAAATGGTTAATTGCTGCAAATTAATTATCAGGTTTATTATCTCAAAACAAATTGATTAGCTTGATGAAACTTTCAAAGAAAATCAAAATACTAAACAGTGACCTATAATTAATATCGGTATACATTTAAGTGGTCAATGTGAGAGCCAGGTATTGAGAACTGCTAGTGTAACATGACTAACTTTGCAGTACCCGGAAACGGTTTCATAAGAATGAAGCAAATTCTGCGTATTCAAGCCTATCATCCCAATCATTCAACATCGTATCAGCACAAGACAGCTACACACTACCATAGAAATCCTTGAGGCATTTGACTTGAAGCCACATTTGTTAGGGACAAATGTACCATGTCGGCCTTATTCTGCGTAAAACTAGCAATGTCATTCTGTGGGCCAAATTTAGCAAAGTCATTTGACCTGTTTGGCAGTTATACCCATGCTCTCATCAAAGTGTCTTCATTACGAAGGGACAGTGAACAGCTCATCAAACACATGAGAATTTTACATAGTCCTCAATTTGGAATGGGATCAGCTGGCGTACTATATTACTCAACCACTATTGGAAAGTATTTCTCAGAGGTCGTAAAACTATTCGAGGCCTTTGATAATCATTGTGCCATAAATTACAATTATATTGTTAATTTAATGAAAGTGCTTTTCTTTTTTTTGTATGGAGACCGAGGGAAGAATGACAATGTGCTTCTGGTGTGAGAACAGCAAGCTTTCGTTGCCTCTTGTCAGTTTGCCCCATTGATATGCATTAGGAGGTTGTCTTGCAGAAAAGGCAACTACAATATTATTGAAAGTAGCTTGTAGATGTTCTGTGCAAGTACAACCAACATAATTTTCTTCAGTATAGATGATGGTCAAAAAAACTTAATTTTTGTCTTTAGAAACCGTTCACCAATTTGCCTGGCAATGTTTAAAGTGTTCTCAGCTCCTCTTGTCAATTTTAAAGATTTCAAAAAAAAAATTTCTTTGCATCACGTCTCTAATTTTAGATGCAAGCACAGTCAAATTTTATGTGTGAGAGAGAACTCCTGAAAGTCATTTCGATGACATAGTAGCTGAGAGTCAGTCCCTCACATTACTCACAACGTGCAATAATATCTCAATAATATGTTTGCTGTCTTGTCAGACAAGGACAGGAAGTGATATTTTTGTCATTGATGTTGTAACAGGCAGAGCATCTGTTCACATAGTTAATTTATAACATGAGCTATCTGTATTGATTCTCTGATCTGTAGGTGATGTGACATTTTATTTCAGATCATCTGCTTTTCTGACGAATATAGACCAATGTGCATTAGGAAGTCACAATTGGCATGTGTCACAAAGTGGATTTTAACCCTGTCATCATTGTGGTTTGGCCCAAGCCTATTGTTTTCAGTGGTGGTTTGTGGACCTGTGGACAGGGAATGGGGATGAACAGGATAAATGAAGGGGTGATAGCGTGCTGAACATATACGTGGTGTGCGAGCTCACACGTCTTTACTGTCAAGGCAGATCACCTCCTATATGGAATTACACGGTCCAACATTACAATATGGGACAAAAAATTAATGTTGAAATGTGAATTATTTGCAGATCATAGTCAAACCAACGCACTGTCAATACTGTTCACAAGCTCCTGTACATTCGATGCGTTGCCAGGTTGTCTTTCAAGTACAGAGGAGATGATGGATAAAGATGCAAATATTGTTCAGTGAACCTTTGTACAGCATTTTTCAGCTTGCTCTGTGAAATCACAGTCACAGTCTCCTTGCTGCTCTCAATGCTCCCTGGCAATATAAAAAATTTCTATGTAAAAAAAAATATATATAAAATTTACACAACCTTCCAAGAATTGGAAAAAAAAGAGGTAACTCTTACTGACAGTATGTCACTCCACAAGTAGTTGCTTGAATGTATACGGAAGTGACGCTCTTGAAGAATACCCTGCTACATGTCTTCTTGGCTGCGATCAGTGCTTGCTAAGGGTGCAAATGCCCCGTAAAGGACAGTAGCAGTAGCTTTTGATGATTGTTTTCACTGTGTTAGATGTCAACTACAGTTTCATGTTCTACTCCCCAAAGCATGTTAAGATACACAGTATTCAGCTTGTCGACTCAGTCTGTATGTGTGTAGACTTGCCGCGTTACTGTTGACAAAGTGAATCCTGGTCCAGACTAGAATTCATATGTCAGCAATCACATTTCATTTTACACATACAGACTCTGTGTTCACGAGCTAGGTAGCAGGTTGTGTTTCAACAGGTTTTTTTGGAGTTGAACAAGAACTTGCAATTGATGTACAAAACAGAAATGGTAATTCAGTGTTCGCGCTACCGCTCGCCAGACGGCAAAATGGCGAATTGATTCACTCATTGGCGACTCAGACGGTCAGAACAATCGCCAGACTGGCGACTCAAAATTTGTACGTTCGGTCACTTTGTTCTACGATGTTCTGTTGCATTGCGGTGTTTTGTTTTACTTCTTGGGAAGTCTTCCGCCATAGTACTATCGTACCCATCTAAGTATAAGCCCTGCCACTGTTTTCAGAGTATAATGGGTCGTACAAGTTGGTAAAATTACTTTTCAGATAAAAGAAGCTAATGGGACATCGAAGTTCCCGTGATAGTATCGTGAGCAAAATGGCACGTATACCCAATACATGTACTTGTGCCCCTCCGAAATGTCCCCCGTTACCTAAATAGAATAGTCCCACTCTAGTTACGTCCGCCATTGTTCACGTTCACGCTGTCCTGTTTTCCCGGGAGGTTGTCATAGTCCAAGTCTAAACATGCAATTTCAGTTGTTTTCAGCGATCATCCTTTCATCTGTGAAGAGCGGTTTTACCAGTGACCATTACAATTTTCACTGCTATGCTGTTGTTTTAACAAGACACGGACCGTTTGATCTTGGAAAGTAGAGTTGCTTTTACGTGCAGCCAATGCACATGCCAGTTCACGGGTTCACACCATGCTCTTGAACGTGAATGGCAGCACACATGATGTCTTTGTTCACGTTTATATTTTATCTCAAGGTATGATTCAAGCTGAAATGTCACCAAAATGTCACTTCTATATCGAGGGATTGTGCAAACCAGTTTGATTTAAAACAGCTTTGTAAAACACTGTTTAATTAGCTTGGAAATTGTTACTGAGTTTTGCTGTCTTTTGGCCATGCACGGACGTGTATCAATATCAGTGTGATCATGGCATGCCATGCCACGTTCATGAAGATCTTGAGGATGTTACTCTTTTCTGTATTTTTTTGTACTTCACAATTTCTTTGGTTGACGTTTGAAAGTTCACAAGTGGTGTTCAATAGTCATGCATGAGTTTTGATACGAAGCATTCTTTTTATTGAACTATTAAAGCAGCACTGAGGATACATATGATGATGAGAAAGTGGCAGACCTGAAATATTGTTGGTTATCATTACTCTTGAGTATTTAATGATATCACCTTTGACCCTTCGAGATGAATGTGTGTGACCCTTGACCTCACCTCTCATTAGAAAAATCTGGCTACTTGTGTTCACACTGTATTTAGCCAAAAAGGCTAATCAGCTTGAGTAGCCAGAGCAAACCCTGTAATTTTATGTACGTAATCAAAAGTTATAGCCACTGGCCCTTTAATAGTGCAACTAGGCTACCATTAAGTTAAAACAAATGTGGATGCTACATGTATGTCGATTCAAAAAAAGGCAAAATTTGAAAAAGTGAAATTGGAATGGTCATGCATAATTTATAGGAAGATAGCAGCAATTTCTCATATTGTTTACTTAACTCGTTCCCCAAGAGCAAAATAAATTTTAAAACTGTATAGCATGTTTACTTGATCTAGGTTTAATAAAACAATGTGACACTTCATGCCCTTTGTAACCATGGCAATATTTAAATATTCACCTATGCCAGGCACTTTCAGCATTGCCAAGTTTTGAGGAAAGTGCCAATTAGGATAATGAATAATAGTATTTTCTTCACGCCTGTCTGCAGACAGCTACCTTTGTGTACTGCCATATGTTATTAACATTCCTCAGTGATTTGACCATGTCTATAAATATAATAGGTGTGTAGCAAGATTTGTAGGTGAAAGGGTTATGAAAGTGCCAAATTAGCTGTTATATTGTGCAATTTTAGGATTATTTTTTTTAAAGAGTATCGAAAACAGTTTGTTGGCGGGGGTGGTGCAATGACTTTTTGCTGGCATTGGGTTTTGGTTGTGCTGACTGTTAAAGGCTGGGAAAAGTTTTACTATCAGAAATGTTCCATTGACATACAGAATTGTGGCATGCTGAATAAAGCAGAAGAGGTAATCTATAGGTAACACTGTAACTGCTGTGAAATATGAAGTATTGAATAGACAAAGGGTGGCCAATTTACATAACATTACATAATTTGCATATTCTTTTGTTGTGAAAATGCATTCTTTTGCGTTGTTATTAACATATGAATAGCATGCTGAGGGGTGAGCCATCCCTCAAAATCCCCTGGTGGAAAACATTGCAAAATAATTCAAGAGAAGTACACATCAAGAAATTTTTAAAATTGGAGATCAGTGTACAGGTGTAGGTCTAAGATATCTAGTGTTGGTATTGTTTATGGCTGTACCACTCTCAGGAGAATGATATCCGTGTAACCATTGTGATATCACACCAAGATATCACATTTCATCTGAAACATGAGACAGTTCCTCAGTTAGTTCCCAAAATGGAGTATCTGTTGTTGGAAAGTTGGTTCTTAATACAGAAGTGACTTATCAATGAAGGAAATTACAAGTACTACTGTTGGTGATACAGTAATCCTTGTAAGAATTAACAGCGATTAGGTTTTGTGCTGAACATGATTTTGTTTCCTTGTTGAGTTTACAATCTTCAATGCTAAGCAGTATGTGCACTTGAAACTCGGTTCTGCTTTTCCAAAATTTTGGAATTGCCAATATGGAAGCATTATCATTCCAAAAACCAGAGCATTTCCCAATTTGAATCATTCCATTCCAGTTTTCCATGATATGCCATTAGAAAGTAGATAATGTTTGAACCATGGTGTAATGCTTCAGTATTTTATGTTGAGTCATGTGTATTAAAAGGCATTTCAGTTGACACCGGTGACCTAGTTTTCTTCCTTAGGACTAATAGATGTAGCAAGCATTGAATTCAAATTGATGGCTTGGATGAATTAAGCATGGCGTGGGTAAAAATCTAACAAAGGGAAAAGTGACGTGAGTGTATGCGTGTCTGTGTATTTGGTATCAGCAGACATACTCGCAGTTATTTGATCTTAATTTGCTCATTTACATGTAGGCTGTTGTTCAAATGGCTGATAAAAGGGGTTTGATTGCTCTAGTCCCAGTTTGCTTTCAAAATCGAAAGTTAGCTGATCAATAACAGGCTGTTCAGAGAAAAATTTTCAGAAAGAAATTGAGCAACCGTGTGAATGATATTAATGATTTTGTGATTTCTTTTGCTATTGAGTCAAACAATAAAGTGTAAAGAAAATAGAACGAATGTGCTCACGATCCGCGGGGTATATATTCCCCATATATATATATATATATATATATATATATATATATATATATATATATATATATATATATATATATATATATATATATATATATATATATATATATGGTGTATGTATGTGTTATCTTAGAGGAATAGTTGTAAACCCTGTGCTTACAGTATGTCTTAACTTAGTATTTAGATAAAACTTCCGTTAGTTTTCATATTTATCATACTTTTCAAAGTCTCTTGTAAGAATATATTGAGATCTACTCATTTCTGTAAGCGACTGATGAAGGAACCAGTAACTGGTTTCAAAACGTGGGGTAAAAGAATCACTGATGTTTTATACACACTAGATTACGCCCATGTCTCGCCATGGCTTTGATTAAAATTAACAATACAGTTGTTGATTTTCACATTAACAGCCAAAACACGATTTAAACAGAATACGCACTAAAACACAACATGAAAGGATAGGTGATGTGTGAAGCCACTTTCCCTTTATTACACTTTTGTTTCAGAGATTTTACTTTCGATTTGCCAATGCTGTCACCAAAATTCAGACATGAAACACAGTAATATACCGGTAGCATGCTGTATGCCAATATACTGACCTACTTGGGCCATGTATATTACCAGTACACTACCTACATTGTAACTGGCTGACTCTGTGCAACAAAATAGAGTTAAATTATGTTGACATTTACAAATTTTTCAATCACAGGAAAGACTACCCTGATGTGCTTTTCTGAATGATGTATCTCTGTCTCATCTATATTGAAGCAGCCTCTGCCTACAAACATCAATAATTTCTGAGCAGATGAAACAAATCAGTCTGTAAATGTATCTGCCATCTGCCTAATCCCAGATCATAAGTCTGAGGTTTGCTGTCTTTACAAAATCTGCTGCTGTACTGTATGGTATATACACACACCTTTTGTCAAAATTTGAAAAATAAAATATGTATGATGAAGAATTCGCCGCAGGCAACTAATATTTTCCGTAAGTATATCCAAATCCATATTTATATCATTCTGGGCATATGCCAGCAGCTGTAAACAGACGTGATATTACCACATGGCGGATCCTGGGTTTTAGTCCCAAAATGTATTATACGGCTAGTTTTCAATCGGGTTCGAACTCACAACATATGGCATCCAGTCGCCTAGCGGAGAGGCAACAAGAACCGCTCAGCCAAATCCCCACTCTCATAAATGTAAATTCACATCGTATGAATATTGATGCTGTATGTAGCCATATGATGTTTTTCCTATATTGTTGTTATTTTGTGAAATATTGTCTGTTATTCTCTTTTCAAAATCATGTTGAAACGTGTGATGGTTTAAAATCAACGAAGCCAGTTTTGCATTTCAGTCTGGACTAGACTTTCATTTGTCAAGAATAACTATGCGTATTGTACACAATTGCAATCATAATCATTCTGGCACAAAGAGTTTGTATAGACGTTTGTTGATTGTCAGGGACTTATTGGGAATGACAGAATGAATACGTCACCGTAAAAATTTATTGAAGTAAAGTTTGGCTGTGCTACGTTCAGTTCACAACAAACAGTTCTATTCTGCTCAAATAGCTATCAACCAGTTCTACAGAAATTTCAAATTGGCTATATATGTGTAATTTCTTCTTTGTGTGTCATGTACTAGGAGCGTGGTTCGATACTGATGTTTACTCATTTTGTTGGCTGTAGTTTGATTTGCTTCTAGGCATTCTGATGTGTCCTTTAGTTGCCACCACCGAGGCACATGCAGTTGTAAAGGGCTTTTAGTTGGATTTCCTTCGCAACGTTGACACAACTTGCCATAAATTGTAAATTGCTGTACTATTGCAACGCTCTAATGTGTTGTACTTGCATGTAAAACCATTTGCCATACACTGTGCTAATATATACACAGCAAGCTGCCATTTTATCGATTTATTTTGATAGGTAGGTTTTAACGGTGCCTAAAGACTTACAGTATTCACTTTGTTGTATTGCTGTATTATATCTGGTCTAGTAGTGAAAGGCCGCTTTTTTGTCACCTGCTGTATGGATTTTTTTTTATGTGCCAAAGTTTCTAAAATTTTTCTACAATACCCAAATATAAAAAGTCTTTACTGATTGTGACAATTTATATGTTTAGTAATATGGTAAACGTTAGTGTGCACTCTTAGCCAATATGACGTGCCACCCCCAACTAACTGCCTGTGACGCAAGCACATTTTTTGTATACATGCATGTAAAGATATAGGGTTGACGTAAAGAAATTTCCACAGTTCCTCAAATGTACACAAAGTTCCTAGAAATACATGTTTGTGAGAGTGCCCACTGGTAAACAATATGCCATCTGGAGCTCAATAACTGTATAGCTAAAATATTAATACCCAGCTTGTTTGTTTTATTACAAAATGAACCACTGTGTGAGCCAAATATGTGATAGTCGTTGAATCATATAAAAATTGTAAATACCCAATTTATTGGTTATTATTATCAGATGATATTTGTGTTCAGAATAACATTGACTGAACCCTTATTTGACTTTGAACCTTGTCCTGAATATAGGCTGTCCTCTACCCATACATTCACTTCCTGTATTTCTTTCAGCCATAACTTGATTATGTGTGTGGTGGAGAAGATTGTTGTGGAATATCTAGCAGTATGGATTTAATAATGTCAGATTATGTACAACTACTGTAGGTCCCCATGCATATGATCACTATACAGATTGACACTTGTAGGGTGATATTGTCTTCCCTGACTCAACTCTATTATAAAACTGACACTCGACTGGATTGACATTGTATCGAGAAAATTCTATCTAGAATCACTGTATTTGTGAGAAAGCCTGTTTCACTGCATTTACTCCATAAGGCGCTTTATTCTTTGTTTGCCGTCCGTCTGCTGGTAGGTTTTCAGAGAAATTTAAGAAAACAAACATAATGTTAACACTATATCAAATAAAAATATTATTTTTTCAAAAGAAACCAAATAAAAATTGAGCTTATGTTAATACACTGTTTTTTTTGTCTGGGTTTGTTTTTTTCCTGGCTGGATGGTACGTTTTTCAAAAATCCAAGGATGGCAAACAAAGAATTTTCTTTAAATGGCCTAATAAGACGGAAGTCTTTTTCCAATAGAATCCTATTAGTGTCTTAGGGAGGCTGACCTCATAGGTACGTTTGTGTTAATAGTGGGTCTGTTTTTTTTGATGGGGAATAGGGTATTCACATATTTTGAATTATTTTGTAAGCGGTCACTGTCAGCCAGTATATTACCCAAATTATATTGCCTGTCTTACAGCTGACAAGCACTTTCTGAGGTTGGAAAGGAAATACAGTCATTTTGTTTACTTGCCTGCCACAGTGAAACTAAGACAGGTACAGGCAAGGTTACAGAGGTCAGTGGGGTCACTGTAGTTGCAGGGTCAAAGGTCATTTTAGGTCATGCTATTACATTGCAAATACTGTTACTGCAATATAGCCCAACAAAATATGGTAGTGAAAGTAATAATATACGAAGTTTGCAAATTCCCCTAATATAAATATCATGTGAGAGTAACACTGGTGCAGTAAATGGGGATATTTTAATTTTTCCCCATGATAATATGAAGAACACATGTTCAGTTCGCGTCATGTGGTAGGTCTGTCTATCCATTGCAGTGGAACAGATGTCCAGCTTTAGAAACAGCAAATAATTATTTTGCTTTCTTGCAATTTTGTGAAGGGGAAACAATGTTGTCTTGTGCCTGTTGAACAGTTTAAAACACTGTAAAACATTTCTATACTATTAGTTGCAAAATCTCTGGCCCAGTTCACAAGTCCTCTAAGCACATGAGCATCACAGCTTCTTGCAGAACAATATTTAGCAGTTATTTTTCGTGAAGGCAAATGAAAAAATAAGCATAGACTCTGCTTATGTGGGTGCAAAGTATGATGAGAATTTAATGTACAATTCCTGTATCCTTGGTGCTCAAGCATTGTGATTTGTGAATGCAGCTGGTAGCTCATTAGAATATATTTGGATTATTTCAAGAAGACAACAGAAAATATGTCATTGCTTTCTCCGTCTGTTTTAATATTGGGTTGAAGGTACATGTTTCTTTTCAATCAATCATGTATTTTTAGCCAGGCTTCAAGATACTGAATATCGTAGCTGGCTTCTTTCAAAATCCATTGTGGAG
This sequence comes from Ptychodera flava, assembly GCF_041260155.1. NCBI lineage: Eukaryota > Metazoa > Hemichordata > Enteropneusta > Ptychoderidae > Ptychodera > Ptychodera flava. The sequence goes on along the minus strand of NC_091938.1, from coordinate 25,169,918 downwards.
AAAAATAGTCTGATATGCGCCTCAAAAGTGAAAGACTTAAATTTTTGCTCAAACTTTCCTTAAGGAATCGTTCAACCATTCTCTTTCTAAATCAAGGATAAAAATCGGGGATCACCATGCAAATTTTGGTACTAGAGAAAAAAATAACCCAAGATTTACCGGATATTTAAAATTCAAAATGGCCGCCATCCCTGTGTTAACTCTATGGAGAAAAATAAAATTTTCGAATTTCGAAGAACTAGGCCAGTGAAAAGTTTTTTTACACCAAGAGCTTTAAAATGAGCCCTCACAAGTGGTAGATCAGAAAAGAATTGTAAAAGATTGAGAGTCCAAATATCTGTCCCCGAGGTGCATTCTACCTAAAGGATGTGTTAAGAAATAAAAGAGAATGACTTTCAATAATCATACAAGAGGTTAGAGATCTGCTGGATTGAACTCTGATATGCAATCTCAGTATCAGAGATACCCAGTATGTGAACTGTATTCCTATCACCAGTTATTTTAGGTATTTACATGTCTGAACTAGTATTACTGATTGACAATTACATTGCATTTATCACAGATCAATTACCTGGGAACTAAACCCCTTGATAGGCCTGGGCAGAATAAATTGGTATCACAGACTTCAGTGGATGGATTTAATGTACCGATGAAATGTTTAATTTTTTAGAAACTGATGCTTAACCTTTTCCCACCCAAAAATTTAATGAAACATTTTACCAATTCCTATGAATTTTTCTGTAATTTTTTGATAATTTTGGACCAAATGGACATCATTGGATACAGGTTTCTATCAAAATTTTGGCAAAAATCTGAAAAAAAAAATTGGCTGGGGTTTATTTTATAAAGATGACAAAAATTGACTTTGGCGCTCAAAGGCTCAAAGATACCAGTGGCAGACCTTAATAAATATACTGTAATACACCGTGATTCAGAAACCAGTCTGATGTTCACACTATTTGAGCTACTGGGATGTCATGATCATGATAGTGTCAGTGTGTGATGGGTGTTAGAATTCCGTGTGTACATCTATGTACCTGTACATGTACTTTATGCTTTGTTCTGGTGACCGAGCCACGTCATTTGATGGCTTATGTGTCTTGTATGTGTCCGGGGTGTGAGTACACAGTCTGAGCATTTTATGGATGTAAAAGCTTCCCAAATACCATTAAATTTTCTGATTTGATGAGCCGGGCAAACGTCACTTATGAGCACCCATCAAGCTGTCTCTCTCAGTAGATTTTTGTAGCTGTTCACTTATATTGGTTTGTGTGTACAAGATTTAGGGTTTGCATGAACGTGTGCCCTGCAAAAAATATTTAATGTGACTCAGTAACAAGCATATCAACTATACATGTGGTACATACTCTGAACCATGCTAAACGTACACATTTCACAGAAACATGGTTTTGATTTTGACTTGACTTATTAGCCCAAATGAAACAGATAATTAGCCCCTAAGAAACAGATAAATGACGGTAAATAAATTCAAATAATGAAATGAATTTGCGCATGTATTAGACACAGTCCCTTTATTTTCACATTTGACCGTCATTCCTACCATTGCAATAAACTGAATTTGAAGCCTCAGCTGCATAAGAAATTTATGCTGTGAAGAGTTCCTGTGACAGAAATATCTTCCCACATCGACAGACATCAATCTTTGTAAGTTGATAAGCTGAGAATGCATACCAGACCTACCCTGAAAGCATGTATGACATGGAGTAGTACATACATGACATGTACTGCGCTGTGATGAGGGACAATGCACATCGTGCTTAGATATTTGTACTGTCAAACTTAATTATACAAATCATTTCTGATCTACCACTTGTTGGGGTTCATTTTAAAGCTCTTGGTGTAATAAAAATTTTTAATGCCTTAGTTTTTCGAAAATCAAAAATTTTATATTTTTCTCCACAGAGTTAACACAGGTATTGCAGCCATTTTGAATTTCAAATGGTGGTAAATCTTGGGTTAGTTTTTTCTGTAGCACAAAACTTTGGACGATGACTGCTGATTTTTGTTCTTGATCTTGAAAGAGAATGGTTAACAGATTCTTTGAGGAAAGTTTGAGCAACAGTTTAGGTCTTTTACTATCAAGTCGCATTCTACCTGGAAAGAAAAACTGTCACAGTTTAACAGTACACCTGAGCAAAACCTCATGAATAAAGTAAGGAAATGTGTTTTATGGCACAATTAACCTCGTAATGTTACGGCAACAGAAAGCAATATCCTCAAAAATGTGTGAGATAACGTCATTGATGGTACATGAGTCCTTGGAGTAAAGTATTTTTTCTCCTCGAATCTCATATTTCTTGTCAGCTGATATAACACTGTTAATATAATCATCAGGGGACCACTGATGTCTAAAGGTGATGAGAAGGGTGATTCTCCTGGTGTGCTGATCCGACGTGAAGGCTAATGCACATACCAGTTATATACTGTTGTTGCGCCAAAAATTGCAGTACATACTATGAGCATCATAAGTTTACAGTGTCATATCAGTGTTTTCTGGCTGGTTGCATTCTGGTACAGCGGTGCATCCTTACCCAGGGGGCTGCGAAAATTTATCGAAGGCTGTTACTGCTTGTCATACATACTGGTATTTAAGACTTGGCACAATCCCGTATTTATGAAAACAGCATGCTTTATTTGTTTTGTAGAGCACAGTATATTGTAGAATTAGTCGACGATAGTCTCAACTTGAATCCAGCCCAGCAAACCCTAATGCAGAGCCACAAGTAAGCCAGAGATATTCTAACTAATCCATGTCAACGCAAAAAAATCAAAATTATGCTGTCGTGTTATAACTCTCAAAATTTTGAAATTTGTAAAAAATTGTTCAATGCTGTTTGACTGCCCTAAGTCACTCTAAGTAAGATACACAGCCATTTCAAATATGTAAGCGTAAAAATTTTGCGTTTTACAACTTTTGTGTGAAAAATGTCAGAACAATTTCCATACAACAAGCTGAAGATATTTACTTTTAATGACCATAAGTACAGACATATTAGGTTTTATTCACAATTATTGCATTAAATTTTTAATGGCGAATGTTACCATATTTGGACTGCTCTAGATCCCAGCTTTTCAATTATTCATAACAAGCAGTCTATTTCTTTAACCGTAGTGTGGGATATTTACAACGATTCACAGTTACTGCTGTCTGTGGTCTTTAATGAGCTGTCTACGAGTCATTGATGCATATTACTCTACAACTGATGAATAAAATGAATGAGATACAATGTATTCGTGAGAGTTTTCATGTTGTAATTTGGTTGCATCTCACTCCAGGGTCTATGGTTGCATTGCTGTGGTTGCATCGCCATGGTTGCAATCACCATCCGTCGCTGATGAGTTTTGTTTGCCCATCCATCCTCTCTTATCTCCCCCCTCCCCAATCCACCATCAAACTTTTATATCTCCTCCCACCATTAGTATACTTCTATTGTTTGTTGCCAGGGAGCTTCGAGGGCCTAGGACCATAGTGGTATCTTTTGGTTACTTTTGTTTTGTGTGTCTACAATTTCTTGTTCTTCTCCAGGAAGGACTGTTGAGAGTATAGCATTTAGGCTTGTCGACTCAGACTATGTAGACTATAGACTACATTGTTATTGTTGACAAGCGAATTCTTGTTCAGACTAGAATTCAAATGTAAACAATAAGCAATGTATTCTACATGCGTAAATGCTGTACTGATAGGCTTAATCATGATCCTTATTTCAACATGCTGTTGGGAGTAGAAGAACAACTTGCTTTTGACTTATAAACCAAAAATAGTAAAAAAATCATCACAAGTCACAGTCTCTTTAAGAAGCAGGGAAAACGGGGTGATCGCATTGTACTATTAGAAAAGAGAAAATAAATCCATATGTTCATGGCGTTGGTTTTTCAAAACAAAAGTTTTATACAATAATTTGACATACACAAATGTTGATATCAACTGTTTATCTAGCATCTTCGTTTCGTCACATTCAAACTCAAGTTTGACAGAGCTTTAAGCTTGCCGAGCATTGGTGGCAAATTCACCATCAATTATATCTCAGAAAACCCAGAAAGTATGGGAAAAATACAGTTTTTGACTGTAGTCTGCTTGTTAGATGTTGTCATTTGATAATTGTAGGCTGACTGCATACATGTAGGTCATTCACAATTGCGAATGACTTTTCATTCTGAATTTAGATTGTATTAAGAATTAATTTAGCTCAACATCCCCATTATGTACTCTTTGTTCTAAAAAATAGAATTTGCATCCAACCAATTAGATGTTAAACAGGAACATTTTGGAAGTACTAAAATGAATGTCTTACAGTCGAAATGAAATGATATCTAATTGACAAAGTATTTTTTTGAAATTGTCATGTATGAAATATTTCCAGTAGAAAGAACAATATTATCAGTTTAAAAGCATCAGTTAATTGGAAATTAGGCAAATTGCAATTTGTAAAATTTCTGCAAACGACAATAAAAATTGTGGCAGGTTATGATAAATAAAACTCTACAGGACTCCTGATAATTTTTTGCAAATTGCACCTTGAAATAAATTTTAAAAAATGTATGCATCTCCAAATATTTCATAAATGGCATTTACATATAAAAAGGACCTCTATTGTTTTACACACTGAATATAGCTCTGGGTATCAAAATATTTTCACTAGACCACAGCGCCCCAGTTGCATATGGTCAGTTTGATTCATTCCACCTATTTAGGTATTTATTTTCAATTACTTTATTATCCACAAAAAAAAATTGGTATTTATTGGTATTTTTTTCTGATATGGTGACCTTTTGAGGTAAACAACACATGTACAGTCAGTCTATTTCAAAGCTTTTATTGCTTTGTGCGAAAAAAAAAATAGTGTTGGGTGAATTGTAAATGTCATCAGAAGGAAAGAGTTAACAACATAGTATGAATGCCAGACTGAAAATTTCAACCTGTCTACAAGAACAAGTATTTTGCAAATCCTGCCTTTCCATGGTAGTGTCCATCTGAGGCAGACAGATAAGCAATACTGAGAATGGCTGTTACCCAAGGTCTGAGTATATGGAGCTGCTTCCTTGATATTTTAATCAGGTCAGAAATATGCTGTCTGTGTCAGTTTGTGTACGCATTGAGATGTCAGTAACCTTACTGTCAATAAACAATGGACTTGTTTGATTGAGTGAGTGTGCATGTCATGATGTGTGAGCTATGGAGTATCTCTAGTGGCAAATTATCCAGGGCGAGCTCTGCTGTCCAAAACATGCTCTATTTGCTGATAATCTATGGGTAATTTGAAGCCTTTGGTCACATTCCAATACTCTGAATAGGTGTACTGAGCCCCATTGAAAACGTCCAATTGTTGTATCGGCCAGGCCAACCATGGTTTGTAATCTATCTACAGCTGTGGCTGATGGCACATTGTACCTGAATTGCTTCAGTATAGGTATTGCTGTATTGTGCATGCCCACAATGCAACAGGTCTCCTTATGAGTACTGGGTACACAGTGAAATAGGTTCTGCATGGTTGCAGCATTAAAAAAAAATGATAAAAACACCACCGCTTTGACTCAAGTGGCTGTGTCACTACCTTTTGTATTTAAGACTGATTTATGGGTGAAAACTACTGTGTGTCCATTGGGATGTCTGTTACATTGCAATAACGAAATGTACACTATGTAAATTTGTACTGTATCTGTAGGGATATGGATATGGTTTCCTGTGGTATATCAGTGCATTTGCATTTTCACCATTGTTGGTCAGTAAATTAGCTACTATCATCAGATCTTTTCTCACCTAAAGTTCAACTTTATGGTAATTTGATATATTTGCTAACAGGTGGTTTAAACATGTATTTAGGTGTGCATGGCGTTCACAGGCCACAGTCTAGTGTACACCCATCATTCTGAACTCAATGCTGTAGGTATAGACACTAGACTAGCAAACCAGGGCAGTGTCTAGATATATTGAAGGCGCTTGAGCTATGAAGACAGGCTTTTGAAATTTCAAAACCTATTCCTTTGCTGGTTTACATACAATATAAAGGTTGTGCTGTCTCATATTGAAAACTGCTGTGGAAAGTTTAATTTCTGGGATCCTATGTTAAAAAATTTTAAAATAATAATTCACCCCCTCCGAGGTTCAATACAGAGAGTAATGGCCATCTTGAATTTCCAAGGTTGGTAAATTTGAAATAATTTCCTTCTCAAGTCCAAATGTATATATGGTGGTCCAGTTACTTTATTGTTCAATATGTAAATGAATAGCGTCAATGCTAATCATCCACCTTACACAAATATTATCCTAATAATGCTTCAATAACTGTAACATATATTCTATTTTCCATTTTTTCTTGCTTGTTTGTAAAAAACAGTTTCTTCTCCTACTCCCGTAAGTCATCTCAAAACATTTGTTGTTATGTTCACCTTGCAGACATAGCATGTATAGTCTGGTGTTGTTTTTGTCAACGCCTAACCTTCAGCCTTGATTATAATTCATTTGTCAGCAATCACATTGCAAAGGCTACGCAATGTATCATGCTTGTTGGACTAATGCTCCTTGTTTCAACCGAGATGCACTTCAGAGGAAAACCTATAGAAAATTTACTCGTTATCTTGAACAGAAATCACAAAAATACCATCAAAGGTTGTAGCTATTGTCCTCTTAACCTGGTTGTTTGATATTGACCTTGGTTTAACCTCACTTCATTGTTGTGGTACAGATTCATAGAATCTCCATAAATGTGAGGGCATACTGATATTTTCAGCGTGGCGTTACATTCCGTACAATGAATACCCGTGACCACAGAAACAATCTTAACCTGTAGTATGCTTAAAAAGTCGGCCATTTTTCATGAATTTTGTTTGATGCGAGATACTACTTATATTGTTCGAGATGTTGACAGATACTGAATGAATGGGTGACCATGCATATATATCTGCGATGGTTTCATTGATCGTGTCCAAAACCGAGGTCGAATATATACATGGTCACCCATTCATTCAGTATCTTTCTACATGTCAAACAATATGAGTAGTACATGTATCTCGCATCAAACAAAATTCATGAAAAATGGCCGACTTTGCCCCTTTAAGGTAGTATGGGCCTCAAAAGTGAAAGTTTAAACGTTTGCTCAAGCTTTACCCAAGAAAACTTTCAACCATACTCTTGCCAAATCGAGAATAAAAACCAGGGGTCATCATGCAAAGTTTAGTATATAGAAACAAATTACCTAACATTTACCAATATTTGAAATTCAAAATGGCTGCCATCCCTGTGTTAACTCTATGGGGGAAAATAAAATTTTCAATTTTCAAAAAACTAAGAGTCGGTGTTGTGGATGTTAAAATGATGTTCAAGAAAGATGTGAATTAGATAAAAGGGTGTTAGAATGGGTTAGATTTTTCATCAGTGTAACCTTGTGCTCATCGAAGAAAATGGTTTAGTCATTTTGAGGTTCAGCAGAGTGTTTAATTATTTTTTTAACACCATACTTCTGTAAGCCCTTTTACAAGTGTTTGTTGAAGATGGTGGCTTTGAAAAACTCATAAGCAACTATTAGCTGCCATCTTTATATGCCAGGATGATCACATACCAGAGTTCTCCACAAAGGGATTTGAAAGAGTGGGACACCCCGCTGTTTTGTGAGCAGTGTATTCATATGTTAATAACCGAACAAAAACACATTTTCACAACAAAGGAATATTTAAATGTACTCTATATCTTTATGTAAATTTGTTCCCTCTCATGATTTTCAAGGCTGTGGAGAATACTGCATGCAGTTCAAATGGGGACACAGTCATCTATAACGACATTTGTACATATCCCCCCACCCCTATACACTTCTAACACACACACACATCATATACACACACACACACACACACACACAGTACACACAGAAAAGAAACTTTCTAAATGCATCAGCAGACAAGAACACACAACATGTGTAACAGCTGTCTTTCATTTCTGCTTTTATCTCCACTACAATCTGCAATCACATATTCACACACACACCCATGAATAAAAACATCAATCTTTCTTTCTTTTGAAAAAGTCAAATGCTGATTTAAAGCCAGCATGATGATAAAATGAAGTGAATGCTTATATAAAAAGGCATATAATTTAATACACCTAATAATGCAGTTATAAATTCAATATCAATATGCCTTTGAATGAACTCTGGTAATGTCAGCCTAAGTACAACGTATTATAAGGAACACGGGAGTAAGCCATACAAAGACATTCAGAATGATAGTATAGATTAATTGCATTTACATGCTCATGTCAGATGATTGTATTAACCGCTTTGAGCACTGGAATTTTTCCCCCAAAATATCAGGGCAACATTTTACCAACTTTTATGAATTTTTCTGTAATTTTTTCCATGATTTTGGACTAAATGGATATAAATTTTCATGGACTATACTTTTTGACCAAAATTTTGTGAAAAATCAGAAAAAAATTGTCTACAGCTAAAAGAAATTGTAGGTGTTTATATATTTTATAGAGGCGACAAACATCGACTTTGGCACTCAAAGGGTTAATTAGGAAAATAATGATTTTAATCTCACTAGGAGATGATAAAGTATAACAGAAGTGTCTACCATTAAAATCGATTTAATTACACATATTCAATTAAATTATTCTTGCTCTGCACAGCTAATATCAGCCCATGGAATGTTTATATTTTGTGAGAAGCTAAGTGTTCAAAATGTTAGTGTACCTATACATTTTATCATGAAAAATATAATTGTAAGCATCTGGTAGAGATGGTATCATTTACACTCATATGTACTGTGTACAGTAGCATCCCCCATTTGAATTTTGTACAGGCTTCATAAAATTGACAAGGTCACAATATAAACAATCCGGATTACATTTTTGCGACCTCAGAAATAAAGTTAAAGGACCTCCTTTTTGTGCCAAAATTTTGATACATGTCATACTTTTGGTTTCAGCAGCATTTGTCATTATTGACCCTTGACTTCTGGAAGTTTTGATCAAAAATGGCTGATTGTCCGACCTTGTTTGAACTTACTCTATTTGTTATTAATTTGAAGAGCACTGATTAGCATACTAGATAGGAAGGATGTTATAAGACTTATGAGTCGTTAAATTTACCTGATTGGAAAACCAACTGTCTCAAAGTTTCATGTTGATATGATGGTTAAATTTCAAACCAGTCTATGTTGGATCAGCTACAACAGAGTAGAACAGCTGTATTTGTGTAATTTACATCATGACAGAAAAAAAAAAATTATTTACTCGTAAAGATCAGTCAGAGTGCAGTATGTATGTCACTATATATGTCCCAATGGAGGGTCTTCAAGGGCCATTGATGTGGAATTTATGGTTCATCTGTGCTCTAATGTTTATTGTGGTATGGCCACAGTGGATCGGAACATCATGTTTATCCGACATTACTCATTACTCAGCAATGTGTCTGTTGAATATTTTGTAAACGGTTTAATTCACACTGGTATCTTCTGTCCATATTAGAAATTATTTACGATCTTTTTCAAACTTCCCATCATGTTTTATTGATTTAAAGTTAACCCTTTGAGTGCTGTAATTTTTCCCACCAAAATTTAAAAGCAACATTTTTCACTTTTGTGATTTTTTACATAATTTCTTTTTTAATAATTTTGGACCAAATGAACATCACTTTTCATCTACTGCAGTTTTTGATCAAAATTTTGGGGATAATCTGAAAAAAATTTGACAGGGTTATATTTTCTAAAGGTAACAAAAATTTGTCTTTGGCACTCATTGGGTTAAATTTACTTCAGCCTGCATAGCTACAGTTTGGCATCAAAGAATCACCGTCTGAATCAATGTTTCCACTGTTTTTGTTTTTGAAATTTTTGTTTGAATCAGTCACAACTATGTAAGGATATTAGTTTCATATTGCTTCATTATTTATTGTATTCTTTTTCAAGTGAGAATTTACATGTCCTTATACAGAAGTTGTTAAGGGTGATTGTAATTTGATATGTTCAAATTGTGATGAAATCTTCAATTCTTTATTTTTACACCTATTTTTGCCATTTTTGGTCAAGCTGTCTTGCAGTAAGCTATCAAAGATTTCCACCTTCATCAACACATGCGTCACAAATACAGTACATAACACAGTGGGGCTCTATTGGCTGCTAGGTCAATTGTCTACGTTTACAAATTTACTGGCATTGCCAAAACTGTAAAACATTAGCAATAAGTACCTCTCCAGGCTCATAATGGACGAAAGCAAACTTTTCGCGACATAAAGTACGAGGCAGAGCCAAGTACATTGTAAAGTGCAAAGTTTGCTTTCATCCATTATGGGCTTGGACTGGGTACATTATTTCTTAAATATATTATTTGAATGCTCTCACCCCTGTTGTCCTGTTTTTGGATCCATCCACTCTGTTGAATACCACCACAGGGCTGCAATAATGTCTATTGGTAAATGGGTGATATAAGATAAATGGTGTAGAGCTGCATATTGATATTAACATTTACCATTCATAATACAATGTGGTTGATTTAACGTTTATCATGGTCAGAACCTCAACAATATGGAAAGAGGATTTATATGCAGCATTACGCCATTACACAGTCTGTTAACCATCTGGCTTCATGTCTGTTTTACCACACTAGCATGCTACCAGTGTTTACTACACAGAATTGTACAAGTGTGTACTAATGGTACACAGTCATAGCATTCAAAGTCCATCCATTCTGACTCTTTGTAGAACTGCCAATATTGATTTGCAGCCAGGAGCAAAGGCATACTGTGGAGACGGAGGCCAGGCTTTCCCAGCTGACATGCGTCAAGACAAATATATAACACCTGTACTTACATGTATACCTTCAGTTGCAGTAGTCGAAACACTGAAGTTTACAATACTGACAACAAAAATTGTTAATGTTTCAAGAAGATGTAGCCTGTTTTATTTCTAGGAATGATTCTATGGTGTTTGTTTAGACATGAATTTTCATTAATGTTATAAGAAAGATATAGATTTGAGGGGTACTACCGGTACAGTACTCTACCCTTACATATCATAATATTTGTAGCGTGGAAGACTGTAGTGTGAAATTGTGTTCCTGTTTATTGCTGTGGATGGAAGTGTCATGATGCTGTTGACGATACTGGTAGCCAGCCTGTATGTATGCAGGCAGGTTAAAAAAAGAACAGTCAAGGGTCGTCTAATTCTGGCTCTTGCACAAACAGTGGTATTGACTGCAATTGTTCAATTGTCACGAGAACACAGAGTTCGGCTGTATACTGTCTGAATTAATTGTTGTTCTGATGCCTTTGTCAGGTGTGTATTTTGTGTGATTTCCCTAGAGACCGCAACATCATGCTGTGCCCTGTTGCTTACAACAGTCACAACTGAAAGCATTGTTTTTGGCTGTCCCAGTGAAAGCTCAATGATGTATCAAGCCTAGTGTTTGTAGTCAGGTTCTTATAGTGATACTCATGACGAACATATGTTCGAAAATATTATGAATTTTGATTGAAAAACTTTTCAAAATTTTACAAACCCTCAAATGTTACGTGTTTTAAGTCTTCCTTGCTGAAATGTGGTTTTAGATCATAATCTATGATTCTTGCCCTGATGAAAGATCATATGAGTGATTGGAAAAAGCACAATGCAAAAAACACAAATAAGAAATCATGATGTTGCTGTAACTTAAGTTTTTGCTTGTGGTTTTAGCTTCCAAACTGCATTTTCAGTTTCTTTTCGAGCGGTGACAACATGGAAGGTCATGCATTGAGCTGCCTAGGTTACAAAAAAAATTAAAGTACACAAAACAATTCTTTGAAAATATGCAACAAAAAAGTTAATTCCAATGAATATCACACCGAAATAGTAGTACACTAAATATGCACTAGGATGATAAGTAAAAACCTGAGTCTGATTATTTGTCCCTGGGGCACTTTCTACCTTTATGTGGAAATAGAAAATATATAGAAAATTTATAGAAAATACTTAGAGGAAAAATCAGTAGCTAGGTAAAGGTGTAGCTGCTCTATTTATAATACTATATTATTATTTTTTTTTATTATTTATTTAGTTCAGGAATCTATACATCCCATATCAAAAATACATATCTTACTATGGTATAAAAAATAGTAATTAAAAGAACACAGGCAAGTGTGAATATAGATACACATTATAGACAACAAATAAGCAGCCAGACTAGAAAAGCAGCGAGAAAAACGGACGATAAAAAACCCACGAAACATGACCGTTTTAAAAGTTAAAAAGGATTAATTAAAAGGAACCAAGGGGTACTCCCGATTACACAGTATACATTGACTTTCTATACGATTCATTATATTTTGAGACGACGAATGCATGAGACTTCACAATGTGGTTCAGAACACAATTCTTACTATTGTGCAGTCTGATGAAGAAATTATACGATAGTTTGCGTCTGAGAGCATCAAAAGATGGAATGTTGCTTGATACAAACATTCTATTTGCACTGCAGTCACGTGGTAAACTTAAGAGAATGCGAAAAGCATTATTATATGCCACTCTGAGGTTATTCATGTTTTTCTTAGTGTATAACCACCATAAATGGGAGCAATACATATTATTGCAATAAGAACGAAATAGAGAAACTTTTTACATGGTTATTGCAATTTGAGAATTTACGAATCAATGAATTAGCTTGACCATAAAATCTACGCACTTTGCTTATGGAATGATATTTTTCATATAATGAAACATTTTTGTACTGAGTAGGGTGAGGGCCATCCATCGTTCGCTCTCATGGGTATGTTACTACGACTTCAGTCTCCCACTAACTACCTGATTTCGGGAGCATCCTGCTGCTTGGTCAAGAGGCCTTGCCAAGCGAAGATGGGTGATGGCGTGGAACAGGTGTAGCCAAAATTGATAACCTGCTGGCAGTATCCATAACAATAGGGCTATTCCAAAAGTATATATGAATTGTATCACTTGCCTTTGTGTACATTGTTAACACAAGTTACCCGCACACCATGGGAACTTTACATTTTGTACATATGTTACCTCATCAATGAAGCACACAGGCATTTTCATAGTAAAAGAAGAGCTCATTTCATAGGCACCATGCTTTCCAGAAAAATAAATGCTGTTTGTATAGGGCGATCTGTTCATCCAGAGCATGATAGAATCTTTTGTTATATTTTCATGTGTGCTGTACATGCATGTATGCTTTTTCTGCTTCATGTTACCTATTCAGCAACAGATCTGATGTCACAAACACCATATGTTTTTTGTTTCATAATTATTCATACCTTTTTGCTCCCTCAGAAAGAATAACTTTTTCATGCCATGGTGGTGAAAAGATTTAATCATGTGATTATAAGGCTGTGGTACAAACAGAATATCAGAACTTTCTGATAATATGTGTATGCAGAAAAAATTGAAATGTCTCAACTCAATAGCAAATTGTTTTGTTTGTATTACTATATTTCTACAAGGGAAAATGACAATGGCGGTATAATGTTTGTGACCATAGCTTATCGCTGGCATATTGTTGTAGCCTTTGTGTGCACATCTTCAGGTGGAAAAGGTGGGGATAACAGTACACTACAACACAACATCGACCCCTTTAGAGCTTTTCAATAAAAAATAGCAACGACCTGTATAGAGAGCTCTAAACTGAGAAACTGTTCAGCAAAACTCCATATGTGTGAGATTAAAAAATTATTCACAACAGTGTCTGAGGGCTGCCATTCCCAGACAGAAATTTTAAACCACTCAGGGCTTACATGTAGGTACTGTTACACAATAGTAAATGCACACATATTTCATTCTTTAATTTGGTTTCGTAGTTGTTGCCGATATTTCCCATAATTCTTACTGGAAAAACTGAACACTGGCACAAAATACCGGTAGACAGTTATTCCACTTTGGTACATAATTTATGTCATGGTGGATGGATGAGAAATGGCGCAGGTGGTTGAATTTCAAACTCTGACATTTGTAGTCCAAATCAATGTACTCTCCCAAAACCCAAAAGTTGCTGAAAATTGACCAAGCACAAAGCTGCAAAGTCAGATGACAGATGCATGTGGCCTCAATACGGAATTTTGTGGTACTCTGTATTTAGTTTACCTGTCTGTGGGGTGTGTGTAGGCTGGTAGAAATTTCTAACTCTGAGCCAGTTGCAAAAATATGTACCGGTATTTACATTAAGAAAGCTCTCCCTATTATGTGAATGAGTCACAACTGACAATGAAAGTATGTTAAGGTAACCCCAGTTGAATAAAGAACTAAGGGCAGAGAAGTGAACTTTTTATAACTACACATTCAGGAAAGTAGAATGCGACTAGGTGTCAATCCTTTGGACGAAAAATTTTACGATACACTTTCTGGTCTGCTGGTAGTGTGAACTCATTTTGACCAGTGCAGACTAAGTGAATTTCCACCACCTTGTTTGTGACAGTTAAAAAATTCAACTTTTACCACATATAGGGAACATGGATATGGTGGCAATTTTGAATTCAGTTTCAAACCTGTTTTAGTGGTCATCCTTACAGAGCGGTCACCTGCTTACAGTGATAGGGGTCACCTTGAGACAGTCCCAAGCATTTTACTTGCTGAAGGCCGTCTACAGAACAGCCAACTCTCTTATGGTCAGTGGCCATATGTAATTACTCCAATGTGGCACAAAACCTGTGTACTATCGTTGGCATATCTGACTTTGAACGACCTCTGTCAAAAATTCTTATACTGGAAAGCAACAATTAGTATTTTGACTGAATAAATATGTTTTAAATTCTCTCAGAAATCAAGTGACTGTATCATGACTTTTGAAAGATTTATGATATTGAACTGTATTATTGCTGTTATCTTTTCCTTAAAATTCATCACACCACCTATGCCAAAATTATTGCTACACCCAGCCTCTATAGAAAAGGCCACCTCCATATAGTGGTCATTCTTTCCTGGTTCCGTGTGTGACCACTATACACCGGTTTGACTTCATCAGTCAATTTAGGGCAATTTTTTTCACACCTGCCGCTTGTTGGTTATTCATATACATGTTAAATTTGATTCATGATTTTCAATGGTAGACCTTCGGAATTTTTTTCTCAGTTTCCATGGTATTCAGCAATGCAGACGGTGATTTCGAAAACATGGAGTGTAGCCACAGTAACCAGAATGTGTCAATTGAATTCCTTGAGACCAGCAAACAATATTGGCTTAATATGATGACCTCAACAGATATGCACAGCAAATGTATGTTTACATAGAAAATATGCCTAGGTGTCATATATCAAATGCCTGCTATAAGTGATGAAAAAAAAATTTGGCTTAAAGCCCTTTCAGTTTACAATTTGGCTCGGGCCACTTAATGTTGTTTTCCCGTTGTAAAGTTGAAGTAGTGTCAGCAAAGTAGTTCGTTGATTTACGAGAACATGGCATGCAGCAGAAGAAAATAAACTATCAGGATACTATTCTCATACTGTGTGTAATGTCTGCAAAATAATTTAGACCTGATTGAATTTTTACGTATTCACCAAGTATCTTCATGTTTAGCTATATACTGGTATATATAAAAACACCAAACAAATTTAGTGGCTATTCGCCATTTTCGACCAGCTGTTTCCAAAATGCCAATTAATTTTCAAAAAAATTCTAATTCTAAAATTTATCAAAAATCTCCCCCGTATATTGTCTTCCCCATTCACTTTCCCTGGCCTCACATATATATAGCGATGACAATATGCTATTTATTTTAAAAAAATTTTGAACTCACTGCAAAAATAATAAATTAAAATAAAACTGCCTAAAATAAATCATTTTACTTTTAACGTTGCCTTTAAGGCATATAAGGAAATTGATTCTTCCCTGAGTGAACTCAGATCTATGTTTATGAGTTTGGGTTCTCAAAAGCAATCTGTTCCCAGAGTAAATTCCCTCCTTTCGGAAATCTGCTCCATTATTTCCGGATCAGCAAATGCCGCCTGGATCAGTGAATGATGCTGGAACTGCCTACATCATCTGTTTCAAGTCAATTTATATTTCTGTTGTGTGGGAGCTGGCCGTAGGTTGTATGCCTGATCTGAAGGAGTTAGCAATTTTACAGAGTGAACTCAGTCGGCATGTTGGAGACCGAGTCTCCAGTGTACACCGTGAATTTTTATAGAGTGTTTGTAGTGGAGTATGTGGGTACCATCGATTCTGCTGTCTTACCCTATAAATGAATCATGCCGTTTGGCATCCTTTTAGGACCAAAATTGCTAAATGTTAAACGTTTAACATGCGATACGCCGGAAACTATTTGTGATAATGGTTTTTGTGTATGACAAGAAGTGTTTTTGAAAAAACACACACACATACACACAAACAACAGATTTCATCGCCAATTATGTATGTGTCATTTTTGATTGAATGCATCGTCTCTTTGTGGCAGGATTTCCTGTCATTTTCTTGTCTCCCCTGTGATTTACAATGTTTCAAGTTTACACACATGGTCTTGAAAGACACTGAGGATTGGTGACCAACCAGGCATCAAAATGTAATGACGCATGTTGCCATGGGAGCAGTATACCCAATGAAGTTGAAAGAGTGTGTCAGAAATTATGGTAGAACGTGCCTCGGGGACAGATTTTCGTGACGCCGAAAAGTCTCTAGCTTCATTTCAGGTCTCCAGCTTTGCCACCAAAGCTATCCAGAAATTTTCAGGTCTGTAGGCAGACTGTGTGATTGCTTTGTACAGATCTATACCCATTGCAAGTACAATTTCTTTCATAGATGTGTACGGCTCTTAAAAAAGCATGCATCTGCAAAAACTTTCAGTTACAGCACTGTACCAATAGAAGCAATGAATGAATGAAACTTTCAAACATTAAATGTAGAGTTGCCGGAAGAAAGATTTTACAGAGCAAAGATTCCATCTCGCATCGTCTTTGAGAGATCTAGGATCTCTTCAGAAACAGTTTCTGTAGACACTTTTGATACTGTCAATGGAAGAACAAAAGTGCTGCCAGGCATTTTTCTTCTGTCATTGCAAATTTCCTTTCATACACTCATCAGGCGTCACACATTAATACTCTTTCTTGTAGTTATATATATATAGGTTTTAAATTCCAGAGCAAGCTTTATTATATTTTGATCTGAGAAATCAAGTAGAGATAGAGGTTTCTCAAAAAATGGCTTAAAAATCGTTGTTACATCATTATTTTTGAAACTTTTTGTGTTTAGAGAACACTTAGTGTTAAATTTTTCATGGAGAGGAAGAAAGACCTCAGGCAGTACTGAAAAGAAATTTTTCAAATAATATTTAGAAGACAGTCAAATGTAAATCTCTTTCATTGACGACATTTTGAGACCAACTTAGGGTGCCTTTTTGAAAGTGGATGTATGAAAAGTGATCAATGGTAGTTTTCCTGATAAACAAAGTTAGCTTCTCTCATTTTGTGAGAGTTGCTTGTTGCGAGAGAGACACACACCCACACACAGACAGATAGACATATGGATGTACATGTACATGCAGGTTCATGTAGTTCTTCACCCCTATCCTGCCAAGTTCATAAGTTCATGGTCAAGTTCATTAAACTAGTGAAGCACAACATGTCTCACTAATTCTGTGCATTTTAACAAAAAATTTTGAAACCTTAGATACTGTAAAAATTTTTACGTACTAAAGGTTATATATATATATATATATATATATATATATATATATAATATATATATATATATATATATATATATATATAATATATATATATATATATATATATATATATATACACACACACACACACACACCCCAAGTGGGTGAAATAGATATGGGTTTGGCTCAACATTTCCTTTTACAGACTCGGCAGATGGGGAAGTTATACTGTTATGCAGCAAAAGCCCCACTATATTGTTAGATTTACGTAAAAGGATTTCACTCAATTAAAGAGGAAGTTCACCAAGGATGATTTTTACATATGTGCTAGCTTTGTGGTCGCTTACTCCGAAAAGCTATTTTCGACATTTAGACCAACTTAGGGTGCCTTTTGAAAGTGGATGTATGAAAGTGATCAATGGTAGTTTTCTGATAAACTAAGGTTGCTTCTGTCATTTTGCGAAGAGTTTCTTGTTGCAAGAGACACACACCCACACACAGACAGATAGCGTGTGAATGTACTTGTACGTACAGGTTCATATAGTTCTTTAACCGTTATCCTGCAAGTTCATAAGTTCATTATCAGGTCAAGTTCATTAAAAACTAGTGAAGCACTACATGAAGCACAACATGTTCATTTAACAAAAAAATTGCAACCTTAGATATGATTTTTACGGACTAAAGCTTATATATCTCTATAACTATATATATACATATATATATATATATATATATATATATATATATATATATATATATATAATATAATATATATATATATATATATATATATATATATATATATATATATATATATATATATATATATATATATATATATTATATATATATATATATATATATATATATATACACACACACACACCAAGCCAAGTGGGTGAAAATAGATATGGGTTTGGCTCAACACTTCCTTTTACAGACTCGCGCAGATGGGAAGTTATACTGTTATGCAGCAAAAGCCCCACTATATTGTTAGATTTACGTAAAAGGATTTCACTCAATTAAAGAGGAAGTTCACCAAGGATGATTTTTACATATGTGCTAGCTTTGTGGTCGCTTACTCCGAAAAGCTATTTTCGACATTTATAACTTGCAAGATTTTTTACAAAACCAATAGAAATAGTACAGGAAGTTGCCCATGTAATTTGAATCATGGGAAAAAGCGCCAAGCTTGGAGCTTGCATAATGTGATATGGAAGGGACATTTTCCCATCGGTAATGCATTGTTCACTAAAAACCAGGCTGTGCGTACTGACATAATTTTTGTTTATATTGAGTATCCTTGCATGAACAATGAATCACTTATAATAAACTTTCCACTGTCAGATTTGTGTTGCTGTTTACTACTGTGTTACTGTGAGAGGACAATGTGGGGGCCATACCTGTCCAAAGATGTCCCTTCCATATCACATTATGCATCTCCAAGTGGGGAGCTTTTTTTCCCATGATTCAAATTACATGGGCAACTTCCTGTACTATTTTATTGTTTTTTGTAAATAATCCTGCGAGTTATAAATGGTGAAAATATTTTTTCCCGGGTAAATGACCACAGAGCTACCACATATGTAAAAATCACCCTTGGGGAACTTCCCCTTTAATGAAAATTTCAACTGAGAACAAAGTATTTACAAAGTGTTAACAAGCTCTTCACACATCCAGGTATGGGAGAACCAGGAAATGAGAAAGGCACCTTGAAACACCCCCCTCATCACCCAACTTCATCAACTTAATGAAACACTTGAAAGGGGCCAAGACACACTGAAACAGTCATATTTTTCCTAATCATTCTCAAATTGTGATTAATTTGCATCGGAAAGAGAGTAATATAAAGCCAGACGAGAAATTGCATTTATTCCCCAGGAGGAATGCTCACGACTTGTGTCACTCATTTGGCACTTTTAATGGTATTGGAAACAGAAACAGCAGCCAACCACATCAAAGTAATTTCAGTTTGTGTACTGAAGCATTCCGATGACTGGCTTGGGAAAAATAAAAAGATATCACATATGTTACCAGGGTCCTTAAATTGAAAAATGAGATGATAATTCATGAGTGGACAGCTTTGTGATACAAGCAGTACAAAAAAGCATAGAAGGAGACCGTGGTACTGGGTTTCAGAGGCAGCAAATAACTAGACTGGGCTTATTTATACCGTTCTTTGTATGAATTGCTTTTGATAAATGAATGCAATGGAATGGCTGGAAGACGAGCTGCCTGGCATGACTTTGGACTGTTCAATTTCACATGAAAAGGACTGATGTTGATTTACAAGGAGTATATTATTATACTGGGGTTATAAAATACTCTAGGTTTTGTGGGACGTTGGATGCAGGCATCCAGCAGTACAGAGGGGGTTTTATGTCAGCGTGTATTTGATACGTGCCGGTGCAAGGGAACATGATATCATATTCATACCACCCAGGTTTTATCTAATATTTCATGTTCAGATAACAAAAAACAAACACTTGTCAAGCAATTACAACATGTGCCTGCGTTCGTGATAAGGTGACGGAGTGCAGCGCTTGACCATTCCAGTGTGGAAATCTAAATCTCGACTTCCCTAAATGGTGATTGCATCATGGATCAAACACGCTGCATAATTTCTGATGGTGGTTTCACTATTTCATACACTGTAGTTTTTTACATTCGGGTGGGTATGGTCTAAATGATTTTTTTTTCTCTCGATTTTTAAAACTGAAAACAAAGCTTGCTGATGTGTATTATACTGTTAAGGTAGAATGCGAGTCGGACTCTGTAATTTGTAAAATTCTTTTCTGATCTACCACTTGTGGGGGCTCATTTTAAAGCTCTTTGAGGAAGAAACTTTCATCGGCTTACATGTAAACCAAAAAATCTGCTTATGTCACATGCGATATGTTTGCGTCATGGTGCGTCATATTGGCTTCGAGGGCGCACTGCTGTGGATGCAGTGTGGTAAAGTAATAATGATAAAAATAATAACAATAATTTAAAAAAATATTTATAAAAACTAATAAAAATGTCATAAAGGGAAGGGAAAAACGATAATTGATAATTGTATAGTGAAGTCTGTGCAAACCAGATTGTGTCTATACTGTACACCAGAAAACTGCACCTATGCTGAAAATCTCACCATATCCCATGGTGCAATTCTGCAAGGATTTACCAGCATTTCTCTTGGGGACAATGATTAGTTTGGCATTTGATAAATATATTTTGTTATATATGACAAGTAAGTTTATTCATCAGAACTGTGAAACAAGTTGAAAGCTCGTTTGAAATGAAAGAGGGTCATTCTGGCAGATATCTTAAAACCCACTCACAGGTTGAATGGGTCAGACTTGTGTAAGCAAAATGACGAGTCTTGATATGTATTTACCAGAAATATAATCTACCGTCGAGCAGACAGCGGGCAAAATAGCTACGTTGCCGCAGCAAAAGGTGAATACTTAAGACATGCACATCATAAATGGCAAACATGATTGGAGGTGATGGCATGACATAGAGAAATGCAGGAAAAAAGTCATTTGTCCCTCTAGGAAAAAGTCGTTTTGTCGTCCTTGAGCGATCCAAATTTCAGTGTTGCTGCTGTGACATTTGTTAACTGTGAGACGAAAATAAAGACTTTGACTGTCAGTTTTAGTGAATCTTGGTGGTGTCTGTTCTTGGTTGACTCGAAATACATTGTGAGCCATGGATTTTCTCGTATGTCATGTCATTATAACTGGGTATTTGCTGGTCTATTGAAAAATGTTGTGGATAGTAAATGAAACAGGAGTATGTGTGAGCGTTGTACGTGTGTACATACAGGTACCACACCTGTCATACTGTGAGTCGTACTGTCGTATTGAACCCTGGAGCAAGATGTCCCAAAACCTACATGACATACACTCAATATTTGCTCGCGGCAGGAAGAAGCCAACGTACTTCCTGATCACTTCTCCATCCAACTTAATTTGTCGTGCGCAAGACGGACAGACCTTCAATTAACTCTCGGATATTAAAATTCCAGTCGATGCTTCCCAAAAGTGCTGACTGGGTCCTTTGAGAATTCCGTAATCATGATCTGAAAGCCAATTTGGTCCCACTTGAAAAGACTCTCATGAATGCCAATAGTGCAGGGTTATGAAAAGTGTTCCCTCAAAATGTAATTACACACAAGTCAAATAGGAAATGTCTGTGACAGGTCCACGTAGCTGTGTCATGTATATACTGATAAAATCCAAGCCAGGCTTACTAGGAAGAAACCATAATCTGTATGGGGAGGGGAGCTTCAATGAGTAAAGATTTTGCATGCAGTGAAGTATAAAATGCAAAGACATTTAATGTTGTGGAAAACACTTTTTATGTCCGTATTTTTTAAATATTTTCCTTCCGGCTACAAATCAGCTGTGACAGGCCGTCAAAAAAAAATCTGTATGTTGCTGTCATAAAATAACATATTTCTCTTCCCTTCATGATCTGTAACATTGGATCCCAGAGATTTACATCTCGTTGTGAATTCAAAAGACATTCCATTGACTTACAGCCATAGAAGTCACTGACATTTACTCTATCCAGAATACTGTAAATGCCTGTGTGGGCTGTTGCCATGGTAGATGCAAAAGCGAAACTGTCACCATGGCAGCTATTAAATTGCAGTCATTCACGATCTTTCAAACGAAGTTCTAATGCATGTAACTGGTGTTTGATCATGACCGTAGGCAAGAGAGATGTCACGATTTCAAGGCTTCAAGAATATTTTTCTCTTCGTGCATTTTTTTTATGACAAGAGTAGCAGCCTGCTTGAATAAATGTCCAACATTTTCATGAATATGCAAATTATTTAAAATTCCAGATCATATTGAGGTACATGTACATGTACATGTAGTGGGTGAGGAAAAGATACGCTGGTTTTGGTGTTTTGTGGAGTATGTTATGTCGTATACATGATGTTTGATTTTCACAATCAGAATAAATGATCATTGCTACGTGCTTGGTTGAAATACTCCTGAGTTTCTGTGATTTGATTTCATTTATGTAGACTATATAATCCTGGTGTGCGTGTTTCATGTATTTCTATTATTTTATAAAGTGTCCTGACCTGCAGATCATGATAGACTCTGCAGCTGCCCCATCTGTGAAATGATTCACGCAGTTGATACTGCAGACTACGAAATCCATCGCATTCTTATCAAAATAAGTAGCAGGTTTCACCAAAAGTTATACCCTATTCATTTATTAAGTCCCCGCAAGCGGGGACTTTATGGGTTAGGTCATGTCCGTCCCGGCGTCCTTCCGTCCGTGCACCTGTCATCAACGATTTCTGTGGCATCTGTGAAGCGATCGTTTTGTAACTGGGCATAAATGTAGTACCATATGGTCTCTTGATGCACAGTCCTTATTATCTCAAAATAATTCAATTTAGTCACCAAATTACTCTTGATGTCTTTTATTCAGACTTTTTTTCTCTGAATCCGAATCTGAAGCCAATGTTTGGATCATGTAAATACACTGATGACGTAAATCACCGGACTGTACGATTATTTATGGGGGAGACGCTAGCAAAGGTTGTAGTCGATTCCAAAAGGTATTTCGCAGGACTGGTGACGGTTTCGGTTGGTCAGTTTTAGGAGTTTTAGGCGTCAAGCGTTGTCTGTCGTGATGAACGAGAGCCACAGAAAGCTTTAGTAATTTGCAAAAAATGTCATCTCGTCAGTTTTAAACGTCATCGTTGACAAGCACTACGGTTGTTTATGCGGGCTCCCGAAAATAATGGTATGGTCAGACGATTTGAATCGCTGGTGATCACATGCAGTGAACACGTGCTCTGAAATGTGGCTGTTTGACAAAGTTATCTATCTGTTTGGGATCAGACGGTCCGTCATGACGGGACGAAAAAATGAAGGCGGCTTCGACGTCGACTGCATTGGCCACGAATGATGCCGTCCGCAAAGTAATGCAGTACCGAAAAACCGTCATTAATATTCAACTTTTTTCGCCTACTCGGAAGTTGAAAGAACGGCTAGTACGGGATCGAAATAAAATACTCGAGAAAGAACGTCGACTTTCAAAGTCTGAAGGAGCCATGCTCTGCCCGATGGCTATCCCTTGGTGGAGCGTAACGGTGCGAAGGCCCGCGCTGTTTTTGGAGTTTGGTGATGAATGCCGCAAATAACAACGTTGCAGACGGCCTGCTGAAGCAAACAATATTCGTTCGTATAGCCATGACATGCATGTTGATGATGCCGATCATTGACCAATGTAATTTTGTCTTTCATAGTCAGGATGCAAACCTTTCGATAATACAACCAATGATACAGTCGACCATCGCAGAATTACGGACAGTGTTAGATGTAAAGGAATCATGAACGCGAGTTCAGAGAAGAAATCGAAGCCAACCACACGACCTGACATATGCTAATGAGAGCTGCGTCATCCGCTTTGCCTGTGCAAACTCGCGTCGACGCTTCATCGCGCCGAACATTTGATACAGCGAACGGAGGAGCGATTTCCTGCCAACTGTACTACATGTACTAATATCCTATTGTGTCTTGACAAAGTCATAAATGCAAGTAAATACCCAGAGATTGACAATGAACTCCGTGACTACGGTATCGAGGCACTTGAAACTTCATCGATCATCTTGGATCAGACTACGTAAACCGTGAGCACTCACGGCAACGCATTTAGAAACGACTTCAGACAAGCGAAGTTTACGCTGAGAACTCGGAGTCATGTCGTTTGCTAGTTCAAGAATATGCGGAAAGGTTTCCTGCAGTTCGACAATTGACATGTATTGCAGTAGTAATTCCTGTATCCTTGGTTGCATGCGAAAAGGGCTTCAGCTGCTAAAACAGGAGCCCGTAGTAGATTTTCCGACGGCAATGTAGATAATTTGATGTTGCTCTCAATGGAAGGGCCGTGTGTTGCCGATTTCCCGTACGGCAGAGCAAGGGAGATATTTGCCTCGAGGGCTCGCAGAAACCCTAGGAATTCTTAGATGTTGAATGTTATTGACATGATACTCAGAATTCAACATTAACACAATTATCAGTAGTTTACAGCTACTAAACATTCCAAACAATGTAAACAGCGGGGACTGTGTCATCTTTCGATGACTTGTACCCTATTCATTTATCAAAAAGAACTGGTAGGTTCCAAAGCATCCAGACAGAAAGCAGCTGACTGCGCAACAAACAAAATGGACACAATGATGAACGACAGTTGATTCACTTATACAGAACTCAGATTAACTATGAATGTCTCCTGTTTTTTAATCCATTCATGAATGAATAAATACACAAATAAATAAAACAATATAAAATCAACAGTAAGACTATAAATATAATGTTTTTGTGTGATGTTCTTCATCTCTTCTTGATTCATGTATTGAATAATAGATAAATAAATACTGGTAAATAGATAAATAAACAAATAAATAAATAGACAAAAAAAATAAACAAATGATCAATTAATCTAAATGATAAAATCAATCAAAGAAAGAATCAAACAGCTTGTCCCCTCTGTGTATACATTTCACAACCATACTCAATCCCAATACACAGGACACTGCACCAAGCATGCAAGTGTTGTAACATAAGTGCTTTTTGTGATTGTAGATAATAAAAGCTACTATTCAAATGGAAGCAACAAATGCCGTAAACAGTCATTACAGAGTACAATTGGAAGTAATAATGATCCTAAGATTAGCTAGGCATTGAAAAGTCTGTGGAGCAACAATAGGGACTATCTCAGTATCTGTTGTAAGTTTTTACCATAACAAAGCTTGTCATCGGCACAAGTCTATTAGCAGGTCTTAAAAGATGCTGTGTTCCGGTAAGTAGCATAGACCCTAAAAAAGTTGCATGGTTGTAGCCACATCACAGGTTACTGCATTATAGAAAATTCGACCCGACCATTTTTTTTAATGTTTGTATTGATATGCCATATCATATTCATAGGAAATCACTGCTTGAAAGTGCCTGTCTCTACAAAAGGAAGAGAATGTATTGGTGGCGTTGATTGGAGATTTAAAAACATTCCAAACGTCTTGACCATTCCAGGCGTTCTAATTGAGTTGATCAAGTGGGTCTAATCTAAGATAGCTTTGAAATTACAGATTTAAAGATTCAAAAGAAAAAGTCTCCACCTTTCCAGGTGTTGCAGTTGAGCTGATTACGTGAGCCGTACCTCAGATGGAGAATTAATGGGCCAGCGGAGTCTGCATAGGCCTTGAGTAATTCAGAACCACATTGTACATCACATGCGTAGAGCAGTTCCTTCATCCAGTGCTCAGCAAAAGAAATCAAAGAGCAGCGAGTCCTTGACAGCCCCAGCGCTATGCCTCGGCATCAACATTACCGCTAGAACATGCGCTGATCAAATTTAAACAGTCTCTGTGCTATTTGCTCACTTTAGTCGTCAATGCTGTATCTGTTGAATCAGGCAGGGCAGAGGCACCTGGGCCAACATTGTAAAAAAATCTCAGTGTCACCAAGGTTAAAATATCTGCCACTCTCGCTCGTCCGGTATTTTACTCACATGTGAAACCTTTTTTGTGGCTCAGATTTTCTAATCTCCAATGGCGTGCTGGAGTGTATCACCCCATCTTTTATGCATGCGTATGCAGTTGCATGTAATGTTTCCATGCAGTCTGACAGGAACTGTCTCGTTGGATTGCTTGGAAGATGATGATGAAGACGATGTTGTTGGTAAATTAATTCTATGTTGATCTGAAAATAAATGTGTGTGGTATCCTGACACCACATACGTACGTATCAGAACTGATTTCATTTCATGCAGCCATAATAGATGTTGCTGGTATTCTCTTGAAGTCAGTGTTCATGCCTGAGTCAAGGAACTTAAACGTCAGCAAAAAATACTAATATATCATAATTTTTTTGTATCTGTAAGGTTACAACAATTTATCTGTACACACAAAATATACAAGTGCAATGTTATACTGCGCTATATCTTTTTGGATGAGATTCGGTATACTGAACTTGTACTTCATTTTCGGTATTAAAGCTAGAAGTATTGTATCGTGGGTCTACCAAACCTGCAAGAGGGTTATTACAGTAAAATTGATATTTTATGAATGTAATTGTAATTATCAAAAAGCATAAATAATATGAGAATATAAATATACAAATAATTCACACAAAATTACATAGTGAATTTGATTGTTTAAAGAGGCACTCCCACTTGGTAATATTTTTAAAACACATTTTTTTAATGCCAACGGTCGATATTTGACATGGCGACTGCGCGCGGATTGCGAGATATCGATAAAAACATGTCCTCAAAAAGTTAAAGTTTGAATTCCGGTGGCCCACCTGAATTCAGCTTCCGAACATAGAACGTTCGGCACTGGGGCCATTGTCAACTAAGCTATGGAGTACGAGTCTACGCTTACGCTGCTGTACGCCACAGCAGTACCACTCGCGTCGGTTAGCGGTCATGTCCCATGGGAGAAAGCCGAGTCCTACTGACTCGGCAAAAAAAACGAAAAACAAAGTTTGCTGATTCCACCAGAATTCGCATAGGTGACTAGCACAGATAGCTGCGGTTGATACATAGTTTGCATAGTGGCTGCCGCGTGGTATGCCGCGCGGCGGCCACTATGTATTGAACCACGCGTAACTGTGTGGCAGACTACAAAATGTAGTCATCAGAGGCAACTATATTTTACACGTAAAAACTGATATCTATAGTGGTATGTTTAAAAATTTAATACAACTGATTGAGAATAATGAAAACAACAAAAACTAAGGAGAAGTTTTAAAAAAGAATTACCAGAGGTAAGGCATTGATAATGATGTATATAAAGTCATCGCAGTAGGAGGTAAATTAATTGCGTCATTCGAACGTTTTTGGACTCCTTAGAATATCGTCAATCAGCACAACAACACACTTTCGGGGGATTTCGGGTCATAACCAGAAACGATCGTAAAACTTCGGGATGTGAAAAATACGCTCGGGAAATGACATGTTTTTATCGATATCTCGCGATCCGCACGCAGTTGCCACGTCAAATATCGACCGTTGGCATTAAAAAAATATGTTTTAAAAATGTTACCAAGTGGGAGTGCCTCTTTAATATTTAAATAGATATGTATAGATACACAGAAAATTATATTAATCTAAATGTAAATATGTATATAGACAATGTATAATAATACACACAAATACATTAGATTCCTTTTTTAACTCTTTGTTTGTCATGTAAATATTTGGATATCTGGCTGTCTAGATTTGTTCTTTTCATCTCTGATTTCCAATCTCAACATGTTAAAACTTTATTTGTTGTATGAGTTGGTGTAATCTATGGTATTTTTTGAAACGGTATCGTGTTCTTTCTGTGAATCAAATTCCTAGTGTTCAATTTTGTCAACACACTACACAGCCTGCGTGCGTTAAAGAAACTGAAAGTCCAATTTCTAGAGTAGAATTTATTTGTCAGCAATAACATTGCGTACATGTATTTATCGTACATGATGCTGTGTGGTTGTAAGGTGTACAACTACATTTCAAGATACTTTAGAGAAAGGAGTAACAAAGTTGACGTCTTTTCTGTAGCAAAAAATAATGACAGTATTGTCCAGTTCATATCTAAATCCTTTGACATGATAAATGTATCAAGCTGAGATACAGTGTGAGTACTGAATGAGACTTTTTTGAAGTATTTGCATCTTTGATTTTCATAGTTTGTTGCCTTATGTACAAATTTATACCATGCTACATATCGTTTTGATTCATGCCCAGAAAATGTTGGTAACCTATAATTACAATCAATAAAGAAGATTTTGATTTTCAAATGTTGCCAGTAAACTCCTAATGCACATGTCAAGTCTCAGCATGGTGTCGTTCATACGCAGAGTGATCATCATTGATTGGAAAAATGGCAGTAACAGGGAACTGTAACTGAATTTGATCTCTGTGCTTTCGCTTGCTTGACTGAATTTGCCAAAAATTGCCTATTTCCCATCAGGCAAACCACAAAACTGCAATCTACTGTCTTTGATGCTTTGAGAGAAAATGAATCATCTTTGAAGTTTGGTTGGTTCACAGAATGACAAATATTTCAAATACTGTCTTGTTGATTTTCTTGTGTATAGAAATGTCAGAAAAGTTTTTTAACAAAAATTTTCTTTTAATACGAAAATGTCATTCCCACTTTCCAGTGTTTTCAGAAAATGATATAATTGGTAACATTGGTAGATTTGATGATAGTTTGGTTTTTACAAATGTCTAAATAACTTACAGCTTCTTGGAAAGTTCATTTCTTTGCCTTAATATGGTTTATGGTCACCATGTTACTCAACATCTTCAGTACATCTGTGCATCTTTCTCGTATTACTCATCAACATTTGTTATTAAGGTAGAACACGCCTCAGGGACAGATATTTGGCCTCTCAAACTTTTACAATTCTTTTCTGATCTACCTCTTGTGTGGGTTCATTTTAAAGCTCTTGGTGTGAGAAAACTTTCCACCGTCCTAGTTTTTTTGAAAATCGAAAATTTTACATTCCTCCATAGAGTTAATACAGAGATGGCGGCCATTTTGAATTTCAAATGTTGGAAAATCTTGAGTAATTTGTTTCTCTAGTGTCAAAATTTACACAGTGACCCTGTTTTGAAAGAGAATAGTTGAAAGTTTCCTCAAGGAAAGTTTGAGCAAAAGTTTAAATCTTTCAATTTTGAGGCGCATACTACCTTAAGTCTATTGGACAGGTCAAACCGGATACATCTCCAGCTTGGTCTCTCTCAGTGGTGTTTCAGTCCCACCCACTCAATATTGCCATGTTGATGTGTGGATAAAGGATCAATAATATTAGATAATACTGCCAATTCAGAATAAAAATGGCCAATAGTACTGATTAGCGTAATTATAGTTTAATCACACCATAGAGACCTGTCTCTTTTGAAATCCTGTCTGTACAGCTTTACATTATGTTGAATGTGACATGTTGAATGACACAGAAATGAACGTTTGAATCCAGCATTTGAATATCAATAAGGTACAGAGTTCTTTTAAGTTGAATAAAGTAATAAAACCATGGATAGACTCCCAAGGGAAGGCAAATACCCTGTAAACAGAATTCCTGAAAGTTGAAGAGTTGAAAGTATCCCAAATCAAACCAGTATTGGCAGTTTACTGGATTTGTGAATTCAGCTTCACAAAGCGGACAGGGAAATTTAGGTTTCCACTATCATTTTTTTGAAAAAAAAACCCATTTCATTTATGTATGTTTATCTAATCCTAAAAACACAGGTGTTCCTATTGAGTTCTCATGATTTTAACAAAGATTGTCGTACAGTTCCCTGAGCAAAGTACAAGCTACAAGAATGTTTGAGGTTATTTAAGATTTTCATTATAATGAATGAATGTAACACCTCGATGAAATCTTCCATATTGAACATTTTAATCACAATTTTGTACAGATATTGATAAATGTGAAGTAATCAACTGACTGGTGAGAATGTTGCTGCAAGAAAGCTCCAAGTTCATTGCCATCGCTGAATCGTGTAGAGAAACTATACGCTGAATTTCAGTGGCTTCAACGACAGGAAGTATTTTTGCAATGCATAGACAAAAATTGGTCTCTCTTGCTATTGTACTGTCATTCATCACTGTTTTAGTGGGCTTCACGGAATCTGATGACGTTTATGCTACCATCCATGTCCGAAATGTTGTTAGCCTAATTATAATAACGAAATTGTGGTAATAAATCCAGCTGTATTTTATAATTGGCACAACACGTGCAGAATGTACTATTAGTCTGTAGATGGGGACGATTTTGAAGGGACTTCCTTCCCTAACCCAAACCATAATGACTCTCTGAAAGCCTCCAGGTTACCTGTGTGATTAATGCCAAATGCTATCAGTATCCACTCATCCCCACTCTTGCTGAAAAAGGAAGATTTTTACTCTTGACTAATGGCTTTGATAATCCACAGAAGTACAAGATTTTGTCTATGGTCTATGGATAGATAATCATACAGCTGTGTGTTTTTCTCAAGCAAACTTAGTTCACATGATTCTAGGAAAGCAATGACTTTGATTTTGAAGAATCAAAGGTGGGGTTTGTTAAGACTCATAGTGCTGCATATATATATATATATATATATATATATATATATATATATATATATATATATATATATATATATATATATATATATATATATATATATATATATATATATATATACACACACACACACACACACACACACACACACACACACACACATTATTGTGGAATTTACTCTAAGGTGTTGTATGATGAATTTCTTTCATCTGTCCTTCCAGCTATGTGCTTCTTGTGACTACTGTAAATCTTCATCAAAATCTTCTCCATCACTCTAAAGTTTTGAGAGTGGAGGTCTTCCCCAAGGCTAAACTGTCATTGTCTTGAGGTAGTATAATCAAGAAAAAAAATTGGAGGAGGGGCAGCGGTGTGTCACCATGCAATTTCTTTGTATGTGAGAAACCAATATCCTTCTATCTACGGACAATAGAAATTCAAAATTACTGCCATCTCTATGTTTACTCTGCGGGGAAAAATTAATTTTTTTTGATTTTCAGAAAACTATTAAAACTGGTAAAAACTTGACTCTGATGATAAAATTCCTTCAAAATCAAGTACATGACTGTATTAATGTAGTAACATTAATTCTGAAAACCTCATGAAAACTCTTTACTTTACAGCAAGCAGACTTTTGGAGTAAGAGAGCACTTATATGAACTTTGAATATCTTAAATCCTAAACTACTGGCAGAGCTGTTAATATTTATGTCAGAATATCTGTTATAAGAAGCCATTGACTTGAAGAAGGTGAAATTTGCTCTGTAGAATGTTGGAAAAATTGTGCAAATTTTTATGATATGGAAAGGAAAAAACCCGGAAAAGTTAATGGATTTTTTCAAATCAAAATAGCTCACAGGAGTCCAGTTCCTCAGTTGAAAACCTTGAGTCGTTGATTGTGCTGATAATGATGTGGTGGATTTGCATATTCTGCCCCTAAGTTGTCCACCCTTTTCTCGTATTCTGGTTGCGATCTGATTTCTTTACCAGACAGGAAATGATTTGCACTCATTGTGGCCAAATTGACAAGCAAGTTCTTCAAAGATAAATAAAACATGATTGATGGAGATCTCAGTAAAGTAAAGCCATAAATTTTTCATAAGATTTGTCATTGTAAGATACATGTACTTTATCAGCCAGAAAAATGACAGGAAATTTTAATTTAATAAATTATGACTCTCTTTTGTGGCTTTATCATAAATTTTTTATGATTAAAAATAGCCATTTTCCCGATGACATTGTACACTGTAGCTTTTGATGTTAATTTATTCGATGAATTGTCTGTTTATAAAGAAAGCATCCGTTTTTTCATCAAATGTAATTGTACCTTGAGCAGTGAGTTTATTTAATTGAACTGCCAACATGTCACAAGCTTGTCAGTCATTCATAATCGTTGACTGCTTTATGAAAGTTAGACACAGATGAAATCTGTTGATCGATTTTAATTTGTGAAAAAGAACACAAGATCTTCAAACTGTGTGACAGTGCATTATATGGCCAAACATGAACACGATCAATGAAGCACTACTGACACATTCAACTTTTTCAAGTCATCGGTAGAATTTTAGTTTTTCGATAACACTGTATGTGCCTGATCTTCTATCTTCTATTATTTCAATCCTGAAAGTGAAAACTGACAGAAATGATCTGATCTTTTTGGTAAGGCTATTACCAAATACATGGCATACATGTAGTCTGCCGATGACAAAAAATCTGACATATTAGCTCTTTGGTAATTGTGTTTAACCCTTTCACCACAATGGTTTGGCCCTCAAATCGTTATTATCAATGATGATTGTGGACTTCATTACAAGGAATTAGGGGTGAGCAGATTAAATCCTCAGTTGGCAGTGGTAGCTGTCTTTTTGTGGTTTCCAACTGCTAGGTTATAATCCATCGTCATCAAGTAACCAGTGGGGCGAAGGAAACTTTGAGAGCAAGACATTTATCAGGCTGCTTCCAGCATGATTCCAGCAAAGTTTAACGCTATTTGATAGTCTTGTGAATGAAATATTTTATTGCCTTACGAGCGCTCCTCTGCACTAGATGATTTATACCATAGGTATAATTATCAATGAATGGAATGACACAGGCGGTGTAGGAAATTTGTGGAAAATAACAACCGGACATCAGGGCTGATAATGCTACACGTACAATGTACATGTAACCTGCCTGAGTGAGATTACCGTCTATGATAATAATGCCTTGCATACTGTATCCACACACTTTTCCTTTGATCTTGGCAAACCAAACAGGGGAATCATTTCCATCTGTCCATCAGGCAGGGAAGGTAACTGCAAAATTTCCATCTGCCCTGCCAAAAAATTACCAGCCCAGGACAGGTGGTTTTGAAGATGTTTCCTAATTTGATACAGGTAAATGTGTTTTGCCAGTATGAATACAACTCATGGTAAATCTGAACTGTAATCCACTTGTAGGAAACGGATCAGTCTTGTGTAAGCTTCCACTTAATCCACTGTCTCTGTATCTTTTGCAGATTTAAAGAAAACCATGGCAGTACTATTAGATAGTATACTGGGAAGGCTGTCCAAGCTGGAGAAAAAAGTAGACGCGGCCATCAGCAACGGCACGCTGGGTAACAGTCTCAGGAACATATCACAGAGCGAGAGCCAGAACCAGAGTTCGTCCAATCAAAATCAAGTCAATGCAGTTGAACTTGATAAAAATGATAAAGAAAATATTGATCAAAGAAGACGAAGCGGAGAAAGGGAAACCGCTAACAGCAAGAGGTGAGAAGCATTTTTATTTTAAGTTATTTCATGTTTTAGGTTGATGTGTAGATGGTTAGGTAGGTGGATGATATTAATCTTTACGGCCCTGATACAGCTTTTGCGGCCCGAGGTCGTACGGCGGAAGGGCCCAAGCATGCGAGGGCCCGTATGCTGTACGACCAAGGGCCGCAAAAGCCGTATCAGGGCTGTAAAGGTTTTATCATATACCTTATGGAATGATAAATATGTAGTTTCCATAATATTCAACATTGTTTAGGCGATAAAAGTACGTTAATATCAAAAATTCTTCGCCATTTGTGTCAATTTCTCATAAATAAGATGGCCGCTTCCCGTCGTGGATTGACATACACAATGACGTCATTTGCTTAACTGCAGAATTCTAAAACGCGCAAATCAACACGCGTACTAGTACGTGACTAACAGAGATCCAGACTGAAATCGAGGTGTAAGAAGGACAAAAGCGTGATGTCAGTTTCTTGTAATTTATACTGAACAGGCCTGCATTTAGTATACACAGGATTTCACTAGACTTTGGAAAATACGGTAAGCCAATGTCACTAGCATGGCTTCACTGTCACCAAGTGCCACTATGATTTGAGTGAGAAGATATTTCGCTAATCTCGCGCTGGCTTTGTGTACGAATGGAACGTTTGCGGATAGCAACGCGCGTAGTAACCAGAATCGAGATAGTTCAGAAATGCTCGCGATTGCCCATATTTGGGCACCGGGCCGGGGCGTGATACGTAAAAAAATGCACGGATCTGAGGGTGCTTTCTCCCATAGCTTTACACAGGCACGTGAATGTAGGTATATGATAAACTGGCTAAGCTGTCATCATTACTTCGAAGTTCTGTGTATGCCTGTAATCAGCTGTGTGTGAAATCTAACAGGCCGTAAAAAGACACTGTCATACTGTCATGACAGTCATGACAGTATTTCATCTTATTTTTAAGACCTCAAATTTGTCAGTTAAATTTTGCACCTTGATTATAGTATTCAATATGGATCATGGATTCGACACTGTAGGCACGACTGCAGGCACAACATTAGGAAAGGAACTGTTGTCTATACTGTAATAAAACCGTTGGACACCTTTGAATCATATCAAAAAATTTTTATTTCTTGTGATCTTGTAAATCTTACTATATCTTTAATGGATTTTGTTTTTCTGTGCTGCGGTTAGATCTCATAATGGAACCAGATCACGTCTGCAAGTATCAAGAATCTGAGCTCATTGGTTTTGTCCATTGCAAAGGGAAAATTGAGGTAAGACTAGGATGTTCATTTTAGGTGATTTTCATATCCTGACGTGGTTGCCCCAAAGCGTTCAATCAAAATTCATTACTGTGCCTTTGTGTGTCAGCTGGATCCAAAATGTCAAAATAAATGACAAGGTGCCCCACTGAATGCTGATTTGTGAGATTCATTTTGATCTGGTACTCGGAAACCTCCCACTTGTCGTTCACAATTTCTGTTCTGAGAAGACAGCATTATGGGCATAATCTAATTTGAAGATCATTTATCAGGTATAAAATTCTCAATGACGACATCGTACTCCGTTTGACGCAAGGCACCACTTGATTGAACATCGCGACGCACACACATGACAGAAATGTATCAATAATGATGCGCGGAGATAGGACAACCTGCTAGCCTACGTGACCTGACACCAATATGACAGTTAGCGTGTCCATATATTCAGTGAAAAAAGCACTATCTGATATGTTTTCATTGTTCAGGGTCCAGATCAGTTAACCTGCGCTAAAGTAAATGATGGCACAAGCCAATACTACTCACATAGTTGTGGAGGAGACTCCGCTATCCTTCATTTCATGGAGTGACATCAAGTCATGCGTCTAGTAGAAATCATTATCTTCATGCTTTGCTATTTTGCTGAGAGCCATAAGGAAGAGAATTGAAAACCACAGAAAGATGTGCTGTATCAAACCAGCTTGTTAAAATGGTTTACATGCATATTCCTAAGATTCACCCAAGTATATGGATGTTGAAGTGCAATGTCTTATTAGCCTTGAAAATGCAATTCATTAATTGTGTACAACATGGAATGCAGTCGTTGCCATATGAGATCTACGCTGGACTGAAATTCAGTTGTCAGCAATCAGACTAGACTTTACAGAAATACTGACTGTATTTACAAGTTCAGTTGAGCATCAGGTATTTTGACATTGATATTGAGAACAAAACAAGGAAGCTGCATTTGTTGACTGGGCAAAAATACTGGAAATGCATTAATCCTTAACCTGCCAGATACTTTCCCTTCGTCATCTGCCAAGTCAGTAAAAAGTGGTATTGAGCCAAAACCATATGTATTTTCACCCATTTGGCTTGGTATCTTGCAGCAGCTTTAGCCTGTAAAAATCATGTTTACAGTTAGTATCTCTTCAAACCTTAAAGTCTTTGCTAAAATGCACCATATGGGACATGTTTTGCGTGACTAGTTTTAACCAACTTGACCTGATGGTGAAGTATGAACTTGACAGGTAAAGGTTAAAGGTACAACTAATGGAGGTTTAAATGTAGTCTTTCTTGTATAGGTCAATATCAAAACTCAATATTATGACATATGGGGAAATATGATTAATGTTTCCTTTGTGCTTGCAGTGGATGAATAAATATTGGGAGACAGATCCGTGCTACAAACACTATGGTGTGGACGGGTCAGAGTGCTCTGTGGCAGTGTATCTCAGTGAGGTAGGTCAACAACGGGAAATGTTTCATAAAGCTCTCAATAAGTGGTATGATATATGGATATTGGCTTGAAGGTCAATAATATGAATATACACCTACAACTTCTTGAGTAGACAGCAATAAAACAAATATTATAGTACAATAGGTCAATAATATATGTCATGATTATAATAAACGCCTACATCAGATACATGATCAAGTATGTATGTATTAGGCAAACTTTCACGACATGTGACAATTTTTTGTATAATACTGTTTTGATAATATGATTCTGCTCAACTGACATTTATTATTGTTGTTATCCCATCTCACCCTGCATAGGTTACCAGAGGTCAGAGTTCAGAGGTTAAAGTAGATTTTAATATTTAGCACAAAACTATTTATTTTAATTGACAGATTGAAAACTGGTGTCCTGTTTTATCTTGGAGGAAAGGTGTCATCAATAACCTCTTGCAAGATCCAGATGCTGTTCCTGTAAGTGACAGATTGCTGTTTTGTTAAAACAAGTTTTTTTTTCAGCCATGTAACTGGCAGCACTATTTAGATCTGCTGGCATTTGCAGATCAGTGCGACATTGTCTTTGTACCTGCCACAGTTTGTTAACTTAGAAATGCCAATATGTCGTGGTAAACGATGGAAGTCAAACAGTGGCCACTCAGAAAGTGTATTAATTCAGAATGCTACAGTATAATTTATCCACAGAGACTTCAGATTTGATATGATGTAGAAACTTATCTGCCTGTCTACCTAACATCTTATTCATTATGACTGTGAGGAATGATACCTAGGGGTTGGAAAGTATTTTAAATGGCTGTCCACTTCACAGACTGGAGCAATTATTTTATGGGAGAGATTGAATCTGACAAAATCCCTAAACAAGTTACTGTTATGTCCCTCAGTCTGTAAAAAAACATACCAACTTTTGACAGAACATTAGCACATCAAACACCCCTTGTTCACATGATTTTAATAAACAGTATTAAAAAACATAAATTTGCACCAAAATTCAAAAAGCCTCGGTATTTTTACCTTAATGTGACTGACTCTTCATAAATGCAATGCATACAGAACGATGGTTGTGGTCAAAAAGAAGACTGACTCATCAAATCATGGAAGAGATGCTATATCTGTCACTTGTTTCAGCAACCCATGCATTGATAAACCTGCAACAAATTTGTCAAGGTTTAAAACATTCAACAGTTGTTAGATTATCCCTTGCGAAAAATGTTCTTAAGTCTTCTGTAGAGTTCCATGAAATCTTGTTTTTCTTTTTTCTGTAGAACTCTACAGAAAAGGATTGCAAAACTCTGTAAACTTCTGTAGAACTTTCTGTAGAACTTATACAGGTATCCTATAGAATTTTCTATAGAATATTCTATAGAACATCTATAGCATATCCATAGCATATCTATAGAATATCAATACAATATCCATAATCTATAGAGTGCAAAAGAATTCCATAGAGGCTTTTCCATAACGGATCGGTGGCTTACGCTCAAAGGGGCAGGTACCCCCGCTACTTGGAGGCGATTGCTTATGAATCTCCTTTCCTCGAAGCCATAGCTATCATGCTTGTTTGCTGAGCCAGCGTACAGCTACTGCACATCCAAATTGCCAGTAATACATGATCAGCCAGCCCCAACGTGTGCAATTATTCCAAGTACTGATAAATAGTGTCTCTATTGTGTGTGGGAGAACATCATTGATCCTGTTCAAAATTTCCTTCCTCAACTGATCCCTTACTTTGAACTATAACCTTTGACTCATATTGGGATTCTTACGTAATCATTTACATATTTTTGATTTACCTTCTCAATGTATCGTCCTTATGATTTTGCACAAAGCCTCACACAGACACACATACACACACCAAACATGTTGAAAACTCATTCTCTGTTATCACATGACCTTTTCAATAAACGATTTTCTGACTTTCTTATGCAAAAAATAACAAACTTAACATCTCAAGAATTTATTTATTATTTCCCATATACTAAGTGCATGTATTTCATTGTCATCTATGTTTTATGTGTATTAACGTGATATTTTTATATTTTGTCTTTCTGTGTTTCTCTTTTTTTTGTCATTTTGCCACTTCTACTCAGGGACGTGTGGAGAAGCACTGTTATAATATTTCTTCTATGTTGGACTCCTTCACCGTCCCAGTACCAATAATAATATACTATGACAACTGCATGGTAAAGTTGTTTTTTCGTTCAAACATCCGTAAATGTGGTTGCTGTATTTTTTGCCAATGTTGCGAATTTACCGCTGCAAATCCTCGCACTGCATGCTCATCTAAAGACTCCTTAGGCAATCGTATCTGGGGGAAACTGCCAGCATCACTTGTAATTGGCTTGTCAGAGATGGTTATCCAGGTGCAAAATTCATGATTCGATGATCAGGAACATTTTACAAATTGTTTTGTAATATATATATGCAAATGATCATGCTGTAAGTTGCATAGGCAATGAAAATATGCAAATGTAAAAATCACGGTGTTTTCTGCAGATCTCAAACAAAACGGAGAGAAAATGTTCCAAGCCTACCGGTACATATATATCCCCACTGCATAAACTAGATGACTGGTGTCCATGTTTTTTGTCAAACTTTCCTCAAGGAAAATTTAAATTATTCTATTTCAAAATAAGGAATAAAGATGATTCGGGGGTTACTGGGCAGATTTTGTAAATTTGAGAAACAAATTATCAAGCTAATAATTGTCGACACTTAAAATTCAAAATGGCTGCCATTTCTGTGTTAACTCTGTGAGGAAAACTTAAAACATAAGATTTTCACAAAAGTAAGACCATAACACCTCATTCGTTCCTGAGCTTCAAAATAAGCCCATGCAAGTGGTCAGACCAGAAAATATTGTAAATTTGTTAGAGTCAGAATATGTTTGCCTTAGGCGCACGTTATTTTAAATTTACTGCACCTCACACACCTAACATACAGTGCATGCTAACTAAGCTACTATTTCACACTGCTCGTCGCTTTTGAAGCACGTACATGTAACCTCTAATTTATGTGTAAAGGCGCTTCACACCCTCAAAAGTGGTACAAGGAAACCCAGTTCTTGAAAGCAGGCACGGCTGTAATTCTTCAAGAGAAAAAAAAACAAGAAAGATTACAATCTGCCTTGTCAGTTTTCTCCAAACTAGTTGTGAATTCTTGCTCTTTATATACCTCCCTTTCCATATAGAATGCATTAAAATAGGTAAATAGCTGTGAAAAGTTTCTAGTAATGCCGTAAGAGCCCATTTATTCGCAATTATGGCCTTATCTGCCGCAGTTAAAGAACTATATCTTGAGAATGACAGCTGTAGTGTAGGAAAGCGTTTGAAGGAACACTTGCTAAAGCATAGTACTGAGACCCAAGTATAATTTGACAGTGTTAATGTACTGCAAGAAAGAATCGATAAATGTCCATCAGTGATGTAGTGTTGCCTTTTCTCCTGTCGTTTACACTCCTCAACGACCTTAAAATAGTCATACAGGACCCGGTGTTACTGTGCATCAAGCATGTCAAATGTGCTGTTTTGTATCAGAGATACAAGAAAATATTTCACTTTTGTAACAGAAAATTTCGATATCTTACTTCAAAGATGTTTATGAAATATTGATATTTTCATATGACTTTTGGATATTTTGGTTGATGTGCTTCTGTGTATTCAAAAGAAACAAAGTCTGGAAATTCTTCAATTTCTTGCAATGATTAACTTCTGAAGATCAAGCCACGTACCGAGATTTTCCTCTTAGCTCTGTCAATGTTATATTTTGCCTAGTTGCAGTGTTTCTGCTGAGTTGCATAATATCATCACATTGGCTATAGCCGGCAGATATTACTCAACTTGACGTTGATGTTGAGATTTGGCGAGCATACAGCGGAAACTCTGCTGTTTTGTCAATGGCTGATTTTGAGAGTTTCCCCCTGCATAGCACTAGTTTATGGAAGTTTTGCGAAGACTTCTAAATCTGTCTTTTGTGAGTCTAAATACAGAGCCATTGTTGCTTTATCTACCGTTTGTCTACTTCCTACATGTACACTGTATGTACCGGTACCTGTATTATAGATCATGCCATAAACATTGATGGTGAACATCATTAGTGGGTGACCTTGGAAATGGGATGACATGAACCATACATGTATCTTGACCTTATTGTCTCCATTCATTGCCATGTGCTGTTCCTACCCCTCCGCAAAACGTTCATGCTTGCGCTGTGTTTTAATGCATTTATAGCATATTGTTGGGACAGGGCTTTAATAGTCTTTGTATTTTAAATTAGTTCACAATTTTCTAGATTGAGAAGTAAGGTACTCGCAAAAGTACATATTTTAAACAATACTTTTCTCCTTAAACTTTAAACCTGTCTCAGTCATGGAAAATATTGAAATGAGCAATGGCTGTGAAAAGGGCAGATGGGCTTCTAGGGACGGTTTTTAGACTGATTGTTTTGGCATTTGTAATTAAAGGACATGTGGCAAAACATGATTTGAAGCTCTGTTAGCTTTTAACTTCTGATATTCTTTCTGTGTTTGTTCTCTTTGTAAAATATGGTTTCTTGCTCTTTTCCCAAAA
This sequence comes from Ptychodera flava, assembly GCF_041260155.1. Taxonomy (NCBI): domain Eukaryota; kingdom Metazoa; phylum Hemichordata; class Enteropneusta; family Ptychoderidae; genus Ptychodera; species Ptychodera flava. Next base: position 25,129,208 of record NC_091938.1, on the reverse strand, counting down.
TTACTTCAAAATTCAGTCAACTTTTCAACACAGCCTGTATGTGTACAGTGCCCAATATTATAAACCGACAACTGAGTTTCAGTCCAGACTTGAATTCATTTGACAATAATAAATTTGCATATTGTATACAAAGTGTGAAATCAGAAACTTTGCATTCTAATTCTGACTTACACTAGGGAGAAGAACTTGAAAATTCACTTGACGATGTTTTATAGGAAAATATAATGAAAATATAAGAGTAACAGCTGTCCATGTACAATAGAAGGCAGTTTCTCATGTTGTAGCAGATATCTACGGTATAGTGCGTGGACCAGCTTGTACTGTGACAGTCTATCATTGGTCACACCCACAGACCTATAATTGCACATCAACAGTGAAGATATTAAAGCCATCTCAAAAATATCAGAGGCATACCATTAAAAATGTCTGATACCAGTGCCCATATTAAAGGAAGCAGTTTTTTCACACTGTCCATTCTGATTCAGAACTTAACTTCAAATTCTTACAAAGACCTGATTCTTCAGACAATTTTCTAGCTGTCTCTTTTTTCCCCGTAGTCTGCAGTCCTTGCTACCCTAAATAGCTTTTGTCATGTGCTAAGGGGCAAACTACATATTGCAATGCATTGTGGGTAAAAAGTAGTTGACTTCTCACCACAGCAAGAGTTTGAGTCAGTGATCTCATAAAAATGGCAAAAAGTTCTGTATTTTTGCAAAACTAGCTAACCAGGTGGATCTTTTAAACTTTTAAGGCATTTCTGGTAAGAATTGCTGAAGAACCTAAAATTTTACTCTGGCTTCTGTAGTCTGTGTTTTAAGGTAGTATGCACCTCGGAAGTGAAAGACTTAAACTTTTGCTCAAAATTTCCGTAAGGAATCTTTCAACCATTCTCTTTCAAAATCAAGAATAAAAATCAGGGGTCACCGTGCAAATTTTGGTACTAGAGAAATAAATAGCCCAAGATTTATCGACGTTAGAAATTCAAAATGGCCGCCATCCCTGTGTTAACTCTATGGAGAAAAATAAAAATTTTCGAATTTCGAAAAACGAAGCCGGTGAAAAGTTTTCTTTCACCAAGAGCTTTAAAATGAACACCCAAAAGTGGTATATCGGAAGAGAATTGCAAAAGTTTGAGAGTCCGAATATCTGTCCCCGAGGTGCGTTCTACCTTAAGTGTAGAAGTACACCATATTGCAAATATGGTCGACCGCCTGAAACTTTTATGATTCGCTTGTAGGTGGCAAAATTGTATTTATGGTACCTAAAATGTTGCCTGTTAGCTTTCCTTCTTCTTGAAGTTTCATTTTTCTTTGCTGTCTGCCATCGACAGATAGAGTGAGTGACAAGTTCACAAGAGATAAATATCAGTCTCCAAACTAAATCAGTCTCCTTTAACCCTTTGAGCACTGCAATTTTTCCAACCAAAAATTATAGTGTGCAACATTTTACCAATTTTGTCAATTTTTCTGTAATTTTTTGACAATTCTGGACCAAATGAACATCACCTTTTATTTGCTTCAGATTTTTATCACAATTTTAGCAAAAATTAGAAAAAAATTGACGGGTGTATATTTTGATATAGGAAACAAAAATTGACTTTGGCGCTCAAAGGGTTAAACTAAGTGTGTTTTTCCTGCTCACACAAAACAATAGACACTTTACCCAAAGCTCAAGTATCTATGTTTGTAACATCTTTGTTTGTGACAATGGTATGACCATTCTTGCAGCTATCTTTTAATTACTAATATTTAAATTGATTTTTACATCTTAAAGGAGAGTGTTAGGCGTGTTGACCTAGCAATATCCATAGGCAACACACTGTCTCGTAACTGAATTTCTGCATACAGATGTATGACTTTGCCATTGTGAACAGTCAGGACTGTACCAATGTATGAAAGGGGAGGGTTTACCAAAGTGTAACTTTTGGAGGCAATACTGTATATCTACGATGAAATACTGAGACTTTCTGTCTCTCACTGCAACTACCTCCCTCCCTCCCCAGCTGCTCCCCCTCTCCCCCTTTAGGAGGTGGGAGCAGATGGGGAGGGAATGATGTAATCCCTCCTACTGTATGTATACTAATTGTTTCTTGTTTATTCTGTAAATCTCAATGTGGTTACCGTGTACTTTTTCAAACTGATTAGCCGATATTCTGAATTTCCTTGATCCCGAACGGAATCACCTCAAAACCATTCTCAACTTTTCACAGCCATTGTTCTTCTGAAAAATGTTGGGACAGCAAAAAACACAAGCTCTTTTTATCACAAGTTTTTTCAACTGATGTGACGGTATCAACACAAATGTGCCAGTAGTATTACCAACCCTTCAAATATGACACAAGATTATAGTGTTTCAGTTGACTGTTTGTTCACAGGCAACGGTGCGGATGGACAGAGGAGGACTCCACGCCCTCATGGAAGGGGAGGAGAAGTTTGCGTGGATTAAGATGAGGATTGACAGAATGTGGGAAAGCAAGTGGGTTCCGGCTGCCAAGGCGCTGTCTGCCAAACAAGATTTAACCAAACGGCTGCAGAAGAGGGTGAGTTTGACCTTGATATCAACCTTCAAAGTCATTAAGATAGCATGTCACGGAGCATCACACATCAATAACATAGTTTCTATCCCAGAGCAATACTGATAGAGCAATACTAATATATACATTACCATGACAAGTGAAGTCAAGATGATGTAAGTCTTAGTATCTGCCGTTTTTGTCAAATGTGTTGAATTGCGCATGGATACCATATATATTATGCGTTTGAAACTCTTTGAATTTCAGAGTTATTTTCCATGTGCCATGCTTTGAATGATTCATGTGGAGTTTGACTGTCTTGTGACCCCAGTGTTTTTCCCTCCGGAAGTTTTCAGTCGGTACATGTGAATATGTGCCATTAAGCAGTTAATAATGTTGTGTTCTGGGAGAATGTGTGCCAAAGTCTGAGGATTCTGATAGGATGCCTGTCTTAGGATCTGATGAGATACCAGCCAGCCCCACAGGCACAGACGGTTCTTCCGACCTGTGGGAGATTCAGACATAATTAGATTGCATAGGAACGATAATGACTTCGTGGGCGATATTCAGAGGAAATATTCTTCTTGTTTCCATTTCATCAGAGTTTCTTTTCACTGGTGGAATATACGATATTACTAATTTTAAATTTTTCATTGAATCTTTTTTTATTCAAAATTGTATTTTTGATCATCCTGAGTTAACAAGTGGGAGTTTAAATGAAACAGCCAAGCAGTATGTTATGTTTGCATGTTATTTCGATGAAAAAGCCAGCAGGCAAAAAGAAAGAAAAATCCAGACATGGTATCATGTTGTGCACCTGATATCAACAACAGAACAGTTTCCGCAAATCCTTCCTAGTTTCAAATCACAAAAGTCACATGCAAAAATCAAAGAGGTAAGCATTATAATACTCTCTACCCGGAACAGAAAGACAAAAGGATATCTGGCAATATTTGTCAGGTATGAATTTTATTGCAAAGCTGACAAAAGTAAACAGGCATATTATAGTGTCTGTCTCCCTCATAGATGGATAATAACCTGCAAGTTTGATTTCTTTTATCTCTGAAGAAACATCAAAGAGCAACTTTTGAAAGGTGTCCTATCGTTGTAAATCCTATCATTGTAAAGGAATGGTGTTGATTAAAATGCACTCATAAATCGTTTTCGGAGAAGTACAGGAAATTAAGAAAGGAAAATAATCTCAGAAGTCTCATCCATTAGGTAGACCAATTATATTCCATTTCTCATGGCGATTGGTTTAATTTAGTCATTGTAAATCAATTTGAAAAACATCAGCATTTCATCAGAATCGCTAAAGAAACTTGATAAACGTGACTTGGGATTTCATTTGTGTTATACACACACGCACAGACACACAGACACTACATATATATATATATATATATATATATATATATATATATATATATATATATATATATATATATATATATATATATATATATATATATATATATATATATATATATATTATATATATATATATATATATTATATATATATAATATATATATATATATTATATCATTGTAGATCAATTTTAAAACAGTTTCATCAGAACGCTCAAAAACTTGTGAAACTGACTGTACAGTTTTGATAGTGTATATACAGATATATATATATATATATATATATATATATATATATATATATATATATATATATATATATATATATATATATATATATATATATATATATATATATATATACATAAATTTTGTGCTATATATACTACATGAGAGCAGAGTTTAAATGAGCATAATACCCTCACTGCTGCTAATTCCATATGAACAGAAAGCTGTGTGGTGTTGTGTCTGAGTAGATTGAATAAAGTATGATGTGTTCTGTGCAGCAGACGTTCACACCTGATATTATTCTTTTGATTTAGCGCAGGTCTATAGATAGATTTGTCACAGTTAAATATAAATACAAGATTTGTCACAGTGAAATTCGCATTTACATTCGCATTTGTATTATAATTTCTAGTGAATGAATAATAAAAAAAAAAAAAAAAAAAAAAATATAAATACAGAGATCAGAAGTAAATTCCTTTGTAGGTGGAAGTGATTGCCACCCATGCTGAGTTATAGAAACTAACTGGCTGCCTTGCTGCAGGGCTCCATTGAAATCTTCACCTTTCCTATATCAGCTTAGATCCATATCATGTTCACGCGCTTATGTATAAGATCAAAGCTTGTCCTCTGGGAATCATGAAAAAATTGATCCTAAATGTCTTTTCTTCATGGAATGTGCATTGGGGAAGTAGGAATGAGTCTGGATTGCTTGTGTAAGTATCAACAGGCGGTCAGAATTTTTGGTGCGTAATTCTTTTTATTTCTGATATCTCCTAAGTGTGCCAGCTGGGACGGATTGATGTGCTGCAGACTCAACAAGTTCCTCTTTGACACAAGAAAATTTTACATATTGCATGTGGCAATATGGGGTTGAAGAAGAGAAATTTCCCAGAATACCAAATTGACCCAAACATTTGAAATGTCAAAGGTCATTTGGCACACTGAGTCCCTGTGGTAAATGTCCTGATTATGTCACAGTCCCTGATTATGTCAATGCCAGCTCATTTCTGTCCATCAACAAGTTTTAATCTGTTGTTTCAATTATGAGGATTATATTTCTGTTGCAGTATATTGAAACTGTTTTTGAAATCTTAGTCCATAATATGTTCCGCTAGTATTTTGTATAATCTGTATGTTGAGAGGTTACATGTAGAATTTAATACGAAAACATTTTAGAAAGATCTGGCTACTGTATGGACATTGCTCCAGGTATTTCCACGTCTGATGTTTTCCTGGACTGAATGTGAAGTACTTTGTTTTGTTCCTTGAGAACAGATCTTATGGCAACTGATCTGTGAAAAATACGGAGGTTAGGGGTCAGTGTAATCAGATTTCTTGCAGACAAAAAAATAGTATTTTAACAAATACTGTAGTATTGGTGGTTTCCAAAAAGTTTTTGAAAATGTCATCACATGTTGCAAAATTGTGAAATTATCGCTCTGTACCATTTTACTGTCTCATCTACCGGTACTACCCCAAGCGTGTTTCCATGGCAACCATCAGGCCCAATCAAGAACCTGTGTGAATACGTATCCACTCTGTGAATGGGTCTTTTGGTCTCGTCGGCAAAGAGAAAGATATATCACATCAAAGGAGAAACAGCTGCCGACATGTTACCATAACACTTGCATGTTTTCCCGTCTGATCAGCAGTCAGGTAGAACAATTTTGCCGCAAAGCAGAGGACGTTAGACATCCATTGAAGACTGTCTATGCTTCCCACTTGTAACTCATCCCATTAAAAGGCAATGTGACTTCCATGTTGTCTGTTGCTCTAGGAAGTCGATCACCTTGATTGGATGAACCGTAAAGACCCTATTAATTTAACCTGTCTATTAATTCGACCACCCTATTTTTTTCTCAAAATTTAATTTTATTTTACCCCTATCAATTCGACCACAGATGGAAATTGGGACTTTCTGAATCACTAATAATTCAACCAACCAATCATGACAAGCTGTTTTGAACATTTTATTTTCAATGAAATACACAGAGCAATACAATGTATAGCACAGAATGTCTAAGTCGGGAAAGTCACCCTTATATTTTTCAATCATCGAAGATGGTAAGCATATCACTTATGAACCGTCAAAAAGGTGAAATGCCTTATAATTTGACCACTAAAATTATTTTTGCTTTGTTAATTTTCTAATAATTCAACTATTTAAATTCATAATTATTTTTTTTTTGCTGAATTGATAGGGTTTTTACGGTACTTTGCATTGTGACATGTCTTCTCCCCAGTTATCCTTTATGACCTAAATGTTGCTGTTGCAATTTTGGTTGAAAAAAAATATGTTTCGACCTAGAATGAGTATTTTTAAAACTACTCAGTGAGCCGGACTGAAATAGAGAATGCAAAAAATACTGCAATATTAAAATATTTTAATATGAACTGAAAAAAATTACAAACAAAGATTTTGTTAAATTTTCAGAAATGATAAAAGTTATTTGTATCAGAGTGTCGCAGTGAAACAAGCCAAGCAGTGTTAAGTCAAGCAGTGTTAACTAGAGTGTCACTGATATTAGGAATGTTGGAGGTGAATCCCCATAAATCTGTGCCCTCCTCTTTTCTCTTCTGAACAAAGGCTAATTTTGCCCCTCTTTGCCCCATCTAAGTACAAGGATGACATGAGCAAATGTCAATCAGAGTACTCCGTACTGCTGCTCTTAAATTTCCCCAATATTTCTGAGTTGACAGGTTTGATTAGACAACTAAAAACAGTTAGTGTTTTGTCAAGTTTTACTGTAAATGATTGAAGTTTATATATTGGAGTCTGTAACATGGACTTGAGACAAATCTTTGCTGTGAAAACCCAGTGAGGTGGTTTTAATTAGCCCATGGGTCAGGAATGCTTATCTCAAGGCTAACAACGGAAGCGTTGTGACTTGTTTTCAATGTCCCCCGAAGCCTTTGATGCTTTCTTCATCTTCAATATCTTGTTCACTGGCTTGGAAGGTGTGAAATGAAGTACTTTCGTGCAGATTGAAAATGGTTGTGTCATATAAGGGTCAAAGGTGAAAATTCCCAGTACTGGTCAAGAGAGCCAGCTAGACCCTTCCTTCATCAAAGAATGATTTTGTTTGAAAATTGTGTTGCGTTACCCCAGGACATGGCAAAAAATTGTATTTTTAAATTTGAAAGGGGAATTTTACCATTAATGGGAAATTTAGATCAGGATTTCGTGACCTCTAGGTGATTTCTCCAAACCAAAGAGAACACTTAGTACACAAGTCCACAAGCAGCAACATTTTATACACTTTCAATTCTTCAAAGCCACTCTCTGATGAATTGTTGAAATGCTGAATTTTTCAAGATGACATGAATGTGTACTCGGTGTGTACCGTGTACCTAGTATGATGATGTGTTGTCCTTATTTCATGTTACAGTGTAGCTGTTTAACATGTACAGTTAACACAGTGATATTGTTCCCATTTGAAAAGTTGGATGTCGACCGATTGGTACAAAATGACAGGATGGAGTCCCAGACTTGAGTTCCCTGTCCAAAAGCTACAGCGCAAAATGTGCATTTGATCAAAACAGTAGCAACTTCAGAAAGAAGAATTGCAATGTGAGGAAGTGAGTCTGTCACAAAAACAGCCTGGAGTAGAAATTTTACCCAAAGAAGAGCTGCTTCCCTTTGTATTGAGAGCTGTAATTTTTCCCACTAAAATTTCAGTATAACATTTTACTAAGTGTTATGAATTTTTCTGTAAGTTACTGATAATTTTGGACCAAATGAACACAACCTTGCAACGGCTAAAATTTTTGACCAAAATTTTGGGACAAAGCTGAGAAAAATTGTCTAAATCTGAAAAAAGTTGATGGCTATGTTATATTCTGTAAAGGCAACAAAAGTTGACTTTGGCACTCAAAGGGTTAAAAAAGAAAACATACATTGTTATGTTTACGGTACATGACATTGTTTTGGCAGTGAGGGAATAAATAACAATAATTAGACCGAAAATATGTAATTATGAGGCAAATTCTCTAATGAAATCTTGTTTTTAATCCCTCTGTCATAAAGAGTTTGTCCCAGGCTTTCATACCAGACAGAGGATTAAAGCCATCCTCATGCACACAGCAAAAAATCACAGCGATTTGCATTAATTTTAAAACGGACTGATGTAGGTCTTAGTAAACTGCACCCGCCACGTTAGTAATGATTGTCTTGTTTACTGCCACCTCACACAGCCAGCAGGCATATCTTCAGCAATCATCGGATCATTAGCAGCGTGTCGTCTGTTTGTAAAGTTTAAATGAATTATGAAGGAATAGCCTACACAGGTGTTCTGACCTGTTCAACAAATATGTCAGCTTGCGTTGGGTTTTTACGTGTCAATGTACATATATCAGCTGATTGCACACAGCTGCCACATCTTCACCTAGATATTACTTCCTCGAAGCTCTCTCCAATAAATGCATCATTAACTATTTCCGGGACTAGAACGCTAACCATTTCTCGAACGAAAACTGCTTCCTCAAATCGCAAAGTAGGTTCGTTAAACCTAAGTATTCAGCCACGAGGCCATTCATCTTCCATGTTGTGCTCAGTGAAGTTAGTCCTCATTAAAATCAATGATCTGTGGGCAGTTTCTTCAGAAATTCTGACGGTACATCTCTGAACAGTGAGGTTTCCGTTACTAAGGCAGGTTAGGGGCTAAACCAATATTTGACACCCTTAAAAAAATTCTGTGCCATTATTTACGACATTTTTTCTACTTCTGCCATCGTGTATAGCTAGCCTCCCATTGATTGATGTTTACGCTGTAGGCTTCTTCACTTCAAACTTTCATACTCCTTAAGTCTCTACAGATGAAATCCTCAAGAGATGTAGGGATTAAGGCTCTAAGTACATGTCGAGAAACACTTCCCAGACGTGCTTGAAATAATGTCACTGAAATTTAGGACAAGGACTGATGTTCTATGTTACGCAAATGCATACCGTGTTTTCTCTATGATGTGATCCAAAATTACCATTTTCTTTGAAATTTTCAACTTGCATATCCGGAGCCATTACTCAGCAACATCAGGACTGATTTTCTTCAAAGGGCTAAAATTTTTGTTCAAGAGACTGCACTGTGCTGTACAAGTACATGTAAATTTGTTTTGCAATACAGTCCAGTATGGCTGACATGCGTTTCCCTAGGACCAGTGTAAAGATTAAGGTAAACATGCAGAGGAGTAAGTAGTACAGGTAGTACCTTCTCCGTGACATTTAAAAGTGTGTAAAGGCAAGAGTATTACAATTCACTGATCAGAACATGCACACACACGATTTCAGTGGTCCAAAATGTCAGACAGCTGCGTTATTTGCTCACCCAAGCATAATAAAATGTGAAACCAGTCATGAAAGTGGTAGGATTCCACCCCTTCATCTTGCTGACAAATTTGTTTTCCAAGTAGATGCTTCTTTGGCAAGAAACGTGCCGTCTTGCAAAAAGTTCTCACCTATGAAGGACGCAGTACTAACCCTATAAGGCAAAACAACCTTAGTTTGTCTCAAAGAAGTGCCCCCCATGTAGCTGTCAGTTGGTCTTCCTCTTTCACAAGTCTGAAAGTAAGTCTTATTGAAGCATCCCCAAGAATTAATCTCTCACACTGTGTACATCTTCACCTTTCAGGCTGAGTTGAAATGCCGTCCTCTTGTCTATTATTAATAGATGTGTACATTCCTCAAGAATGTACTGCTATGTAGCTGATATTATTTGTATCTGGCTAATGAAGCCAACCAGATACTTTGTCGTTACACCCCTGTAACCCAGGTGCATACGGTACATGTATGAAATTCTGATTGTGGGTCTGTGTGTTAATATGAAATGCTGGCCAAACATTGCTCTTTGATTCCAATAGGGATACAATGTGAACGCACATGCACGCTTGTGTGCATGCACCCTATTGAGCATATTGTAGGCCTGATGCGAAGCATTACATGTATAGTCTTGTTGTTTCTATGTTTTTTTCAGGCAATACCACTTTGAATTGTGGTACTTTTTGAATATTTTACACAGTTTGCATCTGTACTCACAAATATTTTTATAATCTGTGAATGGGCAGAAAGGCAAATTTTACAATGGCTTGTGTATGGTGATACATGCGATCTGGCATTGAATTCTATGCCAGTACTGAGGAAAATCTGATATTGCCCCGTACAGCTACAGTACGGGCTCTATCTGTATGTAATCACAGCTGTCACAGACAACCTGTAGAAATTGGCACAAATGGAAAATTATCACACCGTAATTAATGGTCTAATAGTCTACCACAAGATAGCAAAATGGCCATCAATTATGTTTGTTTGTTGGTTTTTTGTTACCTTCAGATATTGATACACTAGGCTTATTGATTACAGTATCAACGTTCAAGATTATAGCAAAACAAACATCATTAATGTGTGTGTTGGTTATTGTTTTCTTGTTTCCACTAGATATTAATCCATCTGGGGCTACTTACCAAAGAGTCTGGTTTCAAGATAGCGGAGACAGCGTTCAGCGGGGTCCCTAGGGGAGCTTGTCCAGTGGAGTGACATCATCGCTGCTCTCTACATCCTGGGCCATGACATCAAAATAACTACGAGCACAGAGGTTCTCAAAACGTGAGTGCACAGTGGAACAGAAATGCGCAGAATGCTGTGAAAAATAAATACCACAATTGCTTGACACTGTGCAAGGCATGAAGAAAGTATTTTTGCAGAATATAAACCCTGTATTACGTAGTGAATGAAACCTCCATGTACATCAGCTTAAGGTAGAATGCACCTTAAGGATAGATATTTGGACTCTCAAATTTTTAGAATTCTTTCCTGATCTACCTCGTGGAGGCTCATTTAAAGCTCTGTGAATGAGAAACATTTTCAGTGGCTTAGTTTTCGAAAATAGAAAATTTCATTTTTCCCAATAGAGTAAACACAGGAATGGCAGCCATTTTGAATTTCAAATATCAGTAAATATTGGGTAATTTGTTTCTCCAGTGCCAAACTTTGCACGGTGGCCCCTGATTTTTATTCTTGATTTGGCAAGAGAATGGTTGAAAGTTTAATTGAGGAAAGTTTAAGCAAAAGTTTTTAAGTCTTTCACTTTCGAGGTGCAAACTACCGTAAGAGTACCAGCCTGTCAGAAAATTCTGTTGAAAGTTTATTCAGAATGTAACAGTGACTCTGATTGGTGAAAATGACACAACTTGCAGTTTCTGTTTGATAGCTGCCCAATCTGATGAAAGCATTGCAAATATTATCTCTTGTCTACAGGGACAGACTATGATCAAGCACTCAAACTGAAGTATGCTTTTTTTTTTTCACTCCTCAGATATATGAGATCCAAAGGAGTTAGCAATAAAAACTGTCCAGTTTCAGGGGTTCGACCCATTGACCTCATTTACATAGACATTGTTGGATTGAAGCAATTTAAGAAAGTTTCAGGACCGTTGTGGAATCAGTTCAGGTATGTGCAGTATTTTCACTCTCCAATAATTCACTTTGCACTCACTTTGTGGAAACTCTACTTATCTTGTCTCTCTGAGGCTTAACCCTTTCACCCCAGTTCCCTGTATACAGGTCCAACTTTACCATAGAAAACAATGGATTTGGGACAAACCACTGTGGTGAAAGGGTTAATGGGGTTTGATTTCTGTATTCATCAAATTGCTTTCCAGATTTCAAGATGTTATCATCGCGTCTACCCGCTTATCAGAATGTTGTGGCTCAAATTTGTTGTTTTCAGTGGCAAAGTTCAACCTGTGTTCTGGATAATTGGATGAAAGGGTGGAAATTTTGATGATCTCCGAGGGATTCCAACTTGTCATCAAAAAGACAGATTAGGAATGGTTGAAACATGAGTGAAGTGTCCCAATTCGCTCAGATTTTTCGCTTTTCCAGACAGTAACACAAATATCCATTGCATTCACAGCGGGTAATACTAACATCAGTAACCTTCTGTGAAACACCACCTCCAGGATGTAGTTAACGAGCAGTTACCATGGAAACCACTTTTTTTTTTCATTTCAGCTGTATGTTGAGGGTGATAGACACATTTGGCACAGAGCCAGCATTTAACCTGGACACCTATGCCAAGAAAGCTGGTACAAAATCTGTCTGGGGAAAATGGGGTCTGAATCCGCTCCAGTTCATGACTATGTTTCGTAAGTATATCCTTGATAACTGTTTTGGAACACTTGGGTGTTACTTTTCTGTCACAGAAAGGAGATTTTATTTTTCTGTCATTTGAAAGTACATTTTATTGGATTTTTCAGCCGATTATGCCAGCAGATGGTAGTTGAAATAACATTAAGATGTAACACTTTTTTGTTTAAAGTTTTGATGATCAAGAAGTGTGGTTTAACCCTTTGAGTGCTGTAATTTTTTCCCACCAAAATTTGAGTACAACATTTTACAAATTTCTATGAATTTTTCTGTAATTGTTTGATAATTTTGGAGCAAATGGACATGAAATTTCATTGGCTACAGTTTTTTATCAAAATTTTGGCAAAAATGTGCAAAAAAATTGACTGGCGTACATTTTATAAAGGCGACAAAAATTGACTTTGGCGTTTAAAGGGTTAAGGTAGAAGACTGCACATAAGTAGTGTAGTGTCTGCCAATTCCATTGACTTACATATGTAGAAATAGAAGAACTTGTCATTGTAATATTGTCATGTTGTAATATTATCATTTTCTTTTCACTTTTACAAAATGACTTGGAATGAGAAGCCATGCTTAGAAGCATATTCAAAAAGTGGTGTGCCACCACACTGTATTGCAAGACAAAATAGCACGGTTGTTTCTCGGCTCAAATACGAAGCTGTGAAAAAAGTGCTGACTCAGCAGTCTTTTCACAAGCACTGTCTTCATCGCTTGATCAGAAAGCCAGTCATTTCTTCATACACTTTCAGAGTCATACGCCAGGAGCATTTGCGGAAAAAAATACACAGAAAAGAAATGGCAATGCTTCGCCTTTCTTTACAGTTGAAATTTTTCATATATGTGTTGGCTGCATAAAGGGATATACTGCATTTCAAAAGAATGTATCCCAAACAATAACACAGGAACAATACCTTTTGCCCCATCAAGTTTCTTATTTACTCATGGCTTTCTACACCATCTTTAATCATAATAAAGAAAATGACAATGTGTATGTTTTTTGCATAGTTATGTACCTTTAAGCCCTAGAGCGCCAAAGTCAACTTTTGTTGCCTTTATAAAATATGACATAGCCAGCAACTTTTTCAGATCTAGACAAGTTTTTTCAGATTTTTTCCCAAAATTTTGGTCAAAAATTGCAGCCATTGAAATGTTATATCCTTATGGTCCAAAATTATCAAAAACTTACAGAAAAATTCATAAAGATTAGTAAAATGTTACACTGAAATTTTGGCAGGAAAAATTACAGCACTCAAAGTGTTAATAAGTTGTCGTATTCAGGAATTCAGGAGAAATATATCCACATAGCTTTTCATCCCTTCTCTGTCAGAAACTGGGATTAAATAAATTCACTCAGAAGGGGGATGTGAGCTCCACATAGCATAACACTTTTGTTATTATTATTTTGCCCACATCACCTTGTAATGATTCAGTCTTTGATAATTACCATGTAATTACATTCTCTCATTAGGCTTGTACTCCAGATAATTCCCTAATTTGTTTTTTGTCATTGAGTGCCGTTTAACGCACATTTTCTGTAACGACCCTGAATTTGATGATTGTGGCATAATTACCGAGTAATTTACTCTCAATCATGCCAGCTCACACTCCAGACAATTCCTTTATGGGTTTTGTTGTCGAGAACTCCATGCACAACGCCAGCGACAGGCAAGTTTTGAAGAAAGAGAAGAGTTTGGCTGTAGTGTACGGAAAGAAAGGAGACATGTGGCAGGTAAGTCTGACAAAGCATAGCGTAGTTCTCATCTGGGTTTTTTGAATCAGCAGAACTCGTAGATAGAGGAAAAATTATAAACTTGAAATAAAATTATATCGTGTGTTTAGATATAGAGTTGATTTATTACATAAAAATCTTGTGTTACCATATCAGATTGCCATGTTCTGTCAGTGCCCATATGAGACCACACATTGCGTGACAACAGATTGCTCATTCATGTTGTATCAAAAACATCATAAGCTTAAAATTTTCCAACATCGACATGTCACAATTCAAACCATGGACAGTGGTTCTACTCCAGAATAAAAAAAGATACATGGTGTTCTTAAAACTTAGTACTCCATAGAGATCAAGTGATGGCCATGATAACAAACCCACATGTACAAATGCATGTGGAAATGTATGTTTCTCTGTTGCATGTTTGCACACAGGGGTATGTTTATACCGTGGCCCATTCAAATTCTGGGTTTATCTCATTACGAGGTCAAAGGCTGTGCAAGGGAGATTAATTGTACACCTGTTACACATTGTTCTATATTTGTACTTGTCCAATTAAACACTGCACAAGTCTTTGTTTCTCATTGACTTTACAATCCATGGAGACGGATTGCTTTCTGGTTTAATCTGATGGTGAATATGCCACTTTAACTTAAGTCCGTCAGGTTCTGGTGTAAGGACTGTTCTCTAACATACTAAGAAAAGTTTTATATTCTTCATTTCACATGAATGCAAATTATGTGTTGATTTTTCCCGTTCCCCATCATTCTTTCACTAACCACGACTGATTATCCTTCGAAATAAAATTTTGTATTTTCCTATACCCTTTGTTGTTCAGGGAGCCAGAAAATACCTGGACATAATACATGAAAAGTTTGAGCTCCATGCAACTGTATATGTCAATCGGTCTGGAGATGATATGTTCTTTGTGCCAAACTATGTTATCAATCATGGAATACTCAGCGGTGATAATGTGCAAAGTCTGCTCAGAAGAGCCAAAGTAAGTCATGAAACCATTTTGAAGTTTACTCTTGCAGATACATCACTTTTTTAGCTCGCATTTTCACACACGTAAGCTATTGTCTGATCAGTGTCTGAGTGTGTGTGTGTGTATCTGTCTGTCTGTCTGTCCACCTGTCTGTTGGATTTATATCTTAAAAACGGCATATCAGATTGGCATAAAATCTGTACATAGATTCTGTTTGGGAGCTAACAGCAAGAATTATTTGTGTTTAGAAATCCGATATTTTCAGAATGACAGTATAATATCTTGTGAATCTTGTTAGCTTGAATGTGCCTTACACACATGTATGTAAAGCATTGGGAGCTTTTGGGATCAGTTGACGGGTAGTGATATGTTTGAAGTAATTTTGCATTTTGTTTTGAAATCGCTGTTCATCTCTATTTCTCTTGTATTGTTGAAACGAGTCTTTTGGGTTTTAGACGAAAAACCTTGTGTAGTTGTGTTACAGTTCCCTGTTTCCAAATCAAAATGAGAAGGCTTATTGCGAGGGACAATGGGGTTTATCCAAAGCACAAATATGAAGGGAACAAAACTGGAGTACTGAGGGGCGAGTACATAGTGTGTGCAAAGTGTCTTCAATACATGGGATGTCTTTTCAAGTTTTGATCATCCAACAATGAACAACACTTCTTTTGTTCTTGCAGTTATTTGTTGGTCTCGGCTTCCCGTATGAGGGCCCAGCACCGCTTGAAGCCATTGCAAACGGATGCGTTTTCCTGAATCCAACGTTCGACCCACCATTAAATGCCAAAAATACTGCTTTCTTCAGGGGGAAACCAACCCTCAGAGAGGTAAGAACAAACTTCCCCATGTTATTCTCAAGTTGGTATGATCCATAATCCATTCAGTTTTACTAAAAAATGGAAAGTGAGAACTAAAAAATGAAATTGTTTAATCACAGGTTGACATGTTCTTTGCAAAACATTAGGGGAAGGCTGCATTAACTTGCATGGTACCTGAAACCCGAGTTCTTGCCTGACCAACTCGGGTGACAAACAGAAGACTTTTAATCCCCAAGGTGTGAATGTTCCATTGTTATGTTTATCTAATCCAGCTGGTGCCATTGTAGTGCCATTGTAGGAAAGGCAAGTCTGTGAAATTGATCCTCTAGGGAAGTCGGGTATTCCTAAGTTAATGAAGGTTTCCCGTAATGGACTTTGTAATCCAAAAAGTAAAAAACTATTTTCTTAAGGTAGTAATAGTATGCGCCTCATAATTGAAAGTCTTAAACTTTTGCTTAAACTTTCCTCAAGGAATATTTCAACCATTCTCTTTCATAATCAAGAATGAAAATCAGGGGTCACTGTGCAAATTTTGGTACTAGAGAAACAAATTACCTAAGATTTAGAGATATTTGAAATTCAAAATGGCCGCCATCCCTGTGATAACTCTATGGAGACAAATAAAATTTTCGAATTTAGAAAAACTAAGCGGGTAGAAAGTTTTCTTACATCAAGAGCTTCAAAATGAACCCCCACAAGTGGTAGATCAGAAAAGAATTGTAAAATTTTGAGAGTTTGCATATCTGTCCCCAAGGCGCGATATACCTTAATTAAAGGAACAAAATCATTGGGTTTTGGTCCCATTTCTTTCAACCTTGTTATTGTTATCGTTTGTATCAATATGGAGAGCTGTTTGCCGTTCAATTTGTTGTTCAAACATTTCAATGTGTGTCAATTTCCAAGTATTTTTAGAAGCATATTAATATGAATATCATTCACATTTCTGCATTTAGAAAGTTTCAATTCTAATTGTGTTCATTGAAAGAAAAAAAAATCTAGAGGTAGTCCAATAGAAGGAAGAACAGGTGAAGTCATAGAAAATAACAGACTTTCAGGTGTAAACTAGGATGGCACTTTCTATATAAATAAAGATGCAAAACCTTAACAAACAGCTTCTTCAGACATTCTCAAGATTGTTTGCCAGTTGTTCTAATAAAGCACTTTCAAAGTAAAGCAAAGGTCAGGTATTGCCAGAAGCAATCTGTTTCGTGGATTCTTCGATGTGGCTGGTTGTGTATTTCCTGTTTGGATGTGTTGTGAAATGAGGATACCAGACGACTTCTACGCTGTAGGCAAACTGCAAAACAGCCAAGAATAATGACGCAGACAGCGTCAGCTTTTAACATTTCGTTAGTATCACAGATGCTCACTCTGTGCTTACGCATTGCCCGTCGTGAAATGTCAAAGGGTGGTGCCCAATCAAAATACACCGACTGTTTCTTAAAAAATGTGGTAATGTCATAAAAACCTATTCAGAGCTGTTTGGGCATCTCGATTTTTGTGTCAGTGTTTAGAAATGCTAATCTCTTGCCCAAGGCAAATGCCTTCACCTTGCTGAATGCACATCCACCTGGAGAAACAAGGCACACCATCTGCCATTTCACTGGCTTTTCAATGTCGTTGTTTTCTATTTTCAAGATATCTTTCCTGCCTCAAATCAAAATATCAAATGGAATGTAGATGCTGTTTTATACTGAGTTTACTTTTTCTAACGTGTTCAATGTAAGCCAACAGCATATAAGGTAATACCAAGAAGCAACTTGGAGGAGAGAGTTATTTCAAAGTTTTAAGAGCAATTTAGACATTATGGATGTACATAGTAACATGTATCATGTCTGTATTCACACATGTACATTATATAGGAAGCTGCAAAAGTCTTGTCAAAATTTCCTCTAAATATTCATGTTTTTCACATTCATCTGAAAAGTATAGCGTCACTCATAATCGACTAGGTGAGGAAAAATTAACCTGTTCAACCCCGATTCCCCATAAATGGGTCCACAATCACCATTGATAACAATGGGTTTGGGGCAAACCATGGTGGTGAAGGGGTTAAGTGTACTCACGTGTGCAGAGGGAAATGGATTTTAGTGGTGTAATTTGAAAATCAAAATAACAAGCTGTACGTGGATTTATTTAGTCTTGACATATGTAACAGTTGATGCGTTTTGTACGATCTTTCAGCTCTCCTCACAACACCCTTATGCAGAGCGCTACATAGGGAAACCCTACGTGTACTCAGTCGACATCGATGACTCGGCAGCGCTACGGGATGCCCTGAGTGAAATCCAGGAATCCAGCGACCTCCTGCCGTATCTTCCGTACGAGTTCACCACAGAGGGCATGCTACAGAGACTTAATGAATACATTGAACACCAGGTGAGAAAAGCACTTCTGACTGAAACACCCCTGTGTAACATTTAAAAAAATTATCTTCTCTCCATTGTTTTTTTTTTGCTGAAAGAGAATACGTTCTATTTTTATAGCTTCAAGGGAACTTAGTTTTATAGATATAATGTATCGAAAGGGGACTTTGATGAAGCATTTTAACATCAAAATTTTATTTCTTCAGTTTTACAGTAAAATGTTTCGATAAAATTTTGAACCATTGTTATTTATTCATAGGGAAAGTGCTGTCGCTCAAAATGGCTAGATATGAGAATTTTGTAATTTGCATATTTTGATTAAATAATTTGCATATTGAATATTGTAATTGCATGTACATCTATGATGCAATGGTGATAACATTTGTGTTGCTTTTATGTAGGTGATTTTTGAATTTATACATGACAGGTTAGAGCTCAAAAATTTAGCTGTGAAATTCAGTTTTGTCATGATACATTGATACATGTTACAGTTAAGTTACCTGTCATTAACAAATTCCCTAAGGCAGAATGCGTCTCAAAAGTGAAAGACTTAAATTTTTCTCAAACTTTCCTCAATGAATCTTTCAACCATTCTCTTACCAAATCAAGAAAAAAAATCAGGTGTCCCCGTGCAAAGTGTAGTACCGGATAAACAAATTACTTCACATATACAGATTTTAATTCAAAATGGCCGCCATCCATTCCTGTGTTAATTCTATGGGACCAAAGAAAATTTTAGATTCTCAAAAGACTGAGATTGTGACAATTTTTCTTAACCCAAGCGCTTTAAATGAGTTCCATGTGGTAGATTGGAAAAGAAAGGTGAAAATTTGAGAGTCTGAATATCTTTCCCTAAGACACATTCTATCACTCAGGGATTCATACATAATCAAGACCAGGGCATATTCTCTGTTACTACAAATACTGCTGTCTTCTAAATACATCATGTGTATACATCACAGAATTTCTGCAAAGAGAATACTGTGCAATGGCCGCCGTTGAGTGCACTGCAGGTGAAGATCTCATCGCTGGATCAGTCATGCAAAGACGTCTGCATGGAGAATGACCTTGTATGTGAACCCACATTCTTCAAAGATATTAACTCAGTGGAGGTCATACAAAGGTGGGTGAAAGGTCAAGTTTATTAATGTGCTTGCCATTTATTTAGTGTTTTATATAGGGCACAAAAATCATATTTATTTTTATTTCTGTCAGGTTGATGTCACATTGATGTGTATGTCATATTTGTAAATTTGTTTTGAAATATTTGCTATAAAAGCCGCTTCTCAAGTTTTCAATTATCCAACACTGGAGGGCACTGTTTGTACTGCCTTCCTTGCCATGGATACAGGTTGCACATAGCGCAGTTCCATAGGATTCCACACGAGAAATTGCACTGCAACGCCAGACAAAAAAAACTATTTGTCTAGAGGTCACAAACAAAGTCATCTGTATGCATTCAACAAAATGGCAATTTTTAACGCTTTTGCAGTTCTGTACCATCGTCATTTTGTACATTGAGTGACTTTACGCCAGTATTCCATGTTTTCTTGATATCACAAAAAGATAAAAAACGAGCGATTTCTTCCCTTTAATTTATAAATCACTCATGGGTGTTTTTGACTTTTCTCTCTAGGGAAGGCAAGATGACGTGTGTGGATCACGTTGCAGTGGAAGACATTTATGTTCCATCATTTACACAGGACAAGCATTGCTTGCAACAGCAACACAGACTCTTATTCAGCTGTGCTGGCGGTCACAAGAACCAGTACCGAGTGTGTCCCTGCAGAGACTACATCAAAGGACAGGTAGCCCTCTGCAAGGATTGCGTCTAGATTCACCATGTGTCCCTCTCGGCGGGAAAAATTAGACCGGGCTGAAAAAGTACAGGTTACAGTTTCACTGCCGTAATTGTTAGAGTTGAAAGAGGGGGAGGGGGTTTAGATCTCTCAGGTCACCCTCTGAAGAAATGAATAACCCCCAACCCTTCTGATGGACACTTATGCAGTGTGTGCATCATATCAAGGAAAGTATTGTGTAGCCCTGACTGATCCGGTAACTAACCGCAGTACATCTTCGGCTGTGTACTTCTGGGTCAGCTGGTGCTTATTTTTGCCGTACACGTTCAGAAAGACAGCGATGGTACTTTTAACTCATCGAGAAAAAAATCAAACTCAAAAAAGTGGAAACCAAATGAAAGAAAGGGAGAAAGAAAAGGAGAAGTAAAGGTGTTCCTGTATTCCTTGGGAGTAATAATGGCAGCTGTGATGGAAGGAGAGTGGAAATGCAGACTCTGAACAACCCGGAAAAATATCACTTTTCTCCAGATTGCGATTTTCTTTTAAAAAAAAAGACCTAAAGTGCACAGATATAGTAAATCTGTGTATGGTATATTTCTCTCCATTATGTCCTTTCGTTATTGCTCACCCTTTCACCGTTTTCTCTTTAGTTCAACCTTGTCCTTGCCTGTATGCACAGTCAGACCTTTGTACTTGAAATAGGGGTGAAGGAGGGTTGATAACGTCCATGACTAGGAAATATTTATACAACCTAATTGTGCTCTGTGGCCATGATGTCAGACCGATTCACTTTGAAATGGGAGGTTTAGAAACTGCAAACTGTTCCAAAATGAATTTATTTTCAGTATCAAAGTCTAATACTCGTTGTATCCCCAAAAAAGTTACTCTTCCCATTCTCGGTGTTGTTCTCATTGCCGTCTGACATTTTCAGGCCCTGCATGCAGATTCTCTGTTAGTTATGGTTTCTGTGGTGGAAAATATTTAGGAGTTTCAAGAGGGTACTTTACCAGGTGTGGTATTTCAATGTTATCCTCTCATTGCCTCCGTAAGTTATTCAGGATTTATCAAAATAGATACTTTTTCCGTCAGCGTAATACAGAATGATCATAAACAGAAACTGCCATTGTTTTATGATGTAAAAGGAAGGTAGTAGTTTGCGCGGAAGTGAAAAGTATGATTTTATGTGTACTCAAGATTCGATTGTTAAACCTTCCTCTTGTATTAAGAGGAACCCTTACTACAAGGTTTGATGTGTGGGTGCAGAGGAAAAAAAAACTTTGCAATTTACGTACAAGTCCATTCCTTTTTCTGCTAGATCAGATATGGTTTTACTTCTTTGTCTACTTTCTCTTATTTCATCTGTGTTTTTGTTTAGAGTAGCGTACGAGAGTAATTTGTTTTTTTCATTTGAACTCAAATATTTACTGGACAGACCTGTTCTGTCTGCTCAAGATGGCTACCAGTTAGGGATTGCTTGTTTGCTCGTGTCATTTTCCTCGGAGGTAAGTTTGGAAATAATGCCATGTTTGAACTCTGTAAAAGCAACAGCTTGGCTTTTGCAATGATTTGTGTTTGTGAATTTATTTATTGAATCAAATTGTCGGGGATTCAGATCAGTGAGAACTGCTGCTAAGTAATTTGTTTTCTGTTTGCACTTATTTTTTTACTCATGACAGACTTTGAACCGAGATGTGACTTCACAAACTGTTGTACTTGAAACATCACATCGGCAATAATAATGTAAATAGTGTGTGTTTTACAAGTGAGAACAAACTTAGGAGCTCATCCATCCTGCTTGGCTAAACAAGATTCAGTTACATGAAGGGTCTTCAGGGATGGCGGATTCGAAGGTCCTGGAGCTCCCTCACATGTCTGGATCTGTGAGTCAGCCATTCTGCAAGCATAGATGAGACGTGTACATTCATTGTAAAATCCCACAACCATTCAGCATTAATTTGTAAACTTTTCTCAAAATCAAATGCATCTTTGCACGATTGTCCAGCCCAAAGCTACAGTGTATTATACCAGTCAGTGCATAAGTATCTGAACGTGAATCAGAATCTGAATCAAGTTTTCTGCAGTGCATCATTGAAAGCCACTGTTGAGGAAATTGAGGGTGTCTTCAAGAGTGAGCCATTCTGTTTAATCCTTTTTATTGAATCATCTGCTGAGCATTGTGCCAAATCTTCAGGGGTACGTCAACAGAGTGAGCCAAAACTTTCAAGTGATTGAGAAAGCAGTGTCATTATCCAATCCAAAGAAATTTGCTGCCGTCCTGGCAACAAAAAATACACAACGCAAAGAATCTTAGTTATTTGTGTGTCGGCCATCAAGTAGATGTCCTGCAATATCTCTAATAAGCCCTTGTTTTCTCTTCAGTTTAAAATATCTCCTTCAAACTGAAATATATACCCTGAAAGTATTGGACACTGGAGAGACGGTACCCTGAAGAAGCTCTTGCAATTATGTTGCGTGACTTAATTTAACAGTTGTAGAATTTGTGGGCTTTCTGCAGACTTTGCAACCTGAAAGCATCATTACAGCCATTCATGTTGTTTGAAATCCATTGTACCATTTTACTATTGCTTTTCAATGCTGGACACTTTCAAAGCATTTTTGACATATTGTCACTTTATTTAAAACTGCCGGATGTAATGCAATTAAGTGAAGTATGGTGTTCTATATGTTGTCGTACAGACAATGTGACTGTCAGTGGGAGTAGGGGGGAGGTAGTGATTTTTAAAACTGATGGTCATTTGTTCGACCTTTGTTGACCTGCCCGTTTCTATGGTAACGGTCGCAAGCAACCACATTAGCAACCCTACAGCTTGGGAAACGAATAAGATAGCATGTTTGAGGGTCGACGACAATACGAAATCATTTTGGATGTGAAAAAAATTTTTAGCAAATTTTAGTGTGTCATAGGTTTTATTGCTAACACTTGCTGTTGTACTTTTTTGTACACACTGCAAATTCACTGCAGTTGATTATATTACTGAGCCACGGCACACGTCATAATTACATGAGTGAGATAAACGGTATGCATACAGTATTTGTATTTAAGTGTGTACATATCTATTTTTGAAATCGAAAAAATTTTGTATTGAAATTCCAGAGATTTTTATGTTTACAGACTGTCTAATATGTATAGTTGTAATCTGATGAAATCTCAGTATTTTAAAAAGCGAGGGGGGAAACTGTTTTCGCAACACTTATGAACAGTTGAAGCAGTGTATATGGGCAAACAAGAGATTTTACAGTGTGTGTGTTTGGGGGCGCTTGTTGTTAGGCCTTTACTTATTGTTCACTTTTTAACCAGGTACATGACTTATGCTCCGTTGTTTAACGTAACCGTGAGTTATTAATTGTAAATATATGAGCACTTTGTTCGTCCATTCCTACCAAAATAGATTTCATTAACTGTAACTTGTTCAAGAAATGAGAGGACAAGCCGTCTTGGCAAATCTGTTCACTTTGTTTTATTGTTATTTGAGTTGTCAGATGCGAAGCACAAGTTTTATATTATCTTCTTCTTCTCTTCCTATCGAATTTGTAATAAAGAAAGGAGCTGATGTTAAAGTACGTATAGTTTAATGAGCCGTTGATAAACCTGCTTGTCGATCGCAATTCGTCAGTGTCGTACAGTAACTGAAGGTAGTTTGCGCTTAGAAAATTGAAAAATTGCTCAAACCCAAAGTGAACTTTAAATCGTTCCCTTTCGGATCCAAGAATAAAAATATAATGCATGGTTCTTCGTGAAAATTTTGGTACTGGGAATCCAAATTAACTAATATTTACCGAAATTTCAAATTCAAAATGGCTGCCATCTGTGTGTTATGTAGGGAGTGGTAAATTTTTGATTTTCACGAAACAAGTCTGTTAAAGGGTTATTTAGTCCATGAGCTTTAAAATGAGCCCCAACAAGTGGTGAACTGAAACAGTATTGTAAAAGTTTGAGTCAAAACATCTGTCGCCGACCGGAGGCAAATTTTACCTTCAATAGGAACTTACATTTCTGATGTGATGCGATTGGTTAGTATCGATCATGTGACCTGGTGCGGAAGGTACAGTCTTTTATACTCACGCTTGCGCCTCCCACAAATATCGACTGCCTATAGTTTTCGTTCAGCAGTTCTCTGAATTTGTCGCGATAAATGACGTCAACTAGTGAGATGATGTTCTAAACCATCAATACTGCATTTTTGGCAGTTTCCGAAAAGATACGGTGTCTGTAGAAATTTTACCACTTTCTACAGTATTAGGAAGTGATTAATTCGCTGGTGAGACCAGTTTTTTCCCAAAATCTGGACATGGTACGTTGAGGTCGCTCGCTTCATGCGTAGCAGATGTTGGCGAAAGTGATCTTGAGCTACATGGGCGTGTGGATACAGTCGTCGGAACTACGCTCAAAGGTCGTGTGGGACCTATACGATTAATGTAAACGCTGTAGCCAAGATACGATGGCGATTGATGAAAGTTAAAACATTTGTGTCATAATCTACATCGTATAATTTAAATATTGCAGCTATGATGATGAGGTGCATTTAAGATATCGTGCACGAAATATATTTGTAAACAAGAAATTCGCACAGACGCAGCTCCGACGACGGTTTCTCTTTAAAAGTTTCTCTTTAAAAATACCACGTTGACAAGTGTTATACACGTGCTGATTGTGTTGTGCTGTGTCATCAGTATATACCAAATATAAAATTTGACGTTCATTCGTTTGAGTGCATTCGGAAGACATTCAAATCGTGACGATTCGTGACATTATTAAAACTGCTGTTGTTATATTAGCTCATATTTGGTTTTATATATAAATACCAAAAAGAGCTTATATGATGAGTCTGAGTGGCGTCTGTGTCTGTATATTTGTGGGTATGTGCGGATGTATGTCCGTCACACACAAAGGCTCCCATACCGCCAAAGCTACCGTCTCAGTATTTGGTGTACAGGTAGATGTAGGGGTTGAGATGTGAATTTGTTCAAATGAACACATCAGTGTCAAAAATGTGCAAATGAGGTAAGAAAAAGGGAAATTCTGCAAATGTTCATGAGTGGTCGCATGCCAATGGCTGAAACAGGATACTCCACTGACCTCTAGTCATTTCCTGTCATTGTTTATGAACTGTTACATATTAACAGACCTGCTCAAACTAAGGGACAGACCATTAGATCTTGGGAGGGGGTGGCCTCAATGAAATTGTGAACATTTTTTTTTACAACTGTAAATTTCTAAAAAAAATTTTTTCCAAATGAGAAAAGCTGTGCTAATATTTTTTACTAAGTAAATTTTCAGATTTATAATTTTTTTTAGTTAGACGCTGTCTGAGATACAATGTACATCCATATCACTAGCGCAAATAAGATTGCGTGCTGTAACTACTTATGGCCCAGTGATTTATATTGCTGATAGATTTCGCGAAATGTTGCAGATCATCTTTTGACAAGCTGAGAAGCTGTTTGCAAAAAATGTGGTGAAATTTCAATATTTGTGTTTTTGGGACAATTTTTGCCCTTTTTTGATCAAAACATCAATTTCTCTGTAGCAGTATGTCAAACTTCTGTCATTCTTGTTGTTTTTCTGGTTGTACTGTGCAGAAATTATTGTCATAACATCAACGTAGAATTTTCCTGCACTGAACAAATAGAAACAACATTTATTGTTGATCTTTGGTACCCATACTGGTACATGTATGTACCAATTCTGATCAAATGTGAGCGACACCGTATAGTTGCGGTATTTTTTTTGTTTTCACCAGCGTGTATTACGTCCGAGGGAAGTGATAAAGACAAATATATGTTAAAGTTTTTTTTTTAAGCTGACGTGTACTCTCATTCATCTGCTTAAAAGTGCCTTTTATGCTCATTGTGATGTTTGTGAATTATGCACATGTAAGTCACTTATCGATACGGATAAGTGTACTCTCTGACATCCTAGTACTTATCTAACTTACCCGGGTTTCATATTCAAGCCCAACGCATATCCACCACGCGTTGACAATGGTTTGCAAGCTGGAACGGCCGCTGAGTGCTAGTTGCCAATACGTCCACAACGCGCATGACGTCTGCCGTCAGCTATACCGCCATGGCCATGATATGACAGCATTCCACTCTATATGCAGATGTCCATTATACCAAACTACCTATTCCATCTAATACATACCAGAGGACTGATTTATTGTACTGCCAACTCAGAGCTTTTTCTGGAAGGACTTTTCCCGAAGAAGATGTAAATAGTTTCATAGAATGAGCAACGACTCGCACGTAATTCGGCCAATTGAAATCATACATCCTTGTATTTGACCCGTCTCGATACATCCCCAGTTTAATAGCTGTCAGTATAGACAACTGTGCTCTATACTTAGCTGTTGAAGGGAAATGTTGTATCGGGCCCTTTTGACAAAGTGACCCATTGGAGCTACGCTTATGTCGATTGGCATCGATGCCATTTTTGATTGGCAAGTGCTGATTTGAAAGCAATTTACTAAAAGAACACGATTGGAACTAATCTGGGATAATTGGATTTTCATATTTTGCAAATTTCTCAAAAGTGTTGGGGGCCATATAGCTGAATGTTGCAATGTCGCAAATTACTCATAAAAACAAGTGTGTAATAATGCTGAGATAGCATTTGTAGATTAAATCGACATTACTTCATCATCCAATTATCCCAAATTAGTTCCAATCGTGTTAAAGCTAGAATGAGCCCCGGGGACAGATGTTTGGACTTTGAAATTTTCACAATTATTTCATGGTCTACTGCTTGTGACTCATTTTCAAGTTCTTGGAGTAAGTAAAGTTTAGTTTTGTGAAAACAAACCAATAATTTCTTAAGCCATTTTGAATTTCAAACATCAGTAAAATATCTGTTTTTCTAGAACCAAATCTGCACGGTAACCCCTGATTTTTATGCATGCCATGTAATGAGAATGATCGAAAGTTTCGTTGAGGAACGTTTGAGCAATGTGTAAATAGTTCAATTTCGAGGCCCGTTCTACCTTAAAGAGGCACTCCTACTTTGTAACATTTTAAAAACACATTTTCTAATGCAACGGTCGATATTTGACATGGCGACTGCGCGCGGATCGCGAGATATCGATAAAAACATGTCCTCAAAAAAGTTAAAGTTTGAATTCCGTTGGCCCACCTGAATTCAGCTTCCGAACATAGAACGTTCGGCACTGGGGCCATTGTCAACTAAGCTATGGAGTACGAGTCTACGCTGACGCTGCTGTACGCCACAGCAGTACCACTCGCGTCGGTGAGCGGTCATGTCCCATGGGAGAAAGCCGAGTCCTACTGACTCGGCAAAAAAAACGAAAAACAAAGTTTGCTGATTCCACCAGAATTCGCATAGGTGACTAGCACAGATTGGTGCGGTTGATACACAGTATGCATAGTGGCCGCCGCGTGGTATGCGCGCATACCACACGCGGCGGCCGCTATGTATCGAACCACGCGTAACTGTGTGGCAGACGACAAAATGTAGTCATCAGAGGCAACTAATATTTTACACGTAAAAACTGATATCTATGTGGTATTGTTTAAAAATTTAATACAACTGATTGAGAATAATGAAAACGACAAAAACTAAGGAGAAGTTTTAAAAAAGAATTACCAGAGGTAAAGGCATTGATAATGATGTATATAAAGTCATCGCAGTAGGAGGTAAATTAATTGCGTCATTCGAACGTTTTTGGACTCCTTAGAATATCGTCAATCAGCACAACACCACACTTTCGGGGGATTTCGGGTCATAACCAGAAACGATCGTAAAACTTCGGGATGTGAAAAAATACGCTCGGGAAATGACATGTTTTTATCGATATATCGCGATCACAGGCACTCCTTAGCTGGGTAGTCTGCTAAGTAGATCGATTTTCGGATCTATTGATCCAGTAGTCGATATCCCCGCCACTGAAACCTAAATACTCACAAGGTGTGCAACACAAGCACTCAAAAAACACACACCCGATTTGTCAACTGGCCGTGCGCTCGCACTAAACATTCAAAACTACACTCCCATATACCTAGTTGGATCACAAATTTTAACCATCTCCTCGAAAATCACGCCAATGAATGTGTTACTCGCGTCATCTTGAAGGAATCGGCCGTGTTTTGAGACCAAGCGCAGTGAAATGCGGCCTGTAGAACGATCTACCAATATGATGTCATTTTTTCCACTGCTGATTGGTTCAATCTTCCCCCTCCACTGTCTATGGTTCAACTATACTTCACCAGTGACGTCTTGCCATGACCTTTGTTTTGGCCGTTGATTAGCCAATCAGTAGTGGAATAAATAACATCATATGGTAGATCGTTCGGCAGGCCACATTTCACTGCGCTTGGTCTCAAAACACGGCCGATTTCTTCAAGATGATGCGAGTAACACGTTCATCGGCATGATTTTCGAGGAGATGGTTAAATTTGTGATCCAACTAGGCATATGGGAGTGTAGTTCTGAATGTTTTATGTGAGCGCACGGCCAGTTGACAAATCGGGTGGTGTGTTTTTTGAGTGCTTGTGTTGCACACCTTGTGAATATTTAGGTTGCAGTGGCGGGGATATCGACTACGGGTCAATAGATCGATCCGAAAATCGATCTACTTGGCAGACTAACCAGCTAAGGAGCCTGTGATCGCGATCCGTGCGGAGTCGCCACGTCAAATATCGACCGTTGGCATTAAAAAAATGTGTTTTAAAAATGTTACCAAGAGGGAGTGCCTCTTTAAAGGGCCAGTAGCTGACACTTTGATAATTTCTTCACACTATTTTTGTTTTTAATGTCAACTTCAGTTTTCTGTTTTACTTACAAAAGCATATAGGGACACGTAGTTTTCAGCTTTCCAACTCTGTCAGTACATGTGTTCACTGCATTGCTATAGTTGTCAAGTGAATTCTGTGGCTGTAACGTTATCTGTTTACTTTTATCGAGTTCGGTAACCGGAATTCTATTACTAACTGTGGGGGTCCTACCTCGGAGAATCGTAAGACGTCAAAAGTCAGTGTCCAGGTGTTCAGTACGAATTCCAATGGATCCCTAGTCGTCGGGGCTGTATCTGGGTCAGTGGGTACATACCCAGAAAAGTTTCAGAGCAACCTCCAATTTTAGCGCCATCAGAGGAAAGAGGCAGAAGAAAATTTTATATCGGGATTCGTGTTAGCATAAATGAAAGGGCGTTCATCAACTTGACTCGTTAAGTCGGGTTTTAGCCTAGAATTATGATCCCGGGTATCCTATATTTGGTTTCGTGAATATTCAGTCGCAGTCAACCAGCCGATATCGAGACATTCTCACCAGAGGCGTTCTTCATATAAAAATGCCATTCTTATGTATTTTGAATAAATTTCAAGTTCGGAGGGGGAATGCGAAAAGCCGTTTTTCCCGTCCAGTAGTTTTCCCATCTCCTCACTTCCCAGAAGTAACCCTCCCGATTTCCCTGTTTTCCGTTGAAAGAGCTCTTGGAGACCATCTGTAGGGTACCTGGCTTTGTTGTATTCATCGACAAACTCACGAAAACATCGAATCATTGTGCCTGCGCGTCCACTTTGCCTTTTCCAAGTTGGCCATGTAAGGGACCGTTCAGATTTTACGGCCGGGGGGACGGCAAAATCCAGGGGGGGGGGTCATCCTATTTTGGAGTCCGCGACGGAGTGGGGGGGGGGGGGTCATCGCTTTTTCACTGGTAGGAAGGGGGGGTCACCACATTTTCAAAAACATAATACCTACAATAATGTTCACTTTATGCCATGGCCATGATCGACCCTCTTTACCGGCGGCCCACTTCAATAAATTGACTTTATGTAATAGCCCATGAACCTCTACGGGCGGACGCGTTTGGTGGCCCACTCCAATTAGGTTTACTTCATGCAATGGCCATGATCGACCCTCTTAACCGGCGGGCCAACTACAATAAATTGACTTTATGTAATAGCCCATGACCATCTTAACGGCCGGACGCCTTCAGCGGCCCTGTCCAGTACAGTTTACTTTATGCAATGGCCATGATCGGCGGGCCACCTTTGGTGGCCCACTAGAATAAAGTTGACTTTACGTAATGGCCCATGACCCTCTTAACCGGAGGGCTGCCTTTGGCGAACCACTCCAATAAAGTTTACTTTATACAATGTCCATGAACATAAGTTGTCTATGGAAATGAAGTTAAAAGTTGCCTTACAGTCGTCCTATTTAACAGACTTTTGCATGGATGTGGCGGAGAAGTTTGTGCACTGGTATCTCTGCTACACGAATAAAGTGCACCGTGTACCAGAGTTCAAATCCAAACCGTGTGGGTAAATTTGACATATGGGTTTTTGTTATTTTTCAGCGGGGGGGGGCATCAAATTTTTTTGTCTGACAAAAGGGGGAGGTCATCTTTTTTCACGAAAAATGCAGGGGGGTCTATATTTTTTTGCGGCGACAAGATTTTGCCGCCCCCCCCGGCCGTAAAAACTGAACGGTCCCTACCAAAATAGAAATCCAACTTTCCCGCGTTCAAACGAGACTATGGCGCGTAATCAAGGCCAATATTCTAACTCCCAATTTTCAACTATACAACTCGACATTCAACATTCAAACTCCCCATTTTCAACTATACAAAGCGACATTCAACATTCAAACTCCCCATTTTCAACTATACAAAGCGACATTCAACATTCAAACTCCCCATTTTCAACTATACAACTCGACATTCAACATTCAAACTCCCCATTTTCAACTATACAACTCGACATTCAACATTCAAACTCCCCATTTTCAACTATACAAAGCGACATTCAACATTCAAACTCCCCATTTTCAACTATACAACTCGACATTCAACATTCAAACTCCCCATTTTCAACTATACAACTCGACATTCAACATTCAAACTCCCCATTTTCAACTATACAACTCGACATTCAACATTCAAACTCCCCATTTTCAACTATACAAAACGACATTCAACATTCAAACTCCCCATTTTCAACTATACAAAGCGACATTCAACATTCAAACTCCCCATTTTCAACTATACAACTCGACATTCAACATTCAAACTCCCCATTTTCAACTATACAAGCGACATTCACATTCAACTATCGAACTCAACATTTGGGATTGCTATTCCCCATTTTCAACTTTCGAACTCTACATTTTCAACTCTCGAACTCAACATTTAGGATTCGCATTCTCCCTGGGCATCCCTAACTTGCTTCATTGTAGTTACCCACTGTTTTCCTTCTGGGCTATGCTACGTCAGAACGCGTCTATAGATACGTCACATGACGTTTCGGAGTTTTAGAGTTATTCCTATGTGATGTTCTAGAGGGTCCAAAAATATGGACCGGAAACACTTGTGATGCTATCAAGATTTACTGCCGACCTCCGCCATCACTTAGGCCTAATTCGGTCGCTATCATGTCGTCTAATAGCCCTGCGTACGATGCTGTGTGTTCCGCTACAGCTAATCGCCTGGTGAGCGGGGCGATTAGCTGTAGCGGAACACACAGCATCGTACGCAGGGCTAGTCGTCTAATCAAGAGCATGCATGCGTGGCTCGCCATGGCTTATTTTAAAATTAACAACTCGCTTGTTAATTTCCACACTATTACAGCCAAAACACAACTCAAACACTAAACTAGCTGTGCATGGCAGGGCTTAGCCCTGCGTACGATGCTGTGTGTTCCGCTACAGCTAATCGCCTGGTGAGCGTGGCGATTAGCTGTAGCGGAACACACAGCATCGTACGCAGGGCTAGGCAGGGCTGTGTGTTAGGCGTCGGCGTGTGTTACCGGCGTTATACGGCCTCCCACCACATGTAGTGGGAGGCCGTATAACGCCGGTAACACACAGCCCAGTGCAATGCAGAGCTAACACTAAACACACAAAGCACATACAAGACGAGATGGCTGATGTGTGAAGCCACTTTCCCTTTATTACACCGTGACCACTATGTTCAACATCATGTATTTCACCTTGAGCGGCTTGCACTAGCTGGACAATACGCTCACTACACATTCAAATGCCACTTAACTGTGACAAAGTCTAACAAGACTCTCACACCTACGTGACACATCTCCCCGTCTGTCGGGCTGGTCAAGGTCAAGTAGCAGCCTAGACAAACTACCACTGACGTGGTCACTAACGAACCCGGTGTCGTCCAAAATTAACTGCGAGGTCACCATATGTTTGGGACTCCCTAACAAAGTGATAAGTAGTTTCATGTAAAATGACACCGACGATTTTTTAAAGTCGTATTTGACTATATGTATGCTAATTTTGGCTTGTGTTCGCTGGCTAGTGGTCTAGGGGGACCTATGACTTCGATAGTTGAAAATGGGGAATACGAATCCAAAATGTTGAGTTCCATAGTTGAAAATGTGGAGTTCGAAAGTTGAAAATTGGGAGTTCGAAAGTTGAAAATGTCGAGTTGTATAGTTGAAAATGGGGAGTTTGAATGTTGAATGTCGCTTTGTATAGTTGAAAATGGGGAGTTTGAATGTTGAATGTCGCTTTGTATAGTTGAAAATGGGGAGTTTGAATATTGGCCTTGATTACGCGCCATACGCACCTCAAATTTCCCGCTCGTTGCAAACTCGACGATACGATACCACAAGTTGTTAAACCACTTGCCATGAGATGTCGCTTGCGCATAGGCCTATATCCATTTCGCGAACAAGAGTCTTTGGTTACGTACAGCTGCATTTATTCGGATCACACTCTCTCCTTACATTTTTTCTCTTGGTTGGGATGAGCGTAGGATTATGGGCAAGCGGTCTACGCATATGTAAGACCTGCTATAAAGGGTGTTTCCATGGCGACTGCTAGACTAAGTCTATGGCCAGACTGGATGTTACCAAGAACGGTTGCAAATTTCGGCAATCTTAAGTTAACTTCAAGACGTCCTTGCCGTCTAAATTGCGAGCTTCGATTATATAAGCAATAATGTATAATTAATTTCCCAGGATAAAACATCGTCGATTGCAGCTTGTGCCCATGTGCGTGGGTTGATAACACCATTGTTTACTTAAGAAAATATTGTAAGCAAAGAGCGCTCGAAATACAATGATGCAATATAGCAGAAAAGAATTATTTTGCAGTGTATGTTTTATTCAACATAGCTCACGTTCATGGTATATATCCACAAGGGGACACAAAGAATGACACTTGCATGAAAGAAGACATCATATTCTCCGTAGCTTAAAAATAATTTGAACTTTCTTCATTACATATTATAGTTTGAAATGAAGAGCCATTGTACAGAGTTTCCACTGTCCTTTGACCTGTGTAACGTATGCAGGAATGTATGCTTAATCATTACATATAGAGTGGTTTATTTGTGTTTGATACGGAATTATGCTTGCAAAGCAACACATGAAAAGCGACACAACCCGAAAGCTAGATTTCACCCCAAGCTCTTTTGCATTCGTCGACATACTCTTGTGTATGGATAGGCTTTCTTTGCGGACCTTCTAAAAATTCTTTGATCCCTGGTAGAGATGAGACTCTGGCCTTGAATTCCTGAAAATGGAACGGGTAAACCACATTGATTGAACAGTCCGGATGGAGCTTCCTACCTTTGTCTCTATATACTATCTGTCCCTTTCTATTTGCGTGTCTATATTCGCCCTACTGTCTGTCTTTCCCATCAACCTCTCGCCATCTGTCTGTCTGTCTGTCCGTCTGTCTGTCCGTCTGTCTGTCATGCATAAATTTCAAACTAGCACGAGGATCTATGAATGTTGTTCTAATGAATACCAGCGATAAAATCGGGACACCAAGAAAATGTTATAAAATTTAGAATCAAATTGACGGCTACATTTCCCGGGTCTTTATTTTACGCAATTAACCACACCCACGAGATTTTGACCAGTTCACGACATTATGTGTAAAAGCGATAGCGAGTGCACATAATCGAGTGGTATACCCGTTGCTGAGGTGGTTTCTTGCTATTATATCATAATATTAAATTGAAATTCTGGCGTGAAACGCAAAAAGGGATTTTTTTTTCTCTCGCTGAGAGCTCGTGCCAGGTTCCAACCTGCTATCGTGCGAATATGACACGGTTATTTTCACGTTTCGGCCAATCAGATCGCAGTATTTGCGCCATCAATGTACTGGTACGATACAATATCTGATATACCGGATCATCTCACCTGAAGTTTAGGATAGCCATCAAGCGAACCAGGTACATAGTCTTCACAGCTTAATAAAGCCTCTAACAGAGTCAGATCGGCCAGAGAGAGGTCGTCACCGACCAAGTATCCAGATTTACTCTCAGTCAAGATCTGTAAATGGAGGACACAATGAAAAATGCCTGTCACTATATAGGCAAAAAGAAAGCTTTTTAACTGGACACTCTTAATCAGTGAAGCAATATAACTAAAGAGATACCTTCTCATATATCGGCCGATATCTCGGTAGTATTTGCGTTTTAATTTTCTCCATGTTTTTGTCTTCATCCGAAACGAATCCGATCCACAGGAAGTCCATCACAAAGTCTCTAGCGCCTTCATTCAGAATGTCGACTCTGGTGACGAGAAAGACGTGACGATTGAGGTTTGGTGAGCATTATTTATAACTGTAGCTTTCACAACTGAACAAGCAATAGCAGTAGAAGGGTACAGTGTTTTCTCTGTATGTTCACTGAAGGGGGCAATTTTTGCGCAATTCATCAAAATTTGGGGGCAGACTTGACATTTTAGGGGGCAGAAACAACAGCAAATTCACAGGTCACTTCACTAAGCGCTTGGGTCACCATCGCATATGGGCGTATTTGATTGCTGTGTTTTGTGCGCGATTTTCGCGCTGTCAGTAAATTTCAAAGGGCAGAAAATGGCTCGAAATTCGCAATTTGCGCAGTTTCGCAGTCGAGAGAAAACGCTGGGCCCATACTCCTCATGGGGCAAATCGGTGGTTTACTGAGGGTACCTTCCATGGTCAAAAGACTAAAACATACACCCTAAGAGAAGGTTGAGTTGTACTCCAGCTTAGCATGGACCAAGAATTCACCAGCCATACCATGGTAGAACAAAATAATGTTTTTTTAAGAAGGTATTTATTTACCCTTTATTTAGAATAAAATGGAATATGTACAAAATTCTTCAAAGAAAATAAATAGCTACTGATCACAATCGATGCACTCAATAACGGAATATACACGGTGAATTTGATGATGAATTCACTTCAAATTTGTCATCCAACCCC
The DNA here is from genome assembly GCF_041260155.1 of Ptychodera flava. Taxonomy (NCBI): domain Eukaryota; kingdom Metazoa; phylum Hemichordata; class Enteropneusta; family Ptychoderidae; genus Ptychodera; species Ptychodera flava. The sequence goes on along the minus strand of NC_091938.1, from coordinate 25,094,068 downwards.
CCCCCCCCAAAAAAAAAAACCACAACAAGATGACGACAAGCACAATCGGATACAAATATATACTCTGTATGATAAATGTAGAGTTATGCCACTGTGACAGCATAGCATGGGCCCAGAATGCATCAGTCAAGCCATTATAGACGTAGTAATAGTAGAAGCTGAATCAGTTAAGACAAAAATATGTGTTTACAACATCGACAGGGCAGTGAAAGATAAAGATTCGAAAACATACACACAAAAGGTTGAAGGAAAAATTGTGGTAAATCTGAAAAGAACAGGCGGGAAATGACTACAAATCTGTGTCAACGAAGTAGAAGTGATAATAGCAGCAAACTGTACCACCAGTGGTTCGAAGCTTTATTATCTAATTTGATGGGAACACACAAAAGGGTACCTGTCAGGTGGATTACTAAAAGAATACACGTATATCCAATTATCTCGCCGAATAACTTGACGAAGTCAGGCCGTTGAGCCGCGGGAGAAGTGCTTGAAAAGGGACCAGGCGACAATATATGGAAAATTGTGAATTTGAAAGGAATGTAATCGTGTATTTTTGCAACAGCCTGACCCGCACTGTGTGTCGTGTTAGAACTGCAGAGAAATAACCAGCGTTTGATATGGTTGTGAAATTATTTCTGCAATATCTTACGTACTAGAAGCTGCAGATCAGGGATAAAGTCGTCATATTTTGGTATAATTTCTGTAAATTTTATAATAGGTAAGACAGCAGTTACAATGGAAGGAACCCTGAAAAATGCTGTGATCCACATAGCCTTAAAGCCAGAAAATGACAGTGTAATTGGAGGTATCAACTAAGTAGCGCGCCTAGAGACTATAACTGCTCTAGACTTATACACTTCAAACCTGTCCACGGAGCTGCCATAGCATCACTATGGGTATAAGGCTTACATCAGCATTGCCCCAACTTGCAGAAATGTAGTGATCTACAATTTTTATTTGTAAAAGTAACGAAGAACAATGCTGATCGACATGAAGTAAAATAAGGGGAAAGTGGCTCCACACATCGGCTAGCAACTTTATCTGGTGTTTTGTGTTTCATGTTAAGTTCTACGGTCAAATTGTGGATTAACTCAGTGATTAATTCTGCTGTATTATTTTGTGTTTTGAGTTGATTTTTGGTATTCAAAATTAGCCATGGCAAGACGAACCCCGAGTATTTCCTTCATCAGTCGTTTTCAGTATCTTTCCGTTCGGGCTTTCGTACCGAGGTCTTCTGATAACGATCAGTTTGATCTGTTTAACAACCTCTGAGTTGAGGAAACTTGTTCTCCTTAGTTGTGACTTGTTTCATTGTGCATAATTGAGTGTTCCTGTACACTGGCAACACCTTAAGTGTAACTAAGATCGCATCGTTTTTCGAACTCGCATCGTTTCTATTTCTGTAGAAAGTAGATAGAGTTTTCTGTGTGTTACCCGTTTTTTGATGATCGGTATAAGTGTACGATATAAGTATACGTTATACTGTACAAGTGTACTTTTTAGCTAAATACCAAGAGTATTGCGAAAAAGTTCTTAGCTTATTATATTGTGATTTGGTAAAAATAGTTGACCTTATTTTCCTGACATGAAAGCATCCCATGATTCCTATCGTGAGATGAGACGAAAAAAATGTTGCGCCTTTGTTGACTGGATCACCTTAAGTGTAAGGTGAGTGGAGCATCACTGGCTGAAGTGTAACCGCCGACTTCATAAACTCGGTTTAACTCGGTCACATTAGTAATCGCGAAATACGGTTAACGGTTGCTCCAGTTTAGGTACACAGTGGACTGCCGCTGTGACGTAGGAAAAACTGTGTCACCAGGACCTAACCAAACGACTGTGTCACGAAAGGCCACGATCGATGTTTGTCCAACGAATGGTCGAAGTCCACGAGGTTATGGCCTCCTAGTCTATAGTCTCCAGCTAACGGTAATTTGTTCTTAGAAATTAAGCTGATATACATAACCTAAACAAAAAGCTTGATTTGATAAAAGAGATTTTCATTTCTGAAGCCTGCTACCAAACGGCTGAGACAATCCCGTTAAAAGCACTGGAATTTTGACGTGATGACCACGAGGTCAAATTCACGGGGTCACAGCTTTTTTAGACATTACACAAATTCAGACTGCCTAATAACTAACTTGTGAAACGAGACCTTGTTAAAACTCAGAGGGACGCGTTCTGCCTATAATGTTGAATATAATACGGATGGATCTCAGCAATTATTTTGAAAAATGTTGTGCATTACGACATCAAATATTTTTGAGATTTCATCCTGAAGTGTTCCCGGCATTAGCGTTTAACTTGAAAAAAATATGGAAGGGATGGATCAGAACACGTACCGAAAGATAAGACTAGGTTGCCAATTCAAATTTAAAAGATAAAATAATATGGCGGCGCCAAAATTTCGGCGCCAAAATCTCGTCGTAAGCGACAAGTTATTTGAATATTTCTCTCGTGTAACTCAATACATTTGAAAGTACATTTGAAAGTACATGAATTAACAGACAGGCAATGCATAAAGGTTTCCCTATTTCCCTTGATTTCTCCAACAAATGAGCCACGCTCATGCACTAATACACTTGTCATTGTTTCTCAAATCACGTTATTAAAAAAATGTTAGAGTCATAAATACAAGATATGTCGCCTAACTTCGCACCGAAAGTCCGGGAAAAGGACAAGCCTGTTTGAAATGACAAAAACAGTTTCCTTGTAAGGCAATCCAGAAATCATGCCTCTTGTGTTGTTTTTGAAAAGGATAAAAGCTTATCTGAATCAAATTGTTAAATGGTAAGAATCGGGCCATAGCGTCACAGAAATTTCCCAGTTTGAAGTGACCCAAAGTATCGAGATCATTTATCGTGATGATGACACGCGGCCGCCGGTGACTGGCGAGAGGCTTTGCATTTATAAGCTTGCTCGATACTAGTCAAATTTGTACTTTTATTTGATAATGATTGTATCATTATTTTGGACAACTATCTTTGATAATTGCGTCGCGATAAAAGATGAATAATATAAACAAATTTAGTTTTTTCCATTTTTACAAAAAACTGATCGAGTCAAATACATTGATTTCGTAATTTTACAAAAATGATAACTCTATGCAAATTGTAAGTTTTCTCTGATATGTGTACTCTTAACAAACTAATAAACTAGTACTTAACCCCATACAATCATCCAAAGATATTTCAGCACGTGTTTTACGATGATTTATAAGCTTAATGGAGAGTGTCACGTAACTCCAATTAATATAACCAAATCGATTCAAAGGTTCATGTAAGATACATCGCGTTACCTTATTTTGTCTTCAGGTGTCTTCCCGTCAAGCCCATACTTCTTCGCGATGTAGCGAATTATGGCTTTGGTTTGGACCAAAGTCATTCCATCGATTTTAAGCATAGGCAATTGCATGAAGAAAAGTTCTCCATCTAACGGAATGAAATACAATTAATCCTTTGAATGCAAAAGTCAATTTTTGTCACCTTTGCAAAATATGATGCACACGATTTTGATTCAGTTCAACGCAACTTTTTTCAGATTTTTTCCCAAAATATCAATTAAAAACTAAAGCAAATGAAAATTTGTGTCCTTCTGATATTATCAAAAACATACAGCAAAAATCATAAAAATTGGTAAAATTCTCCACTAAAATTTTGGCGAGAAAAATTCAAGCCTTCAAAGGGTTAAAGTCAAGCTGCAGGAAAGTTAAACAAAATTGAAGTTTCCCGGCTGAAAACGTGTGAGTGCTCAGTAATTTTTTTTTATGAAAGTTGCGAATAGACACTTTGTAAATCGCTAAATATCTATTGATCGTAATTACATACAAACGTACCTGCCCGCAGCTTGTCCAGTTGTTCCTTTTTGGTGACCAGCGTTTCTGTGAACTGACAAAAACAAAGTAAAGTCCAGAGAATGAACAAGAATGCGACATGTGAACTGCATTTAAAGAACAAATGGCAGTTTTGCAGAACTGTTATCGTAGTAACTGACCCTCGACTCGATGAAAGAATGAATGCAAAATCTGACACAAAGTCCAGTGTAACAGTAAAAATGTTGTACCTCAGTGTTCTACCTAAAAGTATACACATTTTGACAGGCCATGAGGGTAACGACATACCTTTGTTACTCAAAAGGGTCGCCCAAAATGATGAATACCACGTGACCGTAAATTAACGAATCACATTTGACGAGGTGTGTTACTGTTATATCTAACCGTGCTACCTAGAATCGTAGAAGAACGGTTTGAAAAGTGCTCATTACAAGATTGCAAATGTGTTCAGCGGAAGAAAGATCTGTCGTGATTTCTATTATTGACCCACTCATCTATTTTTTTGTTTTCATCATCTGCGGCTTCAGCAGCTGTCCTTTTTATGTATTTTGTGTTATGCTTGTTCTGTTTGCAAAATATCCTTTCTTGTTCTGCTAATGAAACAATAGGGCGTCCAACTCATCAATATGGCACGTGGTAAATTTTAGATGTGCAATATCCAGTACAGTTGTCGACTACTAAATTCAGTTGAATAGAATAATTTTTCCATTTGTTCGAAATGTATTGGGTTTGCAATGGTAATACATTGTATTTCGGCATTCTTTTGGGAGAAGAAGAAAGCGAATTAGTTTCTTTGGAACAAAACACGATGAGCAAAACTCAAACCATAGACCCTGGGTCCAGGGTCTATGTCCGCATGTCACTTTAAATTTTGCTGAGTTATTCAACCTTGCATCCCTTGGCTGAGTGACGTTTTACAGGTGGTAAGTGTACTTGTAGAAAATTAGTTTTTATTATATTTCTTCATAAATATAAAGTTGAGTGTGATTAGCGGAAACCAAAACATAGATTTAGCGTCAGTTACAGCCATTGTCACCAATTTTGCTGAGTCATTCAAACTTACATCCCTCACTAAGTGATCTTTTACAGGTAGACACGCTTATGTACAGTAAGTGTATACTTGTGGAACACTACAATGTTCTACAAGTATACACGCTTATGTACAGCAAGTGTATACTTGTAGAACACTACAATGTTCTACAAGTATACACGCTTATGTACAGTAAGTGTATACTTGTAGAACATTACGCTTGTACTGTATCTTCTTCATGAAATATGAAGTTGAGTGTGATTAATCAGTGGACACCAGAACACAAATCTGCTGGAAAACGTGGGCGATTACATTTTTAGAACAACGACGCCACTCAGACCGTAACATATCATGTTTACCAAACAATAATACTTTCAAACCTACGTCCTAGCTTCTTGTCCTTTTACAGTAAGGGAGGAGGGGGTTGTCGGAACTGTGCCCGTACGTACGATGTGCATTATGACAAACATAACTTTATCAGTCGTCAAGGTACGTTTGATACAGTGCTCACATCGGTCGTATGGGTCCCACACAACTTTTGAGCCCAGTTCCGACGACCCCCTCGTTTAAAAAAATAAGGACAACAAGACGTCATTTGTCAGTGTCTGCCTGTGTGTGCTCGTTCCCTCGTACTTTAAAACTAGAAAAGTGACGTACTTTGAGTCCAGCAGCGGCCAAAATTATACGAATAGACTCGCCGTATCCTCTTCCGTTGAAATAAGTAAGGTGTGGATTTTCAGCGGTTGCCATTTTACATTAAGGTATTAGTGCCGAGGGTTTTGTCTTCGTTCGCAGACTTGAGTTTCACGCGAAATGTTACCTGGAGACAAGAAAGTGCAATCAAACGGACACCGAAGAATAAGTGGCGATGTTAACTATTGACTGTTTCGAGCACAGGTGCTTGCAGTGTTGCCAGGATAGTCGAGTCACAGACTGTAAAGTATCTGTCCACGACTGTGGTCGATCAAAGGCCCGGGGACGAAGCGTAGGCCGTAAACCGAACTTCCATGAGGTTCGGCCATTGACCTGACACTTTGATCCCTTTGATCGGCTATCCAGGCAACGCTGCTAGGACTGACTGCGGACATCAATAATGTTACTGCTGTGTGGATCATGATCAGAGATGGCATCACGATTGGTAACGGCAGCTTTCTTTCACATTGTACATGTCGACTTCATGCAACATGATGCTCCAAGAATGAAATACACAGATATGGCATAGAGAGAGGCCCTGGACTGGAGCTTTGAGGCTTCAACCTATGAAATTGGGTCACGCGAGTCCCTTCCATGGTCAAGCCACAGAACAAGGGCAGGTATATACTCTACCTGTTCGAAGGACAGATAGCTAGAGTGAAGCTGCTGAACACCGTGCATCTGTTGGCTACCTGATTCGGACTGAACTCTTGACACGACATGACTTGACTTTAATTCGCTGGGAGGGTATCACCTGACATGACACACGGTCATTCACTGGCTCTTTTGGAGTGTATTGTTGAGAAACACGCAACTGTCGTCTGACATCATGCTTGCGAAATTTTAAATGATTAACATTGCTCAAACAGTGATGGAAAAATCATTATCATTCTGTTCATCGACAGAACAGACACATAATGCTGTACATCCAGTGTGGACCGATCTGTAGCTCAAGGAACGATGTAAATGCCATCAGTTATATACACAGTTACATCAACACATGATTAACGCACCTATTACACAAATTCACTGGTTGACGTAAACTCAAACTTTAAAGGAAGCACAAATCGAGAAGCTCGTGAGAGAGCCCCGAGCCCCAAGTTTTGGTCTCTTCAAAGCACATCTGAGTACATGCAAATGAGACCGGCTGCTATACAGAACTGTACAGTTGATGTACAACACAACGAGGTCACATTTAAATTACAACACACGATAGCAAGGACAGGCCACAGTCATCTGTGATCTATTCCGCTCTGGGTCTATGCGCCCCATAGACGTGTGTACATATGCCTGAGAAGAGTGTGTACATATGCCTGAGAAGGAGAAAGTTCTTCTCAGGCATATGTACACAAGTCTATTGGGCGCACAGACGCAAAGCGGAATAGACCACAGGTGACTGTGGACAGGATCACGATTTGTTGCCGGCCCAAGGGACGGTGCTCATGAGGGTAATATTGATGATGTTTGGGCCGAAGGCAAGGCTGAGCAAATTCAAGACCACATAGCCTCAAAACTGATGACGTCACAAATGCCGTACGCAAAACACAGAAGCCGAGTATTTTGCGGCACTGTCTGACCAAATCTCTAAATCATTTACAAAATTTCCGATTGCCTAGTTTTTGTGTCTGGTGAAGCAAGGTGTAGCAAGCCGCAATTCCTGGCACAAACTGTGCCTCAGCCGACACAAAACAATTTATGAAAGCCAACTTACAGGTTTAAAGGGCTAGTTAGTTCACGGTCCCCAAACACCGTTTGTGGAGGGACCGTGGTTTGTGGAGGGACCGTGTTTTGTGGAGGGACCGTGGTTAGTTTATGTCTTTGCGGCAATAATTCCGTCTCATTTCGGGTAGACAGTAGCCTTTCTGATGTTTCATTCATCAAATTCGCCGTCATGTACAAATTAACACCGAAAGCAGTGGCTAGATTGACCTCTTTTCAAGACTTCATATGCCGAAATCAACACACTGTCATGTAGGGAACTGGTCAGTTTCTTCGTCCTGGGGGCGATTGATTTGGGAGGGGGTCACCACGGCATATTGTGCAAAAGTTTCGAGACTGTCTGGAAACACCTATCCCCAAGTCCAAGTTTGTTGGTGACGAGGCCACTGCTGATGTGAGAGACTGTGAATGCACAACCGGATGAAGAGATGAGTGCTGGTGCCAGTACGTGGACCTTTCTCAAGATATATTAGCATACAATTTAGTAAAATGCTGTACTTTATTCGCTTTGTCAATTGCCGCAACTTTTGTAATGAAAATTTTTTTACATCACTAACGATTGTTGTTCACATCTTCATTTCCTATGGCAAAGAAATATTACATTTCTCACATACAGAACTACAGGCAGCTGTGAGGAAAACTTGAGTTATTTGAAGGCACGTTCACTGCTTTTATGCTAAGAGTCGACCCTCTTCCTGTTTTTTACTGTTTGGAAAGACTGCCGAGGCAGTGCTGTGACCGCGCATCAAGGTACTGTGCAATGCTATGCTACACTGTGACAGCTGACTATATTTCTGAGGGTCTGTACTACAACTGCGTGAATTTGGCATAAATGCTGATAATCACGATCATTCAGGACTCCATTCCAGTAGAGCACTTTGAAAGTATACAATAATGACAGGAATATTAATATTTTATCAACAGTATTCATAAATCAGAAATTTATTAAATGTTTACACTCTTGCTGTGACTAATAACGCCTGATGGCCCTTTGAGCAGACGCATCATTGTACAATCGGCTCTTATAACGCAGTTTGTATTTTCAGAATGCCTATAGTCCGAAAGAAAGTCTGCAGTTCGACCTAGGATCAAGGGTAATGTTAGCTACTTGCTACTCTTTCGTGTAATTACTGACCAAACTTCAGAAACTATCGCAAATTTGCTAAAACTAGAAAAGACCAAAAACTTCCTTGCACTCTGCGACAAATTCTGGTGTAGCAGTCGGTTTTCTCTGAGGACCTTCTAAAAATGCCTTGATTCTGGGTACGGAAGACACTCTGTCCTTGAATTCCTGACAAACGAGAATAGTGCAATAGACCTTGATGTTATATGTAGTGAATGTGAATTTTATAAGACAGGGACAGAAACACATACACACTGCTGTCTCTGTCAGTCTGTCTGTCTATCTGTTTGTATACTCTGTCTCTGTCTATCTCTGTTTGTCTGTGTGTCTGTCTCTGTCGACGTCTCTCTCGTCTCTCTGTTCTCTTTCCCGTCTCCGTCTGTCTGTCCGTCTCTGCCTGTCTGTCTGTCGTCTGTCTGTTCTGTCTCTCTGTCTCTGTCTCTCTCTGTCTCTCTCTTTGTCTGTCTGTCTGTCTGCTGTCTGTCTGTCTGTCTGTCTGTGTCTGTCTGTCTGTCTGTCTGTCTGTCTGTCTCTCTCTCTCTCTCTCTCTCTGTCTCTCTGTCTGTCTGTCTGTCTGTCTGTCTCGCTCTCTCTCTCTCTGTCTCTCTCTCTCTCCCCCACGCTCGCGTTTCTGCAGACTTACATCTTGCCAGTTAACTTACCATGACCTATACTATACTATCACGAAATCAACTCAAACGAACGCACTTCATTACTTCATCGCTCGAAGATCCACACCGCCACCTCGAATCAAATTAACCATTGCATTCTCCTTATCTTGATTTTCTCATATACCGGATCACCTCACCTGGAGATTAGGAAAGCCATCGAGTGAACCTGGAACATATTCTTCGGCGCTTAATAAAGCCTCTAACAGAGCCAGATCGGCCCGTGTAAGGCCGTCGCCGACCAAGTAACCTGACGCACTCTCAGTCAAGACCTACGAAAGGAATTATATTCTACGCTCAACACAGGTATCGCAAAAGGACAAGTGACTTTCGTAAGCAAACGTGGAAGGGCTTAACAAACATAATGATTATACATACCTTCTCAAATATAGGCCGATATCTTGGAAGGGTCTTGGTTTTAATTTTCTCCACGTGTGGATCCTTATCCGGAATGAATCCAACCCGTAAGAATTTGAGGAGGAAGTCTCTGGCACCTTCATATAGCATATCAACTCTGAGAGGAGAAATGACTACAGTCACGAATAACCATAGACTGAAAGATCCATCGCTCGAGGACGCTCCCCTACACTCCCCTGCTCTGGCTGGCTCTTAAAGGTATACAGTCACCTGTAATCTAAATATGCCCATATATGGTCAAGTGGCGTTCCTTGGTATTCAAAATGCCCATATGAGGGCGCTGTTTTTAAAAAGCGGCCACCCGCTAAAAATCTGTGATTGGTTAGATTTTCTCTTTCCATGATAACTGTGGCAAAATTGGAACAGGTGACAGTATACCTTTAAGAGGGGAAGCGTATGGAGCACCCTCGAGCGATGGATCTTTGTCTCGAATAACCATAGCATATCGGTGACGCCTATCAGCACCTTGTCACGGATTTCAGGAAAGAAATAGACTGTAATTTCAAAATGAAATTATTTCTCACAAAGACGAGAGAAGTAAAAGCATGTGGAGAGCTTGAAGAGCCTGTAACTGTAGCTTTTGATGATTATTCGACTATCTTTATCAACCATCGTTTCTTTTTCTACTCCCCAAAGCATGTCGAGACACACAGTATTCAGCTCAACTCAGCCTCTACACCTGTAAAACAACAGCGCTCTTGTTGACAAGTAAACTAATAGTCCAAACACAAAAAATGCGATGCATTTAGCGCGTATAGACGTGTTGACACTTGAAGCTTAGTAGTGTTTCAACATGCTTTTGCAGTAGAACCAGGAACTGTCGTTGATAGCATAGACCCTTAATGTATGTTGATATCAAAAACAAACTCAGTGAAAAACCACCATTCAAAGACATAGCTATCGGCCCTTATGAGAGAAAGAAACCGAAAGGAGAGAAAGCGCTAATGGTTAGCAATAAATACAGAAACACTTTAGGAAGTAAGAAAGGAATCCAATGGTTAAAACCCCAATAATTGCGAATTTTATGCATCATTTTCATGATTTTATTTTCAAACCAAAGTTAGTTCGTGTAAATGTGCTAATTGAAGCAAATTTATAGAAGTATCACGGCTCGCTGATTTGGACCGTTGCCTACGCGTTTTAACACATAATAAACGGGTGCTACACTCATAAAATGGCGCCCCACGGAAAAGTACAAAAAATGCAGTATTTCCCGCACATACACATCGTGATCATAAAGGAAACAAGCACGATGCCATTTGCTTGAATGCACAACACGCGATGGCCAACATTTTGCTTTTGTAATCTTTATTTTCTCTGTCACATGATTAGTTTTTTCAAAAAGGCGGGAAATCCAAAATGTTGTTAAAACGTTTGAATTTACATGCCACTTTCGACACTTATGACAGTGTTATACACTTTTTCAGTCTTTAATGGGTCTTATTCAAAGAAAACTCTTGGAAAACTGAGGATATTTTGAGATCGGTTTATTACACATTCGCAGCTATTGGGGCTTTAATAGTGGTTGGATGGAGTCTGAAAGTCGAATTATCGCATGAATCGGTGATGAAAAGCCGAAACCATGCCTAAAAATATAACTTAGACTATTCGCTTGGCGATAAAAACGAAAATCTTTATCAAAATATATTTAAGGTTCCAAGACAAGAAATTGACCTTTTTAATTGAATTCTCTTGTGCTCAGAACCCCCGTATATTGTATATTTCGGAAAGCCTAGATATAGGCAAAATTGTGGTAACAACAGTGTCACTATTGTTTACATAACTATCACGTGACATGTAATTTGAATAACCTTTCAAAAATCGGTTTTCCCTATGTTTTGTCTCAATTATTCAAAATATCTGACTCAAACTTTCTTGAATGCAAGCTGTCACAACGCTCTTCCAAAGTGTGTCTCAGATTTTTTATATCTTGCTTAGTTTTTTTGGAGCACAATTTTAAAGAAATCGACTAGGATTAAATTCACCGCTCTGGAAGTTTTTCTGGTATAAAAATTGTTTTAGAAGGTTTAAAAAAATTCTGAGACACTCTTTGGAAGATCCTTAGGACAACTTGCACTCACACAAATTTCAGCCACATATCTCAAAGCATTGAAACAAAACATAGGGAAAACCGATTTTTGAAAGGTTATGCAAATTACCTGTCACGTGATAGTTATGTAAACAATGGTGACACTATGGTTACCAAAATGTTCCCCTACACCTAGGCTTTCCGAAAATATATAATTTACGGGAGTTCTGAGCTTATTAACCACTGGAGAATTGTTAACTTAAAAAGGTCAATTTCTTGTCTCGGAACCTTAATCACTGCGTCAGTCGTGCTCTTGAGTGTTCGCTTTGTCTATACATTTGCGCGCACTTGTGTATTGCGACAGACAACAGGAAAATTTCAGTATGCTAGGAAAGAGTACGTTTAAGAGGCCCCTTGGAGATTAAAAATCAAGGCTACCGCCTCTACCTTGTTTTATCCTCGGGAGTTTTCCCGTCCAGTCCATACGTGCTCGCAATATACCGAATTATGGTGCCACTTTGGACCAATTTCATGCCATCTATTTCAAGCATAGGGATTTGCATGAAAAACAGATCTCCGTCTGAAGATGTGAAACATAAAGTCAGTGAAGATTTCAAATCTAAATTGAAATGTCAGATCTAGACAGACGTGAAAACGCAGTAGTTCTGTGTTGTGTGTATCACGCCTCCGAGCGTTTTTTTTTTTTACTTTATTGAGCCAAATGATGAAGTTGGCTACTCGGTAGATGTCATCACATAATATGCATGTACATGTATTTCCAAAGGAGCGACGGGAATTAAAAATAATTAAAATAAATAAAATAGAATTTAAATGTAGTTGATATTTAATCAGTTGATCGTACATTACCTGCCCTAAGCTTGTCCAATTGTTCCTTTTTGGTTACAAGTATTTCCGAGAACTGAAAAAATAAGGTAGAACGAGGGAAAAATCGGTTTCGTCATCAAAATGCGAATGTTAGTTTAGTGTCACTTTTTTGCGGTGACTTAAATGCACTTTAGACAGACATTTGTACTCGAAGTACAAATGAGACTATGAATTATAGTCATATTTAAAACTCATGAAATAACCTCAAAAGAAGCAACTTCTCAATTAGACGTATTCATCAAAGAAATGACGTAAACGACAACTGGTTGGAAATAGGCATTTTTACTCGAAAAGAACACCACAAGGAAACGTTTACTGTGTCTCTCTTTGTTTGTCTGTACGTGCCTTTATTACCTGCATTTTACTCAATAAAAATGCAAAATGAAAACTTTATTAATACCATGGGTATCTATTTCCCCCTCTCTCTGCCTGCCTCTATCTATCCCTGTCTCTGAGTCTGCCTATCTATGTCTGTTTGTCTCTCTGCACCTGTTCGTTTCTGTGGCCGTCTTCTCTGTCTCTGTCTGTCGCTGTCTGTCTGTCTGTCTGTCTGTCTGTCTGTCTGTCTGTCTGTCTGTCTGTCTGTCTGTCTGTCTGTCTGTCTACCTGTCCGTCTCTCCCTCCCTCCTTCTTGCCCGCCCCCCACGATATGATAATTAATGACGTACCTCTATTCCTGCGGCTGCCAGGATCATACGAACTGATTCTCCCAGTCCACGTCCATTCAAATAAGCAAGCGTTGCTTTTGCTCTGGTCGCCATTTTGAACTAATTCGTTAAAACCTTGTTGGTGTTCACAGTATGTGTTGCTTTCCTCTGTCTACTCGACAAAAAGAGTAAATTGGCGAAAAAGTAAGTTAAACCAGAATATTGTAAGGTGAGTCATTTTTCATTCTCTCTACCGTGACCGAGGCCCCCTTCGTTCTAAAAATGTTGTCATCGGACCGTCTCTCGTGACACGAACAGTTGTTAGATGATTTATGTTTTTATTTTGATTTACTTTTAGTTCATTTAATACACAGATGAACTGGCAAACCCACTAACAGAGCTGAGAAACAGAGAAGAACAAAATCAAGAGACAAAAACAAACTGATATAAAACTCAACCACAAAATGAAACAGAAAATACACAAATCAAGGAACAGTACCAATAAAATGACTGGATAATTAAAAAAAAATAATCCCAAACATTTGTTCTTCGTTCGGTGAAGGAAAGTACGAGTGACGTAATGGCCGAGTCACTACGAGTCGAAGACGAGTGGTGACACGGTCATTACGTCACTCGTATTTTCCGCGCTGAACGAAGGATAATAAGGCCAATGTAAGTAAATTCTTTGTTTTGCGTCCACTTAAAATCCTAAAAGGCACGGGGTAAGCGGCTAAAAAACACACACAGAAAATTTAACACAAAATCTGTTTGCCTTTATTGGACAATTTTTGTCAAACCACATGAATACTCCCGATACAGTGTGACACACTGTATGATCACTGTATGCATTTTCATAACAAATTGATCAAAACAAACAGTCATTTTTTGACGTTTGCTTTTCTCTTATTAGTTTTAGATTTATTTCTTGCATTCAAAGTGTCATGTCAATACCATTGCACAGCAACTTGACAGCCTCATCAAATTACTTAAATCTGGACAGTTTGAGGAATTGGTACACTATAACAGTATACAGTTAAGTAGCAGTCTTTTGTCCTCAAGTTCCTGTACGTTTTTTTCAAGTTTCTTGTAATGTCTATGCTCTGATGGAATGTCATAGTTTTGCTGAAAGGTGTCTGTTTTGAAAGAAAACACCAAATAGAAATGGTAACTTGTAGCCTCTGCATTTAATTTTAGAAAGATGGAGCATCAGAGAGAAGAAGAAATTGGTGATATACTTGACAAAATTATTCCCTTTAGCTTCCTCGGGACCATCCGTAAAACCAGCACCTTTCCATCAAATAAAAGCAAGAATTTCGCAATTGTCAGTCTGCACGCACAGACTCATCAGACCCAAATTTAGGTGGAAGGGCTTAAGCTTCACATCTATACTCCTTGCACTTCCAAAGTACCACACCCCAGATTGATTGAAAAGATGAAGTATCATGGCATAAATGGAAATATTCTACAGTGGGTCAAAGCATGATTGACAAATACAAAACAGCGAGTAGTCATAAATGGAGCATCATCTGAATGGAGAATACGTCACAAGTGGTGTCCCAAAGGGTTCAGTTCTTGGACCAGTACTCTTTCTAATCTACACCAATCATACTGGCGGTGAAATTAGTTCTGAACTCAAAAATTTACTGACAATACCAAGACAAATCATCCCTTGCGAAATTGTAGTGATCCTGAAATTCTACAAGCTGATTTGGACAAGCTACAAAAAATGAGTGAACACTGGCGGACGCACATTGGCTACAACAACCCCTTCAATAATTAATACTCAGTGAACAATATTTCACTGGGACGAACAACTGAAGAAAATGACTTGGGCGATCTACTTCATTCTACCTTAAACCTTCAAGCAAATGTGATAAGTTTGCAAAAAAGCAAACAGAATGTTGATCTCATCAAACGATCATTGTCGATCAAATAAAAAAAATGTCATTCTTCGTCTTTACAAGCAACTTGTGAGACCACAGCTCGAACATGCAGTACAAGCTTGGTCACCATGGCTACAAAAGGACATAAAAATCTTAGCACGGCAAATAATACCTAAACACCGACACTACAATTATCAAAATAGACTTAATCAGCTTGGTTTAATAACACTTGAACAAAGAAGAATTCGCGGCGACATGATTCAACTCTAAAATTAGTTATCAAAGGCCATGACCACTGTAACCTTTCACTTGGGTTAGCAGCCGACTCGAGAACTTGAGGACACTGTCCCAAACTTCATAAACTAACCGTTCGACTTAACACAAGAAAGTACTTTTTTCAGCAAGAGTTGTGGACACCTGGAATAAGTTACCAGCCGATGTCATTAATGCAGAAAGTGTGACCTCCTTCAACTTCGACCGCCTACTACAAGTTTGAACTTTCACAGAGGGATTCATTTATACTTTCCCATACCCAAACTGAACAAAAAAGTACGTAAAGGCCTTTCGTTTACAGGACTGATAACTGGTTTATTTTTTGTTTCAAGTTAAAATGGACGAATTAACCAAATTTTTGGCAAACCTAAACCAATTAACCAGGATAGGCCTCAACATTTTCCGATTTTTCCGTCTGCCATACTTTCTGAGTGGTGGTACCCAAGTCCAATCGGCCGACTGAATCTCTCTCTGTTCAAGTCCCGATTGCTCACAGTGACCATGCCTTTAAGTTGCCGTGCAAAGATTTCCTGTTTTTTTAACTTCGATTATTTCCCTGCTTTCATCCATTTTTAATCGTCAAGGCAAAACCACAACAGGCAAAGCCACAACAGACAGCGAGAACGTGAGGCCCCGGCGTGAGGCTGAGAGTATCGACAGGGGTAAATGTGTAGAGAGTACTGTTTTACGTTACTGCATGGTCCATCAGTGAAATCTGACTGCCGTAAAGGAGTGTTTCGTCGCAAAGTTAAAAGCCACGACTTGTTTTTGCGACAAAATAGCGCAACCAACGGCAAAATTTTGAAAGGAAAGTTTGTGTTTTTTTTCCCGAAAAATCTCCAAAAACCTAGGCGCGCGCGGACGCAAAACAAAGAATTTACTTACTTTAGCCTAATATACGTATCACACGGACAGGCCAACAATTCATATTTTGCAAAATTTAAGTTTTCCTCAATAATTTTGCGTTTAAACTTCAGTACTACTTTTGGAATAATATCAATTCGCCGTGGGCGAGTTGTCAATCATTTCTAGTCGTCGGTCGCCTGAGCTAGGAACATAGGGGCTTACGTTCGAGCACGGAGCAAATGCCAGGTGAGCGAACGCAACATGTACCTTCCGCCAAGTTATACACGATTTCAAAGACAGCATATGCCTAGAAATTGAAGTCGGACAAAGTTACGTTATGTTTTGAAAAAAGAAAAATCGACTGAATTATTGACAGAACGCCAAACGATCACTGAATTACTGGTCGCGTTATCTGGAAAATTATTTCTGCATTTATTAAGTACCTACGTTTCTTAATGGCGATGGTTGGCACAACCTTGTTTCTAAGAGGCTTGTACAAAATCCCGTCATCTTGGGAGTTAGAACGTGAAGTTGTGACCAGATGATAATTTCTTACACTGACAAGATCTAAAATGCGGTTAGAAGACCCACGGCGGTTATCTCAGCCGGTTTACACGCCGAATTAAATTTTGCTCATGCGCATTACAAACTGAATTGATTTAAACATATAACCAGGCTCTGAAAATGACATGGACATCTCCTGTAGGAGAAAATGATACATTGGAACAGAATTCAGGTCACTTGCAAAATTATCTACATCAAAATTCTGAACCTTTTACAGTTTATATAGATTTGTGAACCCATAATATCACGTTCGGCTTTGTAACGTCAACACACGGTAACAGGATAATGGTTAGAAAAACCAATCTGTGGGATAAAAAAGATGATATTATGTTATTCGGGCAATTAACACAAACATTATCTAGACGTGTGCCCGACTATGGCAATGAGTTAAAAGGCCTTTTAAATGTGTAAATGATTTTGTCAGAACGTCACTATCTATATAAAAGGTTTCTTGAAACCTTGGCACACATGTTGCACTTACGTAAGGTCAAGTATACGTCCTAAACACACCGTCGAATGGAAACGCCTGCCTTGTGTGCAACTCTGAGTATTTAGACCAGCATAAATTCCGCATTGACCCGTGTCGCACCTCTACCTATGCCGATCGCTTTTGACAAGTGTTGATGCATTGTATAGGCCCCTATCTCAATGGAAATTCATTAGAGCGCGAAAACACCCCGGGTCAACAAGAGTAGAGTTACGAAAAGATGAGTTATATTGATCGTCCTAATCTAGTCCATGGACCAGTATAGGTGAAACCCCTAAATAATTTTAAAGACAGTGTTTTTTTGTTCTTTCTTGTGATTAGTAAAATGCGATCTTGTTTACAACCTTGGCAGTTGTGGGTTTGAGAGTTATGCATTAGGGACCATCTCAGATTGTGGCATACTGACTTCAAAAAGCGAAATTCATTTTTTTACAGGGTGAGGGGCTTTGACCTCCATTCAATTAGTGAACTTCACTTTCGCACTTTTATTTTGTGATCACAAGTTCTTTGTGATCACTCGTGCCAACAAATTTTACATTAACTGTTTCTAGCTCGTTTGTGTCTATAATACAATTTACCGACAGAAACATCATTCATCAAATTATAAAGATAAAACGTGTCATTTTCAAATGTGCTGTAAGTGTCTGCCTGCTCAAACCGCACCTTGTCATTTCACTCTTACTGTGTTGACGAAACAGCACTGAATACTGCAGTCTTCACGAGACACATAATTCTCAGTACATTGTTCTCTCAGGCAGACATCAACATTTGGCACTTTTGAACTTTCGTTCGGGGGGGGGGGGAGGGGGAGGGGGTTATGATCCAAACGAACGAATTTCGTGTCTTGACCTTATGCGACAATCTGAGACGGTCCCTTAGTCACATGGGAAAACCGTAACCATTGACATAAAGAACGGGGAGGATGACACATATTCAACGACAACCGAGGTGTATGTACGCTAGGGCGAATTTTATCATTCGTAATTTTAGCCGCTGTTCAAAAGCAGTCAAACGTGTCCTTTTTAGATTTTTCGCGTTACTGTCCGAACATTTTGTGTAAGTATAGAGTAGAGCAAGTGAATGCATTCAGGGTGGCCTGTAACAACGGAATGCGAATTGTTTTTCAACTTAAATGTGCCTGTAGTAGTAATATATGTGTATAGAGAATTTTGCATTACTCCAGCATGAGGCACTTCTAAGCTTTCGTCTTCATCTTATTTAGAGCAAAAATTCTCTAATTAGTAGTCGTGTAATTTCGATTCTTATCATTTGTCATCTTTTTTAAGCTTTTAACTAGATGAACTTTAGAAGAGTCCTGTATAATTAGTGTTTTTTGCCTTCTTTTATCTGTTTTGTTTTATTTTTTGCGTGAAAAAAAGAAAGTAGTAATAATACAGGGTAACTTGGGCTTTAAAAATATATCTGTTTATAATTATGGTGATTAAAACTATTGTGATTTTTATATGAACGTAAAGCTCATTAAATAAACCACCCAATTAACACACAATTATATTGTTATTGGTATGAAAAAAAATGACGTTCATGACGTCATACTGCTGTGCGTTGTCGCTAAAATAATGCCATATATGTGCACATATACGTAATTGTATGGACGTTTAAATATACGCGGATAGGTTGATATTTTACAGTTAAACAGCAATGTTCTTTTGCACTCCTTAATGCTAGAAAGACAGTTTAATGAAATAGAAATTCTAGACATGTGAAGATAACTCTTTAATCGTTTTGACAGTTACTGTCGAAAAAGAACCCACTCAACCACACTGCCTGCACACTGAAGAACCTCATCTTCCTACTTACCAATTTCAGTAAAGTTTTCTCCAACACCGCCATCCAATAATTCTAAAATAAGGTTTTAAATCCTGGCAAAAATGGTGAATCTCCTGTGATTCGTGCATGAAAAGAAACGTCTCTCCCAAAAACCTTTGCGCATAAAGATCAGGGTGTCCGCCAAATGCTTTTCGGAACAAAAAAAAAATCATATTACGTGCCTCACTAGACTGAAAGATTCGTCGCTTGAGGACACTCTCTACCCTCCCCCCATATCAAATTTTTTTCCGGAAAGCATTTGTTGGACACCCTATTCTCTATGCGGAGATTTTGGGGAGCGTAGAGCCCGCCCTCGAGCGACGATCTTGCAGTCAAGTGCCTCAATAACAGTCACTAAATGATATAATCACATCAAAGAAACTCAATATTTATATGTACAAATATTTTACTTTTCATCAATGCCTCTTGCAGGCCTTCTGTGTAGAATACTTCAGAAATAAAAGTTACATGTTCATGTCGTACGCACATTCACATATTACATATGAAAGATTATCATATTTGAAAAAGAATAATTCTTTCAACACTTTCCGTCTAGTAACGGGCACTCTCCTCAAATATACTAAAAACAGTTTTTTTCTTGTTTTGTTGGAATGACGGCATTTTTATGTAATTACTCATCACAAACATGTAATGTATATCCAAATGCTTTCTATCACATATATAAGCAGCACAACTATCATCAGAGCATGTGGGCATAAAAGGTATTATACGATACCAAGTTACTAAATATTTCAATTGGAACAGCCCGGAGGTGTTTCCTACATAACTACACGTACTGCATATTTACTTAAGGCAGAATGCCTCTGGGGACACATATTTTGACTCTAAAACTTTTTCAATTATTATTCTTTTCTGATCTACCACCTGTGGGGGCTCATTTTAAAGCTCTTGGTGCAAGACCCCCATTTTTATTCTTGATTTGGAAAGATAATTGTTGTATGCTTCGTAAGTCTTTCACTTTCGAGGCGCATATAACCTTAACAGACAATTACTTCTGAACGTCCCGGTGCCAAGATGGCAAAGCAATCTGCATCTAATAAGATTAAAAAATAAACCACGTCTCCAAATTCCCTAGGGTAGGGAGGGGGTAAAATATGCTGGTCCGAAGTATAGTCGATCTAATAGCCAAAAACAAGTCAATAGCGCAGTGACTTTCATTGATACTTGAGTTTTGTTTATAGTTGCCCGTTGTTATTTATTCGATCGTTGGGTCAAAGAAACCACACATATCTTACGTGTAGGTCACACGAAGCGGGTAACGTAACGTTTACAATTGCCGACTTGATATCTGGGATTTCGAAAAATCTACACAACAAAAGAAGATTTGAAAATTAAAGACACTCATTACTTTACTTTTGCGATTCAATTCAATTTGTAAAACAAAAAGTGAAATGAATTTGTACACGTATCATTAAGTTTGGCTCATTAATTATTGTATCAAACCACGGATTCTGTAGCACTCTGTCACATACTCCGGGCTGTTTTTCGGCTTCCTCTGCGGTCCTTGTAAGTAAGCCTCAATCCGGGGCAAAGAAGAAATTTTATTCTTGAATTCCTGAAATCAGTAAACACACACAGGTTTCATATTATTAACCAGCCGACAACAAATCACAGAAAAATAGTTTGCGCGATGTTATCGTACAAGACCTGGGGTGCTTTGGGTTTCCAGGATGTCGATGCGCTCTTGTGTTTGAAAAATGTAAAATAGTATATAAATTGAATATGAGAAACCTGGAGGAAGGTTTTAAAGTTTGTGTATTACTATACAGGTTGGTATGTTGTGCCCCTATGCCAAAGGCCTTTCAACTGAAGTGCCACTGATAGATACGCTCTTCCTCTGGTTAAATTCCAACTGAATCTTTTCAATGAAACAGTGTCATAAGACTTGCACGTGTGTAAGTTTACTGTTCATTAGCCACCAACCTAAAACATGACCATATCATGCGACGTCAAAGAAACATTCGGCCCTTATCTCTTGCTAAACCCTTCTCCTTGCCACAAATGAGAAAATGTGTAACTCTATACACTATGAAATAAAATCTGGGGAAAGTGTACAAATAGCTTGAATATTTACTTCTTTAGACCTACATGTAACCGAACCATAACAGCAAGAAAATAATAATGTGACTGTTATTTAATTTCATTTTTTTTATTTATCTACATCAATAAATGAATGGGTTTTCATGCATCGAATGATAAAACTATGATTGAATGTAGTGTTCTAAGACAGTACATCGGTAAATCCGCTCCGTAATTCAACAAAGAACAGTCCCTTTCTGAGAGGTACTAATCCTTGGGTCCAAGTTTTGTGAACAGGAGTTTTGAAGGGCCCGACCCTCGTACTACAGAGGCACAGAAAATGCGTATTCGGGCACCACCAACTTTACCATATGCCGTGTGTGTACGCCTGAATAGAATACCCCCTAAAGTGACAGTTTACGAATTTTGGCGTATGGAAATTGGAAAACGAGCCTGAAATATCATAAATGCCACAGTCGTGTACGATATGTTAAGTGCGATATTTGACGCAAACCGATAGCAAAGCGTAAAGCAATGGCTCAATCTTAACGTTGGGGGCGCTTACCTTATATATGTTAGAAGGGCTGGAAAGATATTCAGTAATTATGATATTTACTTTGCTCTTAAGTTTTCCACCGTAGTATACGCACGGGTTGATCGATGTGTGGAAAAACGCAATAGGTGTTTGTAGTGATCAGTAATGCCCATTCATAGAAGGCGCGTATAAACTATGTGTGCAACAAGAAATACATTGATACTGGTCTCATTGTTCACCTTACCTGAACTTTAGGATATCCGTCGAGAGAACCGGGCAAATAGTCGTCAGCACTCAACAATGCCTCCAACAACGTCAGGTCGGCCACTGTAAGGACATCACCTACCAGGTATCCCGACGTACTCTCTGCCAAGATCTGGTATATGGAAACGTTACAATGACATTCGATACGTTTAATTTAGAATAATAGTAATGAACACCACATATTTAAGCGATAATGTACCCCTCCCGGTCCATAATGCAGGACAGCAAACTTTGCTTGACATAATGCAGGAGGTACAAATTCGAGTGTAAGTTTACTTTGACCGGGAGGAGGTTCATTACTGCTGTTGTTTCACAGTTTTTGAAATTCCAGTGAAGTTGTAGATGTAGAAAACATCTGGGGCCACAATGCTGGATGATAGGGTACATCATCAGTAATAATCGTGGGGATGGCGTCACAAATGTCACTGGTATTGATAAGGCTTCAGTTTAGTTACCATTCAATCGAGATCGAGGAACGCAGTGACCCTGGCTATGTGCAGCGGCTCTGTCGACAGTATATGAACTTCATAGATCGCCATTATTTATTAATTACAGCAACTGAAGGAGTCTTAAATCAGGGCTGTTCTCTAGCTGATTGGCAGTTTAGACGGTGCATAATGTGGCACGCCAGCAGTGATTAGACACCACTTCGTACAATACTGCAAAACACGTACTTCACGCACGGTTCCAGTTAGAGGCAGGGAGTTTGAGCTTACGGGCTGTGTCGTCATAACGATGGAGCATGCTGTGACTTGTATAACAGACGTATTGTGTCATTTCGTTTATTCTAGAACCAGATTTGACATTAAGTACCCCCAAACACCATTCCAAACTCCCAAAAATACTATACCTTTTCATATATGGGAAGATATCTTGGAAAAGTTTGAGTTTTAATTTTTTCATAGTGCTCTTCGTCATTACTGGTGAAGCCGATCAGAATGAAGTCCCAAAGAAACTCTCTCGCACCTTCGTTCAGTATGTCGACTCTATGGAAAGAAAATACTCTGTTTGAATACAGTTTTAACGCTGCTATCACGAGAAAGAGAGAGAGAGAGAGAGAGAGAGAGAGAGAGAGAGAGAGAGAGAGAGAGAGAGAGAGAGAGAGAGAGAGTTACCTTAGGTTCTCTTGTGGAGTCGCACCTGCCAATCCGTGTTTTTTTGCGATGTAACGAATAATAGCTTGACTTTGAACAATTTTCATTCCGTCTATTTCCAGCATAGGAATTTGCATAAAGAGAAGATCTCCATCTGTTGTGTAAAATTATATAGCAAAGGCAAGTCAACTTACTAAACCAATCAATCAAAATGTTGATGACGTCAAATACTAAAGATGTGATGTTGGCGCGGGTACAATAATGATGAAGTATACACAGCTGCAATTACAACAACTTTAAATATAATAGCACTGTTCAAGGTTACAGGTTCGTTACTAAATATAGCTGTACGCGCCCAAAGTTTATCAATTTTACATATGTGGCTATTTTTGCAGCTTGTACTCTGAGTCGTGAATATATCTTTTAGTATTCATGGTTACACATGTAGTCGCCAACAAAAAGGTATGTTCGTCATTCTTGCCTTCGTAATTTTCAAAAGCGTAATCTAAAAATGCGGATAAATATTTCGTTTTGCATATTAAAGGGACATAAACTGCAACTTGTGGCAAGTTTTTCAGTATTCTGCTTCTGTATACCAACTACCGTGTCTGACCCTAATCCGTTTGTCATGCTGAAATTTCGAGTATTCTTTTGTCAACACAGCTTGTATGTGTGTTGTGATCATTGTTTATTGTTTACCAATGATTCTAGTCCGGACTTGAATACAAATTTCAACAATAACAATGTAGATTATACTCATATAGGTTGTGTTAATATGCTAAATACTTGGCTTTAAATTTAAGTTTAGGGATTCATTGCAGAAAGTGTAGGGAACCCACAAAACAAAAGTTCTGAAAAAATAGCCAAAAGATACAGCTTATGGAGCTTTAATGAGAGAAAATGACGTCACCCGTTAAAACACATTTAGCCCTACCATGAAAAGTTACACATACTTACCCTTTCTGTACTTTTCTAGCTGTTCATTCGTGGTGACAAAGGTTTCTGTGAACTTGCCAAGTAATAATAGATAAATCAATGAATATAATGAAGATACATATAAGTCTACGACAAAGAGATAATCAACTTACAAAGCAACTGGCAAAAACAAGGATACATATAAGGGATGGTGTTCTTTAATACCAAATAACATAAAAATGGTTTATCATTTAAAGTAAGTAGATATGAATGAGTGAAGAAATTAGAAAATCAATCAATCAATCAATCAATCAATAAATAAATAGATAAATTATAAATAAATGAACAAACAAACAAACAAATACAACATATATGTGAAGAAACAGGTAAATGTGTAAACATATAAATATTATAAATGATATATAAACACATGTGGAAATAATTTTACAAGATAATAATAAACGAACGCATAATCAATGAAGTATCAATCAATCAATCAATCAATCAATCAATCAATCAATCAATCAATCAATCATTTTATCTCCCCAAGTAAGTGGTACTCACTACAGTAACACAAATACTGTTAACTTATAACTGCCAATTTGAGGAACAAGGACTGTACAATGATGGATGTAAAGTTGAATAACAGAGTCGGCTATTTCAGGCACTCGCCACAGCTCTCTGCCGACTTTCAACTTCAAACTCTTTCCAGTATCATCTTCTTGCCACTTGCCCTTTGCCTGTCCCGTCAACAGACCCCGAATACAATCAAATACTAATCCCTGCTGGACTTTTTTAATTGCCTAATTATGCAGTGAGAGAATGAAATTTTGCCACCAGCTCATTAAAGAATTGCTCCTCACCCAATGCCCTGCCCGCTTACACGAGAAAAAATGCAGCCAACTCGCAAAGAATTCACGTTTGCACACCCCTTTTTCATAAGAAGCTTTGTAGGCTACCTACGGCGCGCCAAATGTTTCATAAATATTTATCGATTCAGTGCAAAAATAAACTGTCTTTCTCGATTGAAATAAAAATTCGGTGTCATTAAGGAAGGAAATAAGTAAGAAAAGTATAATTAAAAAACAAAAGATAGAAATGTCATTTAATACTTCATTTTAACTTGAGAATATTCTTTAAAGCGTAATTAGGAAATAAACAATTGTCAACGATTTGAAAAAGTCATACATCAATACTTATCGACATACATACACGTATAGTAGTTCCCGTAAAAGGTGCAATGAGTGCTGATTTTACAAAACAAAAAAGTAAAATATGTTATACAGTGGTACGTATACAAAAATCACAAGAAAATCACTAAAAACCACTACTACCAGTCGGAAAAAATATTACAAAAAATTGAAATGTGAACCACATACAGAAAATCATTATAAAAGAATCAGACAACTAAGCCATGCATACATAAAATTATTTATGTACTTAAGAAAATTAAAAAGCAGTACGTCTCATAAAAAACGTATTATAGAAAATCAAAAATATAATATGAGCCACCAGCCGCTTTGACAGTAAAGAGAGAAAATCAGAGAAAATCAGAGAAAAAATTCGGAAGTGATGGCTCTAGACAAAAGTGGACATCATCTACTGAAAAAATTTAAAAAAAATAAAAATAAAAAAAAAATGCCATGGACAGAGCAAATACAAAAAACGTGTGGGCCTGTGAAAAGAAAAAAAACAAATGAGCACTCGCCACAGCAAAAAAAAAAAAAAAAAAAAGAAAAGAAAAAAAGAAAAAAAAAACGAGCACTCGCCACAGAAAAAACCCAAACACGCGAAATTACTATTAATTTATTCAAAACACTCATTGTTCAGCTGGGCATCCGATCACCACGTACTCCAATATTTGACGAAATATTAATTGAGCATTTCAGTGACAACTTTGACATCTTGAATCCTAGCCCTGCGTACGATGCTGTGTGTTCCGCTACAGCTAATCGCCCCGTACGACGCTGTGTGTTCCGCTACAGCTAATCGCCCCGAGCGGGGCGATTAGCTGTAGCGGAACACACAGCATCGTACGCAGGGCTACTTGAATCCTAGCTCTGTTTGGCTGGGCCCTGCCACGCAGAGCTACTTGAAACCGTACTTGATGAAGTGAAGTGGGCAATATCACCTAAAGAACGTCCAGGTTAACAGCGAATAGTTCCAGAGAGTCAAGTTAACTGAGCCAATTTCAGACAGTCCACAGTTCAGATCACGAGCGAGACGTACAACCGCAACCCATGACCCTTCATAGCAACACTGCGAACACATGGATGCCTTAGGTGCGGTATGGCAGGGAGCGAACTGCAGGCCTTCCACCGCTCTGTCATCACCGTTTATATGATTTCTTCACGGTTACGTGTGGTTCGATACATAGCGGCCGCCGCATGGTATGGCCATACCCCGCGGCGGCCGCTATGTATCGAACCACATGTAACCGTGGATTTCTACAATGGAATGAATTCAAATACGATGATAATAAACCACCTCGTTGTTTAGTAATTCCTCGTCCATGTCGTCTATCCTCAAAGATCACCCAAAGCATTAAAAATGAATATAGTTTTTAAGAAATCTGCTGCGTGTTGAGAGAACGTCAATCGTTTTCCGTGTTCGACAAGACGAGCGACGCAACTTTAATTAACATGCACTATGATGCAACCGCGATCCCGCAGGACCTCAGTGCACAAGCCTTACGAGTATGGCGAGAGTGTCCGGCCTTCGCAACGCCAGGCACTCTCACTATACTCGCAGGTCTAGACCGCGTCGACCGGCACATACAAAACATGTCGATCCCCATTGCAGAAAGCTTCATCTCCACACCGTCCAATATATGGAGCTACGATATTTGTGCAGTAGCCTATACATTGCTCTGGGTGGCAGGGCTGTGGAGTTACCGGCGTTATACGGCCTGGCCGTGTAACGCCGGTAACTTACAGCTCTGCCACCCAGAGTTACAGTATACAGAGAAATAGCGTCAGCTTGATCAGTGTTTGTCAAGTCGGGCGCGTTCGCGTTCTACATGTAGGTCCTACTAGTGAAAACGTTGCCTCGGATCTAACAACCTCGAGTGTACATTGAGGCACGCCATGAGCGAGGGGACCGCTTGCAGCCGACGAACCACCACGAGTGTTTTGTCCACTTGTAACTGTTTAATATAAAATGGGACGTAACTTGGACGTCCATGAGATGATATTGAAGACTAGAAGCTAAGGGTTATCGCTGAAATACCCCAAATATCTTGTCCAACATCCGAGTGTGATGATCCAAAACCCTCTGGCATTAAACTGTAACAATCATGCCGTTGAGAATTATTCAATTTACACGTTGGGCTTTTTCTGCGGGGTGTCCCACTCTTGTTTTCTTTTCTCGAACGGGCCTCTTTTTTCTACTGTTTTTTTTTTTTTTTTTTTTGTTAACCTCGTTTTTTTTTTTGGTAACCTCGCTTTGGGGATTTTTTCAAGCTGACCTCGTTTTGGTTTCTTTTCAGCCTCAACGCCATGCCAGCGCGATCTCGGTCGACTTTTCAATTGTGATTCTCTTTCTTTTTTTAGTCAGACCTGATGGTGGTTCGTTTTATTTTTTGTAGTAGTGAAAGTACTAATTTGGTTTTGTTTTTAATCATTTCAATATTTTTTGTGTGTGTGCTTGATTTTTTTTGCTTTTTCCCTTATAATCAGCGTTCATTCCACCTTTATATCAAATACACGTGTATGTACGTCAATAAGTATGGGAGTGTGTACGGCGCGCCAAATGTTTCAAAAATATTTATCGATTCAGTGCAAAAATAAACTGTCTTTCTCAATTGAAATAAAAATTCGGTCTCATTAGGAAGGAAATAAGTAAGAAAAGTATAATTAAAAAAAAAAGACAGAAATGTCATTTAATACTTCATTTTAACTTGAGAAAAAATCTTTTAAGCGTAATTAGGAAATAAATAATTTTCAACGATTTGAAAAAGTCATACATCCATATTTATCGACATACATACACGTATAATAGTTCGCGAAAAAGGTGCAATGAGTGCTGATTTAACAAAAAGAAAAAAAAATATGTTATACAGTGATACGTCCACAAAATTCACAAGAAAATCACTAAAAATCACTACTACCACTCGGAAAAAATAGTACAAAAAATAAAAACGTGAACCACATACAGAAAATAATTGTAAAAGAATCAGACAAAAAAAGCCATGCATACATAAAATTATTTATGTACTTAAGAAAATTAAAAAGCACTACGTCTCATAATAAACGTATTGTAGATAATCAAAAATATAATATGAATCACCAGCCGCTTTGACAGTAAAGAGAGAAAATCGGAGAAAACATTTGGCAGTGATGGCTCTAGACAAAAGTGGATCTCGTCTACAAAAAAATAAAATAAAATAAAATAAAAACGAAAAAAATAAAAAATGCCATGAACATAGATACAAAAAAACGCGTGGGCCTGTGGAAAGAAAAAATAAATGAGGACTCGCCACAGCAAAAAAAAAAGAAAAAAGAAAAAAGGAAAAAACGAGCACTCGCCACAGAAAAAAAACAACAAGCCCTAAATTACAATTATTTTATTCAAAAAACTCATGGTTCACGTTTCCTTCGATCGATGAATCCCCAACAGCGGGGAATCCGATCACCACATACTACAATGTTTGACGAAATATTAATTGAGCATTTCAGTGATAACGTGACATCTTGAAACCTAGCTCTGTTTGGCTGGGCCCTGCTCTACTGGAAACCATACTTGATGAAATGAAGTGGGCAATATCACCTAAAGAACGTCCAAGTTAACAGTGAATAGTTCTAGAGAGTCAAGTTAACTGAGCCAAGATTCCAGGCAGTCCATAGGTCAGATCACGAGCGAGACGTACAACCCATGACCCTTCATAGCAACACTGCGAACATATCGATGCCTTAGGCGCGGTATGGCAGGGAGCCCACTGCAGGCCTTCCACCGAGCCGCACTGTCATCGCCGTTTGGCCTACATGATTTCTACACAGTTTTATA
This sequence comes from Ptychodera flava, assembly GCF_041260155.1. Lineage (NCBI taxonomy): Eukaryota > Metazoa > Hemichordata > Enteropneusta > Ptychoderidae > Ptychodera > Ptychodera flava. The sequence goes on along the minus strand of NC_091938.1, from coordinate 25,065,293 downwards.
TGTATGGTTCGATACATCTGGTTCAAATACCATGATAATAAACCACCTCATTGTTTGCTAATTCCTCGTCTATCCTCAAAGATCAACCAAATCATGATAAAATGAATAGTTTTGAAGAAATCTGCCGCGTGTTGAGAGAACGTCCATCGTTTTCCGTGTTCGACAAGACGAGCGACGCAACTGTACAAGCCTTACGACTACGAGTATGGCGAGAGTGTCCGGCCTTCGCAACGCCAGACACTCTCACTATACTCACAGGGCTAGACCGGCACATACACGACATGTCGATCCCCATTGCAGAAATCTTTATATCCACACAGTCCAATATATGGAGCTACGATATTTGTGCAGTAGCCTATACATAGCTCTGGGTGGCAGGGCAGGGCTGTGAGTTACCGGCGTTATACCGCCTGGCCGTATAACGCCGGTGTAACGCCGATGTTATACGGCCTGGCCGTATCCGGCAACTCACAGCCCGGCCTTGCTGCGGTTCCGTAGCCCTACCACAGGGTACACGGGCTTGTTGTTTATTTGTGTCTGTTTGTGTGTATGTTTGTGTTTGTTTATTTGTTATCTTTAATAAAATAACAGCGAAAAGCTGTTTTGTTAATATTTGTCAATAAAGAGCAGTTTATTTGTTTATTTGTTTGTTTATTTATTTATTTGTTTGTTTGTTGATACGTATTTCCGATGGTTAGGGTTAGGCTTAAGTTAGGGTTAGGGTTAGGGTTAGGGTTAGGCTTATTCACTCCCTCTATATATTGAGACTCAATATATAGAGGGAGTGAATAAGCCTAACCCTAACCCTAACCCTAACTTAAGCCTAACCCTAACCCTAACTTAAGTCAAACCCTAACCCTAACCCTAACCCTAACTTAGGCCTAACCTTAACCCTAACCATCGGAAATACGTATCAACAAACAAACAAACAAACAAACAAATAAATAAACAAACAAATAAACAAATAAACTGCTCTTTATTGACAAATATTAACAAAACAGCTTTTCGCTGTTATTTTATTAAAAATAACAAATAAACAAACACAAACATAACACACAAACAAACAGACACAAATAAACAACAAGCCCATGTACCCTGTGGCCCTACCACTCCCTTTGCTGGTTGTGTTGAGCTACAGTGTACAGAGAAATAGCGGCTGCTTGATCAGTGTTTGTCAAGTCGGGCGCGGGCGCGTTCGCGTTCTACAGGTACTAGTGAAAACGTTGCCTCGAATTTAAACGGAGTGTTTCAACCCGAGTATTTTTGCCTTTGCCACACTCCGTTTAGAGGATAAACCCACGGGATACGTGTGTGGTTCGATACATAGCGGCCGCTGCTAGCTTTGCATGGCAGGGCTGTGTACGTGTTACCGGCGTTATACGGGAGGCCGTGTCACGCCGGTAACACACAGCCCTGCCATGCAGAACTAGGCCGCAGCGTGCTGCGTGGTATGCAATTTTACTATGCATACCCACATGGCGGCCGCTGTGTATCGAACCGCACGTAACCGTGGGCTAGCGGCAAGCCATCGTTTTGTTGGGGTTTAGGCACAGACTGTCTATGATTTGGGGAGGCGGCCCTACACTTTATAGCGAGGGGATCGCTGGTTGCCGGCGTGTAGGCCTACTGTACTAGCAACGGGATCGCCGGCTGCTGGCTTATGACCTCGAGTGTACATTGGAGCGAGGGGACCGCTGGCAGCCGACGAACCACCACGAGTGTTTTGTCCACTTTTAACCAAAACTGGTAACTGTTTAATATGGAATGGGACGTGTCGGTAACTTGGACGTCCATGAGATGATATTGAAGACTAGAAGCTGAGAGTTATCGCTGAAATACCCCAAATATCATGTCCAACATCCAAGTGTGATGATCCAAAACCCTCTGGCATTTAGCCCTGCGTAAGATGCTGTGTGTTCCGCTACAGCTAATCGCCCCGCTCACCACGGGGCGATTAGCTGTAAGCGGAACACACAGCATCGTACGCAGGGCGATCTGGCATTAAACTGTAACAATCATGACGTTGACAATTATTCAATTTTCATGTTGGGCTTTTTCTGCGGGTGTCCCACTCTGTTTTCTTTTCTCGAACGGGCCTCTTTTTTTCTCTACTGAGGTTTTTTTTTTTTTTTTTGGTAACCTCTTTTTTTTTTTTTTTTTTTTTTTGGTAACCTCGCTTTGGTTTTTTTTCCAAGCTGACCTCGTTTTGGTTTCTTTACAGCCTCAACGCCGGCGCGATCTCGGTCGACTTTTCAATTGTGATTCTCTTTCTTTTTTAAGTCAGACCTGATGATGGTTCGTTTTGTTTTTTGGTAGTAGTGCAAGTACTATTTGTGTTTTGTTTTAATCATTTCAATATTTTGTTGTGTGTGTGCTTGATTTTTTTCTTTTTCCCTTATAATCAGCATTCATTGCACCTTTATATCTAATACACTGTATGTGTACGTCAATAAGTATGGGAGTGTGGTATTTCCAAATTTTTGAAAAGTTTATCTTCTCATTACGGTTTAAAGAATATTTTACAATTAAGCATTACATAACATTCTGCCCTTTATTTTCTTCCGTAATTCCATCGAATTTTTATTTCAATCGAGAAAGACGGTTGCACATCATCTTTATCTGTACAGGCACATTCAAATATTTAATGACACGTATTTTCAAATGAATGCTATTTTTATGAAAAGGTACATTAATAAAATGCAATGATATGGACGAAAGAACTTTTTTCTTTATTATTCATACATGTTTAAGACTTTTTTTTTAGAAAGAAAATTTGACAGTTTATTTTTACTCTATGACGATGAATATTTTTGAAACATTTGGCGCGCCGTAGAGTGTGGTATTTCCAATTTTTTGCAAACAGTTTATCTTCTCATTACGGTTTAAAGAGAATTTTACAATTATGTATTACATAACATTCTGCTCTTTTTTGCAGTTATACTTTTCTCGTTTATTTTCTTCCGTAATGCCATTGAATTTTTATTTCAATGGAGAAAGACGGTTGCACGTCATCTTTATCTGTACAGACACATTCAAATATTTAATGACACATATTTTCAAATGAATGCTACTTTAATTTTACGAAAAGGTACATTAATAAAATGCAAGACGAAAGAACTTTTTTTTATTATTCATACACGTTTAAGACTTTATTTTGATTTGACAGTTTATTTTTACTCTATGACGATAAATATTTTTGAAACATTTGGCGCGCCGTAGGCTACCCCTGATCTTACTTCGATTCCAGCGGCAGCCATGATAATACGAGTTCCTTCCCCGCATCCGCGTCCATTGAAATAAACCAGATTTGCTTTGCTGTCGTCTGCCATATTAGTGCTGCCAACTTGACAATACGATGAAAACTCAGGTACTTTTGTTTCTTTTGTCTGAAAGGAAAATTGGAACGTGTTGCAGTCCAGCGCTGCACAGAAGACGGTGAGGGCATCGGCAAACGCAGTCTGCTGAGGTTTGGAGCAACGCTAACACAATATTGAATCTCAAATATTATGAACGATAGAAACCATAAATTGCAGGATGGAACTATTAAAAAGTGCACCGGCTCGGAAGATCGTCAGAATATTTGATGATATAATATTTTTTGCGCGAATCAAACATCATATTCATTTCTTTGTAAGGCCGCATATTAAGGTAATATGCGCCTGGGAAGTGAAAGGCCTAAACATTTGCTCAAACTTTCCTCAAGGAATCCTTCAATCATTCTCTTACAAAATCAAGAATGAAAATCGGGGGTCACCGTGCAAATTTTGGTACTAGAGAAACAAATTACCCAAGATTTACCGATATTTAAAATTCAAAATGGCCGCCATTCCTATGTTAACTCAATGGAGAAAAATAAAATTTTTGAATTTCGAAAAACTAAGCCGGTGAAAAGTTTTCTTACACCAAGAGCTTTAAAATGAACGCCCACAAGTGGTATATCAGGAAATAATTATACAAATTTGAGAGTTCGAATATATGTCCCCGAGGCGCGTTCTACCTTAAAGGGTGTCATTATTTGCGATCGTTTCGATGTAGCCTAACTAAACATGCTTTATAGAGAGGCGATATAACTACTGTGGAATCAAACCTTTGGTTAATTTCCTCCATATATCAACCGAAACCTGGCAAGTTGATCAGACAGTATGAATATATATTGTGTCATGGTAATAGTTCTAAACCCAACGACAACGACTGGCAGGCCATTCATAAGGCCGTTTATCCACTTGTGGCATTCACTTTAAGGTAGTATGCGCCTCGAAAATGAAATACTTAAACTTTTGCCCAAACTTCCCTCAAGTAATCTTTCAACCACGCTCTTTCAAAATCAAGAAAAAAATAATCGGGGGTCACACGCAAATTTCGGTACTGGAGAAACAGATGACTGAAGTTGTACCGATTTTCGAAAAATAAAAATGGCCACTATCCCTTTGTTAACTATATCCATTTTCAAAAAAAAAAAAAAAAAAAAAAAAAAGACGGTGAAAGTATTTCTTACTCCAATGGCTTCAAAATGATTTCCTACAAGTGGCAGATCAGAAAAGAATTGGAAAAATTTAAGAGTCCCCATAGCTGTCCCCGAGGCGCATTCTACCATAAAGCTATAGGCCTAATGCCCATTCATGTTGAGTCTACAGCGTATTGCCGTCAACGTCATTCATAATCGTTTGGTACAATATACACATTTTACCTCGTTCAGTCCACTACGAGTCAGTTTTATTCAAAGTCGCATGCCACCAACCGTATTACAAAAACACACTGCACTGGCACACATATTATCACAGCCGTCAATAATGGCGTATAATAACAAAAGCCTAAACAAGAAAAGTTGCTAAATAACTTGAAAACCGAGGTTAGAAGCTACCGTCACATGTAAAAAAATAAATAAAAAGACCCTCTTCAGAAACTATATGCACGGTACACGCTAACTGTCATGGCTATTAGATTATATCAAGGGATTTTATTAGAGTTCCTGCGAGCTACAGGGACAAATAATGAAAGTACGTTATGTTGTAATCACCTGCGAATTGTTTGCGGCGCTGAGTGTACGAACTTGCTACCGACATGAATAAGTATATTGTGAAATAATCAGGAGTCAAAGAAAAACTAAGCTGTAACTTTGGAAAGTGTAGGGATATCTCGAGGGGGTTTAGGACGCCAGTCCGAATATTAATGTATAATATGGTACACTGTCACGAACACCTTCATAGTTTTGTTGAAATTATTCTATCATGGAGGGGACTGCTAGCGATCGATAAAAATATATGTAACAACGCTGAAGACGAAATAAAGAGCTCAAAGCCGCAGAATAAATTCAAGAAATTTGACTGTAATAAAGGACTGCCCATTAAGACCCAAAATTCACCTTCCATGTAATGCTCTGTATAAGCCTAGGATATGTGTATAAATGTTGCATTACTGCTATGTGCTTGCCATGGGGGAGACACCTGGTGGATTCTGGTAGGGGTGTATCTTGTGTGCTTGGTACGCTACCTGCTTGAAAACCAATGTATTTCGACGTTTCCCGCAGCTTCGAATAATACATTTGGCATCAGCAGACATCGACAAAACGTGACCCACTTTTGAAAAAAACAACCGAAGCCTGCCCGGTTCCTACAACACCTCAAGTAGTAGCTGTGATATCGCAGCGGTACTTGTGGCGTATAAGCTTATATATCGAACGCGCTCGGGTCATTGGGGTCATGTGGCGATGACCCCAATGACCCGAGAGCGTTCGATATGCGCCACTAGTACCGCTGCGATATCACAGCTACTCAAGCAGTATTAAAAGTTGCTCACATCACTTGGCCGGCGCTACGGGGGTGGCAAGAGGACCAAATCGTGTTCCGTACACTCACTCATACAGCTGTCCTGTATGGGCGTGCTCTCGGGAAATTTTGGCAATGAAGATTTTTCGGCTTCATGGCAGTCCTTGAATTAGTGTTTGTAGGAGGACAAAGCTTTAGGCCTAAGGTAGAACGCACCTCAGGGACAGACATTCGGACTCTCAAACTTTTACAATTCTCTTCTGATATACAACATGTGGATGTTCATTTTAAAGCTCTCGGTTAAAGAAAACTTTTCACTGGCTTAGTTTTTCGAAATTCGAAAATTTTTATTTTTCTCCATAGAGTTAACACAGGGATGGCGGCCATTTTGAATTTCTAATATGGGTAAATCTTGGGTAATTTGTTACTCTAGTACCAAAATTTGCACGGTGACCCCCTTTTTTATCCTTGATTTCGAAAGAGAATGATTGAAAGATTCCTTGAGGAAAGTTAGAGCAAAAGTTTAAGTCTTTCACTTTCGAGGTGCAAACAACCTTAAGGTGACCCGTCAAACGCGATTGGTCAGTGCTCATGCTCTCTAGTAGACTACATGCCAATGACAGTTGTGTAGCGTTGCGCTAAATCTTATCATTTAACCTTTCCACACACGAACACCATTGTTAAAATTGACCTCGAAACCAGAGGACATCGGTCAAACCAGAGGACCACGATCAAAGGAGCTATGGCGTCACATAGACTGCGATTTAGGCTACGACTTTTTATTTAGTGACTTCGAAGGTCAAAGAAGTGCTTGTTCGGCAATAGGTGTGTGCTCAGCCCTTCTCTTTGCCAAACGCGCTGATGTCGGACTCTCAAATTCTGGAGAAAGGGCATTATCAGGCACGGGACACCTCATCCCTTGGCACATGAAAACGCTGTTACACTCAGTAAGATCGTCGGCGGGATCATGTGTTGTTTCTATGTAGCAATTGTGTTGAACTTTGAGCGTCTGAACTGAAGTATCATCGACCTAAATTTCAATATCAAAACACGATGCTTACCAGCCGATGACAGGGCCAGTTATCAACTCGTTGGTCATTGGTGTTTCATTAGGAAGGCCAAAAGTTGGCAAGTCTATCGCAATACGAGGGAAATCAACGTTGGCACTTACCACTCAAGTAGTGACGTTCTTCAGTAAGGTTGAAGATAGCTATTGCAAGCTCACTTATTCTCCCTCGGCAACCTTTGATCTGACGCTACGTGCGTATAGTTCTGGTGTTTTGAGACTCAACAGAGATTGTAACCCCTCCCACTAATTATCATAACCAGTGGATTGGGAGGGGGGGGGTACCTTTGAGCCACAAGTTGACCGCTAAGTTCTTAAATGCTGATATCTCAACTGTTTGTCCACATCTGCTTGCGAACACGTTAGGTTAGGTGGTAAAGAATACGCGTTTCCATGAATCTATTCGTGAACGATCAAGATGTGATATTATTAAGATTGATGATGGCACGTAGGAACAAAATAATGATTGCCAAGAAAATTATTCAAAAATCATCATAATCGGAATAATAATGTGATTAATTGCAAAGAAATGTAAACTTTTCGGGTATTTTTTTGTCGAGAATAGTATTTTTTAAAGTTATTTTCGAAAATAATTTCAAAGAGACTTTATTTCTGAATTTTGTTGTCTACAAGTCTATTGCGACTGCACACGCACCCTTTCAGTCAGAGCGCGAATGGTTTCACATCACTTTTCATATTTCACCGTGTTGTCTGCAAAAGCGTGTCTAGGTTTGTCTATGCAGATACAGCTCACCAGTGTCTACGGTTAGATCATACCGTATAACGCGGCATAAAATCAAAGAGTGTTTTTCATGAAGCAAGGCGATGATAAATTTGGTAACATTTGCCACGTCAAGTTTTGCACACTGGGATGCTGCTTTGACCATAATGTACTGCTACAAGATTTTGAAACATTATTTTTCTTGTTACGGGACATTGGAGTGAAATAACTGATTGCCCCTGTGCGATTGTCATTTCCAATGAAAGTACGATTTGGAGCCTAGAGAAACCAAGTAAAAGTTAAATACATTTATATAAATAACATAAAAGCTTTAAGCCTTCAGATATGAATATATGTAATCTTGATCGCAAAATTTTTCAGACCCTTCAGTTGCACATTAAATTTCATCCTCCTAATTCTGTGCGGCAAATGTACATTACTTTGCATGGTGCCATAGAGAATATTACTCTATTCGCAAAAGTTCAAAGTTCAGATCTTAATAAGTGACTGATTGACTGACTTATCGAGTCACGTCTAAGGGACGATTCAGAATTTACTTCCAGGGGGGGGGTGGAGGATTTTCAGGGGGGGCCACCCATTTTTCCCAAGAAAATTTAGGGGGGGGGCAGACAAAAATACCACAATCTTTTAGGGGGGGCCAAGGAAAAAAAACATCAATTCAATATTTGCCCAGAATTTCTGATCTCTACAAAAGAGCACCGTAGACGCTACCTGGGTGACAGATAAACTCAACATGTTTAGTTAAACTCCTTTAGCTGCCAAATTCGGTAATATTCACAGTGGTTTGTTTTATGCATCTACTGCAGTATCTTGTTCTCCTCCCTGAAGCGTTATGAAATGTCCAGTATTTAGCGTGTCAATACAAACCATACAGTGAACAGTCAGGGTTGTTTTTGTTGAAAAGAGATCTCAGATCAAGTCCAGACTAGAATTCATTTATCAACAATAACAATGGTCATTTATGTTCACACTGGTATGTTGCTAAATACAGCATTGGGTGTTCTATGTAGTGATAGAATAACAAACAAATGCTGATACACAGAGATGAACATTGAACAAATGCTAAAAATTACAGCAAATGTCTTTTTAAGGTTGGGTTTACCTTGTAGCTTGTAAAGCAGTTGAAAGTTGCATGATAAAGAAGTGTTAATTTATGCAAATGTATGTAAATCACCTGATTTCTTGGCTTCTTTTGCCTCCCAATTTCAAAATTTCCAACGAATTTAACTCCACTCCGGCTGGGTCAAATTTTCTGAAATTTCACATTATGTTTTTTAAATGCTATATAACACAACAACTATCAATTGGTTTTGTTAATAAAGCTCTTACATTTTTAATGAGGCATTTTGAATAAGAGGCATTTTAATTTTGCTGATCATGATTTTAATCAATTATTAGAGTGTCAGTCTTTAAACCCCTACAATTTTAAAATGAAGATGGATAATGCCAAGTGAAATAGTTGTTTTTTTCTACATGAATACTATCCTTTCAAGTGAAATATTACATTTCAGAAAATACTGTCTAGTTTTCGACTTAAATTAATTTTTATCATTAATACAAAAATTGAGGTTTTTTACCCCAAATATACACCCACTTCATCCTTTGAGTAAACTACTGCTACTGCTACTCTTCTTTTCTGCTCCTTTTTTCTATGTTTCATTCTCATCAATTTTACCCTTTCTAAATTTTTTAAATGTTCTACATAACTTTTTACAGTGCTTACATCTATGGCCGTCTCATCTTCAAGGTGCTTTTCAACGAATAGGTTTTAATGTTGAAAATAAAAATATTATGTATTACATTCAAAAATATATGGTGAAAAATTTACAAAAGGGTTGATTTTCCAATAATCCTGTATGTGCATCCAGAAGATCATGTGGCACTGCACCAATGCTATGGTGTCGGATTGTTGAAATATTGTGTACACAAGAAATTTGCTGTAGTCCAAGAAGTGATCTCAGTGTGTATGAGGCTAGGAGAAATGTGGATAGGCTTACACATTGTGTATTGATGCTAATACTTTTGTGTCCCATTCATTCTGATATGTATAATCAAAGATTTCACAGTGGCGGCTGGCAGAATAGGCAAAAAAACAAATTAACATGTATTGTTTCGTGTCATTTGAAAACATGCGCATCATGACAATTCTAAAATTAAAGTTTGTTAAAAAAAAATTTGAAATATGAATGCTCTGTCAATTTTGAAAAATACTGCTGACAAAATGTGAATTTTGACTTACACAGGGTTATCTGCATTTTAATATGAACATTGGATTGTGAATGGAATGAGCAGAATAACATGTAAAATTCATGTTTTGGATAAGGTGTTTTGTTCAAGAAATGTTCTAAAATATTCCTCAGCATTGTTGCTTTCAGTGGCAGCAACTTAGTTTTATGACAACCAAATTAGAAAAAAAGAGAAAATTAAAAACAAGTTGGCTTTCACCAATTTTAATTCCTAATGTTTAAAACTTTCACCGTGAGTCTGCAAATATTCAGCATCATCAAATGAAAATGTATGCTGAATGTGTGCATGTACATGTACATCTCACTTTCCAGAAATATCTGGATATCTGCAAATGAGATGTACCATTAAACTTCAAGATATATATCACTTTGCCAATTATCTGCTCCTCTGATTTTCTGTTCACCATTTCTAACTGACATCTTTGCTTGTCTTGTGTGCATCATATGTATCAGTGAGACATAACGAAAAAAGTATTCATATTTAGTAATTAACTTTTCTTCAGAAATTTACAACCAGATATGTTTATTGCTACCCTTTCCAAAAGTGTGCCACTTGCAGTCCCTGCAAATCATTCTTTTTATAGTCACATAACGCTGAAATGATTTGTTATATCATCGATTAATGTCCACTAGGCCTTACAGTTCCTGCAACTTGTTAGACTAGATATGTCTATAATGTACCGTATAAGCATGCATGTATATATTAGGGGGGGGGGGGGGCATAGAAAAAAAACAGGAAAGATGAGGGGGGGGGGGCCATAGATTTTTTCTATAATTTACTAGGGGGGGCCATGGAAAAAAATCACCGAGAAAATAGAAAATCCTCCACCCTCCCCCTGGAAGTAAATTCTGAATCGTCCCTAAGTACGGCACATGACATTGTCCTCGTGCTACACTCTAAAGTTATGTGTTCAGTTATTGAACACATATTAGAACGCTTAACTGTAACACTTTTTGAACGCAGTTTAAGTGTTCAGTAAGAAAACTAGAATGCATGTGTTCATGTTTAGAACATATAGTGTCTTTATTTTTGAACGCATTTCATATGTTCAAAATTACATGAAATAGAACACTGTTTACGCTTCAGAACACTGTAACACTTTTTGAACACAATGTAAGTGTGCAGAGTAAGTAATACGGATAGTTTTCAATCGGATTCGAACCCACAACATACGGCATCAGTCGCCTAGCTGAGAGGCCAGAGACAGAACCAGTCGGCTAAATCTCCACTCCCAAAAAAGAGTGGTTCAATAGCCGGCTAAGTTGTTACATTTTTCTGACTGAGACCGCTCAACACGTTGTAGAGTTCGTGAAGCACTCACGCACGCATGCTCACTATCATACATCGCACATACACACTACATCGAAGCGAAGAAACGAATTTCATCGCTTTAACTGGGCGAACGATAACCTCGGGGACAATTCTGTCCACCAGCAGTGTTACCAACCCAGGATAGAAAATACGGATAGTTTTCAATCGGATTCGAACCCACAACATACGGCATCAGTCGCCTAGCTGAGAGGCCAGAGACAGAACCAGTCGGCTAAATCTCCACTCCCAAAAGAGAGTGGTTCAATAGCCGGCTAAGTTGTTACATTTTTCTGACTGAGACCGCTCAACACGGTGTAGAGTTCGTGAAGCACTCACGCACGCATGCTCACTATCATACATCGCACATACACACTACATCGAAGCGAAGAAAAGAAACGAATTTCATCGCTTTAACTGGGCGAACGATAACCTCGGGGACAATTCTGTCCACCAGCAGTGTTACCAACCCACTGGATAGAAAATACGGATAGTTTTCAATCGGATTCGAACCCACAACATACGGCATCAGTCGCCTAGCTGAGAGGCCAGAGACAGAACCAGTCGGCTAAATCTCCACTCCCAAAAAAGAGTGGTTCAATAGCCGGCTAAGTTGTTACATTTTTCTGACTGAGACCGCTCAACACGTTGTAGAGTTCGTGAAGCACTCACGCACGCATGCTCACTATCATACATCGCACATACACACTACATCGAAGCGAAGAAACGAATTTCATCGCTTTAACTGGGCGAACGATATACATGTGTTCTGGAAAGCACTGAGACCACCATGTGTTCACCTAATAATGTACACATAGAAATGTTGTGACTGACAAATATTGTAATGTGGCAAAATGGCATGTTAACTGGCCTGAAATGCATTTGAAATGTAACAACAGACTATAACGTTTGGGTTACAGTTATATTAGAAAAAATGTTGCTTGGTCAATGCTGAGCATTACCGAACACTAGCATTCTATTTGTGATTTACAAAATTTGTGTTTGGACTAACGAATATATGGCCCGAAAATTTGCAACTGTCTAGTAGTATAAACACAAAACGAGATAATTATTAAAATAAACCGTAAGTGACTCACAATATTGCGAGAGAGGGTACTCTACGGCAAAAATACACTTCTGAGGTGTGCCATGTGCTTATCGCCGGGCCACAGTTCACACTTGGTGCCTATTCAATGCCATTTTGCCACGATATACAATACTTACCGTAGCAGTCAAACTCTCTGTGTAAACAGCTATCACACCGTCACAAAATACTGGCAGAACTCAATCGCTAAAATCATAGAATGTGAAAATACCGCCGGCAACAAAATGTGTCGTCTGCAGCAGCGGCGCGGCTTGCATCTAATGTGCGCATGTTCAGAAGGGCCCTCGTGTGACCCGAGGAAGCCCGATTATCCGTGACGTCATATTCGGGACACCCAGGAACACAAGTGTTCATTTAGTTGGTAACACTAGTGTTCTCTGTTTGGCGTTCTGTTAGAATACAAATATTCACAAATTGAACACCAGTGTTCCGGAAGATTTTTGTCTTCACGATTTTATCGAAATAAAGAGTTTAAAGACATTTACCTCCTTTTATTATAAGCAATTAATAAACTTGAAAACATTTTCGGAACTACCAACATGTGCCTTTGATTTCAAAAAGTGTTCACTGACTCGAATTCACATATATACAAGTCAAACAAAATATTTTGTTCGTTTTTTGTTTCAGAGGAGTTTACTGGAGCAGAAAACAAATTAAAGATATCGTGATGTGTGTCTCTCACTAAAAATAATATTGTCTGGATAAAAACACACAACAAACACTGTTGTCAGTTGGTGTTAGAATGGCAGCGGTCTATGGCTGACCACATCCATTCTATTTCTGAACACAAATGTTCAATACTTGAACACACATAACACTTAACTGAACGCATCCGACGCGTCATAAGCGTCCAAACGTTTAGAGTGTAACTACCAAAAGAAATTATATTCATCCTTTATAAATAATGGCTGAAGATATGAAAAAGGCGGCCATGTTGGATCGTGCCCTGAAACAAACTGATTTGTTCATGTACGCCATGTATGAAACTGTCTGTAATGTTTCCCCACAGACGACCACCATATAGTGAAACAATTTAGCTACTAGTTCATAAGAATTGCAAGCCGCAGGCACGAAAATTTAATAAGTCCTAGTCATTGTTTACTAAACTTGTGTTGGTTGTCTTCAATTCAGTCTTGGCAATGGTAGGAAATAATCACACAAATATGGCACAATTATAGCAGAAATAAACAAATCGAAGAAAGAAGGAAAATATACAAAAGTAAGACAAAACAAAACAAAACCGATAGCTGCGCAAACAGTTGGTCCGTATATTGGTGAGTTAATGAATGACGTGTAGAATTTTCATTTTTCCCATTCGGCTGGTTTCCCTTATCATAATTCCGATCACTGTGCGCCTTCATGATTTTCTTTTGAATTGAAATGAGAACACTAAAAGAGATACTCAAGCGACAGTCGTCAATCCCTACTCTTAGCATTGGTGCTTGTTGACATAGGCTATTCACGTCATATAAGTCATTTTTTAAAACTTTGAAAGTTGTGTCTCCTTAATTTGTTCAGGGATGTTCCTTATAAACAATCAAGTGCAGGTTAGTTTTTGTGTCGCTTGCATTAAAACAAGGATTGTATTTCATCTTCTACGACATCGTCGTTTTATATATGAGATGTTCTGCTACAATTTTTTGCTTATGAATGTACTGCTTGAATATTATCAGTACTGCTCTTTTCCTCCCGTACCAACCTTTCCGGCCGCTTTTAAGATATCGAAACAACAAACAAACAAACAAACATACGCATCCACATATCTGGACGACTTCGGCATGACTGTTCTTGTATGCAGTATACAGTGCACACTCCCTTGGTGAACTTCTGGTATCGACGGGGGGATTTTCTCCCGATTTGGAGAAAAATTGACCTCCTGATCAGGAGAATTTCTCCCGATACGGAGATTTTTTTTGAGTAGTTCTGCGCAAGTTAATAGACATTTGCACATTTAGAAAAGTGTACCAGTATGTTCATTATCAAATTTGAGGGTGTGTTTACTATTGTTCCGAAAAAGTTCACCATTGCTTTCTTTGTATATTTTCACATTTATTCGATAATAGTGAAACCCTCTGTAGAAATAGCATACAGCAAATTGTCAGTTTATATGAAAAACGTATTTCTGAAGTGTGGATCAACTCCATTTCTACTTTTTAACGTCGAAGTCACGTCCCGGAACTGTTACACACTTTGGACAAAGTCTACCGATCGGGAGATATCTGTCATTTTTAAGAAATACTGCCATCGAGTTGCTGTATCCAAATAACATTTCTAGGAAGTCTCCAGATCGGGAGATTTTCTCCCGATTGGGAGAGAATCCCCCCTTTGGTCTTGTGTGCCTTGCTGATAAGGTTATCGTATAGCATCTCAAAAGTTAACCAGGGGAGGGCACACTGCATACTGCATACATAATTAACATTGAACCGCCATGACTCACAGAGCGAGGAAACATAGGGCGAGAGAAATGAACAAGGAAAAAAAGCTTGAACACAAAACCAGGTTTAAAAGTATTATTCTCTATTATCTTTCAATTGGCCATTCACGAGCCCCTGTGATCCATGGGTAAACATAAGCGCTCAAAACTGATCCTAATTATCGTTTATCGTTTTCCTTCTTTTCAAAAACAAAGTTAGCTTTCTTGACTGTTTAAAAAGTCTATTACTCTAAATGAATATATGAAAAAGTCGACAAATGTTTTAACGCATGCTGGGATAGTTTCAAGCCAAATCTGTTAGGCCGTGGGCTAGAGGGGGTCTACGTGCACCCCCCCACAGGATAACAAACCTGTATTTTTCAGAAGCCTTGGGATCCCTAGAATACGAAATGGAATTTTAACAGAAAAAATATAGGGATGGAATAGCTGTTATGGTCATGTTTTGAAGGGTACCGCAAAATCACGATTTTCCAAGCCAAATGCATTTTCGTCAAATCTGTCTTCTTGTAAGTCATCTGCTGAGCTTATTTTTTAACATAACCTCACTTGTTTGGTATCATTAGAAAGGCAATTTATTCCTCTTTAAGATGACATATTGCAACATGCAATATATTTTACAGTTTTTGTGAAATGTGACCAAAACTTACCCCATACCCCAAAGTTTAACATTGCAAATTACAGTAAATCTCAAATTCTACCAATTTTTTAGCTAGGCAGAATAAAAAATGCAATTCTTTGTATGAAATTGGTTTTATTTGGTACAGGGACATGTCAGAAATATGAAAAAGATTTTTAACAGGGAAAATATTGGGTCTCTACAGCTGTAACAGTCATATTTTGAAGGGTACCGCAATATTACAGTGTTGCAGATTTGCATGTATTTTTGTTAAAGATGTCTTCATATCAGTCACCTGCTGAGCTTGTTTTTGAATATAATCTAACTTGTTAGGTATCATTAGAAAGATAATTTACTAGTCTTTGAAATGACATATTGTAACATGCACTATCTTGTATAGTATTCATGAAATATGACCAAAACTTACCCCATACCCCAAAGTTTACATTGAAAATTGTAGTCATAGCTAAAATTAAATTCTACCAATTTTTTAGCTAGACACAAAAAATCTGGCCATTTTTGCTATTAAATCTGTTTTATTTGATACAGGGACATGTCAGAAATATGAAATAGACTTTTAACAGAAAAAATATTGGGTCTCTACAGCTGTAACAGTCATATTTTGGAGAGTACCGCAATATCACAGTGTTGCAGATTTGCATGCATTTTTGTTAAGCCTGTCTTCATATCAGTCACCTGCTGAGCTTGTTTTTGAACATAACCACACTTGTTAGGTATCATTAGAAAGATAATTTACTAGTCTTTAAAATGACATATTGTAACATGCACTATCTTGTATAGTATTCATGAAATATGACCAAAACTTACCCTAAACCCCAAAGTTTACATTGACAATCGCAGTCATAGCTGAAATCAAATTCTACCAATTTTTTACCTAGACACAAAAATCTGCCCATTTTTGCTATTAATTGTGTTTTATTTAGTACAACGACATGTCAGAAATATGAAATAAACTTTTAACAGAAAAAATAGTTTGACTCTACAGCTGTAACAGTCATATTTTGAAGGGTACCGCAATATCACAGTGTTGCAGATTTGCATACATTTTTGTTAAACCTGTCTTCTTTTAAGACATCTGCTGAGCTTGTTTTTGAATATATTCTAACTTGTTAGGTACCATTGAAAAGGTAATTTATTCTTCTTTACGATAACATATTGCAACATGCAATATCTTGTACAGTATTCATGAAATATGACCAAAACTTACCCCATACCCCAAAGTTTACATTGACAATTGCAGTCATAGCTGAAATCAAATTCTACCAATTTTTTAGCTAGACACAAAAAATCTTCCCATTTTTTGCCATTAAATCTGTTTTATTTGATACAGGGACATGTCAGAAATATGAAATAGACTTTTAACAGAAAAAATATTGGGATTCTACAACTGTAACAGTCATATTTTGAAGGGTACCGCAATATCAGTGTTGCAGATTTGCATGCATTTTTGTTAAACCTTTCTTCTTTTAAGACATCTGCTGAGCTTGTTTTTGAATATAATCTAACGTTTTAGGTACCATTGAAAAGGTAATTTATTCTTCTTTACGATAACATATTGCAACATGCAATATCTTGTACAGTATTCATGAAATGTGACCAAAACTTACCCCATACCCCAAAGTTTACGTTGAAAATTACAAAGCAAATTACAGCGAATCTGAAACTCTACCATTTGTTTACAATTTATGAACTTTGTATACCAAAGGGCAATGCCTGTATGCAACCTATGAAATCTGTGATTTTGTTAAAAAGTATGTAAAAGTATGTCACAAATATGAAATTAACCTTTAAACAGGAATATAATATGATTTTGCAGCCTTTTGGATCATATTTGGAAGGGTACCCAGGTATCATGGCAAATTTGCCGAAACACATACATTTCCTATACATGGTTTTCCCCCTCCAAAAATGATCCAAATGGCTACTAAATAGTATCCTCTTCCCATTAAAACTTTATTTCATACTTGTGACATACTTTTGTAACAAACAAATCAGATTTCATACAAGAATTGCCTTTTGTATTATGTGTAGCAAAAAATGGTAGAATTTAAGATATTTGCGATTTGAACTTTTGGGGTATGGGGTAAAGTTTGACCATATTTCAGGAAAACTGTGAAGGCCATTGCATATTACAATATGTCATCTTGAAGACGAATAAATTGCCCTACTAATGATACCCCACAAGCCAGGTTATGTTACAAAATAAGCTCGGCAGATGACTTACAAGAAGAATAATTTAACAAAAAAGGTGCCAGTCTGCGGTACTGCAATTTTGCGTTACCCTTCAAAATATGGCTGTTACAACTATACAATCCAAATATTTTTTTTGTTAAAAGTCTATTTCACATTTTTGACATAACCAAGTACCAAATACAACAGATTTAATACTAAAGCAGTGCCCTTTTTATCATGTCTAGCTAAAAATTTGCGGAATTTGATCACGTTAGCTATGACAGTACTTTCTATATAAACCATGGGGTATGGGGTAAGTTTTGGTCATATGTCATGAAAATTATACAGGATATTGCATGTTACTATATTTCATTTTAAAGGCGAGTAAATTACCTTTTTAATGATACCTAACATACCATGTTGTATTCAAAAACAAGCTCAGCAGACAACTTACAAGAAGACAGGTTGAACAAAAACTCATGCGAGTCAACTATATTGTGATTTTGTAGTATACTTCAAAAAATGACCGTTACAGCTATAACATCCCAATATTTTTTCTGTTAAAATATTATTTTATATTTCTAACATGTTTCAGTACCAAGTAAAACAGATTTAATACAAAACATTGCTGTTTTTATTGTGTGTAGGTAAAAACTCAGTAGAATTTGACGTTAGCTATGACAGTATCTTTGGATATACACTTTGGGGTATGGGGAAAGTTTTTGTCATATTTCATAAAAACTATACAAGATATTGCATATTACAATATGTTATTAAAAGCACTACTTAATTACCTTTCTAATGATACCAATCAAGCCAGGTTATAATCAATAACAAGCTCAGCAGACGACTTATAAGAAGACAGATTTAACAAAAACGCATGCGGGTCAGTAATACTGAGATTTTGCTGTAACCTTAAAAATATGACTGTTACAGCTATAGAATCCCAATATTTTTTCTGTTAAAAGTCTATTTCATATTCTTAACATGTCCCCATACCAAATAAAACAGATTTAATACAAAACATTGCCCAATTTTTTATGTCTGCGTAAAAAATTGGTAGAATTTGATTTTAGCTATGACTGCAATTTTAGATGTAAACTTTGGGGTATGGGGTAAGTTTTGGTCATATTTCATACAAACTATACAAGATATTGCATGTTACAATACGTCATTTTAAAGACTAGTAAATTATCTTTTCAATGGTACCTAACAACTTACATTATATTCAATAAAAACCTCAGCAGATGACTTATAAGAAGAGAGTTTCAACAAAAATGCATGCAAGTCAGGAATACGGAGATTTTGCCGTAGCTTTCAAAATCTGACTGTTACAACTACAGAATTCCAATATTTTTTCTGTTAAAAGTCTATTTCATATTTTTGACATATTCCTGTTCCAAATAAAACAGATTTAATAGCATTAATGGGCAGATTTTTTGTGTCTAGCTAAAAGATTTGTAGAATTTGATTTTAGCTATGACTGCAATTTTCAATGTAAACTTTGGGGTATGGGGTAAGTTTTGGTCATATTTCATGAAAACTATACAAAATAGTGCATGTTACAATATGTCATTTTAAAGACTAGTAAATTATCTTTCTAATGATACCTAACAAGTGTGGTTATGTTCAAAAACAAGCTCAGCAGATTACTTATAAGAAGACAGGTTTAACAAAAATGTATGCAAATCTGCAACACTGTGATATTGCAGTACCCTTCAAAATATGACTGTTACAGCTGTAGAGACCCAATATTTTTTCTGTTAAAAGTCTATTTCATATTTCTGACATGTCCCTGTATCAAATAAAACAGATTTAATAGCAAAAATGGCCAGATTTTTTGTGTCTAGCTAAAAAATTGGTAGAATTCGATTTTAGCTATGACTGTAATTGTCAATGTAAACTTTGGGGTATGGGGTAAGTTTTGGTCATATTTCATGAATACTATACAAGATAGTGCATGTTACAATATGTCATTATAAAGACAAGTAAATTATCTTTCTAATGATACCTAACAAGTGTGGTTATGTTCAAAAACAAGCTCAGCAGATGACTTAAAAGAAGAAAGATTTAACAAAAATGCATGCAAATCTGCAACACTGTGATATTGCAGTACCCTTCAAAATATGACTGCTACAGCTGTAAAGTCCCAATATTTTTTCTGTTCAAAGTCTATTTCATATTTCTGACATGTCCCTGTACCAAATAAAACAGATTTAATAGCAAAAATGGCCAGATTTTTTGTGTCTAGCTAAAAAAATGGTAGAATTTAATTTTAGCTATGACTGCAATTGTCAATGTAAACTTTGGGGTATGGGGTAAGTTTTGGTCATATTTCATGAATACTATACAAGATAGTGCATGTTACAATATGTCATTTTAAAGACTAGTAAATTATCTTTCTAATGATACCTAACAAGTTAGATTATATTCAAAAACAAGCTCAGCAGATGACTGATAGAAGACAGGTTTAACAAAAATGCATGCAAATCTGCAACACTGTGATATTGCGGTACCCTTCAAAATATGACTGTTACAGCTGTAGAGACCCAATATTTTCCCTGTTAAAAATCTTTTTCATATTTCTGACATGTCCCTGTACCAAATAAAACCAATTTCATACAAAGAATTGCATTTTTTATTCTGCCTAGCTAAAAAATTGGTAGAATTTGAGATTTACTGTAATTTGCAATGTTAAACTTTGGGGTATGGGGTAAGTTTTGGTCACATTTCACAAAAACTGTAAAATATATTGCATGTTGCAATATGTCATCTTAAAGAGGAATAAATTGCCTTTCTAATGATACCAACCGAGTGAGGTTATGTTAAAAAATAAGCTCAGCAGATGACTTACAAGAAGACAGATTTGACGAAAATGCAATTTGGTTGCAAAATGGTGATTTTGCGGTACCCTTCAAAACATGACCATAACAGCTATTCCATCCCTATATTTTTTCTGTTAAAATTCCATTTCGTATTCTAGGGATCCCAAGGCTTCTGAAAAATACAGGTTTGTTATCCTGTGGGGGGGGGGGGTGCACGTAGACCCCCTCTAGCCCACGGACTATGTATAAAAAGCCATTATCTCTCTCCGAAGTAGACTTAAACGTAAGATGAAAATAACATTCTAAGTAATGCTGACAAAGCGTAACCCATTGACAAATATCTTCGGTTTATTTCGTTCCTAAGAGTACTTTTTTATCTTTCATATCACATGGTGGTACAATCTTATTCCTCGATGTTCATGTCCACTGCTTAACATAATAGGCATTGCTTCTGTTTGTTAGTTCACACACCGTCCCTCTACCCATTATACTCCAAAGCCATTTCAAGTCCAGTTTACCCCAAGGCATTTTATCACGTGTTACGAGCGTGCTGATCAGTTTAGCTGATGGCCCTCACACCACAATCCCCTAAAAACATGCATGGTTCCATTATTAACATGCGCCGGGAAATATGGTTGGTCAGTCGGGAACTGTTTCAATGTTTTAAAACTTTTTCAATAGGGTGCGGCTCTTTCAAACAGCAAAAATTGGTAAAATCAAGCGAAGTTTAAAATAAGAGAACAACTTTGAAGGGTCGGGGAGTTTTAAATAAGGTAGGTTGGTTTACCACTGCCGGAAACAAACCATCGAAAACATTAAGGATGTTACAATTCCAGTCGACCGTATCACGCTTGGTAACTTCCTCGACGTAGTGAAATTTCATCAATGGAAAGCGTCTCCGACCCTGTCTTTGTAGTTGGGGCGATGTGGGCCATGTCAAACAATAGGGGAAATCCTGAATCGGGCTGGGAACTTAAAGTAATCCGGGACATTCCTTTTATCCGCCCGATTACGCAACTGCTCTGCTTTTGTTCCAGAAATTCTCGTCTTCATAAAAGGATTCACCCCCTCACATCACGTGACTGACCAAATCGCTTGCACTGATGCCGGCAGACTTCCTTCAGCACCGGTCTTAGGAATAAGCTTTGCCACTCCGCGTAGAGACACCGTCCTGACAAAATTCACATCACGAAACAGCCTATGGCAGTTCCCTTGTGATTTTAATATTTGGTAAAACTACTCTCCGAAATACCTCTAAAGTGCTATAGATACTTGTTCATTACCAAACTGCTATGGGCGTTGTCTGACCTGAACTCACACACTACATTTTGAGCTGTCACGGCGTCTACTGTACCGTGCATTGCTAACTTCAAGATGATGGCACTCCGATGTAAATTACAGCTCGCTACTATTTTGGTACATGTAAGTACATTTCCTCATTTACTCCTATGTCACATTTCTGTCACTGGGTGGTCTTTCTTAACACTGTACACGTCAAATGTATCATGCAGTCACGTTGGTTTTAATTCCATAATATCTATAGCTGAAATGAAAATATAGTCATGTCGAAGGGTAGCTAACTAAACTTGGACCGAATTATGAGCTTTGCACTTGATTGAAAGATGCAACAACCATAAACAAATTTGCATGTGAGAACGATGATTAACTGTAACTCCATGATACGGTGAAAGCTATACAACTATAAGGACGTGGGCGTGGTCGAATTTTACGACCATTCCCGTAAAACGGCAACGTGCACAGGGAGAAATACAACGAAACTAACGCAAATCGCAATTTTCACGGCTTAGATGTTTAACGTTTGACGGAAGTTATAAAATTTATCAATAACTTCTAGCTTATTGCACAAATTATTGCACAAGTACGATAATTATAATATTAATTGTCACGCCCCTGGTTTGAATTTGAAACTGTTCTTAGACTTCACCCTTACGTGGTCATAGATTCCAGCTGCGAAAATATCTATTTCAAAAAAACATGCTTATTTTCATTGAAGTACGAAGATGCTCATACTTTTTAACATTTCAGAGCCCTGCCGTGTGATTGCACAAAACGGTTGATCTTTCTTAGTAAATGCCCTCCTTGAAGTAGGTCAAACCACATTAGCCGACATAAATATCATAAATACATTACGTGTATAAAATAACTGCTCTCCAACACCAATTATTGTGCTGTGCATTGCATAAGCGTTCGAAATTCAAGTTCAAAAGTCATGAATAGACGGAGGTCACGATGTGTTAACGATGTGTTGTCCAAGTACATTACGATGTAATTGTTCTGTCCGGAAATAATTTGATGTTCATTTACATAAATACATATCATGGACTCTGCTTACCACTGGGTTCATGAACAAACAAAAGATTTGTTATAAATTTAACGGTAGACTAACTGTTAGTTTCTTCAAGCGCATTGACAACTTTGATCTAAAACACTTCGACGTGTGCGAAAGTCGACGAAAACCAAGACTTTTGTACATACACATTGTCCGACGCGTTCGACCATGTCCCGGTGGCACTGCAATACACGTACATGTATGTACCGCGGTTTCGACCCTAGCTTGCCCGTATTAAACTTTTTAACAAATAAAGTTTTGATAAAATGTAGACTTTTGACCCGCTTTTTTGCTTCAAGCACGATTTCGATCAACCATTTCGTAGGAGATTTATAGTTTTGATGCTAGTATTTGAACCGAAATGTACACTTTTGACTCCCTATTGTGCGGAAATTTTACAACTTGTGCTCCATAGTTAGAACTTTCCAGTTTACATCTGTACCCCAGTCAGGGGTGAGTGCCTCCGGCCATGTTGATCGCGTTCAAGAGTCGATTCAGACGCTACATGTAGATCTCCTTGTAACCCAGTAATGATGCAAATTCCTGTTTTCTTTTCATCGATACAATTCATAAATGCTTGTCTTGTTGCGCCCTGTTTAACAAACGGGAGCCAGCTACTTTGTCAGTAACGCGTACAGAGGTGAAGAAATATTGACTTACTTGGCGAAAGTATCTCCACGTAGCATCTCCCCATTGTCTGTATGCAAGTCCCTTCTACAAACAAATTTAAAGCTAGATCTATTTTTAAGTCTTCTTTTGTAGATATGACAAAATGGAAAAATCGCATTTCCAGTATTTCGTTTTGTAAAAGGTATCGAACAAAATTGTTTATCATTTCTCCAGTTTGTATGCATATTTGGTGTTATATGATGTTTATATCGGTGATGTAACGCGTGAATTGAGGCGTCTACTAGTATATGCTGATTGGAACTTTTGTTCCATGTATGTGACTCACTTTAGAAAAAACAAAACACGCAACACGCCCGGTTGTGTAAGGAGACTGTGATTCAATGGGTGCATTGGTGTGAAAGGAACTGCCTATAATTTCAAAGCCACCGTAAGACACTGTCCGATTATGTCGTATTCCAGTTTGCACGTAGCTCGTCTGTCTACCAGTTCGAGTTGTCAGGTTTCCCCAAAGTTGCTTATGAGACTGCCAATATAGATCTTCAAGACTACAGGCCCTCTCCACAGAATCACAGCCTATGCGGCATATGGTTAATGGCAAATACCCGCTTCCTCTCCCACACAAAAGTCCATTGGCGAATGTAACTATTGTGGGACTTATGAATGAGTGTTGCACTATTTGTTAAAGCTTCACTGTCTGTTACAAGGAGTAGATGATCCCATTGACGAGGATTGGACGGGTGGCGGGGGGGGGGGGGAGAAATTGAAGTCGTCGTGGCAAGGTTTCACGTCTATCTCACACCGATCAGTGTAGCAAAGTTGTCCAGGTATGCTGAGAGTCAAATAAATGATGGCACCGTCGCAGCAAACCAGTTACAAAATTGGCAATACAGATACACTCCCTTTAGAGCTTGCACGACACGAGACTTTTTGACGTTGAGGAACTTTCAGCGGAACTTGACCCATGGAATTAAGAATAATTAATGTTTGAGTAGAATAAGTCCGTCTGAATTTCTACCCAGGTACTGCTCAAATTTTCTGATGACAGTGAGACGAAACTTTCTTGCGTTTGTTAGACAATTATAGACTTGTTATTTGAATTGGGCAAACTTTTGTTCACACAATGGATAGGTATTGTCATTTGAATGGCATTTGGACAACGTAACAAGTCCATTTTGGAGAACATAACAAAAGTCACGGCTGAGGGAACTTTGAACGAGAAGTAGATATTTGAAAGTGAGTGAAATATTCAGGAAATTATGTTCCCCATCGTTGATTCCAGAGACTCGTTTGTTCCTACGAGTAGTTGAAGCCATGTGGATAGATAAATAAAGACAAATCGTGTTTTAACACAAAAATAAAATGAATATGTCAGTTTTCTTTCATATTTGATGGCGGTTGCCATTTTAAATATTTCACACGAATCCGGAATAGGCAGATGATGAACAACGACTTTAATTTTTATCATCATGGTCGATTGCCAACTTTCCCACTGACTGTAACTTTAGTAAGGAAAGAAAGCGTAACTCTGCCTCTGTCTGTTTTGGAGAGCACAACCCAACAAGTCAAGCCGCGTGAATCAAGTCGTTCAAGGTATGCTCACCATATGAAAGCGTGTAGATTTCTGCAGGCCATACAGAATTAACGTCGGCGGACCACTTAATGTGTGCCGCCGGTATATGCTAATGATCTACTTTGACCTCTACGCAACCTTTGCGCTGTCAATTAGACTTGTCAGTCGTTTATGCGTCTTTTCTATGCTTTTTATTTTGCAGATTATCTGTATAGCTATTCCGTCGCACGCAGGTAAGTCTCTTGTTTTCTGTGTTTCCATACTACACCATTCTTTATCACAATTACGGTGTAACAGTAGATCAAGACTGAGTACAAAAGTTAGCAAAAGTAGTATTTCAAATGTGAAAATGTTTGTAAAGCCTCCGTGGGACATAAATTGTAATTCTTATTATGTCAGTCTTATGCTCTGAGCCAGCGTATTAGATGATTAGACTATTTCAACATATTTTTTTTCACCGTTCAGCAACTCTATGTGACAACTCATGTCTGTTCAAAAACGATTTTGTTTGCGACGACGGCGGTCCGGGCTCTACGAATAAATATTGCTACCTCGGTTCCGATTGTAACGACTGCGGACCACGCGAAGGTAAGTCTGTTATAGTTCATTATAATTACTAAGCTGCCCGCGCCAACAGTTTGAGACTCTTTCACGGACGGCATGCAATACAGCATAAATAATTTTGTGGTCAATTTGAATTATTATTTTTGACAGAATTTCAAAAATCCTGCTTTGATAACTTTTCACCGCACCGATCGAACAGCAGACGACATAAATTAATGTGCGAGGCTACACCTTGTCACCGCATAGAACGGCATAGCACACTGCATATCATACCGCACACACACCTACCACATAACATCACACCACATATACCACACGACAAGTCACACCTTTCCACATGATACCATACCATGCAGTTTGATGGGATACCATATCGCACCCTTTCACATACCCCACCACACCACCATAACACACAACACCATACCACTCGTGACTCCATACAACGCAATTTAAGACTATTCCCTGCCATACACTACCAAACCGCACTACACCACACAGCACTTCACCATACCATACAACTCCTGACCATACATGTCTATATCACACTTATATGATAGAGTACTCAATTTACCTGCCATTGAGCACAATGTCATTGAAGGTAACATCTTTTTGAACAGTGACAACTGCAGCGCCTCCAACAACAACTCCAACAACTCCTGCCACAACTCTACAGCAGGCGATCTCAACAGTTACTCCGACCTCGGTATCTTTGGCAACTACCGCAATCACGACTGCAGTCGGTCCATCAACGCTCTCTTGTAAGTTTTTTAACCGCAAATAATTTTTCAGTGTTGCGGAAGAGCAAATTGACATGTCAAGGCTTATTCTTTTGAGATTACGATACCATACTTCATAGATGTGTACTTGGATGCTGCAAAATGTCCAAACGTTTCGAAAAACGTGTTAAAAGTCGTAATGTTTTGTTGTACTTGACATTCAAGGTTGTATCAAGCATCGTCATTGCAAAGTGGGCATTATTTGAGTAAAATCCAAATAGCCTTTGCAATCACTTTGTGACGATACACTTTGGAATATTTTGGCGGGAAAGAACAGTCTTTCGATTAGGCCATTTAAAGGAAATTCTTTGTTTTTTTGCCGTCCTTGAATTTTTGAAAAACCGATCAGCCACCCAGGGAAAAAACAAACACAGACAAAAAACACAAGTGTATTAACATTAGCTCAATTTTCATTTGGTTTCTTTGTAAATATAATATTTTTATTTATAGTAGTGTTAACATTGTGTTTGTTTTCCTAATTTTCTCTGAAAACCTACCAGCACGCGAACGGCAAACAAAGAATTTTATTTAAGGCGCCTTAAGGCATGATCGCAAGGTTCAATGTTCAAAAGTTCGGATTCAAATACCAACCTCGCGCGTATTCCGACTTATCTCTCTTCATCTCTCGTGCCTTTATTATTTTTATCCAGACATTTGTAGAAACACCTGTGTGTTCGCGTCGGACAACATCTGTGACGACGGTGGCCCCCTTTCGGTCAACAAGTTCTGTTACTATGGCACTGATTGTGCAGACTGTGGACCACGACCAGGTGAGCTGTGATGGTTCATTGTTGTACTTAACAACATAACATGTTTTCTAATTTCAGCAGATTTAGTTATAGGATTGGAACTATTTCGGGATAATTGGATTTTCATATTTTCCAAATATCTCAAAAGAGTTACGTGCCGTATAGCTGAATGTTGTAATATTGCGAATTACTCATAAAAACAAGTGTGTAATGTAAAAAGAAAAGCAGATGAGATTACTTTGTAGATGAAATCGACATTACTTCACCAGCCAATTATCCCAAACTAGTTCCAATCGTCTTCAGTTGTATTCTTGAAGTTTACAACCCTTTGCTTTAATTCCTCCATAAAAATGTGTGTGGATAGCATAACTTTGGGATGCTTCAAAGGAACATACAGACAAATGAGGTCTTGGACGCAATGAACTTGTAACTTCTACATAACCTTCCGCAAAAATAGAAACAAAAATATGGTGATCCATTGAGAAAAGTGACCAATCAGATACCTTTTTTTTCAGCAGTTGTAACAACAGTTGCAAATGGACCGACAACTATTGCCATGCCGACCACTAAGACAGCAACAACAACAGGTAATTTATGTGAATTTTACATTTATATACACTGCAAAATCCGCCTGTTTCTAAATATGCATTTGTCAGCATGTCTATGGTGGTGATGCATTTGTTATTCGGTTTAATTAAGCAGATGTAATGACATTGAACACGTTGATTAGTTTCAAATAACGGTTATTCACTCACCTTTGCTGGTAATATGGTCTCTGCGATCATTTTGGCCGACGATTTCTCCACTCAAAACCGATGACCAGTAAATCGTGCTGTATGCGATCAACGTTTTTTTATCTGTAGTCCCTGTCACAACAACCCCGAAGGTAACAACGACGATGCCCACAACAACAGACACAGAGACATCAAGTGAAATGGCAACTGAACCATCCAGCGCACTGTCAACAACTGATGATTATACAGACGAATATACAAGCGTTGTTTTTATGACAACTGAAAGTGTGTCGACAAATGCGGCCAGCTCAGAGCATTTGACTGAAACAGGAACTTTTGTGTCGGAGGAAGTGTCATCGCAACATACAAGTACTGATGTTACTTCACAAGAAATTACATCAGAGGTTACAAATACTTTAGTTGTAAGGGAAGAAATTGCAACGAAACCTGAAAGTTTTTATGCAAGTACACAGGAGATGACGACACAAATGGTAAGTACTGCTGTTACAACACAGGAAATGACGTCACTGCTCTCAAGTACTGTAGGTGCAAAAGAAGAAATGACAATGGACTCTAGCAGTACTAATGTGCGTTCAGAGGAAATGGCATCACAGCCTGCAAGTAGCGTTGTCATGACAGAAGAAGGGACAACCGGACCTGGTAGTACCCATGTAAGTACAGAGGAAATGACATCACAGCCTGCAAGTAGCATTGCCACGACAGAAGAAGTGACTACCGAACCTAGTAGTACCCATGTAAGTACACAGGAAATGACATCACAGCCTGCAAGTAGCGTTGTCACCACAGAAGAAGTGACAACCGAACCTAGTAGTACCCATGTAAGTACAGAGGAAATGACATCACAGCCTGCAAGTAGCGTTGTCACCACAGAAGAAGTGACAACCGAACCTGGTAGTACCCATGTAAGTACAGAGGAAATGACATCACAGCCTGCAAGTAGCGTTGTCACCACAGAAGAAGTGACAACCGAACCTGGTAGTACCCATGTAAGTACAGAGGAAATGACATCACAGCCTGCAAGTAGCGTTGTCACCACAGAAGAAGTGACAACCGAACCTGGTAGTACCCATGTAAGTACAGAGGAAATGACATCACAGCCTGCAAGTAGCGTTGTCACCACAGAAGAAGTGACAACCGAACCTGGTAGTACCCATGTAAGTACAGAGGAAATGACATCACAGCCTGCAAGTAGCGTTGTCACGACAGAAGAAGTGACAACCGAACCTGGTAGTACCCATGTAAGTACAGAGGAAATGACATCACAGCCTGCAAGTAGCGTTGCCACGACAGAAGAAGTGACAACCGAACCTGGTAGTACCCATGTAAGTACAGAGGAAATGACATCACAGCCTGCAAGTAGCGTTGTCACCACAGAAGAAGTGACAACCGAACCTGGTAGTACCCATGTAAGTACAGAGGAAATGACATCACAGCCTGCAAGTAGCGTTGCCACGACAGAAGAAGTGACAACCGAACCTGGTAGTACCCATGTAAGTACAGAGGAAATTACATCACAGCCTGCAAGTAGCATTGCAGCGACAGAAGAAGTGACTACCGAAACTGGTAGTACCCATGTAAGTACGGAGGAAATTACATCACAGCCTGCAAGTAGCATTGCAGCGACAGAAGAAGTGACAACCGAACCTGGTAGTACCCATGTAAGTACAGAGGAAATGACATCACAGCCTGCAAGTAGCGTTGCCACGACAGAAGAAGTGACAACCGAACCTGGTAGTACCCATGTAAGTACGGAGGAAATTACATCACAGCCTGCAAGTAGCATTGCAGCGACAGAAGAAGTGACTACCGAACCTGGTAGTACCCATGTAAGTACGGAGGAAATTACATCACAGCCTGCAAGTAGCATTGAAGCGACAGAAGAAGTGACAACCGAACCTGGTAGTACCCATGTAAGTACAGAGGAAATGACATCACAGCCTGCAAGTAGCGTTGTCACCACAGAAGAAGTGACAACCGAACCTGGTAGTACCCATGTAAGTACAGAGGAAATGACATCACAGCCTGCAAGTAGCGTTGCCACGACAGAAGAAGTGACAACCGAACCTGGTAGTACCCATGTAAGTACGGAGGAAATTACATCACAGCCTGCAAGTAGCGTTGCCACGACAGAAGAAGTGACTACCGAACCTGGTAGTACCCATGTAAGTACGGAGGAAATTACATCACAGCCTGCGAGTAGCATTGCAGCGACAGAAGAAGTGACAACCGAACCTGGTAGTACCCATGTAAGTACAGAGGAAATGACATCACAGCCTGCAAGTAGCGTTGTCACGACAGAAGAAGTGACAACCGAACCTGGTAGTACCCATGTAAGTACAGAGGAAATGACATCACAGCCTGCAAGTAGCATTGTCACCACAGAAGAAGTGACAACCGAACCTGGTAGTACCCATGTAAGTACAGAGGAAAGTAACCCATGTAAGTTCCACGACAGAAGAAGTGACATCCCAGCCTGCAAGTAGCGTTGTCACCAACAGAAGAAGTGACAACGAACCTGGTAGTACCCATGTAAGTACAGAGGAAATGACATCACAGCCCGCAAGTAGCGTTGTCACCACAGAAGAAGTGACAAACGAACCTGGTAGTACCATGTAAGTACAGAGGAAATGACATCACAGCCCGCAAGTAGCGTTGTCACCACAGAAGAAGTAACAACCGAACCTGGTAGTACCCATGTAAGTACAGAGGAAATGACATCACAGCCTGCAAGTAGCGTTGTCACAACAGAAGAAGTGACAAGCGAACCTGGTAGTACCCATGTAAGTACACAGGAAATGACATCACAGCCCGCAAGTAGCGTTGTCACGACAGAAGAAGTGACAACCGAACCTGGTAGTACCCATGTAAGTACAGAGGAAATGACATCACAGCCTGCAAGTAGCATTGAAGCGACAGAAGAAGTGACAACCAAACCTGGTAGTACCCATGTAAGTACAGAGGAATGACATCACAGCCTGCAAGTAGCGTTGTCACGACAGAAGAAGTGACAACCGAACCTGGTAGTACCCATGTAAGTACAGAGGAAATGACATCACAGCCCGCAAGTAGCGTTGTCACGACACAAGAAGTGACAAACGAACCTGGTAGTACCCATGTAAGTACAGAGGAAATTACATCACAGCCTGCAAGTAGCATTGCAGCGACAGAAGAAGTGACAACCGAACCTGGTAGTACCCATGTAAGTACAGAGGAAATGACATCACAGCCTGCAAGTAGCGTTGTCACCACAGAAGAGTGACAACCGAACCTGGTAGTACCCATGTAAGTACAGAGGAAATGACATCACAGCCTGCAAGTAGCATTGTCACGACAGAAGAAGTGACAACCGAACCTGGTAGTACCCATGTAAGTACAGAGGAAATGACATCACAGCCTGCAAGTAGCGTTGCCACGATAGAAGAAGTGACAACCGAACCTGGTAGTACCCATGTAAGTACAGAGGAAATGACATCACAACCTCAAAGTACAGTGGATAAAACGCAAGAATTCATGCAACCTATGAGTACGGATGTACTAACAGCGGAAACAACGGCTACAATGGCAAGTACCATCATTACCACAGAGGAAGTGACATCACAACCTCAAAGTACTGCATATGGTACAGATGCCCTCACAAAGCCAGCTAGTGCTGATTTCACTACAGAGGAAATTACAACAAATTTGCCACTTACAATAATTACGTCACAGGAGATGACACAAAGTACTGCAGATACAACAGGGGAATTAACAGAACCTACAACTACTAATGAAGCAACGGGCATGGCGACAAGGTTTGCCAGTACTGTTGTTACATCACAAGAAATGACATCACAACATTCAAGTAGTATTGTTACTGATGAAATAATGGTTCAAGTAGGAAGTACTGATGTAACTACGGATGGAATGACGTCAGAACCGACAAGCAGTGTTGTTACCACTGATGAAATTACATCACAACCTGTAAGTACAATGGTTACAGCAGACGATATGACGTCAGAGGAAGCAAGCACAGTGGAAATATCAAGCACTTTTACTGTGACCGGGGAAATAATATCGCAACCTCAAAGTACTTTAGGTGTAACAACTGAAATGAGCAAATCTTCAAGTACCGAGGTAACTATAACTACTGACGAAATAAGGGAGACATCGGACAGCAGTTTTGTTGCTTCACAGGAAGTAAAGTCGACACCTCCTAACACTGTAGTCACAACAGATGAAATAACATCGATACTGACAAGTGCTGATGTAGCCACAGCCGAGCTGTTTGAAACCAAACAAGAAATGACATCACAGCATGCAGGTACTATGGTAACCACTGAAGAAACAGTGTCACTTACCGCCAGGCCAAAAGGAATTACATCAGAAACGGAGATCACCGTTATTACTACTGAAAGTTTCACTTCAACAGTGGAAGACATGACGACAGAACTTGGCGGCGTCACAATAATAACAGAAGACATATCCACTCAAGCTATCGGTGATATGGCTTCCACAGAGGAAATGACGTCAGAACAAGCTCGTACTACATCCAGCACAGAGGAAGTGACGACAGGATACACCACCATTGAGGTTACCACGGTAGTGATTCCAGGTTCGTGACTTGTTTCTTGCACTTCCTGTCATGCTCGTTGAATATACTTCCCTGTTGTAGTTATGATATAGAGTGATGCAGTTTAATAATAATTACTTTGATTTCGACCAGAATGCTTACTAGTTGTAGCGTATTGTCACGCAACAAGGTGCATTAAAAACGTTGGGTAAACTCATGCAAAATGTTAGGTATAACGCTTGCTCAAAGAGGGGAACCTCAATGCACTTGGGAACCACGAGATCTCGGAAATTGTTGCTCAGAATGATGTTGATGCGTATTTCCAATTACTATTTCACTGTTCCTTCAAAATCACAGCAGTCTCAGTGTACATGACGGTCAGTCCCTAAGTATTAATTAACTACTGGCTTTACTGGAAACACACCCTTCTAAAACAGAATAAATGCAGGATTTTCCGAGAAATGCGTTATAATAAATTAAATTAAAAAAAATAATCTGATGGTAATTTTTGCTCTGAATTGTTATCATTGTGTCTGCGTATCCTCATAGGAGAAAATGCGTTATGTTGTTCCAATAACAACTACATGTATAAATTGTTTCACGCAGTTGCCCATTTATGATACTGTTAATTGATTTAAATCGAATTTAGCAAAGTGTGGTAAATATGATAAATATTATTAATTTCATTGACAGATGTAGAAATCAGTTCAGTTTCCCTCTCACTTGATCCCGGATTCACTCTCCGGGAATGGTCCGATCCAGTTCGCATGGATTTTGATCTAACCGCTGCCCTGCATCCCAATACGTCTGCGGTACATGGTTCTGGCCTGTGGCAACTTTTCGTTTCCCTCTCGGATACCCCTGAACCGTCGAACAAGACGTATCTGGCACCTGTTGATGTCAGCCCTGAACAACGTGACCAAAGCGGTATTCCTGGCGGGGAGTTGCTTTTCAACGGCTCGCACGTCTCCCTTGACTTGAGGGGACTGATATGTCCTGAAATGACCCACGTGTGCGTCGAGATACAGAGGGATGCCAGCAGTGAGGTAACATTTTCCGTTGGCGGGGAGAGAGCAGCGTGTTTAGCCGTGCCTTGTAGAGGTAAGTATACCCTTCTCTGGACCGTTCATTCCACTTTAAATTCATCTAAACCATCAATGGTAAAAGTATAATACCACAGGGAACCCAGAAAATCTGGTTGTTGTTGTTTTTGTTGTTTGTACTGTTGTTTATGTTTACATTATTTGTGTTGTTGACCAATAAAATTAAGCGAACATATCTACTGTGTTGTTGTGTCAAACGTAATATAGATGTCATCAGAAACACTACAAGTACAATATCATTATTTGACCCGATGCAATTCTCTCCCAAAGTACACTTTCTCTTTTATACGTTTGGAGAGAGTTTCACTGGGTCAAATAATGATCGCGTCCTTGTAGTGTTTTTATATGACATCTACATTACGTTTGAAACAACAACAACACAAAAGTTATCTTCGCTGAATTTTATAGGTCAACAACAACTAATACAGATAAACAACAATACAACCAAAAACAACAACAACCAGATTTCTGGGTTCCCTATGATAAAAGCATCACCATTAGAACAAAGTGTAATCTGATAGCAGGGTTTTGACTCTCAGATTTTGCGCCAAACCATTTTTGGCAAAAGCATTCACTTTTGTAGCCGTCCTCCCGATGTTCGGTTCCATCACATGACCTGCAACTATTTCTCTCAACATAAATCCCAATATTCCTTTGGAAGTAGTGGTTTAAAAGCAATTTCAAAGGCCCAGGGCCATTTCACTTTTCCTCGAATAGAAATGTCTTCAAGAGAAAGCTTTTAGCGTTTACTGGTGACGTAGGTGGATGCTTCGCCGGATTATGTTTTCCAAAACAAATATTCTTCGGACTGCGGTCCCTCTACACGAAGCACCGTGTTCAGACTAACTTACTCGGCCAACTATTTCACGACTTTCCGTAGGTGTAGAATTCACAACGAGCGTCCAGTTGGAAACCATCGTCCGAGAAGGTGTCTCCGCTCAGCCAGTCATCTTCAATCTCACCTTGGACCCTGATCCGAGAGCTGGTAGCATCGAAGGTACCGACCTGTTCAAGGTGACGTCATTCTTTAGCCTGTCAAGCGTTGGCTCTCCGACTGAATCAAGTCTAGGGCAAACCGTACACAACGTTACGCACCTTCAGTCACTGTACGCCGGTCTCCCCATGACCTTGGAACTTGTCGGTTCTTTGAACATGACCGACAAAATGTGCAGAGATATTGGACACTTCTGCGTTGCAGTCGAAAAGAATGGAGAAGCGACAGTAAATTTCACCTTTTCTGACGATGTAGTAGTTTGTATACCAGCTATCTGTAAAGGTAGGTTAAATCAACGCCCCTGCCAAAGTCGAGTTACTTTTAGTGTCGAAAGTCGTGATAGGATCGGCGGATATTTCGACAGCTGACAGAATCAAAGTTGTCCTCGTGATTCGCAGTTATTGACATGAACCTGATTCTAATAGTAATGTTGATTTTCCATTGAGGAATTCTTTTGAACATGGATCGTAATCTGTCATTTGTGCTAAATAATAGTTAACACGATTCGAACTAATTTGGATAATTTGATAGTGAACTAAAGTCGGTTTAATCTTCAAATGTAAGCTCATCTGCTTTTTTCTTTAAGCAAATTGAATGCACTTGTTATTATGAGTAATATGTAATATTGCAACATTCAGCTATAGGGCACTCAACACTTTTGAGAAATCTGAAGAATATAAAGATCCAATTCTTCCGAATTAGTTTCAATCGTGTTAGTTCCCGGTTTTATACGGTTACTTCTTTCACTACACTTGCCAATTGTGTCTTTACGACGGTAAAGTTGCAATATTTTTCAGTCTAGACAGTTTTGTAGGACATTTTGGCAGAATCACTTGATAAGCGGGTAAAGTGCAGTTAACCCATATGAAATCTGTAATCCGCCTGTTGTGCTGACATATAACAGAAAATTCATTTCTGAAACAATCACGTACATTTTCTGTTTTTTTAAAGGAGTTGATATTACAGACACAAGACTAGCGCTCAGAGCGGGTAAAGATGTCAACGAACATTCATCGGGTCACCAGTTCAGCATGGATATCACATTGATAGCGAGCGCAGACTTCGGTAACGCCGTCGGAACAAACCTCTGGAACGTCACTGTGTACGTGAGTCCCGTCAACAACGCCACTGAGCTGCGATTCGCCGAAACAGTTGCCGAAATCCCTACAAGCATGCGCAGTTTGAGCCTCCTCGGAGGCAGCAATGCAGTCTTACAGGGCGTCAGCGCCGAAGTTGACCTTACAGAAGTTGACTGCCGGTACCTGAAGTTTGTCTGTGCGGAAGTGTCGCGTGGTTTACTCTCAGTTCCGGAATTTACTCTCAGCGGAAGTTTACAAGAATGTACAGAAATAACATGCAGAGGTGCGTTTCATATTTTTCCTTGTCGTATTTTCATGTCGTTTGTTCAGAGGGACAAGTCATCAATCATTCTCGAAAGATAGAATTAGAAAAACCTGTGAAAACCTTGTTTCTTGCGGCTCTTGGTGTCATCAGAACAAGTGTGTTTGAAATTTTTGAGTGACGATACGATAGCTATATTCAAAACTTTCGCAATTTGGCGGGTAGAATTTATCAGTGCACTGGAAGTTCCCCGAGATAAAATACATTAACTAGTCCAGTAAAACTATTTTCTCGCCACTCTCGAGATCCTCTTACGTTAATCTCGATCAATCTTGGAATTGCAAATTTCTTTAAGACGAAAATATTTTGACTATTCCTGTGATCACAATACACAGACGATGTTTTGCGAACCTTTAAGAGCCGTTTTGCGTTTGGTGTGCAAAATTTATCAATTTAGTTCCCTGAAATAAAATATATTTACTATTCTTGTACAATTTCTAGACCCTAGGAATCTTTACATGTGCCTATTAATTCTCCTGATCAAGAGACACAGACAATGTTTGACTATCTTCGAGAGCAACATGTATTCAATTATTGAACAGAGAAGCTTACATTTCTTTAAAATACTGGGACACGTCAAAAATAGATTACCTTTTCGTTACTATGCATTTCATTGATTATGATACAGGTGTTGAGATCACAAACACGGACATTGAGATAACCCAGGGAGATTCCTTCGTAGAAAGATCGGGACTTCATCAGGTGACCTTCGACCTTACACTTTCATCCAATCCTATCACTGCTAGCATATCAGGTGACCGACTGTGGGAAGTCGATGTTTTTCTCACCGAGGCAGAGTTTGACAGCGAGAATGCAAAAGTCAGTAGTACCCCGGCGCTTGAGCTCGACACAGAGGGCGCAGATCTTTCAGCCGGGATTCCGCTGACGCTGGGTGGGATAGAAGCATTTCTCGACTTCAGTACGATCACATGCAGTGACTCGCTCTACGTTTGTGTCACCTTGTTCCGAGGCAGGAACGCAAGCCCCTATTTTACGCTGACGGGGAATCCAGATTCCGGTATTCTTACGGCATGCCAGCAAGTATCATGTACAGGTAAGGGGACAATGGAGAATCTTCTGAAAAACACATTTATCACTAAAAACCAACTAATTAATCAATCATTCAATCAATCATTCATTCAATCAATCAATCAGTCAATCAATCAATCAATCAATCAATCAATCAATCAATAGATAAATCAATCAATCAACCAATTGAATCAAGCAAGCAAAATAAAATATACAAATGAAACCCCAAAAGATATACTTTTATCGTTGTGTAAAAGTTTAAAGTTTTTCATATACTTTGCAATGAATTTACGATTCTTTCGACATTCAGACGTGATTGGTCATGTGATGACATACTTCTAAAACAGTAAAGATGTTCCATAAAATTATTTGAAAGTTTTAAAATAATAGATCTTCTTTATACGTATTCGAAAATACATATTATCGGTAAATGTATTTTTGATATCACAGTATGCAGAGTTTTGGAATTCTTGACAAACCCTGTCATTGTTGAAGTCAAGAAACGTACGATTAGAAACAATTTTCCAGTTTATTGAATTCAAATATCTAGTGATTTATCGTACACCTTGGAGTTTCTCAGACTTATAATCAACATGGAACTTTTTGTGCCATTCTCTATTCAAATACTAATTATCAAACCTTGTTCTCCCAAGGCCTGATTGTGACAGCCACCAAGATATATCTTGCCCCAGAAGTGTACGTTCTAGAGTATACTGACAGCCAGGCCGTTAACTTTGACGTCACGCTATCAGGATCTCAAGAGGGCGCGAGCATTACCGGCTCAGATTTGTGGAGTTTAACAGCTCAAGTGATCGCCTACGACGGAACTCTACTGGACCAGAGTATCGGAATGATCCCTGCGGATCAGACCAATTCAACACTGGCCGCTGGGGGCGATCTGACACTTTCCAACATCGAGACACTTGTCTCACTCGGAAATGAAAAGTGTTCGCACATTGCTGAAGTTTGCGTCATTGTTGCGAAAAACAGCATTGCAGAACCTGATTACACTTTGGAAGTTGAAGAGTCTATGCTCAGAAACTGCACTGATGTTTCCTGCCGAGGTAAGAGAGAGAGAGAGAGAGAGAGAGAGAGAGAGAGAGAGAGAGAGAGAGAGAGAGAGAGAGAGAGAGAGAGAGAGAGAGACTCGTATCGTGCTAACACCTGTTAAACACCTTCAGCAACAATAGGACAGGCTAAGTTGTTCTCTGAAAAGAAGATACATTGATTCGTCCGAGAATCATGTTGATTTTGTTTATGCATTGTTGTTTACTTTCTATTTCGTTATTAGGAGTTCTAGTAACACAAGTTGTACCAACGATTGCCATCGGAAATGTAATTGCTGAAGGCGACACCGATCACAGCATTACCGTTGACGTCACGATGACGTCATCTCCACTAGGGACGGGGAGAACTGGGTCTGGAAGCTGGCGTTTCGTAATCTTCCTAACAAACAATGTCAACTCAGGGGACAAACTGGTCCAGGTAGCTCCAGCTATAACCGCGGAACAGGCTGAGACTGAACTAGCTTCGGGCGGATCGGCAAGCATCGTCGGTCTTCGGGCCGACTTCGACACGTCGTCTTTGCGATGTACCGACTATAGTCATATCTGTGTCACTTTGAACAAAGGAATCCGACCAAATCCAGACTTCACACTCTCTGGAACACCAGATAACGATGCTTTCACTGGATGCGTTGAAATCAGCTGTGAAGGTCAGACATACATAATTTTTTGCCATCAAAGTTATTCTGAAAATTTCTACGGAGAGGTAAAACTTTCACAAACATTCTCCCTTCTCCATTTTATATTTTGATGTATGTATGTATGTATGTATGTATGTATGTATGTATGTATGTATGTATGTATGTATGTATGTATGTATGTATTATGTATGTATGTATGTATGTATGTATGTATGTATGTATGTATGTATGTATGTAATTATGTATGTATGTATGTATGTATGTATGTATGTATGTATGTATGTATGTATGTATGTATGTATGTATGTACGTATGTATGTATGTATGTATGTATGTATGTATGTATGTATGTATGTATGTATGTATGTATGTATGTATGTATGTATGTATGTATGTTCTGCGTATTTTGCGCCCATTACGTGTCGTGACGTTTACGTCCACACACTTAAAATGCATTTCTCTTTATTTCCTGAATTTAGCGTTGAAATTCGACTCCACTGTGACTGCACTGAATACGACATGGATTGACTTGTCTTGGAACGAGCCTAGTGGTGACTTCAATAATTATTACGTAATCGTTTCACCACGAGATGGTCTATCATCTCCCGTGATACTACCGTCGAATACAACCACTTTCCGTCTGGAAGATTTGACACCAGGACAGGAATATAGAATTGAGATAAACATTGCGGAGGACGGCTCCCTTAAAGGCACCCAAGGAGAGATTTTGTCTCAACGAACAGGTCGGTGATATTAGAAATATGAAATGTTTGGTTCAAAAAGTTTCGTAAGAGCTTAGTCCGCTGCCTAGTTCTTCAGCACACTCTCTGTCAGCATTCGTTACTTGGTGTTGAATCAAACCAACGAGAGAAATACATACAAATTACAGCTTAATGGAGATTTAATATTTCGAGTTTTCTTTCCAATGCTAAATGGGTCAGTGAATATTTTGTTGATTAAAAGATGAAGTAAAAGACAAACGTAACACAGAAGAAATAACATGAGGGTTAGAAAGAAAGTTAAAATAATTATACGGCCATGTCTCCTACTAATGGAAAAAATAAACCAAAACACAAAACAAAACAAAAAACAAACTGATGCATATTAAGAAGTGTGTCTTTTTTCATTTTTTGCAACCATGAACCTTTTCTTTTTTCGATGCAGTCCCTGAAGCGGTGACAGAATTTAGCGTTACCGCTGTTGCCTCAACCTCCATCGACGTCAGTTGGGCAAATCCAGGCGGTGTCTTCTCTCAGTACGACATCACCTTTGATCCTGTCCACGGGTCAACGCCTGGAACGTTCGTACTTCCAGCCGATCAAGACTCTTTCTCGTTCCAAGGCCTCACACCGATGACGGAGTACACAGTAACCATAGCAACCATTTCGGGGAGTTTGAGGAGCGAGACAATTACAACGAAAGCCGTAACCGGTTAGTCAAATCTTTCTTTGAATCCGCGCATAGTCATCAATCTCTGGTTCTCACCTTGATTGGTGTCGAATTGCTCATCCTTTGTTTGTTGGAGAGGGCGCCGTCTGGTGTTACAACTGCCGCTATGCAAGTGTTGTGGGCTTGCAAATCTGGCATGCTACCTTCAGCGCTCTCTGTTGCTACTGAAAATCCTTGTCAGCGTTATTTAAAGTTTAAAGTTTGTCATTATTCGAACTGGTTTGTACGGACGGTTAACTTCTAGGTATATGCAAGGAACTGACCAATAAAGATGGTGAAAATTCAAACCTACCCCGTGGATAGCGGAGACTGTGCCCGTGTCAATGGATAACCACCTTCTCTGCTTTGCATTTCATGTAATTTGGGTAGTGTGCATTCATATTATCATATGGCCATATTCGCCATTCCTAAAGACATTTTGGGCACACACTCACACAATGGAACCAAATGATTCAGTGTCAAAACGTCCATTCAGGTAGCCTGAGCATGGTCTTGTATATCTGCTTGAATATGCAGATTCCATCCGCCCAACAATACAAGTGACGTCATTCTCCACAAGCGCCATCACCGTAGGGATAGCAGTAAATGACCTCATAACCCATGGCAACATTGAGCTGTCCTACTTCCCAACTGACGCACTACCCAATCCCATCGAACTCAACATCAATGCGTCGGAGTACACGATAGCGAATCTGGTCGCAGGCAGGCGGTACAGTATTCAGGCGAAGATCGTTGCCGACGTTGGGGGCGCACAGGTGTCAAGCACCTCGGCCACCGCTTCTCAGCGGACAGGTATGGGATGAAGCCAACTTATTACATTACCAGTAGTGCACATGTGCATTTTGAATCTTTGCTTCATGTGACTTATATGTCAATTAAAGTGCAGGTTGAATCTTTTGCTTCATGTGTATGAAACATCGTTAAATTTTGTCAAGGCCACAGTAAATAAATTCGTCAACGACAACATATGGAAAATACGAGAATTTTAGAATACCAGGCCGCTCGACGACGGGCTATCATGTACGATGCTCTAGTAGAGGGACAGTAGCTGTAACTTTTAATGATTGCAGCTATTTATGGTAGTATTGTCGACTACAGTTTTCTCTTGTACTCCCCAAAGCTTGTCAAATCGGTGTATACATGTGTAAACTGCATTGTTATTGTTTAAAAGTGAAATTTGATCAGGACTAGAATTCTATGTATAAATTAACAGTACATATTACACATGTAGACGCTGTGTTTATAAGCTAAATAGTAGGTATTTCATCATGCTTAAAGAGGGAAAACAAGAACTGGCATGTTGACAAGCAAAACAAAAAGAGTAAAATCAGTAGTTACAGCCACCCGGTCTTTTAAAGGGACACAGTCGTCGGAACTGCGCCTGTGCGAGTTTTTGTTTACAAACAATGTATTTCATGCCTGATATCAAGAGGCACCTCATCATCATAGTTGCAACTTTTAAATTATACGATGAAGATTACGACAGACATGTTCAACTTTCATCAATCACCATCGTACCTTGGATACAGTGTTTACATTGGTCGTATGGGTCCCATACGACCTTTGAGCGCAGTTCCGACGACTGCACCCCTTTAATGAATGTTGGGGCTAATATTTTCATCAAAATGCTTTGATGAAAAGCATTTTGCTTTCTCTTATT
The DNA here is from genome assembly GCF_041260155.1 of Ptychodera flava. Lineage (NCBI taxonomy): Eukaryota > Metazoa > Hemichordata > Enteropneusta > Ptychoderidae > Ptychodera > Ptychodera flava. The sequence goes on along the minus strand of NC_091938.1, from coordinate 25,023,708 downwards.
CCTGTTTCTTGTATTTAGATGCAACTATCAATTATCATGAAATTCAGTAAATTTTCTGAAACTCTCTGATAAACATTTCCGTTTTTTGTCATTTCAGAGCCGGATTCACCCGGTGCGCTTAACCTAACCGAGGCCACTGAGAACTCTATCGCCATTGCTTGGGGTCCGACCAGTGGCGACTATGATTACCATAGGGTATTTGTCTCTCCAACCCCACTCAACGTCCAGCTACCGATTTGGGTGCCATTCGGTAGTCCCGAAGAGACCCGAGTAACCGGTCTGAACTCTGCGACGACATATACATTCACTGTAGCAACGGAAAGTGGAGGACTAATCAGTACATCCGTATCTGCAACGTTTAATACAGGTTGGGAAACAATTCTTCATCACTGAAATTGATTTGTTTTTCAAAGATTTAATTTTTGTTTCACTGCTCATATTTGATCCAGTAGCGTATATTAGCGATACCGTTCTGTATTTTATTTTCTTATAAACGATCGTGAGTCATCGATAGAAAAACTTCACCATAATATCTTGAGACACAAAATGTCGCCCTCTGGAGCTGATACACGAGACGGGGTAGGAATCTTCGTCGAAAATTTGCCATGCCTCATTTCAAGGTTCTTCAAGCCCACTGTGCGATCTGTCAACCGTTAAAAAGAATCTGGTAGTTGGGGAAAAGGCGAGTTAAAGATATACTGTCACCTGTTCCAATTTTGCCACAGTTACCATGGAAGAGAAAATCTAACCAATCACAGATTTTAAGCGGGTGGCCGCTTTTTAAAACAGCGCCCTCACATGGGCATTTTGAATACCAAGGAACGCCCATTTGACCATATATGGGCATATTTAGATTACAGGTGACTGTCATGGGCGAATGCTTGGAAATGCAGGTAGATATTATTAATGAGTTACCTTACAATACCTATTTCGTTTCAGTACCTGCACCGCCTGGCCCTCTATCGTCCGGTGAAGTGACCTCGCGAAGCATAAGCGTCTTTTGGAGTGCTGCACCCGGCGGGCTTACCTTAGCCTATGTCGTAACTTATGCACCGACTTACGAGGGCATCACGGCACAGTCTCCGAGCGTCACGACCAACGACACAAACTTTGCCGCGACGGGTCTGAGTCCGTATACACTTTACACGTTCTCAGTCCGAACGGTGCTGGGGGTCTTAATCAGCAGAGAAGTGAGAATCGTGCTGAGGACGCTGCCAGACGGTACGTAACTATGGAATTTTCCCATTTAACCCCCCCAAAACCAAACAAACCCCCCCAAAAAAACCAGCAAAAACAACACATTATTCCAAATGGATTTGAGCAAGCACTTCAACCTTCCTACATCAAGGGAAAAGGATATTCCTCGGTAACAAGTGATTAACCCTTTGAGTGCTGTAATTTTTCGCACCAAAATTTAAGTGCAACATTTTAACAATTTTTATGAATTTTTCGGCAATTTGTTTGATAATTTTGGACCAAATGGATATCACATTTAATTTGCTACAGATTTTTATCAAAATTTTGGCAAAAATCTGAAAATTTGACTTGGGTACATAAAGGCGACAAAAGTTGACTTTGGCGCTCAAAGGGTTAATCGGCCAACTACGGCAATATTCAGTACCGCTTCATGGCTACAATATCCACAGTTTTAGCTCATAGACCGTCATTCCTCCATGAACTACATCCAGCTCACATTGTAAAGTAGCAATTCACCATCTGAAATCTCTTAACAGTTCCATCCGCCGTGTCGGTGTTCAACATTACCATCGATTCGCCGTATCAGGCAACCTTCAGCATCGGGCTACCGGACGAGCCGAGTGGCGTCATCAGCCTGTATGTGCTGACGGTGACAGGTTCAAAAGGGGTAAGAGAAAAATTATGAAACTAGGATAAAAGTTCATTATGTAGCTATCCTATCCGTGAAATTTAAATATTGCGAAAAATTTCCCATCTATCATTGATTTGAATGAAAGCAGTTCGAGCGAGCTTCTTGTCTCCTTTTTTGTTGGTGATCATTGAATGAAACTTGGCACCTGTGGCATGCCATTACCCCATAAAGCGGTTTGTTTGGACAAAACTATGAAGTGAGCCAAGGGCTTTGCTTGTAGGGCTTATAATTTGCAGAATATACATATACTGTAGTTTTTCATCGATGGTTCATAGATATTGCATCCATATTTTCTGAGTTCAAGTTAATCCTTTCTCTACCATGGTTTGGCCCAAATTCCTTGTTATCAAAGTGCTCCCGTTGACAGGGAATGAGGAGTGCACAGGTTTAATTATCTATGCAACAATCACCAACAACACGTGATATTTTGTCGTTGTACAGGGCGAGGCTAATAATACACTGACGATTGAAATAGAACCCAGCCTATCTGGTGACGTCACAGTATACCAGACAGACCAACTCACCGCTGGATTCACCTACAATGTCGTGGTAAGTCCGACAACGACAAGGTAAATAAAGCGATCGTAGAGATAACACGTTTTTAGAAAATGTCGGCAAACAAAAGATTGACAAATATCTGTTTTGTTTGATGGAAAAGGTAAATATTATAATGGCTGTGAGATAAACATCGTGTTTATGAAGTTTTTGAGAAAGGTAAAGAAGCAGAGAGCGGGTCCATATGAACTCCTTTGCTGATTTCATTTGTTATTCCACGACAGGTACAAGCACAAAATGCGGAAGGCCTTGGACCTGGTTTGAGGAGCGGTGTCTTTACCATGCCGATTTACGGTAAGTTGCAGTATTAAAGTTGTATCCGTTTCGCTGTAAGGACAAATCAAGATATGTGCATTTCCTGCGGCATGTCTCCAACCAATGCTTACGTTTCCTTTTTAGTTATTTTTCTTGGCGCGCTGTGACCACACAAATCGTCAAAATATAGCCAATCGCTGTCAGGCTTTGAAAATGTGAAAGTTTGCTATCTGAGGGTTGAAATTAGTGTGATCGATCATCCATGAATCAATCCATCCATCAATCAATCAAACAATCGAGAAATTTGAAAAGCGCTATATCAAATCCGAGGTAAATTATCTAGGTTGCTGAAAAGGAAACTATAATGATAACTTTTATAATTGTATTTATGAGAGTTACTTAACCCCGATCCCATTGTAGACCGATCCTATACAGAGAAGCCGTCCATGCAAAATGATCATACCCAAAAACAAATAATTTAATAGCGACCTAATTGATTTGTTCATGGTCTGAGTGTTAGATATCATCGATTCTTCATCGTTATGAAATTTTGACAAGACTGATTTTTTGTTCGTTTTCTTTTCTCCAGCACCACCGCCACCCGACGAATCACAGGTCAGTGAAGCGTCTCGATTCCTCGAATCGTCATCCTCTTCTATTCGTATTCAAATAACTGATGACATATTCGATAACCGAAATGGTGAGGTCACCAGTTATGTTGTCTTGGTAACGGAGGATGGAGGTAAGTAGCCCGCGAGTCCGTCATGAATAGGCAAGCTAAACGTGAATTCCAATCTGCACTTAAATAGTGCATGCTCGCTTTTGTAACTCACATTCAAATTATTGTACCCGAAGTTGACCAATCGACTGTCCGGAAATTTACGATGCATTAAGCGCTCTGTTGTCACATAAATTGTCACAGAAAAAAACGTTTCTACAAGACATGGCGTACTTTCGCTGTTCTAGCCTGCACCTGGACTAAATGAACATATCACCGTCTTGTTCTTGTGAAAATTAAAATGTGATTTTACCCATGGAGTTTAGAGGTTATTTTGAATTTCAAAGTCGCTAAATTTTATTTAATTCGTTTCTCTAAGATTAAATCTGCAAGATAGGCCCCTGGTTTTGTCCCTGATTATGAAATAGAATGATTTAATATTTACTTTGGGAAAATTTGAAGAAATGTTGCAAATCTTTAGCTCGACGCGCGTACTGCCTTAAAGTTTCTTCAATTACACGGCGTTTAATTTACTAGGCGAGAACCAGGCGGTGCCAGCCAATCCGCTGACATATAACGATGTCAAAGACTTGGATGTCTGGCCTCCGTACCAGACCAGCGCTCCATTTAATCCATTCGGCAGTTCGGAGTCCAAGAAAAGACGAAGAAGAGAAGTCACTCAAGTGTCGTATTACGTCATCGGGAGTGAAGACTGTCGTGAGGGGCAGACGTATTGCAATGGACCTTTAAGGCCAAGTTCAAAATACAGGTGTGTAACTGCGCACTCTCGTACCTTGCTTATCTTTCAGAGACAAAGAGTCAATTGACAGCAATATTACTATGCATACCTGTAACCTATAAGAATCGTGCTCGATGCATTTGCTTTCTCAACTTCGTGTTTCTTTCACTCTAGATTCAGAGATACTGTTTTGATCTTAAGGCCAGAGTAATTAAATTATTTCTTTTGCGTGCACTCAGAATCTTGAAAGGCTAGTGGTTTAAAAAACAGGACAAGTTAGATACGCAAGTTGCACATTTACTTGATTGTTTCCAGGTAATATGAGTATGCATTCGACAACCAAAGCCGCAGAACTTCTTTTTCGCGTCCATGATTGACAGTACTTTACAATGATACATTTTACAAAATGTTTAATACGAAGTTTTGTATACAGAAAAGTTACACGGGAAAGTCATATTCAAATTTACACTAAAAAAAAACAGGGACGCAAAACAAAGAATTTAATTACCATCATTCGACCCTTCGACCTACGTAGTAATAACTTCTCGTCATCAGAAGAGAAATTGCACAACCACTTAACATATTTAATCTCGTTTTGGTCGCTTTGTGTTTGATATGTAGGTATGCATTCCGTGGTTTTAACGAGCTCGGTGACTACACGGATACCCCGTGGTCTTCTCCTCAAGAAACTGGTAAGTGAAAGTGACGGTGAATTATGTTCAGAGTGGCAGTGAGAAAATTAAAATCTCTCGCATCGATACAGTGTGAATTCAGTCTTTGCTAGTTAATTATTTCTTCAGCGTCAATAAACGGAAATGCGCGGTACCATGCGGAAGGCACAATAATAATGATATGATAACTGTTATGACGTGTCAAGATTTTGTGAAATTAACACTCTTACACGATCTGTGATGCGAAAACAGAACAGAAATATTTGGTGTTTACAGGACATTTTTAGCATATCGATCTTGAAAGGCCATGCAAAATAAATGAACAAATCATAATAAATAAATAAATAAATAAATAAATAAATAAATAAATAAAATCAAACTAGAAAGATCAAATCACAAAGAACGATATTTTTGTAACAGGCCATAGTCAAGCGATATTCTTATTTTTGTTACTGCAAAAATAGCAATAATTGCGGTTGTTGTCTGAGGTTTTTGCGAAAGCTTATATCAACACGATTTTAACTAATTTTGGAGAATATGATATTGTAGCAATGTTGATTTAACATCAGCAAATTTAAGCTCAGTACATTAAATTCTTCTTTTTGCAATTCACTTTTTTATGGGTAATTCGTAATATTGTAACTTTCAGCTAGTGGGCACCTAATACTATTGATAACTATGAACAATTAAAAGACCCCATTCTTCCAAATTAGTTCCAATCGTGTTAATCTCCTTTTCTGCTTTCTACAGGTATTGATCCACTCTGGATATTGTATGCTGTCGTTGGGGGCGTCGTCGCCATTGGAGTCATTCTAGCAGTATGCTTGTGTTGCTATCGATATGCAAACAGGACAACGTAAGTTGTTTTATGTCGTGAAATTTGAGCTTGTTTCCCCTTCATATTTTTTCCGCTAGGATATTGACAGCACATGAAAAAACAATTTACCTACGAAAATGATCACAATCGGTTGTAGCTATTTATGTTATGTCAATTATTTCTTGTCTGTTTGTAAAAGAAGCGATCTGGTTCTATTTCCAAAATCGTGATGCTTAGTATTAAAATCGTCAACACAGCCTGTATGAGTTGAATGTCCAATATCGTTATTAACCCTTTGAGTGCTGTAATTGTTCCAACCAAAATTTTAGTGCAACTTTTTCACAAATTTTTATGAATCTTCTGTAATTTATTGATAGTTTTGGACCATATGGACATAACATTTCATTGGCTACGGTTTGTTATCAAAATTTTGACAAAAATCTTAAAAAAATTAACTGAACTATATTTTCTTAAGGAGACAAAAATTGACTTTTGCGCTCAAAGGGTTAACAGCTGAATTTTAGTCCGAACTACAAATCATTCGTCAATGATAACATCGCATATTGTACACAAATGACCCCCACAAGTGGTAGACCAAAAATGTAAAAGTTTAAGAGTCTGAATGTCGGTTCCCGAGGCGCATTCCGCCCTAAAAGCTAGAGTCTCCCGTTGGCTTTTGTGGCAGCAATTATTCTAGTGACGTTGATCAAAGAGAAAAAGAGATTGACAGAGGGATGTACGCTTACGCGCGGAAACGGACAATATAAAATGCAGAAATAAACAACAGAAAAAAAAGAGCATTAGCACGGAATTTAAAAAGAAATGTCATGTAATTAATCAGAGGTACACATTACACACATTCGCCACCTCTGTCTCTCTGTCTCTGTCTACCTGTCTCTCAGTGAACATGTCAATTTTTACAGTGTCTTTGTTCAATACTGATAGCAAAACATCTTCTACTATGATGATCTCTAGTAGGTTATATCATACGAAAAAAGTTACCAATTATTTTCTTACTCCTTCCCAAAACACAGCACAATAGCTCTCTGCAAAAAAAGCGACGAGTCAGTACGAAAGGGCGACTAATTTGTATCGCTGTACCTCTAAGTAAACGTCTGGACTTCATAGGTACTCATCACTGCCATTGTGATTTGTTTCTCACAGGAAAGGTCCACCCCCACCTTACTCTGTCAATGGCTATGTCAACGATGGCTTCCTTCCTGTAAGCGATCTCACGAAGAGTTCGTCAACGCTGCAGACTCTCTCGATAAAGAGGACAAAAACATCCAGGTCAGTTACGAGAATCAGGAAGACGTGTAATATTGATTATAAGTCTATTCGTTTATCCTCTTTAAGATTTTTTCGTGTGGCAAAGTTAGCGAACATTGAAAGAACAGATCTACCATAAAGCGATTATACCTGTAACAATTGTTTTCGAATACAGGTACATTTCTACTTCTTCTCCCGAGAGTACGTTGTTATAAAAAGTGTTATGTTTTTACAATAGGGTACAAAACAACTAAAAATACAACAGATATTACAGCCAATTGAACTTCAACTTGCACAGTACAAAATAATCGTTGATAGAGTGTGCACATGTTTTTTCTCGCATTTACACATGTAGCATGACATATACATACATACATACATACATACATACATACATACATACATACATACATACATACATACATACATACATATACATACCTACCTACCTACCTACCTACCGATAAACCAACACACCGATGAGGGCGTACACAATAACGAAAACATTAAACTACAACGCCGTTCATTCATACAGTATCTATACTCCCATTCTACTTATTTCAGACCGATTCCGTTGACGGTGTTCAGAGAATATGTCAAACTACAAAGTGACGATCATCGCAAGGGATTCGAGGACGAGTATGACGTAAGTAGCACTCTGATGGAGACTTAAAAAAGAAATGTCTTCATATTTCGTAAATTATCTGGCTCACTTAATGAACAGTATACATATTATCTTACACGTGTCATAGACTACAAATTTCGTCAAAATGGCATTTCCCATATCATTGATATCGTTTAGCTTTTAACATTTATTTTCTTATCTTCCGCCATTTTACTTTGACAGGAACTCAGAAGACTGACACGCAACAAGGCGACACACATTGGTCAACTCCTGGAAAACCGACCTAAAAATAGATATGCAAATATTTTACCCTGTGAGTATATAAGCTCATTGCCTTTGGTCCGAATACATCAGAATGGAAACCTTCGGGAAGTATCGAAAAAAATACAAATAGCTCCTAAAGACATCACGTTTCTGTGACGTTGATTTTTCGTGCTTAAAACTATGAATACTGTTGCTTTCTTGTGAAAAAGATAAAGATCTCGTTTATTTAAAGAGACAAAAGCTGCAACTCTCACTAATTTTGGAAGATTCGTACATTCTCTTCTTCTCTCGCAAAAGTATTTTGCGAAACACGATTTTTGGCCTCGCAAACATAGAGTACAAAGTACAATATGCCATGCTACCCCAGTTGTCATCAATAACATCGGACATGACATACAGTGGCATATCGGCATGACTTTTTGAGTGTAACATACAGAAACAGTATTTTACTGATAGAACAAAAATATGAGAATATACAAAAGTTACAGCTCTTGGAACGTCAATGTCTTTCATACTGTACGGTACAAGCCTGCCGGTGCATGCTTGGTACGCAGCATTTCCATAGTTCAAATGAACTTTAGCTAACAACCGAGCAGTTGCTTAGTTTTACTCGTTTAATTTAATTTATGCATATTTATTATGTGATTGATCAAACTTTACTTACAGACGACCACAACAGAGTTAGGTTGAGTGGGCGTGGTCAAGAAGATTATATCAATGCGAGCTATATAGCGGTAAGTCCTATATTAGAAACCGGCATATCACGGTGAAATGGGAGAGTAGAGAGACAGAGGGACGGAAGAACAACTATGCCACAAAGTTTATATGAAAACATCAGTAGATATTAATGGATTTTTACCCAAAATTTTCTGAGAAATGAGGGAGCACTATTTTAGGAATTTTTTTACAGTTTTTTTTTATTTTTTCATACCAGTTTACGTCAACATAAGCTTAGTGTTTCCTTAATTTTAGTTTCCTACAAGTATTTCTACACTCATCTTTATTCGCTGCATGGTAATTTTAATATTTAGGTTCCTACGGAAAAAAACTTCAAATTAACAAAAAATCAATTCCATAAACATCGAGCCGGAAAAGTTCACCCTTCTCTAGGAATTAATGAAATGAAATCGACGCAAAACTCTTATTTTGCACAAAAGCCTGCAAAAGCACGCGCCATTGCAATAATGTCAAAATGAAAAATAATTTATAGTCATTTTTACTTCAAAGCTATGAATTTTAAGTCATTTGTTTTTTATATTTTCTAAGATGTTATCACGCAAATGTGTCACCTATTCGATTCTATGTTACGAATAATACTTTTAAGCTATTGTACGATATACATTTCTTTTCGCTCATAGGGTTCGCACGGGCCGTGTTCATACATAGCGGCGCAGAGCCCACTGGAGGAAACAGTTGACGATTTTTGGAGAATGGTCTGGCAGGAGAAGGTATCCACTATCGTCATGATGACGCAATGCGTCGAAGGGGGAAAGGTAAATAATACAGGCATTCATCTTTACTCCTCCAGATCAGTAACCATATCATTGCACTGTCTTCTGATAGCTTGAAAATCATTGTACGAAACAGAGGGCGCTGCATGGTTGCATAGTTTGTTCCCCGGAATAATATTTTGGTGTACTCACTATCGATGACATGTTAGAAAGACAAATACTCTTTTTCTCTAATCAAACAGGCTAAATGTCACCCATACTGGCCAGCAGATGACACACCCAGAGATTACAGTGGTATCGAAGTACGGGTCACTCTCAAAACTACACTCCCTGAGTGGAAGATGACAGATTTAAGCCTGGAGAAGGCAAGTAAAGTCATAGTCATTTTTCTCTGTAACTCCGACACAATTATCTGTTCTGAAATAATTTTGCTTTTTGCTTTTGTCTATTTATTTCTGTTGTGATTAGGTATAATACGAACTCGTGACACGGTTTACTTTCTAAAACCTTATGCGTACTTATTTTTGTCCTTCTTATTTGCTCCAGAATGGAGAAGTGAGAAGTTTGAGGCAGTTTCAATGCACCTTGTGGCCAATCAGCGGCTCCCCTCACGAAGGCGAGGCTATCATGCGCCTTGTACAGACAGTTCGTTCCCAAATCACTGATGTCAATAGCCCTCTGTTGGTACATTGCAGGTAAGCGTCCAAAGCGATTGATAGTGCATCAGATGTCTTTAAAATTCCATTTTTTTCACAAGTATAAGCATGTCAACGTTTCATTGAACGAAATATTCGACTTTAGACGAGATATAAATATATAACAAAGTGCAACGAAATGTTGTTCGACCGTACCCACAAACACAAACTAGTCAAAGTCTTGAACCCCCGAAGCCTATCTTTCATCTAGAAACTTTCGTTAAAAATGGCGTCAAACTGAAACACGTCTATGTAAATAAGGCAGCTAATAAAACAAAGATTCATTTAATATAACAGCCTTAAAATTCTCTCAATGTAACCTTACCCTATCCAACGACACACCCTTGTTTGAGTCGTCTGCATGTCTTTATGGCCATCGAGAATGTCTTTCACTTGAAAGCCAAGCTAACCTTTAAATAGCGCCTTTCACGGTGACAGGTTTGTTACTAAATATAGCTGCACGCGCGCGACATCAGACACAGCTGCTTGAAATGCGGACAAATTTCATCAATGTTGTATGCGTAGCTATTTTTGCAGTTTGTACTTTGAGTTGTGAATATGTCTTTAGTATTCATTGTTACACTAATAGTCACCTACTAAGATGTATTTTCGTCATTCTTGTATGCGTAATTTGCAAAAGCGTAATCTAAAAATGCGGACAAATATTCATTTTTGCATATTAATGAGAATAGTGACGTCAATTGTGAACAGCCCTATCAATGCCGTGTTTTGTCTCTCTGTAGTGCTGGAGTCGGTCGGACAGCCGTCTTTATCGCATTGGATCGACTTTTGGAGAATCAATCAAGTACTGTAGATATATTTGGTACGGTGGCGAACATGAGACGACAGCGACCAAATATGGTGCTAACACAGGTGAGGCGTCGTCAATACCGAAGATCTTCGCTTGTGCAGCGATACAATGCTTGTTTACAGTGTACTTACGCGCAATAATGTAGTACTTACAGCACCTAGGAATAGAATAACGACCATCCAAGTCGCAAGAAGCTTTTTGGCAAAATTAAGGTCGCCTCTGATTTCAATACAGAGAATTGCCCTTTTTACACTAAAATGTACGGTACATTCTGCTTCTCCCGTGTCTCTCAGTAAAGGCCGCCACGGGACAGTTTGTTACCTTTGTACCTTGTGGGAAAATGATCTTGTTATAAAGGGGTATGATTATCTTATGTACAAGCCATCGGGTGGATTTCGTGACTGTGTTCGAGCAAAATGTAAATGTCTGATCTTGTCCGCGCTTCAGTCGTAAATGAGTGTTGTGAATTTATCTGATATTACTGCCTGTGACATTTGTTACGAGCGAATTGAGAATTTTCGAAAACGATAAATAAATTCGTTCGCCTTTGTCGACGCATATTTGAAATGATGCAAACGGCCGTAAAGTCTATATGATTTCATGTACTTTTCTGTCCTCCAGAGGGACTTAAAGAAAGATAAGCTGTAATTAATCATCGTTGATTTGTTTTCTATTTGATTTTTGCAGAGCCAATACGAATTTTTGTATTACTCATACCTTCAAACATTGAGAGAAGTAGACGTCGATTCAAACTGGAGTTTCAGACGAAAAACCGGCGAGAACTGGACGCTGACGTCACAGTGTAAGTTAATCATGACGTCACGATTTTGACAGTGGACTGAGCATCAACTTATTACAGCTCTGACGTTCACATTATAAAGGCAAACCTGTATGAACATAAATTTCGTGTTTTCATGTTTTCGTAAACGTCAAGGGAACGGTGCCCATTTTGGCAATCTTGAAACTTGTCATACAAATATACTTCTCGCTTGGCTTTGTCATTTATAAATGATAGATGCAAACATACAGTCATAATTTTGTGGACAAAGATACATTATTGAAGCCAATGTCAATTGCAGAATTCCACAGTTCAATCTTCTTGCATCAAAATATTCTTCTCAAATAGCTGCAATTGATTCAGTCAACGCTATCAAAAGAAATCGCATTCGTGAAAAATGACGTCATTTTCACGATTTCATCCTCAGATGCAGATATCTCGAGTACGGGAAGAAGGTCAACAAGAGGGAATGGAAGAGCGCAGGGCACGGTGAATGGAAACGAGCCTGTGTATTTTATTCCTTACGAGTATGCTTAAATCTTGATGCACTTTTCAATTACAAATTAATTGTTGTTCGTGAAACTAGACCATGAATCGATCATGTCAGAGCGCAATCTGTCCTTCAACTGTTCTATAATCGCCGCTGGGGGCGCACTTTGGCACACAACGTCTGCTCTATCACCGAAGTGGTGTGGCGAGGACTGATTAAACACTAGCATTCGGTTCCCGCGCCATGCGGACTGCGCCGAAGGCTGTTGTACTTTGAGCAAATTACTCAAAGAAATGTGTGCTGGAAAATCAGGTGGAAGTAGGTCACTGAAAATTGTCACCACTCAAATTGTCAGGAAAAGCATGCATCGAAACAAATGGTTATACAATGAAGCAATTTGATCATTCATGTTGCCAATCAACAGCGTCAACTTAAACTTTATTTACCCGGGAACATTTCTTTTTCTTTACTATTTTAACAAAAATATTTAAACATAATTTATTAAAAACTATACGTCTGGAAGTTTTGTTTTTAAAAGATGTAAGCTTAATAAAGTGGATAACTCTTGGCCCTTCTAAACTTGACTGTTGACTGTAAGTTTTATTTGTCTAAAGTAGAATATGCCTCGGGGAGGACTTTTTAACAAATCTTTACTGATGATCTACCACTTGTAGGGACTCATTTTAAAGCCGTTGGTGTAGAAAAATTTTCAGAGTTTTAATTTAATTTTCCCAAATAGAATTAACAAAGGGATGGCAGCCAGAGTGAATGCCAAATATCGATGGGTTAGGAAAAAACATCCACATTTTCAGGTAAAATGCGGCGAAGCAGACGACTACCGGCAACTTTGGCACAATTTGTCTATCAAAGGTTCCTATTTGATGACCATTACTACGATAGAGTGAGTTCAAATGTTTGGAAATTATGCGGGGATTGAGTAACCACATTGCTTGAACTTAGAACCAATCACATGCCTTGTATTATGAACAACTCCCGCGGCTTTAAGAAATATGTTGTCAGTTCATAGATACCCTCACGTATCGCTTAACACCGTCGTATATCTGAAATTGTGTCAGTATTCCCAGGCGTACTGTTACTACATACACTCAGAGGCCAGCACTCACGTTGCAAAATTGTATGATTGACCGATGTTTTGTGACCAATGTTTTGTACTTTGTTTTGAATTCTCGCATCCATTCCAGTCAGAGAAGAAAAAACCTCGAGACAGGAAGTTTTATTTTTCTCAAAACCTCTCAGGAAAATTTAAACACTCAGGGGCAAAACTTTGTAATCCCTCTGTGTATCCTGACTTTCAATTTATATCGCAGACTGACCTCTATTGATAGTCTGGTCCCCTGCCCCATTTTTACCGCTGGCTGCTCTGCTCACGAATATAAGAGCAGCGCAGCCAGCGGTAGAAATGGGGAAGGGGACCGGATAACACTCTCCGTGCTTTGTTTATGTTTACCATGCATGTGATAGGGTAACGATCAGAAAGTCTACAGCTTGTTTTCAACAGAAACATTTCTCTGTAATTTTGTCATGCAACATTTGGACCGGGAAAGGTCGGTAAAAACTGTTAAAACAACACACTCCGGAAAATAATGTCTTTGCTAAAATGTGTATTGTAGTGGATCATTTTAAACAGCCGCGACGTAGAATTTTTTGATGTTACAGAATGCGTCACGGGACACTCAAAGTTTTACCTTATCGGAACGATTGAAATATTTATTTCAGTGCCGACTACACACTTCGAAACATGTTAATTCAAAAATACATCTGAATGCTGAATCAATTAACGCCTTTACCTCTGACGTAATCAATATGTATCGAGCAAACTCTAATGAGCTTCCATATGTTTTCGGTCTTTTACGGGATAATCTCGTTATTTTTTTCCAAGGGCGATATTAATATATAAGGGTCAATTTCCATAATTGTATGAATGTAGTATTAAATGCATGAAGTATAGATATTTTCGAAAGAATATGTGAATTTTGCGGGCAAACGAATGAGCTTTGTACATAAGTAATTTTACTTGACCGGGTTGTCCTCTGCAATGCTTGCTTGAGATAGAACGCGCCTCGCGGATACAAATTTGGACTCTCAAACTTTTACAATTCTTTTCTGATCTACCACTTGTGGGGGTTCATTTTAAAGCTCTTGGTGTAAGAAAACATTTCACCGACTTAAATTTTCGAAATTCGAAAATTCTATTTTTCTCCATAGAGTTAAAACAGGGATGGCGGCCATTTTGAATTTTAAATATCCGTAAATCTTGGGTTATTTGTTTCTCTAGTACCAAAATTTGCACGGTTACCCCTCGATTTTTATTCTTTATTGAAAGAGAATGGTCGAAAGATTCCTTACGAAAAGTTTGAGCGAAAGTTTAAGTCTTTCACTTTCGAGGCGCATACTACCTTAAAATTAATTGCGACCTGGAGTCTATATTCGATGTATCTACTTGGTCCGTATGTTGTTGCTTCTCTCACACTGAATCAACACAGTGCAAACAAACGGCGTCTGCTCGGCTAGTTTTTCAAGGCCAAAAATAATCACAATGTAATAAACGCAAACCAGTGAATCGGAGCCACGCATGTGGTCATTATGTTTAAAGTGGTCATTAGGATCTGACGTATAATGAGTAAAGAGCATATGAAAAGATGGGGTGAATGGACTCAATAATTATGCATCTACCAGGTGGAGTGTGACGCAACACATTGAATACAGCAAAATAGTGCACCGTGACGCGACACACATGCGATGACGTCACGGATGGGCACAGTGATATAGCGCAAGTAAACCCAATGAAAAACACCACCAACATGAAATAAATATTTGAATTTCGCTCATAAAGACGAATCCACTTCTAATCAACAAGATTTGTTGGTGAACATAAATGCCGAGTGTACGCAGAAGGTATGGATGGCAATCGGTCGACATTCTTCTGGTCAGTTGGACCTAACAGATGTTATAAGCAAAGCAAAAACGTATACACGTAATTGTAATAGCCTGTCCTAACTGTTGGACCTAGACTTTTGTAAAATGTAAAAAATGTTAACTCTTCATAGAGACCGAGAGCTGTGCTTTCTCTGTACACTAGTGTTGGGTTCCAAACGTATAGTTTAGCAATTATTATGCGCCACGTGTCAAAAGAGGACTCGCTGACCGTTCTCCATGATGTTATCCGACGGCGTCATGATGATTAAATTTTGTATCCAAGAAAATGAAAACATATATCGAGAGATGATCAAATTAAACTCGTAAAGGTCTTGTTCGCATTTTCCCTTTGTAGCAGCACTTCGAGGAAAATGTTCGATTGAAACGTGCCTTGCAATTGGATTACAGCCAATGCAAATTTGGGCGTTTTTTAAATAAACACGGTATAATTTGTGACCGCCAGTACGCTATGGGTTTAGAAAACAACACAGTACCAAATTCTCTCTGATTAACCTATCTCTTAGATGAAATACAGCGAGGAAATCCCACCCTTGGTTTATTACAGATTTGTCGTAAGCCTCTGATACCATAGTTCTTGTAGCTAAGCTTGAACACTATGGTATCAAAGGCTTACCTCTTTACTGGATCAAACATTACCAATTTTCAAGGAGTCAGTTTGTTGGCGTCGATAGTGTACAATCACAGAGAAAGAGTATAACCTGTTACATTCCTCAGGGTTCAATTCTCGGACCTACTTTATTTCTTTTGTATATTAATGACATCCATCTATCGGCTAACACTTTTGAATTTTAGGTTACACTAGCTTAGACGATTCAAACTTATACCATTAAACGTAAATCAAATCTAATTGACTTTGATAATGTCAATAAAAATCTAAAATGTGTAATTGACTGGTGCGATGCCAATAGATTGACAGTCAACCCAAATAAAACATATTTTGTAGTTAAGCAAAGAACAGGACCGAAAAATTTAAATTTTAGGGTGTGCTTAAAATCAAGAGCACGGTGGAAAAAGCACCATTTGTCGGTTTGGTAGTGGACAGACACCTCAGGGCATCAGCAAATTTATAAGGTAAAAGAAGTCTGCAAAGTAACATGTGTTTTTTTACAAAATACGTCACATTGTTCTACAATATGAACTAGTCATAATGACTAGTGTATGCATTTGTGCTTCCACACATAATGTATCCATTAGAAGTCTGGGGTAACACGTACCCTACACATTTGCATGATATATTTCTAATTCAAAAGAAATTGGTAAGAATAACTTTACACTTAGTCATCAGAACGCCTCTTCAGAGCTATTGTTCAGAAAACTTGTTATTACATAGACATATGTAAAGAACATAAACTACAGCTTGGTCTTTTTCTACTCTTACAAACTGCACATTTTCCTTTGCCTTGATCGCGCTGTATTCATGTTTGTTCAAAGTAACAATTACATGTCTTTCTTTGTTCTTCTCTCAGTTTCTTTATTTGTTTATTTATATAATCTATTTATTCATTCATTTTTTTATTTATTTGGTTTATTTTTTGTGAACAGTTTTGCCTAATTATTCAGTGCGAGATCAATACTGTAAGGCGAGGACGGACTCGACTACTAGTTGCTTGTTGACAAATATTTTCCATCTGCCCTGTTCCTACTTTCCTCATTGTTCTTATGTATGTAAAAATCTATGTTATTACATGCCTTATATATCGAACGTTGCGTGCTCCATGGGATTCAATGGTAACTCGTAGATGATGTCACGGGTCGCATAGTCATCACTTGACTGAAAGTGAACCGGAACTATTCTCAACTTGACAACTTTTGGATTTAAACATTTCGAAAATTCATGTTTTGCATAGGAAATCCCGTTTTTGGAAAATTTTGCATAAAAAATTGATAAACCGCATAACAGTCGTTTAAATATATCAGTGCACCATTCGATGATGAAAATCGTTCCATTTTTAACAGATTTTCGTCTAAGATGGTATCATTTGCCAAGAAACCTAAATATTTTGGGTGAAAACTGTGTAAGAGAGGCATTTAATAAAAACATTATAGTCCAAACAAGGGATTATGTACCCTCGTGGCAAGAGACCATTTGCCCTCCTTACGTCGGACAAATGGTCACCTACCCTCGGGCACATAGTCCCATGCTTGGGTTATAATTAAGCAATAAAGCACACCCAGCTACGTTTACCACGAGATTTTGACCAGTTCACGACATATATGCACGAGCGATAGCGAGTGCATATATGAAGTGAACTTGTCAAAATCGAGTGGTATACCGTCGCTGGGTGTGATTTATTGCTATTATAGAAATAACGGGCGACGCGCTGACCATTAACGTTTATTTATGGGCAAGGGCGAGAGGAAAGCCAAAAATTAACGGGCGAGGCTTGCCGAGCCAGTTAATTTGGCTTTCCTCGAGCCAGCGCCCATAAATCAACGTTAATGGTCAGTTCGGAGTCTGTTATTTCCATCATATTACCAACGAACTGGAGAAAACCGTCAAAATTTGCGAAAATTTTCGGAGTGAACCACAACTTGGCCCCAGATATGAGCAATACGCGACGCACTGTCACGAGCGCTGTAAAATATTGGCCAATCTGGAAATATTTTAAGAAAAAAGTATCTCAACTTGGCCCACAAGTGCTCCATTTTATTTTGATTGATTATGAGTTACGTTTGAGCTGTAAAGTTACGATACTTTGAGTTGTTAATCTTATTATTCATATTCACGGGCACATAAACAGACCATTACTGTGTATTTGTGGTTAGTCACGTGGTTCAGCTCGACCAATCAAAATGCGACAGGCAGGGCATGGTAATATAATATATCATAACTGTATATTGACATTCAGGCGTGGAACGTCATAAACGAATTTTTGCTCAAGCTGAGAGCTCGCGCGTATGCCAGCCGTGGTATATCGCCCATGAACCACGGTTCTTTTCGTGTCTCGACCTATCAGATCACAGTATTTGCACCATCAATACACTGGTATGGTGTAATATATGATATTGCCAAAAAAGGGGAAAAACTGTTTCTGTGTTTGTAACAATGTCGTCACTCCTGGGACGTTGATAGATAAATAGTACACAACACAACGGCGTTAAACTTCACAGTTTTAAAGTGTGGCATGTGAAAAGACATGACTCTGATTGCAAGTATTGTCTATTCTTTAACAATGGCCATATATTTTTCTCTTTGCTTGCTGTATATATACATCGCAGTTTCATACAATTTTATATCCCATATGTTTCTCCTCTGAATTTCCCGTAGTTCAAACGCACTTATGTCGTCCTTTGGCCTTTTGGGATTTAAGTTCTTATGAATTTCCTGCTCGGGACATTGAATACCCATCATGTAACATAGCATGTCTTGGGAGGTCTTGAAGTCTTCTAAGACTCCAACGTAGGCGATATGATCTTCCAAGTTTCGCTTCGCCGTCAGGAAGTGCTCTTCCGTCACCACCGGTGCTCCCTTGGCGTACGATTCACAAGCGCCATCGCGGGGCTCGAAATCGTCGTCGATTTGCCGATGATCCCCGAACTGCAGCAGTCGGACGAAGAAGTTGTCGAAGAAATGCTCTTGTTTGTCCTCGGTTTTCTTCAGGAAATCTGTCAGGTTTTTGCTCCCTCTAACATCGGCGTTTTTATTTCGGAAATTGCGAAGGAAGTGAAACTGGGAAAGAAACCTGTCCACAGGGTCGCGAAACCAGGCAAAATACAGGAACGGCCGATTCGAGGGAGCAAAATAGTGCAAGCCATAGACACGTTTGGAAATCATAAATATCTGTGACGTCATC
The DNA here is from genome assembly GCF_041260155.1 of Ptychodera flava. Classification (NCBI taxonomy): domain Eukaryota; kingdom Metazoa; phylum Hemichordata; class Enteropneusta; family Ptychoderidae; genus Ptychodera; species Ptychodera flava. The sequence goes on along the minus strand of NC_091938.1, from coordinate 25,004,930 downwards.
TTCGCCGATAGACTGTACGCTAATTTGAAAAAGTTCAAACAGTGACGAATGTCGTGGGTATTTCTTACACCGCCAGCCATCTTGAAGACTAAATTGTTGACGGACGTCCCGCCGCATTTGGGTAGATGAAGAAAGGCGACACTGGCATTTTTGTATTTGTAGTGGCTCTCAATTCCTTTACTATACTTGTAAAAGTTTGGCAGAGGCTCCGCACCCTTGCGATGAGGTTTCAAACAGTTCCACAGAATGTCGTGTAACTTTGGACAAAACCACCACGACTTTGATGAACCATTCACAGCAAGTCCGTCATAATATGTCTTCAGCGCTGATTTACAGATGTCGTCTTGGGAAGTTACATTCACTCGCTGACTGTCCCCTTCAAAAAGCGCCGTCATTTGCTTAGTACGTTTCCCTCCAAACGGTGGCGCCATGTCAGATTTGGCGATGGACGTCTCTATCCAGTCCTTTCTCCAGCGTGTGGCGAATAACATATAAAAAGCCCCCACTGCCAACATGGCAAGAGCGAGCGCTTGCCACCTCCTGAGCTGTGAGTCAATCGTGCATTTCATGTTGTTGCTCTAGTAGTGTCTTCGCAAGACTAATGGGAACAAAATGAAACAGAGTTGAATCAGATAATAGTAGAAGTGCGACACTTTTTTTTTCGTACAGGACTTCACTCAGTGCGTGTATCTTACCAGGGAGGAGTGGCACTGGTAGCGCAAGTAGTGGCGGCGGCCTGAGTAATAGTGCACTGCTGAGGGCCCCGTAGGGGTTTCTGACTTAAGGTTCCAAGACAAGAAATCGACCTTTTTAAGCTAACAATTCTCTAGTGGTTAATAAGCTCAGAACCCCCGTAAATTATATATTTTCGGAAAGCCTAGATACAGAGCAGCATTGTGGTTACCATAGTGTCACCATTATTGACATAACTATCACGTGACAGGTAATTTGCATAACCTTTCAAAAATCGGTTTTTCCTATGTTTTGTTTCAATGCTTTCAGATATGTGGCTGAAATTTGTATGAGTGCAAGCTGTTCCAAGGATTTTCTAAAGCGTGTCTCAGAATTTTTATAAACTTTCTTAAACAATTTTTATGCCAGAAAAATTGCCAGAGAGGTGACTTTAAACCTAGTTGATTTCTTTAAAATTCTGCTCAAATAAAAACTAAGCAAGATATGACAAATCAGAGACACTCTTTGGAAGAGTTTTGGTAACAGCTTGCATTTCAGCAAGTTTCAGTCAGATATTTTGAAGTATTGAGACAAAACATAGGGAAAACCGAATTTTGAAAGGTTATGCAAATTACCTGTCACGTGATAGTTATGCAAATGACAGTGACACACTGGTTACCAAAATGTTTCCCTATATCTAGGCTTTCAGAAAAGGCATAATTTACCGGGGTTCTGAGCTTATTAAGCACCAGAGAATTGTTAGTTTAAAGAAGTCAATTTCTTGTCTTGGAACCTTAATGGTACGTGCTGGCGAAGTTCTGCTGGGGTTAACTGCCCAACCCGGGCCAATAAAACACTGGGAGTCGTGCATTACAGCTCTCTGCCATTCGGCTTACATTCTTTAATGGTTAAATACAGCATTCAACAGGATCTACTGCAACATGAGCCTACTTCTAACCAGCTGAAACCTAGACGCTCCTACTTTGGAGGAACTCAGCAAGGGAGTGCTTAGCTGTTCATCCACAGCTGTGGTGTTTTCTGGCGGGATTCCTGCCTTTTACGGGCTGGTTTTGACGTTTACGAGTTTTACACTTCCACCACAGGTATGGGAACTTCAATACATAAACGTCCAAATCCGCCCGCAAGCACCCTGTGGGCGTTTGTTCGACAATATTTCGCAAAGTTTACAACCATATTACAAATTGCCAACACTCATCGATAGGTTGGTTATTAGGGACTCACCACGACTAGAAATCCGCTCAAAATTCAAATGTCATTTCTTTCTAGTTTTACCCGACATGGCTACCCGGAGACCGCCATTTTTCTGGCGTAAAACGAGGCTCAGTGCACTAGCACGTCACTGCAGTCATGTTTTACGCTTGAAAAATGGCGGTTTCCGGGTAGTCATATCGGTTAAAGCAAGATAAAAGGTGATATTTCGGTGACTTTTGAGCGGATTTCTAGTCGTGGCTAGTTCCAAATAACAAAACTGCTGATGAGTGTTATCAATTTGTAGTTTGGATGTAAACTTTGCGAAATATCTTCGAACAAACTTCCGCACAGAGTGCTGGCGGGCGGATTTGGACGTTTGTCTATAGAAATTCTCATAGCTGTGGTGGAGGCGTAAAAGTTGCAAAGGTCAAAATCAGTCCGTAAAAGGCAGGAATCCCGTCAGAGAACGCAACAGCTAGTGTCCGGAATGCCAAATAGGCCCAGTGGAATTTATTCAGCAACGGCAGCAACACCAGAGTTTAGGGTGGTACTCTGGGAACAGGATCGAGCAGCATACAGCCATAAATCAAGTCCGTAACTGGACTTACCCCTCCGCTCGCTCAGCTGGAATCTGGTATCATTGGGGTTGGCTGTCGGCACATCGGCCGCTGGAACCTAAAGCCCTTCGGGGCTAAGTCAGCAGCTGCTCAGGATTCTGCTAGCCCTGCCGCCGGGACGTCCGAGATGTCTGGTACTCAGTAACTCCGTTCTACCAGTCTCCCAATCTCAAACTTAGAGTTTAGAGATTTCCTCTACTGCTAGGCATAGCAGCATCCTTCCCTTGCGGTCTAGTAGCGCCCTGTTGCTAACTCGACAAAATCATGGAAACTATTGGCTTAAGTATGACTCTTCTAGCCAATCAGAAGCTAGTTTTGCTCACGAACAAAGCCTTAAGCCAATAACATTCAATATTTTACTCATTATGATTGCCTAATCTGTATATTAATATCCCTACTTAATATCATCTCAATATTGATACTGCCACGTTGGCAAAACAACTGTCAGAAGAAGTGACAATTAAGTTACTACACATGCTAAGACAAAGAGACGCACTGGAATGCAGTCCGGGCATGTCATCGGATATGTCTACTGACCTCTTAGTGCATGTAGCAAGGACAGTACGCTACTCGCTACTATAATTAAAACAATTAACAGGCACTTATCTAATTAAGAATCCATAACAAAGACGATTACACATCCAGAATTGTCACAAAAGTATAGGAAATGATAGTGCGTGTCCATTTTTTACAAGCTACTCTCTCATCACAGAGAACCCAGATATCTGGTTGCTGTTGTTGTTTGCATTGTTGTTAACGTTTATATTAGTCATGTTGTTGTTGTTGGCCAATACAATCTACGGACATAACTATTGTGTTGTTGTTGCTTCAAACATAATGTAGACGTCATACGAAACAAAACAAGGACACTATCATTATTTCACCCACTGCAAATCTCTCTTAAGTACACTCTCTTCCTGTGAAGAATGTCTTAAAATGTTTGGGAGACGATCGAAAAAAAAAATATGGGAATATGCGCTGCTCAGATGAGTATGTCAATGTATTACCCTTGAAAAGCTGTTAAATATACGTAACTGCAGTACTACATATTAGATCGTGTTACCATTTCAAATCTCCTGGTTTATATCGCAAAGGGATATGGGAAATACATAAATACGTAAAAGGCTACGACCTTAGCAAGTCATAAAAGTTTACGATGTTAGAAGATAAATGAGCTGTAGTTTTGCCTTCACTCGATATCCACGTACTTGGGGTTTCACGTCGGACCTTGGTGACGTGTAATTGAAAGATCGCAAGGGTGATAGTTACAAAAGGCATTATTTTAGAAGCGTATCTCGGGTTTCCACCAGACTGGCATGATCTAAATAACGATTATCCATCGGCTCCAGAAGGTACAGGTTAAAATGAGATTCTTTCACATTGTTGAAGACAGACCCAGGCATAAAATCAGTCCATTAACAGGCTAAATTTGTGGATGAGGGGAACTACAGAGTTTAGTACAGGAATTTAGAACTGTAAAATCGCAATAAAAGCTACTTTTCAAATGGACTACGTATTTTGCAATAAGAGTGCGCAAAATGAAATATTATCAAGAGTGTTTCCCTTTTTCCTGAATCCACATTGTGCTTCAACTATCTCATTGTGTTCATCGAACCACTTACCAAGTCTACCAGATATTATATCTGTATAAATTTCATTAATGACATTGAGTAGCATGATACTACGATAGTTACCCGGAAAGTGTCTACTTCCCCTCTTGTACACTGGATTTATCAAACCTAATGCCAACAACATGAGTCAACAATATTTACCAGACAATTTGCTGCATCTGCAGGCTTACTGTGAGCAATATTCTCGTAGAAAGTAAGACAAAAACTATCAATAGCTTCTGAGTTGAAATTCTGGCTGTAACGCTCCTTTTTTCTTAGGATTGCATTTGGACTTTAACTATTTTGATTCTGAGCGTGTATATTTGGGTGAAAATAATCTACACTGCCTTGAACTGTTAACGTGAACTCCAGAGGCATATGGTTCGATTCGATTCGGCTATTTACTCCAAAGTCAACAAGTTTAGAAAAAAAACAACATATGCAGTTATTAAAAAGTAATCGTTAACAAATGTTCCATTACTTGCAATATATGTAAAGTCACCAACCTCCTTATCACGATGTAATCTTCCATTTACAATATAATAACTTACACGTTAACAAAACCAAAGTAATTGTAAACCATCACTATTATCACCGTTATATATATATATATATATATATATATATATATATATATATATATATATATATATATATATATATATATATATATCTTGTGATGTTACTTGGAGGATATCATTAGGCTCTGTGGAGTCCTTGGACTCATCAATAGGAGGGTATCCACAATACAAGTCGATGTCATCTCTAGCATTACTCATTCTACTATTAAAGTCTTCAGCTATGATTACATTACAATTATACTGGGATTTATATTTTATTAGATCACCTTCAAAAGTATCGATGAAGTCTTTATCTGCAAATTTTGAACCTTCTGGTGGTCTATACACCCGCTATTATCAAGATTAGACGCCCTTTACTTGTTAATAAAGACCAAGCAATATTTTGTGAGCAACTGTGGGAGGGGATTTCAATCTTAAATCATATGGATTGTTTTCTCCCAAAGAAAATAGAGATCCCCTGACGCTCTACCATATTTCTTTTTCCGTACTCCTGAAACTTGCACACTTTATAACCATCTATAGACAAGTCATTTTGGTTTCAATTTCAGGTTGTACGCAGACGATTCAAACTTATTTTCGTACAATTAAACGTAAATCAAATCTCACTGACTTGGATACTGTCAATGAAAATCTAAAATGTGTGATTGACTGGTGCGATGCCAATAGATTGACAGACAATGAAAATAAAAGGAATATTGTAATTATAACAGGCAACAGGAAGTTGAATGTCAGGGTGTGCTTAAAATCAAGAGCACGGTAATTAATGAGGTGGAAAACGCACCATTTGTAGGTTTTTGTAAGTGGCCAAAAACTTCTCTTGGTATCAGCAAATTGATAAGGTAAAAGAAATTAGCAAAGTAACATGTGTTTTTTACGAATTACGTCACACTGTTCCACAATATGAACTAGTTATGCTGTAAATGCATTTGTACTTCCACACATAATGTCTCGATTAGAATTCGGAATTAACACGTATATACCCTTCATATTTGCATGATATATTTCTAATTCAAAAGAAATTGGTATGAATAATTACATTAGTCATCGGAATGCCTCTTTTAAGCTTTTATTCTAAAAGCTTGGTATATTAGACATAAACAACATAACCTACAGCTTGGTGTTTTTCTTCACTTAAAACTGCACTTTTTCCTTTGCCTTGATCGCGTTGGATTCATGTTTGTTTAATGTATCAATTATACTTTTTTTCTTTGTTCTTCTTTCAGCTCCTTTATTTGTATATTTATATAATCCATTTATTCATTCATATTTTCATTTACTTGGTTATTTAATTTTTTGTGAGCAGTTTTGCCCAATTACTCAGTGCGAGATTAATACTGTAAGGCGGGGACGGACTCGACTAGTTGCCTGTTGACAACTTCTTACGTTTCCCCTTTTCCAACTTCCTCATTGTTCTTATATATGTTAAAATCTGTGATATTGCCATAAAAGAAAAAACAAAATTCTCTGTGCTCGAGACAATGCTGTCACTCTTCGGACGTTGATAGATGGCATGGGTGCACATACCGTGCACAGTTTATTGTTTATTTAAGGGCTCTAGCCCATGTAGAAAGGGAAATTTAGTCAGTAGTGTCCATGTGACATGAGAATACATGTGAAAAAGTTAATGACGTGGATAGATAAATAGTGCACCACACAACAGCGTTAAACTTCATAGTGTCATAGTGTGACATATAAAAAGACATGACTCTGATTGCAAATATTGTCTATTCTTTAACGAGGGCCATATATTTTTGTTTTTGCTTGCTGTATATCTCCAGCGCAGTTTCATACAATTTTATGTCCCATATGTTTCTCCTCCGAATTTCCCGTAGTTCAAACGCACTTATGTCGTCCTTTGGCCTTTTGGGATTTGAGTTCTTATGAATTTCTTGCTCGGGACATGGAATACCCATCATGTAACAAAACATGTCTTGGGAGGTCTTGAAGTCTTCTAAGACTCCAACGTAGGCGATATGATCTTCCAAGTTTCGCTTCGCCGTCAGGAAGTGCTCTTCCGTCACCACTGGTGCTCCCTTGGCGTACGATTCACAAGCGCCATCGCGGGGCTCGAAATCGTCGTCGATTTGCCGATGATCCCCGAACTGCAGCAGTCGGACGAGGAAGTTGTCGAATACATGCTCTTGTTTGTCCTCGGTTTTCTTCAGGAAATCTGTCAGATTTTTGCTCCTCGCAACATCGACGTGGACGTTTCGGAAAGTGCGGAGGAAGTGAAACTGGGAAAGAAACCTGTCCACAGGGTCGCGAAACCAGGCAAAATACAGGAACGGTCGATTCGAGGGAGAAAAATGGTGCAAGCCATATACACGTTTGGAAATCATAAATACCCGTGACGTCATCTTCGGCGATAGCCTGTACGCTAATTTGAAAAAGTCCAAACAGTGACGAATGTCGTGTGTATTTCTTACACCGCCAGCCATCTTGAAGACGAAATCATTGACGGACGTCCCGCCGCATTTGGGTAGATGAAGAAAGGCGACACTGGCAGTTTTGTATTTGTAGTGGTTGTCACTGCCTCTCCTATCGATATAGAAGTTTGGCAGAGGCTCCGTACCTTTGCGATGAGGTTTCAAACAGTTCCACAGAATGTCGTGTATCTTTGGACAAAACCACCACGACTGTGATGAACCATTCACAGCAAATCCGTCATAATATGTCTTCAGCGCTGATTTACAGATGTCATCTTGGGAAGTTACATTCACACGCTGACTGTCCCCTTCAAAGGGCGCTGTCATTTGAATGGTACGTTTTCCCCCAAACGGTGGTGCCATGTCAGATTCGCCGATGGACGTCTCTTTCCAGTCCTTTCTCCGGCGCGTGTTGTCAACTCTTCGCATTAACATAAAAGCCCCAACTGCCAACATGACAAGAGAGAGCGCTTGCCACCTCCTGAGATGTGAACCAATCGTGCATTTCATGTTGTTGCTCTTGTGGTGTTTCTGCAAGTCTAATGAGAACAAAATGAAACAAAGTTGAATCAGATATTAGCACAAGTATAAGTGCATGCCTATTTTTTACTACCTACCGCGCCCTCATCACAGGGAACCCAGAAATCTGGTTGTTGTTGTTGTTGTTGTTGTTGTTGTTGTTGTTGTTTGTATTGTTGTTTATGTTTATATAAGTCGTACTGTTGTTGTTGACCAATAAAATTCAACGGATATAACTATTGTGATGTTCTTTCAAACTTAATGTAGATGTCATAAGAAACACCACAAGGACACTTTCGTGGTACTGGTGTACGTCTGTGTCAAGGGGATCTCCTCATTTGCAGATCTTGTGAAGCTGAAAGATTTCCACGCACCACCAACAGTAGAAAGACGAACAAAGGCAAGATGGCGGACAATGGAACTCCAACCCAAATGTCAAGTATTGAAAGCAGACTTGAGACATTATGCAAGAAAGTTGACAGCCTTTCGTCGATGTCCAGTACACTGCAAGAACTACAACAATCGGTAAATTTTATGAACACTTTCTTTGACGACTACAAAACACAAATGCAAGAACTTATTACAGTGAACACGGCATTGCGTAAGAAGTTGGAAGTAACTGAAAGCAAACTGAAAGCAGCGGAGGAAGAAATCGATGATTTACAACAGTATACCAGGCGAAACAATCTAGAAATTCACGGTATACCGGAAACGCAAGACGAGGACACTGACAAAATTGCAATGAAAGTGGCAAATGCAGTTGGTGTATCCGTGGCAGAGAGTGACATTGACATTAGTCACCGCTGCCTAAAAGGCAAGGACAACATACCTCACCATCATTGTTCGATTTACTAGAAGAAGTGTGCGAAATAATCTATACAAATCCAAGAAACATCTACGTAACAAGAATGCGTCAGACATTGGACTACGTTCTCCGGTACAACAGAACTCGCGTATCTACATCAATGAACAGCTCACCACCAAGAACAAGAATTGTTTCACGAAGTCAACAATAAAAGGAAAACAGCGAGATGGAAGTACATTTGGACACAAAACGGACACATATATCTCAGGAAAGAAGACAGCTCCCCTGTTGGAAGATGAAATCATATGAAGATCTTCATCACATCAAATAATGTGGACGTCAGTATGTTTGTTTTATTATTTAGCTTATGTCTGAAGACTTTATTGTAAAACGCAATTGTACATCACTAAGCGTAGACAAATTTAACGCCAATGAGTTTTGTACAAGAATTCATGTTCATTTTACACCTGAATATCCGATCACTGGCTAAGCATTTTGATGACCGCGTTGCATTCTTGAATATCTTAGACCAGAAGTTTTTATTTGTGGCTCTCACAGAAACTTGGTTGCATCCCAATTCAAATCACAGTCTTTACAAGTTACCCTCATATAATCTAGTTACTTGTAATCGTGAGGGATCTCATAGTGGTGGAGTGGCACTCTACATACACGAGTCTTTGTCTTTCAACCGCATAAAGTCATGTAAAATTCAGCATTGCGAGTCAGTCTTTATTGAAACGATCATTGACAACAAAAAAGTTGTTTTAGGTGTAAATTACCGTAAGCCAAATACTCCGTCTAGTGAATTCATTGACAGTTTTGAAGAATGCCTCGACCAGATGTCAACCAAAGCGAGGGATTGTATTATTCTTGGCGATGTAAACATTGACACATCTGTTGAGTCTCCATCTGCTGCTCAATACGTCACACTTTTGAATACGTACAATTTTATGCAAGTAATTGACACCCCTACTAGAGTCACGAACACTTCAAGTACTGTCATTGATCACCTAATAACAAAATGACGGCTTGTTTCATTGATTGTGGCGTTGTACTCTCTGATATTTCTGATCACTACCCTATCTTTGGTATTTTTAAACACCTCAATCATGTATTTAGACCGCATCATAGAACTAAGAAATATGATTTTAAGAACTACGATACAAATCTTTTCTTGGCTGATTTGAGTGATGTATCCTGGCAGTCTGTGTACGAATGCGAGGATCCAACTGATGCATATGCAAATTTCCATAGCATCTTTTATGACGTTATGCAGAGACACCTCCAGGTGATTTCAGTTCGTAACAGGCAACAATGTATCAAAAAACCTTGGCTTTCTAGGGGTTTGCTTAAGTCCATCAACACGAAACATAAATTGTTTAGTAAAATGAAAAATAATCCTTACGATGAAAATGTTAAAAATAAGTACACATTGTACAGAAATCTACTGACGAAGCTACTTAAATCAGCAAAGAAAAAATATTATACCAATCTGGTAATTAGTGCAAATGGGAACACCAATAAGACATGGAAAGTTTTACATGAAATTTTGAACAATTCCTGTACAAAATGTACCCCAGACAAATTGCATACAAATAGACCCGACCAGCCTTGTCTGTCGGATAGTGTTGATATTGCTGAAGAGTTTAATGAGTATTTTACCATTGTAGGGCCAAATCTTGCTACGAAAATTCGTAACAACGGGGATTTTCGTCAATATCTAAAAGGCGACCATCTTAATTCTTTTTTCTTTCGCCCGGTCTCTGAAAATGATGTGTTCAATGAAATTAGGAAGATAGACCCCAATAAATCCATCGGGCAAGATATGATTTACCATAGGCTTGTAAACCATGCAGCACATATTATTTCTTATCCATCGGCACATGTAATAAATTGTTCTTTAAGCCAAGGCATCTTTCTAAACGACTTTAAAGTTGCCAAAGTCATACCAGTCTATAAAAGGGGCTCTGTTACGAATGTTGGAATTATCGGCCTATCTCTGTTTTACCAGTCTTCAGTAAAATAGTTGAATCTGTTGTTAAAAACCAACTCATCACTTGCTTGGAGAAGTATGATATTCTTCTCAAGACTCAATTTGGTTTTCGCAAAAAACATAGTACAAAACTTGCCTTGGCCGATTTGATCTCTGATATAATGGAAAAACTTGACGATGGTTTCACAACTTTTGGGATTTATATAGACCTTAGAAAGGCTTTTGATACAATTAATCATGACATTATGTTACAAAAATTAGACTATTCTGGTATAAGGGGTTGCCTTTACACTGGTTCAAAAGCTATCTTTCAGAACGTAAACAAACCGTCAATATAAGCAATGTATTTTCGTCATATAGGTCAATTGAATGTGGGGTTCCACAAGGGTCTATTCTTGGTCCTATTTTATTTTTGTTATATATAAATGATATTGTAAACTCTACTGATATTTTCGATTTTCGTCTATTTGCTGACGATACAAATATGTTCAATTTATTAAAAACACAAGTGTCATCAACCTTGACCAGATTAATGTTGACTTTCAGAAGGCCTGTGACAGGTGCAGTGCAACAAGCTCACTGTTAATGTAGAAAAAACAATTTTATGTTAATTAAAACACCCCAGAGGCTGGTAAATACAGAGGGCAGCTTGAGTGTGGATGGAAATATGGTCGCGAATGTCTCGTCGACAAATTATCTAGGGTAATTTTAGACCAGCACTTGACTTGGAAGGCTCACATTGATAAAGTTAGGAAATTAATCGCCCCGATGGTTGGAAATATTTCTAAAATTTGTCATATCGTCCCCAAAGAAATTTTGCTTTTGCTTTATAATTCCATGATTTTACCCCATATTTGTTACTGTATTGAAATCTGGGGAAACATTCAGTTCTTTACTCCAACCTATCCTAATTTTACAGAAAAAGGTTGTCCGCCTTATCACATTGTCTGCTGCGCGAGCTCATACCGCCCCTCTATTTCAGCAACTGGAATTCTCAATGTCCATAAGCAATGTGAATTTAATATTTGTACTTTTATCTTTGACCTTAAAAATAGTCATTTCTCTTATTCGGTACATCGTTACCTCGATCCAGTGCCTCATAGTTATTCAACACGTCTTAAAACTGGTGAAAACTTCTATATTCCTAAGGTTAATCTTACTTTGAGCCAACATAATTTGAAATATGCTGCAACTATGCTATGGAACAAACTTCCAGATTCTATAAAAAAGTTAAGTGAAAGAAAGCATTTCAAAAGACTGGCTACTTGCCTGTTGATACTATTTTCCCCAAAAGTTGTGGGGTTTTCTGGTCACGTTGTCTTGTTGTTTTATGATCTGTCTCATATCATTTGTTTCCCGTAATATATTTTTTGATCTCTACCTGATATGAAATATAGTTTGCAATTATTGGTATAGATTTTTCTGTCCATATCCACAGATGTACACCTTATGTTATCTATATAGTATAAACATTAGGGCCACAACTCGACTAGTTCAGAAGAACTATATTGTGGTCCCGCTAGGAATACCTGCTAAATTATAGAACATAAATTTAGCAATTGTACTTTATCTTTATTTTTTTCCATGTGTCTTTTGAGTGAATGTAAGTTTATATTTCTAGCGAAATAAACTGAAACTGAAACTGAACTGACACTTTCGTTATTTAACCGACGCAACTCTCTCCAAACGTACACAAAAAGTTTGGAAGACTACTGAAAATAATATGGGAATATATCAAGATGAGTATCAGTACTACACACCAGATCTATCACAGGAAATAAGGCTAAAATGATCAATATGCAATTGAAACCATTAACACACATCAATACTTATTAATATGTATCAATTGATTGGAAAGGAATGATTGAGAGAATTTTCTATATGTTGAACGGATATGAGAAAATGAGAAATACGTGAAAGACTACGACCCGAGCAAGTCATAAAAGTTTACAATACTTGGAGACAAATAAGCTGTAGTTGGGCCTTCACTCAATATCACGTACTAAGTCTTGAAGTTTCACGTTGGACAATGATCAAGTGAAAATGAAATATCATAAGGGTGATAGTTACAAAGGCATTATTGTAGAAGCATATCTCGGGTATCCACAAGACTGGCATAACGTAACGAATATTCATCGGCTCCGGAAGGTGTCAGGTTGAAAATGAGATTCTTTCACATTATTGAAGACAGACCCAGGCATAACATCAGCCCATTAACAGGCTAAATTTGTGGATAAGGGGAAGTACGGAGTGTAGTATAGGAACTTAGAACTGTAAAATCATTTTGTCTTAAAGAGAAACAGAATTGTACAATTCGGTCTATGACGTTGCCTGAAATACTCTTGAAGGTAAGCAGGCTAAATATAGTTTAGGGCTCGAAATTAACTTTTTTCCCTGGTAGTCCACTTGGGCTACCATTTTCTGAAGTTGGTAGCCCAGTGACAATGGCTGGTAGCCCATGCATATTTTAGTTTAGGGATTTTTTTTCATTAACAAGAGAAGAAAAAGCTATTTTTCAAGATTCTGCCCATGAAGTGAATTTGTTAGACATTTGATGTGAATACTTGCACACCTTTATTACCCAAAGGAAACTGGTATAATTGACGACAGTGACACTAAAACGTTTGGTGACCTATCATTGTATTGACAACCCATTCCATTCTCAGAGTTGCATGCCAATCTGATGGTCGTCATGGCAATGACCACTACCTTCTCAGCAGGGCTAAAACAAACCATAGGCTTTCTGTAGTAGGGACGAGTTTGTGATTGATACCTTTTGATCAAAATGCAATGAGAATACGTTTTCGTTGGCTATCGTTTTCTGTGCCTTTTATCCTAGTACATCGGTTGAGATATTGAAACTTTCTTGGAAAGTTTCATCGCAAGGTCGTCTTTGTAATTTGCAAAACAAAGTCATAGTCTGGCCTTACTGTGTCCAGCTGGGTTTGACTGCATTTAGCTCGTCCAAAAGTGAAAGACCGGACATGGCACGCCGAGTACTGACTGAATTTCATGTCCCAGGCTTTGGTAGTCCATGTGGGCTACCATTTCAGGGACTTTGGTAGCCCCAGGGAAAAGTTGGTAGTCTGTGGACGCGGGACTACCGCTAATTTCGAGCCCTGTAGTTTATGATTACATAGGTACATAGATAGATAATACATAGATAGATAGATGCATCGATAGATAGAGAGATAGAAATATAGATAGATAGGGACATAAAGACAGACAGACTTACATAGTAAGATAGACAGATAGATAGATAGATAGATAGATAGATAGATAGATATAGAAAGATAGATAAATAAATAGATAAAACCTATAAATGATATTTATTTAGTTCTACAGGCCATTGGCCTTCATGTACAGTGTATCTCCATATCCTACAGAAAGAACAATAGTCACTTGAGGTGACATCTTAAATAACACAAAAATATTTTTATAAAGGGTTAACTATTTTCATCGAGATGATTCTGGCGCTTTTTAAGAGAATAAAAGACAGACGTTTCTAGGTTCTCTAAAGTGTTGGGATTTTCTGACTGTAATAGTGGGCGAGTCAGAAAACCCGGACCGAGACGAGTCGAGACGAGACCAAAAGACCTCCTATCTTACTGATAGAAAAGTTACGGTTTTTTTGCACAAAGGCAGCATCTGTACCAATGCCACGGGAAAAAAAGGACGTTGATCCACTTCTGTCTTAGTCAAAGAAGTGATATCCCACCCCTACCATCGACTAATGCTTGTTCATTTTCGTACATTCTAGTCAGTGGTTACATAGTTCTCCGAATTTGAATCTCAATCTGAGGCTGCCTCAGATTCCACACACATAACATACATGTACTATAGTATCGGTAATGTAGAAAAATGGTGCAGAGCCACTGTAGGTGCCGACAAAAGTTGGCTATTGACACGCGGGACGTTTTTCTTCATAATTCACCACATTTTAGTGAAATAAACTGCTCTTCTTCCACGTAAATGAAGAACACATTGTTCTGCCATGTAGTAATTACAAAATAAGTTCTAATACGTCGGAAAATCATATTTTTGCAAAGCGCTAGCGAAAGCCGTCACGCACGGTACGTCGTACGCGTTCACCGTGTCACTCTAGCATAACCACGGTCCTGCATACGCGTATTTTTGCCGATTGGTGATACTTATTTGGTACAATGCCACCTTTAGTGATGATGAGGTCCGTTTTGCATTGTAAAAGTCGGAAAATCATAGTTGCAATAGCATTACCTCTTATCCACAGTTGCGAGTGGAGTGATACGTACCGGCCGCGTACTATGCATAGAATACGCGGTGGCCGGTACGTATCACTCCACTCGCAACTGTGCTCTTATCCTCATATTTCGGCTTTTCCTTTGCAATTAAAAGAACCGTGGACGACGACTTTGTTCATTCTTACGAACAAAATGGCAGAGGAAAACATTCTGAGAAGCATGAGGAAGTTTATGTCGCTAAAATCAGGTAAAATTTGGCTAAAAAAGTCCCGCGTGTCAATAGCCAACTTTTGTCTATTGACAGGCACCTGTCAATAGCCACGGCATAAAATTAAAGCTATGAGCTCCCAGTTTACTTTCCTATAATGTGTTTATAAATGGTGAATCTAATTTCTAAAAAATGATTACTTAAATCTCCTGTTTGTATGTTTTCTAATACAAGGTTACCTATTTTGAATTCACAGTAGATATCATAGTAGAATCTGAATCTGGCGCTTATCGCTTAGGCCAAAATGCCGACGTCGCATCGCAGTTCGCATGTTTCGAGCTCGCCTTGAACTCAAGTTGAAAAAACCTCAACAAATCTTTTTTCAGTTGTTCCAATCGTTGATTGTGCTATCTCTTGCTTTGTGCATCGATCTTTGACACTCTCAACAAACTGCAAGCTTTCTGTAGTATTGTATATATGATGTATTTACAACGCCTGGCCTGAGGGGTCATTATGGTCTCGTCTCGACTCGTCTCGGTCCGGGTTTTGAGACTCGCCGTCGTAGTGGGACGAATTTCCATTCTTTCACCGGTGCGTTTCATCTAGGTACCGCAACTCAGCGTATGAGACGCACACATTTCATGTACAACACAAACGATAAGCTTGGGTATCACTGCACGTTTGAAAGTCACCGACTCATTGATTAATTACAGTAAACCAGCATGGAGCAGCCGCTCTGTCTAGACTGAGAGATACACTTGATCTACAATGTGTGGCTTTTTAGTTAGTTTCTGTTGAGAATACCTTCACCTCTTGAACTCTTAGCTGAAATTGTAAAAGAAACAGTTACATTGTAGATCAAGTCTAGTCAACTGTTTATCTTTCAGTCTAGACAGCGGCTGCCCCATGCTGGTTTACGGTAATTAATCGACGAGTCGGTGGCTTTGAAATGTGTCCGTGATATGTACATGGATTGTGTCCGTCTCATACGCTGAGTTGCGGTACCTAGGTGAAACGCACGGTAAGTAATAAACTTGACAAATCCAGATCAAATGTTCTGATAGTTCGGACATGCAAGAGTAAAGTGATATTCATGCTCAATATTGTTGCAACCAAATGGACATAGTCTCTTTTCACGTAGAATTCTCTACCCTTTTCAATGAGCTTTGCCAGCTGTGTAATAACACAACAATGTGATAACAATCTAAGACGCGATAATCCATTTCGGTGTACAATGTTTGGGGTACATTTACGACATTTTTCACGTGTCAAGTGAAGTTCAATTTGGAGTAAGTATATAACTTTGAACTTTGGTATATATCAGAGTGCCACTCGTGCATCACGATGTCACAACATCTCTGTTTAAATTGTTGAAGAAAGACAGCACTATTGATCACTTGTTGGTTCAAACAAGCCTCAACTTAAACATTTTAAAGAGCAAGTTTTTAACGTAAAGTGCCCAGCGATAAAAACCTTTCTGTACTCTATCATATTGATATTCATAACAATCTCTGACAATTTCTGAGCAGTCAACCTGACATACGTAAAATTTGCATGTCTTTATAAACTATGATGGGATTAATTCCAAGTTATCCCCCTTAGAGCAGAAATTGTAGTATTCATATTAAACCCTAAATAGACTTACACGATTTGTGATGAATTTCTTTTCAATTTCTACACAATCGTGGATTCCATGCATAGCACTTCCATGGAGAAAAACAGGCAGGATCTTACAATCAAAACTATGGAATGCTGAATCAGGTTGAACTCCATTGTATTTTTAAAGCGTTTTTGTCTAAACTAAACAGAGCTTTCCTGGCTTGAAAAGCAATGATGTTTTTGTGTTTGATACCAAATACCAGAACTAGAAAATATAACACCCGAGTAACTATATTTTGGAACAACTTCAATCGTTTGGCCTTGCCAGAACCATTTCTCAGTGTTCTTCAAATCCCTGCTTTACGGAACACAATTTTAGTGTTTTGGCAAGATTCACTGTAAGTCTCCAATCTTTACAATAACCCGCCAAGCGATTCAGGAGACGCTGCAAACCAATGGGAGTACTTATAAACAAATAAAATCATTTGCATATGAAAGATACAATAATTTAAACATATTAGAATACACGAAAGTTTCAGTACCTTGTTTCAGTGCGTCCTCAAGGTCATTTATATCAAAACAACACAAAAGGGGCAGATAACAGATCCTTGTGCATCAATATAAATGTCAAAATAATATGTGATGCCTTGGGGTTTTAACAGCCGCTTTCACATGAGAATACATGGAAAATTTCCCCCTCATACCAGTTTTAGCGATTTAATTAAAATAGTGAATAATGGTGTATCATGTCAAACGCTTTTTTAAAGTCTATAAAAGCGCAATAAAAGGTACTTTTCAAATGAAATACGTATTTTTCAATAAGACTGCGCCAAATAAAAATATTATCGGGAGTGCTTCCTTTTTTTCCTGAATCCACATTTTGCTTCAACTATCTCACTGTGCTCATCAAATCACTTAGTAAGTCTACCAGATATAATAATTGTGTAAATTTTACTGATGACATCGAGCAGCATGATAATACGATAGTTACCCGGAATGTCTCTACTTCCCTTCTTGTACACTGGCTTTATCAAACCTAATGCCCATTGTTCAGGAAACCCAGCACTATGCAATGTCTTTGCAGGTGCATATTTCCAAATTTCTGCTGGAATCCCATCTTGTCCATCAGCCTTGTTATTCTTTAATCTATGCATACTGTATTTCATTTCCATCATGACTTGAATAGTAAACAACTGAACTTTCCAAATCTTCCAAGCCCAATTCAACCACAAAATTATAAATTAAAGAGTAAAAATATTTCATGCCTTCCACTTCAGCTAGATCTGGATTAAATAAGTTTTGAAATAATTAAAACAGTCCCCCTGGGATATTTTACTTGATTGGATTTGTGTTTCAACCTTTGTCAGAATAATTTTGAATTTGGTTTAGTTGCAAGCTGTTCGAATATTCAATCTGATGTTTCTTTTCCCGTTTACTTTAAAAGTTTCCTGCTAATTTTCCCCGCCTGAGGCGTGTGGTCTTCACCGATAAGGTTTTGTATTCCTTTCGGTAATTATGCCGCAGATCTGAAGAATTTTCTCGTTGTTTGTACCGGAGAAATCTCATTATGGACGGCTGTGGATGATTTAGCTCTGATATCGCAACGGTGCTAGTGGGCTGTCGAACGCGCTCGGGTCAAGCGTCACCGCCACAGTACTGCTTCGAGCCAAGCCATAGGCTTTTTTGGTATTTTACTACGACACAGATCGGTGTCGCCGATTTACCTCGCAAAATAATGAAATATATTCTTTTGAATAAATAAATTTGTATCATCTTTATCATTGACTATCTAAGACTCATTCTCTATGCCTGTTAACTCCGTCACGATAAGAACATGTATGTTCAACCATTTTCCCGTGAACCGTCGACGGTTTCTGCGACATTTGCTCCCTCGCGCGTACAACGCCTGAATACGTTGGAGGTCAAAAGTTCAAATTCGAGCAGAAACCGTCAACGGCTCACCGAAGTACGGTCAAAAATACGTGTTGTCACAGTCGGGATAGTAAGCAGGAGTAGGAGATAAGTCGTTCATAGTCAGTGACACAGGTACAGGTTGATTTATTCAAAGATTTATCAATTTTATTATTTTCCGACCTAAATCAACGACACCGATCGGTGTCGTAGTAAACTACCAAAAAAGCCTATGGGTTGGCTCGCAGCAGTACTGTGGCGGTGAGCCTTGACCCAAGCTAGTTTCACAGTTGCATGGGGCTTACCATTTCGTATGATAGCTCAATTTAGAACACAGTTCTATCTAGGGGTTCACTGAGCATAAGTTACTAAGTACTTTCTCACTGCCCCAAGCTAGTTTCACAGTTGCATGGGGCTTACCATTTTGAATGATAGCTCAATTTCGAACACAGTTCCATCTAGGGGTTCACTGAGCATAAGTTACTAAGTACTTTCTCACTCCTATGAACGCAAAATTTTCAAACAATTCTGTCCCGGTACTTCAAAACTCGGAAATTACGACAGAGTCAAAGCACCACGAGGTTACTCTACAACGCCCTCAAGCATATATATATATATATATATATATATATATATCCATTACCTTAAACATCTGCTTCGAAGTAAAGCAGTGTCAACCAACTGTAATGCCACGCCATGTAACAACACAGCACAGCACAACACACCACACCAGTTTACGCAACACCACACGATATCACACCACACCACAGCATAACAAACTCTTGTCATACCATGTCATACATTTTATCTTAACCGCACAACATCACCAACTTGAACAATCCTTTTCTCGTAAAAAGGCACGATACGACACTGCATCGCGAGGAGTAGTCTGTTATCACAAATTATCATCCAAAAGCATTAAGCTTACATATTAATAACTTCTATCGCATTATGTTCACATTTCAAACTCATTTAAATTAACACGTACATGTTACCAAAAGACGTGCGGGGTAAAAATGATACGTGCATGAGAAAGTTTCCGGTGAACTAAATTATAACAAAATTTTCTGTACTCTCAGAACAGAAGATTAGTTTGTGGCATAAAAAATCGTCACCTGGTTGGTTCTCGTATGTTTTTCTTGATACAGAATACAACAATAACCACAAGAACCCAGAAATTTTGTACAGGGAATCGAACACACTTGTAAGCCTAAATACTAAAATCTACTGCAGTGTTTGTAATTGTCAATTCAGATCAAAACGTAACAGATGGTCGATAAAAACGGAGCTAGCCTGGCACACAGGTTATTTTGGACGATATGTCCGTCGCGCACTAGGGCGAGGAAAATATTCAAACAGACTAGTATGTGTGTTACTGGTTCAGAGAACGTCCAGAGTGTTTGGGATTCTCGTGACATTTCTTTCCACCTGACGATGACAGATATATTCTCTTACACAGTAAGTATCGACAAGCTTAAACATCGACAGTAGAGTGAAAAATAATGTCGTCAGAAAATGTGGGCATGAGGAAAGCAGTCGTTACATAGACTCACCTCACAGGGATGGATACGGCTGTAAGCAGTCAACGGTCCAGGAAAAACTAAACCTTCATGCTGGACAATTCAGGAATATGATGTCTTCACTTCGCCGAGCATTGGCGACTCGCTGCACGTTGCATATTCACGTAAATTAATTACCGGCTATAGTGTGGTGTATTTAATGCGTGTACGATGAAAATGCGCATCTGTCTGTTGGGTTAATCAGCAGTGTAAATGTGACTATTATGGTCAGAGGTGGCGTCAGCTGGTATACACCTCGCCAAAGGTGACTGGCAGTGGTGAACGGAATCGTTCGGAAGCTCCATCCGCTGAAAAGTGCACGCTTGTTTCCCAACTCGCCTCTTGATGGCGCTGAACCTATATAAACTTATTTTTATGGAACCGTTATTTATGTAATGCTCGCTTTGCTTTTAGTCAAGAGGATCTAAATACCAAAGTAGGAGAAATTTGCAACTTTTTTTTATTCAAGGGAATCGCGTCAGGTATTTTTTTACTGCATCGTTTCAAACGCAAATCTGGGAACCATTTTGCCCTCGTCTTTGCTTACTGCTAGAATTATCATTCCGTCTTCAGAGGCATTGTCGCAAATTTCGAAACATCAAATTGAAAAGTCCGTAAACCGTGATGTCGTTAAATTTCAAGCCGCCTGAGGAGACTAAATATTGAATGCCGAAAATGGAATATCTATTTAACGTTTCGACGGGTGTATTTAAGGTCTTTAGTTACTTTTGAGTAACTATCTGTGAGTGAAGGCTCAACATTCTATGTACATGCTCTACGGTTATCGCGTTTTCCAATGCCGTCGCATTTTGTTATTGCGAACCAGCTGTTGCATCTCAGCTCTATTAAGTCAATGACCCCGTACCATATGCGCATACTCAGATGCACAATTAAAGAATATATGATTGAACGATCAAAGAAACATGATGTGATGAAGAAATGTACATTACGCTCTTCGAGGGCGAAGCAATAATACCGCTATCTGTTATTTACGTTCTGTGCGCCTCTTCTTCCGTCTGAAAATTGCAGAGGTGCATGAAACTTAGGTTACACTGAGATATAATTTTGCCCTATCAATGTGGTTGTGCCCGCAGTGCACGCGAGCCAATTTGCCCACCCGTTGTGCGGCGCTACAACGATGTCGACGTCTAAAGACCTTTATACACCCGTGCAATAGGTTGCGCTTAGAAACTTCGTCTTCTAATCCATTGTGCGACATACTAAATGTCGGTCACCTCTCTGACGGGAAGTGCTTCCTGGACTGCTTCTAAAGTAAAAGCGTGTTGCTTGTCGTAATCGTAAGCTTTGAGCATTGTAGGCCATGGCAGAGACAGTGCTGCGTTATCACGATCGTAATAGTGACAAATCGTCTGACAAAATTGACGTGAAATGGTGTCAGCTTCTCCAATGTGCCAGATGGTAGAGACTATCCTGGTTATACTGCTGTTCGTCGTATGGTCAGGGTAGGTTTTAAATAGTAAGCAAGATTTTTCTGCCGAAACCAAGTCAGGAGTTTCAAAGGTTAAGACTAAATGGTATATATACATGTACGTGATCAAAATGAAATTTTTTAGTCATCGAAAATGTTCTTTTACCCCCGGATATAGTCGCAATAACTAGCCGGCACTAGGTCGCTCATTCCTCGTTGACTTTCTCAACCTCGTACATGTATACTTTGCGGTCATGGATTCCATATTGACGGAATGTCAAATGCCACATTGACAATAAAAACAAAACTTTAAATTCGACAGGGGTTGTCGTCGTCTTGCATTCGGTACTGTGAGAGAAACACTACGAGTAACTGATACTACAGACGTGCCGCAGAAGGGCCTGCCCGACGCATGCGCAGACTTTGGTCACTCATACAGTGTGGAATTATTAAAATACAACCACACATATTATTTACAGAGTAAAATCGGCGACAAGCGTGTTATGGCGACCGGTATTTAATACAATGAACACGATTATGATCGTCATATCTGTGTAACTGCAACGTATGCGTGTTTCTGGTACCTAGATTCTGCAGCGTTTCAGCGCTATTAATCAGATAACCCAAATGTGTCAAGCCATATCGGTTCAGACCTACGTTGACATGACACTGGCAAAGCTCTTACGAGTTGTCTGAACTCGACAAGCATAATGGTGGCCAGAATGTGAGAAAAAAGTATGCCACCGGTTTTGCAAAAATAACAGTGTTCAAATAATGATGCGTGCCACGTTCTCAAGAATGACAAAATTAGTAATAAAACGCGAAATTATCACCCGGGCCTCTTAGGTTTAAAGATCATTACCCTGCGTTGTTCGTGTCACGGTATATCGTAAAATGGTGACAGAACAGCCACCCCCGGGGACATTTACCACCCTGTAAGAGTCTTGTTGGCAATTATCCAGGGGTATACTGTCCTAGCAATTTCATTAAATTACAGAAAGTTTTGCTCGAATACGATATAAGCGAATTAAAGAATTTTTTAACTACAAGAACAGGGGTTTACTGCAATCTACACTGCCAAGATCACCCGCTCAGCTATTTTTGGTGTAGTTCATTTTGGTTTTGCATAGTCATCTAAGTCAAAGTTGATTAAATAACACAAAAAATAAAATAAATTAATAAAAAAAATCAACAATAAACGTTCTCATGACATTGTACTGCAGACTAAAGTATATACATATGTAGACTGTTATTTTACATGAATTTGTTTTCTTTTTTCGATCGAGTTTCACTTTGAATAAATCTGCAAAAAATAAATTAGATCAAAAATAGATGACAAAGTTCAAATTTCCTTTTTTAATTAAATGTAAATGAAGACGTCATATTACAGATTCAAAGCCAACTTCAATTATAATTTAAGGATATTGAATTCAACACACAGCGTGATTGAAATAATAAATTCGTACATTAAAAAAAAGCAATAATCGCAAATGCGAATATGACGTGTGTGTAGGTGTTCCCAAAAAGCGTTTTTGTATCATAAACATTATGTCTTCTGTTTTCGCTTCATATAATGACCCTATAATTATTCAATCTACCAGTTAGCAAACTAGTAAATAGTTGTACGATATACCGTAGTTTCAGCTAAGACAACATTATTTCACAGTCGTGAAAGGAATAATTGCCTTCCATTTGTAGATCCGAAATGAGAGCAATTTTTTAGCAAAACATTTACTAAACATTTCATTTTTGAAAAGGTAAAATTTTTATTCATTAAACTTAAATAGCATGTATCGATATCGGTTTGTTTTTATGTCATCCCAAATTGTGCTGTAGATGTCTTTCAGAAGACCATCTTCGCAAATGGTGATTTTGTTTACATTTTTAGAATTGCCGCTTTACAGTGAATTTTCGTGATCAAACCATGACATTCTTCAGACTGTTCTTGAACTAGGTTAAATTCCACTGACTTCAAATATTATATTAAACCCTGTTCTATGTATGGAAGCCCATGAGGGACATTTTTGGAAGAGAAAAAATAAATATTATCTCATGCGCACGAGATAGTAACTCGTGCGCACAAGGTAGTATTTTGTTTGCTTCAGATCTTTAATTCACTGTGTCTTGATTGTTTTTTCTTCCCAAAGAAAATCTAAGTACATATAAACCGATATAAGTACACAACGAAATGACCACTTGATGTCCACAAATTATCACCCCGCCTTGTTTGTGACATGATATATCTTGGAATCGGTGCCAAGGAGGTTCCCCCGGGGGATTTTACTGATCGGATATTTCCCATTAGCAGAGGGTAGATGTCCGATGGCTGATTATCCCGGGGCATCTATCCTGTAACCATATACGCATTTTGCTATTGAATCCCTGTACAGAAAGTTTAAATGCAGGGCCGAGTTTAAGGTAGTAGGAGCATTGAAACTGAGAGATTTTCTCAGACTCCTTTCGGAAACTTAATACCTACTCTGAACAAATCAAAAATACGAATCAGGAGTGACCGAGCAAAGCTTTGTACCAGTGAAACAAAGTGCCAAGCATTTTCAGATACTTGGAAAATCAAAATGGCTGCCATCCTTGTGTTAACGCTGTGAGAAAGACGGGAATGTTCGATAAAACTAAAACGGTGAAAACTGTACTTACTTCAAGAGTTTTCGAAATGAACCCGCACGAGTAGATGATCAGTGAAGTTTTGTAAAATTTTGACAGTGTCCGTTGAATATTCTGCCATAATCTGATCTAGGCCTACAAACATTTTCGAGAAACCCACCTCATCTGTTGTTGGTTTAGCTCACTTTGATTAAATAAAATGAAAAATGAATAATAAAGGTCTTACTGGTACCAAAGTACTTACATCTGTAAAACGTTACTTTACATGGACTTTCTTTTTTATTGACTTTTGACTTTGAATGACTCTGCAAAAAACTACATTAAGACCAAAAAACCGCTAATTGTTCAAAATTCCTGTTATTGATTATTAGCATCATAATCAAGTTCCATTAAAATGCAAACTGATGTTAAATTCTATAGAACAGAAAACGTAATTAGTGTGTATATTGAAAAACATTAATCGGAAAAAAGCGAATGATAATATATGTACGTGTTCCCAAATAGCGCCATTGTATTCTAAAGTATGTCTTCAGTATTCGCTGGGTATAATGAGCCATCGTTTATTGCATTCTGTCGGTAGGCAGACAATTACATGTAAATATGGAGTTATATAACACATAACTTGTTGTGATGTAATGTTCCTAGCAGTTGAATGACGCGAAAAGTGAGAATATATGTTAAGCTGATTTATAGTTTAAGGTTGTTTCTCACCTGAAACTGAATATTTTCAAGCTTGGCCTAAAACGTCTTTCAAAAGAATTTTAACTGTTATCTGCCAAGATCAAGAACATGGATCAGGAGTTATCGTGTAATTTTTTTTCGCATGAAAGAAACCAATAACCCCCAAATACCCCAATTTTGGTGAAATTCAGAATGAAAGTATACCCTGCACTAACTCTATGCGGGAAATTTAATTTTCGAAGTTCAGAAGGAGCAGACCCCGCTCCATAGGTTTCAAAGTGAATCTACACACACAGCAGACCAGTGAAGACTTTGAAAAACAAAAAGATGGCTCGAAGTCCTGTCCCTTTGCGCGGTGGCAAATTCTACTTCAAAGCGAGAAGTATATTAATTGTCAAGGACATCTCGGAGCCCGAAGATGGGTAAATCAAATCTTACATATTAGTATGCGATAGATTGTAACTAAGAGCTCTGATTCATTTCTCTGTGATGACATTTAGAAGCAAGAGTTACGTGCATGCATGCACTAATATGAGAAAAAACTTATTATTTGAACTCAAAGCGTGTTTTCTATACGTGAGTTTAACATTGTTCTGTCACGAGTTTGCCTACGTTTCACGTATTGCACAGCTTACACAGGGTTCATGAACACAACGAAATTTGGTGGGTGCTTGGACAAACCGGCTGCTCAAATAAGCACGTTGTTCGGTCAAATGAACGTACCATAATTTCCCTCGTTGATAGGGCTTGCTTCATGAATATCATGTCACCTTCGTAATTGGAAAACATACTGGAAACTTAAGCTTTTTGATAATTTTTCTGGGGATAATCACTCTATCTCTACGAAAAAAGGAATCTCCAGTCATCGAAGGTGGAGGTTTTGGCCATCCAATGAAAGATAATTGTGAGAAACCGAACTAATGATGACTATGACTTGCACTAAACTAAACTGTGGTTTAGGTCAGAGTGCGTGCCCTGTTGTCATAGCCACGACTTCAGCACACCGAGTGAGGGCAAATGGGAATTTTGCTTTGAGTCTGGAACAGACAACATGAATTGGTATCCGTTTATTTCAAAACTTGATTTCTTAGTTTGTACAAGCTATTTTGAACCAGACAAAGGACTGATTGTAAGCATTATCACTCTTTAGAATTCAAGATTCTTTATGACTCTTTTTCGTCTCACTGAAACCGGTTCGATCTCTCTACAGTCCTTTCAATTCCATTGTTGCACAAAATACACCATGCGCAAATTATTTGACAAGATTAAAATCAGAAAACTATCTTTTGTTTCTGTATGTGATTATATTTATCGGCTTTTTCATCATACACTAGTCATGTATTTAGTTTCAATGAACTTGATTGAGTAACTCAATCGTCAGTTAGCGGTTTTGGTTACGCCGCCTGTTCAGGTGCGTTAAATTCTGTCGTTTACAGACGCCACCGTGACGGTGTCGAGTGACGAAGATACCATCAGATGTATGACGTTGGTGGCGTACATCGGTGACACTGTACCGGGTGAAGAGAATTTACAGCTGAAGTTGTCGCATGCCAGGAGCTTCATTATGTCATTATTGAATGAATTGAAGTTATGAATTTCCAGAAAATGTTTGTATTCGCTCTACCGTGAATGGAGAGAACTAGTTATGATTGGTTGGTCGCTTGAGAGCCAAGTGTTTTTTTTGTTGTGGCGTGAGCGTACACTTGTAGTTGGCCGAGCTCTATCTAATATACGCCAAACAAAGACAAAATACATTACTTATTAAACCGAATCAATACAATATATATATATATATATATATATATATATATATATATATATATATATATATATATATAATATATATATATATATAAATATATATATATATATATAATATATATATATATATTTATATATATATTATGCGACTAGTCGGCCATTTAATAGCATCTGCAAACTTTTATGACGTAGGTGAAATACCTACGTAATCCGTAATTATTATTACGTAAAACCATCGGTGTCAATATGTCAACCTGGAAATACTCTCGTCGTGAATTCTCGAAAGAACTTAAAAGATTTAGCAGTGATCTAGTCTGTAAACAAATCAGTACTATAGCCGTATACAATTATGATCTGAGATTTATTTTCTTGTCGACAACAGCAGCAAGACATTTTGTAAGTGTTAGGGGAACCATACAAGCGATCTAGCTTAACGTTTATGGAGTGAATTTCTCGCTCCCTTGAGTAACCATTTTAAAAAGCCATTACGTCTGTATGCGTCATATTATATTGCAGGACAAATACAGTCGAGATATTTAGCCAGCTATCGTGACAGACTCTGTAACAAAGGCTGAACTTTAACCACACTGAGTTCAGCAATCCACCAGCTGACACACACAGCTCAGTTTGGTTTACAGCGAGATATTAAATGACAAATCAATCCTTTCGACGTGTGTATGGTCGACTTTGCATTCCCCAGTCTCTCTTTCTCGTTAGTGATACAGGCCCACAGGCAATAAACGTGAATATAATACTCGTTTTCACATTTTGTCGGTGTCCGTGTCTCATGCACATGGGCAACAAGACAGCGAGCAAACACAGCTATATCACATTGTATTTATTGCGTGTGAAGTGTAAATTACCTCAGAATGTCTTTTACACAGACGAATTTCAATACCGAGTGAAACTCAGAAGAAAGGGAATGTAAATATTTGTAGACGATGTTTATAAAGAACCACAATTCTTTCATGGTAATGGGAAGAATACAAAGTTTATCGACCGCTTTACCATCGCTCGAAGTGAGCTTGAAAATTGCCTTACCGGTGAAATTTTTCTTTAGAAATGGTAATCGTATATGTTCACATTTCCTTCTGGAAACTACATTTCTTTCGCTCACAATTGGCGGCTTTTTTCTGTGATACCATGTGTCAAGGCAGTGTGCCCCTCAAAAGTGAAGACTTCAACTTTTGCTCAAACTTTCCTCAATATAACCCAACCATTTTCATGTCAAATCAAAAATCAAAATCAGGGGTCACTGTTCGAGGATTGGTACTTGTGAAACACATTACCTGACATTTACCGACATTTGAATTTTAAAGTGGCCACCACCCCGTCTGTTAACTCCTTGGGGCCGGAAAACACAATTTTCGATTTTCACAAAAATAAGAAACTTATTTTTATCTAACCCCTAGATCTTTAAAATGAGCCCCAGAAGTGGTAGATCAGAAAAGCATTTTAAAATTTTGAGAGCCCGAATATCTGTCCCCTTGGCGCATTCTAACTTCAAGTGATGGCACCATTTTAAAAAGCGCACACTTAGTCATCGTCGTATTATGTTTCTGGTTGTAGTGGGTAAGGTTCCTTTTAAGCTCAGCCGACCTTGGCGCATTGTAAGACGGGTCGGTGAGACCTCTCTGCCTGAATCCCCTGCATTGATCGAGAACAATGGATACCACTCGGCAAGGGTCACGTCACGGCCTCCGCGGGCATTCAACGAACAATTTACCATCCCAATGGCCAGACTTAGCTCCTCGTCTGTAGGCTCCAACAGCTTACCATGTGAGAGCCCTTAAACGTTTTGCAATTACCTATGTTCTACCCCGATTGTAGAGAAGAAAGAATCAAATTAGGTTACCCCCTCTTTATATTTATATAAGAATTTTGTGGCAGGGAAATCAAGTCACTTTGCAGAACGCCATAGGTCACGCTGAGGTCAATGTCACGCCGTACGGTTGACGACACGGGACAAAACTTTCTCTTCCAGATACAAACAATGGACATTAAACCCATGTCATTTGGCATGTGTTGTCAAATTGCATAATCTGAAACAATTTGGTTTTACCAAAGCATGATGAGTTATTTCAGTCACAAATTTCGTTGTACTGAATTCTTCAGTTTGTGCATCCTTTCATCATGTTCAAGTTCATCCCTGTGTAACCTGTGATCTATTGTAGCTCCGTTAAGTTATAAAAATTGGTCCGAGTCATTTGAAGGAAAAACTTGCAAGTGTGAATGACATTTTAACGGCGAATTTGGAGTTTCTCTTACATGCTATAACCGTAACGGTCTTGTACACTTATCCAATACCCATTGAATACTTCAACGAATGTTTGAAGTCGGCAGCCGATCAATAAATATGAAATATTATTCAGTTGATACATCGTTTTTCAAATATTTCTTAATGGTATCTACGAGATCTTTCACTTTTTATTGTTTACGTCACAAAGTCTCAATAATCAGTTTCAGAGCAATACTGGTGACCGTTCTGAAGGAGCCTGATATATATAATCCATAGCTGTACTACTCGTACGTGTATGGGAATGAACAAGAATTGGGTGATTTTGAATCAAAATACGAATACATCACCAAAGATATGTCAGTTGACATACGACACTTGGCTATTATTCACAGATACATTTCGCTTCTTGTGGATAAATTTTATACCATCAAATGCATTCCACACAAACGATAAAATTAGGAAGGCGTGGATTGACCGTTCAGTTAAATCTAAACCTCGGAAAAGAAATACATTATCCATGGAGCAAAATATCGCAGGGAAACTAAAAGACAGGTTGATTTACAAAGATGCGAAAGTAAATGCACAAAAAGCTGTAAGACAAACTTTTCGGAAACACCTTGAAAGTGTTATTGAACCGGATGTTGGCCAGCATGAACGTGACATAGGAAAAAAAGGTTTTCATGGTTTATCAAATTATTCCGAAAAGACAGTAGCGGCATAGCACTACTCAAGGTACTTGTCGTGAATGGTGTTCCTCAGGGCAGTGTGCTTGGTCTTATATCGGTTTTAACTTTTCACCAATATCTTCAATGTATTCAATCTAAAACACGTCGCTTTATGAACAACAGCGTAATTTATAGAAAGGTCAAATCGGACCGATATGTGTGAAGCACTGCAAAAGTGGCCTCCTATCAATGAGAGATCCAGCAAAACACCTGAGGAATTTCGTTCCATCCGGAAAAATGCAGCATCATTCGGATCATGCGATCAAGATCACAAACAGAGCTCCAATATCATCTAAAGGGTCATAATCTCAAAATTGAGAAGTCTATAAAATACTTGGTGGTTGAATTATCCTCAAGTCTTTCACAGACGTAAAATGTTTGGCCACATAATAGTGAATGGGGACTTGAAAATTTCTGATTATTTAGCAGAGTGGGATTTCAATGCAGCCTTATAATTGGTTGGTTGGTTGGTTGTAGTCCTAGCGAGCGCTCACCGGGTAATAGTCAGGTGTAACTGCACAGTTAGTTTATTTTTTAAATGTAAAAATTATTGAAAACGACACAGGCGGACGAAGAGGTAAGACTAAACTACAATGCGATACAACGGATCATTTACATTTCAGTGCGAGATTTTACGAGATCTTGCTTCGCTGCGCTTTATGTTTAACAAAACATTGTTTCACGACAAGTATAGGACGACCAGCGCGTCATCTAAGGCGAGGACGACTCAAAAGACTAATTTCCATTGAAGCATGAAGATACGACGATATCAATTCACAACCTGACCCGTTTCACACGGATGGCAATTCAACTGACAGTACGGAAAATATCATAAAGAGTCTCGCGAGATTGCGTAATACAAGGACTTTGTGCTTTAATCGGCCTATCATTTGAGAACATTAATTTATTGCGCAGTCATGGAATGTATTTCTCATTCATGCTCGGTGTTTTTCCTTGCCCATTAGCGCCACTTTCCTCAATAATATGATGTATCGTTTTAGGATCAACCCTATAACACCATCAAACATGTATTAATCCATAGACTTAAAGCGAAAATAAAGTCTAACATGAGATAATATTTTGAAATATTTTTGTAGTTGGAAACACGAATATTTTCTCGCGCTTCTCGTGAAATGGAACACAGAGCATTAACCTTGTAAACATAACACATTGTGCAAAACATGCAGAATTAATGTTGACAAATGCATTCTAGTCCAGAGACAGTTTTCAAAGATAAATTTGGACGCCGCACACATAAGGTTTGCTTTGACGAATCGAACACAGGGCATGTAGACATTATTTTTGGCGCAGAATAAGAAATTGTGTTTTACAAACAGAACAGAATGAGAGAAAATTAATCGAAAGTTACTGCTAATCAATGCTAGTGGAGCTTTAATGTGTTGCATCATTAAAGAAGAAAAGAGTTTGGCGAATAAGGATGTTCGTCAGTTAGGGACAGCCTTGTTGTGTGGTATTTCTTCAAAGTCTAATGAAAATTGGAGTCGGGCATGATTAGAGCTTAAATCCAGTAGCTGCCAACAACTGGGCGCCAGGTGTGAAAGAATATTCAGACAGCGGCAAGATGTGATGAAGTTCACAGCTCACTTCCTGAGTTTTCACATCGGCCGCCATGTTTGCGTAGTTTATGTTGTGTATACTTTAAACAACTCGAAATAACTGTTTTGAATTGGCTATTCAATTACTGCCTAGAGTGTATTTGATCGTGACTTCAAGGATAAGTATAGAGGTACGTCTCATCGACTCAGTGATGTACAAGGTCATCGCGACAGTTTTGGCACGGTCCTGTCCGACGCTATGTCACGCGCAAATAAACAAACCTGACGTACGGTGTTGGCGGTATTCCATAACGCAATACAGTTTACTTTATTTCAATCGATAAAACATATAAGGAAGGTATGGCTTTGTTAACTCCCTCCATAGAGATACAACCCTCGGGAGCATCTCATTAATATTTGAAATAACTCCCAGGTGAACGATCACTGCACAGAGGCATCGCCAGGGAAACGTGACAATAGATGTACACAATAGTTGACGTGAGTATGTTGGCATGTGCTTCTCAAAATGGCGGGTAGACGGCGCCGGCGAGAAGTTTCAATGCGGGCTTTGTTATTTTTTCTCTTCGCCGGGGCGATACTTGACTAGGGATACCTCGGTATGTTTGGATCGTATGACGGGAGGCTTGAATCGATAGTATATGGCCAGTCAGTGCCCCGCCGACAGGGTTAACCCAGTATCAATATTTGAATAAAAACTGGGATCACCGGCTGCGAGCTCAAGTGTCCTGTCTATATACAGGGGAACTGCACTGTCGGGTCACTTCTATGACAACAAGGCGTATAGGAGAGCGACTTCGTGACGCAACGGCCTGGTGTCATTCCTTAATCCTCACACAACTGCGCTGGACGTCGTTGACCAAAAGTTTTGGACACTTCCAATTCAGGAGTCGATAGCCAGGAATTTTCTATCACTCCGGTTTATAACCTTGAAGGACAGTAGTCGACTTGTTGACGTCTCGGGATTCACTCAACCAAGCGTCAACGTTGCTGGCCGTGGATTTTACAAGGGCAAGACACACAAACGCACCTTCGAGTGCTTGGTGACGAAACTACGGTAAGTGCTGGTTTCAAGCGTTCTGTGTCTTTTGATAAGGTCCTTCGCTTTGATACAAACACTCTCCATTAAGAACGGGTCTTCAGACAACAAAGTGTTTGGTCTTCAATCGCCGTAATTGAAGCGTCTATTTAGTTCAGAAAAGGAAATAAGGACGGGTAAACAACATTGTTCTTTTCAAATACTGCAGCGTTATGCCAGATTGGACCGCATACACACGGCTTCCTCGCAGATCGCAGCGTCTGGAAACCGTCGTACGCACTGCGTAAGGCATACGTGCCGCGGGATTTGGTTACGTTTGTGGATCTTCGCTCGAGTCTGCTGGCACGCCATAAATACCTGGCTGAGTTAGAAACAAAACTGTGCGTTGATCATGCCTTTATGAAACGGTCTATTGAAACCCCTCTCTAACGCGTGTTCGATTCTCACTTGAAGCCGTCACAATTGACTGTCGGTCAAAAAAGGAGGCTTTCATGTCTGCTCAGAGGATCCGCCGGACAGGATCAAATTAACGGGTATACATGCCCGCCTTCTAAACGGCTTACGGTTAAGAAACACCACCGTACCACACAATGTACAGTCTTGGTCCGTGCCGACTTGCAGTAATGTGTGTCTATGTCTCTGTGTCATGTCATACTTAAACAGATAAATCCATCTTAAAGTCGCTGGATTGAAGAAGATGTGTCCAGATGATATGAGAGCATTGTCATGATATCTGTACCGGCCGAGGTTCGTTATATACGGAGGTAATTGGACCAATATCCGGGCACTCCGTGTCACACAAACAGGTAAGTGGACAATTTACCAACGTTAATTGAGCTGAATAACTTTGAATTCCCCCTAAGGCGATAACAGTATGTGTAGAGGTTGATTTCAACAGCTTGCCAGCATGTTGTTATTAACATTTATATTTGATTAGATAGATTAAAATGCCTTGTATCGCTACGTATGAGTTTAGGTAAAACACCAGGCGGTGCATACATCCAAAGAAAAGCAGCAGTGTGTTAGTTTTTGAACCGCGTTTTGATCGCATAGCTGCTGCGGGGACCGGGAGAAAAAACCCGTCGTCATGGTGCGACCGTGTGATTTCGATTCTGTGGGAGGTGTTTACCTTTTATTGCGAACCTCCCAGCACGTCACATCCAACCTCACAATGCTGTGAAAACAACGTCCAAGACACGGGCAGCTATCGATCCAGCAGCGGCCCTTTCAACCGGCTCGCCGAGGAATTTGACCCCCGCCCCGAAGTTGACAACCTTATACAGAATAGTCCTCGCACAGAAGCAAATATCGCTAACAAATGAGGTGTCCTGCACGACCCCGACAAAAACCGACTGTTGCCAATCGAAGAGCTAGTCGACGACACAAGTAGGTCGCTTTTCATCCAAGTAGAGTTTAAAGTTCAACAAAGGGAGGTAGCTTCATATTCAAACAAAACTAAAACAACGTTCTTGAGGTAAATTAACACCTTTTTTAAAACAACGGAAGCGAAAAAACACGCTGGGCTTCATAAAAGGGGTCAATAGCCGTTTTCCCCTGGGCAGATTGCATGGGAAGAAGTGAATCGCTCAATACAATATACAACACAGTTTCCAAAGGGAAAGAATGCGGTACCCGTAGGTTACATTGAACTGTTAATTCCGTGTCGCTAAATAACAATCTAGAACATTGAGAAGGCACACAACGGCGCCGTGGTTCGCCTCTACATGCAACAGGTGGTTGAAATGTGAAACGGCTCACTTTCAGTTTTGTTCTCAGTGACGTCCATAGAAGGCCGGACTCGTCCTTAGGTTAATATTCCTTTCAGATTACCTGAGTAGCTCGAAACTTCATAAACAGTCTTTCATGCCAACTTCTCTCCACAATTCTTTCTCAAAACTCCAGCCATATGAGATTCACTGATTTCGGGAAATTGCATTTTTTAGAGATTATCATGATAGATGATGGGTCTTATGTGAAATAGTATTTCATAAATTGGGCAGCATTTTACAAGTGGTATGGCCACAAACTGATGACGTCAAATCGCCTTATACAAAACACAGACACCTTGTAATGATGGCACTGTGTATTGTGTACGGCGATTTGACGTCATCAGTTCGTGGCTATACCACTTGTAAAATGGTGCTATAAATTGTGTATGTTTTCTTAGACCGGTAGGGAAATTATATATTTCACAAAATATCGTATACAGCGGGCTTAGCCTAAGTCGATCACGTAGCGGCGGCACCCAGAGACAATTCCAGAACACTTTCCGATGCTATGTCGTTTTCAAATCATTTTGAAATTCGTATCAGGAGATGTAGTTTGCGTCTAATGGCATCGTTGGAGCAACTTTAGAACTTGATTCCTTTCTTAATCTCTTACGCATTTGAAAGCAGATCTTACATTTATTTTAAGCGATCAGTCAGAATTAGAAAAGATGGCACGCAATTCATAGCTTGAGCGCGCGCGAGCAGTAAGCTGCACGAAGTCATTTGCCTGCTGCGGCGTTGATAGAAAAAAGTAATTTTCCAAAATTGATGTTCATCTATTTATTGAAATGTACTTTCTTATGCGTTCAAAATGCAAATTGGTTCTATTGGTTATATCACTTTTCGAATCGGCCAAGTACGTATACCCCATAAAGCTTAATTTTGTGGCGAGGATACTGATCTGGAGCGTATAGAGTACAGTACACACACACACAGACATGAACTTGTCTCTGATTTTGGACACAAACTCCATTACAGTTGCAAAAAACGGGAATGAGTAACCTCAAATTCTTTTAGGTTAAACTTAAACTTACCGCCACAATAGCATGTCAGCGAGAAGCATGTGAGGTAGGTAGGTAGGTAGGTAGGTAGGTGGGTAAGTAGGTTGGTAGGTAGGCAGGCAGGCAAGCATGCAGGTATTGATACACATGTGTATGAATGCCTACACGCTGAGATACAGCATTGTTTATTTTGCACTGCGCTCCGAGTTGTTCGAGACAACGATAGCAAACGGTTGTAATTTTCTGAAGCACGTAGTCTGACAGCTATGTTCTGTAATCCATTGTTGATATACTCCAGAAATATCTACCCATACTTGCTGTCGGGGCAGCTGGCCCGGTAACAAAGCAACACAGCAAAACACACAACAAAGATTACGCCCATTGTAGTGTTGAGTATTTGGATTTACAAATTCTGACTATGATAAAACGTTCATCGTGGCACACTGCTAAGAATTTCTCAGTACGATTTGATCACACTGCACAAGCTAGCCCGACATTAAAACACTGATTTTGCATTTTTGCACCTGTATAGTGTACTAACATTTTGACGCAAACAAGAAATTCAGCGAATACGCTCCTGAATTTTCTGTCTCGTCGCATTTACTGCACTGTTGAGAATAAACCATTCAACGTTATACCTCAATTACAGAATAATTCTGGCTTATCTGCCAAATTTGAGAAAGTTCAACACCATACTGTGGTTTAATGACCACACGCCCATGGGCAAAGGTCAACTTATTATTCCAAAAAGTTAATGCATTTAGACTAACGGTTCATATGAACTCGCAATCAAACTATTTCTTCTTTGGATCAATCAGAGACTTCAGCTATGAGACAGTCGTCACTGAATTCATGATTTTGTACAAGTCATTTTATTCTATATTGACTCATGGAAAGATTAAAGCCCCATTAGCTGTAATGTTTGCATTTTACTTACCCAAAAAATACCAATGACATCCAACTTTCGGAGGAATTTTTTTGGATTCCCTTTAATAAGCCATATTGTCTTTGAAAATGTCAATATTTCAAATTTTGGTGATGGATTTGGTCGATTAAATTCAGGAGCTTACGCGTATATATATTTGCGGCGGCCATATTTGGGTTGTAACTCGATAATTATTAGTTCTTCAAATAAGTTCTGCCTTCGTCGCCGATGTTTGAAAAACGTTATGCGGTCACACTTGGGGTAAGGATTTCACATAAGTTGCATTTGATAGCATCTTATCGAAGAGAAAATGCAGAAAAATATACATCTAATGGGATTTTAAGTCGTTTGATTGACTGTTGTAAAGCTGCACACGGAATTTTGGATTGAATACTGCACAGAATACGTAATGTATACCTATCGTCCAAATACAGTATCAAGGTGTGTGACGCCCTTGTTTCTTTTCTGCATATGTATACGACTTACCTTTCGACATACAAGTTACAATGACATTCCATGAAAAATAGAATTTGTTTCTTATCCATGACATTTGGCTAAAGTAATGAAATGATACGATTCTCGATTTATATTCAGGGTAATTTTCCCCACTCAACATTTCTTTCTTCTATCAATTATGGTTAGAAGCTTTAAAGCAGCTCCACACATCGAGATTGTTGATTTTCGCGATACGATATCACGAATTTATTTAATTTGCGCGATAAGCGCGTTTGTTTCAGAACACTACGGCGTAGTTTCCTAGTGACACACTTGATGCCGCTGGGACACGAAACCAAGATGAAGGAAATGATCAGAAATTTTTGAATTCAAACAATCTAACTTTGCGGGCCTTAAAAGTGAGAGTAACGAAGGCTATTATCGTACAGAGAAGTTTGAAGTAATTGTTTTGACCATTAAAACGATCTGAAAAAATTATAGATAATTTCGGAAACACGATTCGTCTTTGGTTCGAAAACAAATGCCACGAACTGCTGCCACGTTGTTACGGTTATTCTTTAACTATCGAATAGATTATCTCTATACATACCTATTTTGCAAGTAATTTATACATTAATTAATTAATTACTGTAATTAATTGCCATGATTAATGGTACTGAAGTGATAATTTCTTATTTTCACCCTGAATTGTGGACAATATATAACATACCACGTGCACAACTTCAATTTTTGGACCAGTGGCAGTGATAGAACACGGTCCAGCTCCACTACAAAGCCCCCGAAATATCCATTTCATTTCGAAATCAACAACATCTTTCAGGAAGATAAACTCTACCTGTGATGTTATTCCAAGCTAACATCTCTTCTTAATTTTTTGTCGCCCGTGCCACGATTGACACTGTACGTATTAGTAGACCTCGGAACAATTACTACACCCCAACCGGCTCAGGAATATATCTCGACGGCGCCACGACTCACAAAGATAGAAAGAAAGACAGACAGACAGACAGAAAAAAGTAAGGAAGAGAGAAAAATTCTCAATTTTTAAATGCCAAAGACCAGAAACGTGTTTTCTTGGTCCCATCTTACACTTCACTTACAGCCCTTCTGATTGCAGAACATGATAATTTCGAATTAGGTGATTTTCTATGCCTTTATCCTATCAGACAACACAATCATGACATTCGGTCAGCATAAACACCAATATCAATACAAAACAGGGTGTACTTGAAGATTAGATTAAAGAGCGCGCTTTCTAATTAGTTTTGTTAATCCAGCAGAATGCTTATCAACATAAGTGTAATCGTTCCCTAAGAGATAGAGGAGTAGTCAATTTATGCAAACTCATTTTCCTACATGCTGTCTTGTCTTCTATCTATAATCCCACTGTAAATTCACCCAAGCCATCACATGAACACGGCTACAGCCTTCTCCCGGGGGAGGAGGGGAGCTGTTCTGGCGCATGTCTGATCGCAATACGCTCATATACAGTAAGGTATAGGGGCATAAAAATTGGCTAGGATACAGATCAGGTAGAATGAATGTTTGATGTTTATTTGTTCAGAGCAAATACTCGGAAATTCGTACAGTGAAACCAAGCGAGCTTACTGCAAACAGGGCTTGACATCTATCCCGCCACCTTGGTCACAGGTACTGCCAGTGTACTGTGAATTCAAAGCATGGCGCATGCGCGATTAAGAAAAAAAAATAGAGAAGAGAAAAAGATGCAAATATCATGTATTATTTGAGGAAGATTTTCAAATTAAATCGAGTCTTTGACTTATTCACAACCATGAAATCAACAAGAAAGCAACTTAAAAACTTTGCCATAACAAAAGAGAAGAAGGAATGGCTACCAAAAAAACAAAAAAACAAAACAAAAACAAAAACAAAACAAACAAAAACAAAAACAAAATAGGAAAAACCCGTAACAAAAGACAATAAACATAATATTTTTAAATGTCTTGTGTCAACCTATTCCTAAAATATGAATACATTTTTTTCGCAAATTTCAGAACTCGTTAAGGTGTTATTTGCCTATATTTTTCCATCCCTTTAAATTTAAGTGCCCATTACTGTTAAGGCTTGAAGACAGTAGTGATAGAAGTTCTAGGAAGTTCTGATGTCCAGAACGCAGATGCTGTATGCCTTGAGTACATTGAGGAATATAACACTCATTGTGTGTAAATCAAATATTGTCTTTATAAGACGCCATCATGAATTTGATGTCTTGTTATATAACCGAGTGAAATATTTTTTCAGTATGTACGACGTCAGAAGAAAACAACTGACTCAGAAAGAATGACTCGGAAGAGAATAAACGAGACTTGTTTGCAAAGTTTAATATCAATAACACCAATGAAAGTATGAAATCTGCAAGGTTGGCAGATTTGAAATGACGATAAAAACAAAAGATCAGTTTGTTTGGGGAACAGATGGAGGATGTGTGACGTCGTAACGGACCTTTAACGAGTGAATACCAATGACGTTGACACGCCGACCAGCGGAAAACGAACGGCATTATATTTCAAACCAGTCAATATCTAGGACTTAGGTTTTCCATTAACGCTTTTCAAATCCCCCACCGAATGAAACTTGAGATCTCAGAATGAAGAACTATCGACGCATTTCCTGAAAGCAGAATCGTGTCACGCGCGCTGTGTCGCCTTTTTTCCCCGATGGAGCACTTTTATCGCGTTTAAATGACTGCTTAATGGTATTTTTTCTCGATGAATACGGACAGGTACTCGTCGATATTAGTATTTATGACACACACGTGTGTCGACATGCCATTTCTTTTCCCCTAATAAGCTGACGTTGTCAGGCTTCATAACGAATAAATGTTATCGCGTCCGATTTGACAAAGCGAGCCATTCATTGACCCCATTCTACTCAATCCACTTTAACCTTGACATGTAATCACCGGGAGTATGATTGACTAACCCAACCGTTTTCGTCGTATGCGCATAACTATTACTGACACAGGCTTCCCACCACATTTCCTCACCGGTATTCCGTCTAGTTATCGTGAACATCGCCCTCTATAGGACATCTCTCACAGAATACGGTTAGCCTATTTACGATTTCTGACTGGGTGGCATGCATGGAGATGTGAAGACGTTTCATTTTTAGAAAGCATACAAAGTATAGACACACAACTTAAACCTAAATAAACGTTGCGGCGACTGTGTGTCTTGTTGCCGTTACACAATCCGAGAGCCAAGACAACTTACATACGTATGTCCTATATGGGTCACTGAACAGAAACATTAATATGCATTTTGACACCAAGTGATATTATGATATTGTGATGTTGTGATATTGACACCAAGTGAGTTCATACGTCTCTCAGTTCGATCCAATCTAAGTGTTGAAAAGATATTTATATTTATGAATATTCAATTACTGAGGGAAATGTGAAATCAAGGATAAACAGTATGCCATTTGCTACAGTATAGAACCCAAACAGATAAAGAAATAATAAAAACCCGAACAATCCGATATATATATATATATATATATATATATATATATATATATATATATATATATATATATATATATATATATATATATATATATATATATATATATATTTATATATACACACAAAAGGCCCACAAAAATGAAAAAAGCAAGAGTACCAAAAAACCGTCGATTCTTATTTTGGATTTGTATTTAAATACGGAATTCTCACTTTGACAACATACAGTATCTACTACAGTGCTCATATGTCTGGAGATATGAATGAAGTATACAATTGTACAGTCGTCAGTGGTCGGGTGAGAATACCATCAATTCTCGCGATAAGTCATAAAAGATTAAAGTATTTATTGTAGTATTGAGTCAACTAGAGAAGTAGCTTTTAAGATATCCTAAACTGCGTTATATGATGTGGATTCTTTCGGCAGCATGTAAACAAATTTATCGATGCATACACGTACACTATGTGGAACATGAAGGCACAGAATCATACATCCCAACCATTCCCTCTGCGAATCGTGCATATCGATTAAGTACGCACAACACGTCATAAAAGAGAGAAACAAATACCGAAAAAAGCCTCACATATGTGAATAATTCGCGGTTACCTGGTTACCAGCAATGGGACTCTGCCACCGCAAACAACTCGAATCATGACACGATAGTACATGCTATCTGTATATACGGTGACCTCAGCGTATAAAGTTACGTGGCACGTCCACACTCTAAACCGAGTTTTGTTTCATTCCTGTCACCACAGCCCCACAAAATTTGAAATGCGAGAGACTTTCGCTGACAGAAATTGCAGACACACACTGATAATGAAACACACTATTCAATAATATTTTACACGTATTGGGACCACGGATAGGTTTAGAGTGCTTGTTCAAAAGTGATTTATTGCGCCAGAAACACATAAGTAAATGCGGCGTCTCCAAGCAGAACGAACTCGTCGATAGGTGTACCCCGTCAGGGACACGTAATTCTTTTATGTGTACATTCGAGTGCGGCAACCGTATGCTGAGTAGCGCTAGTGTTTGGTGACTTGACCCATCCGTGTTCAGCCCAACGGCCTCTGAATTAATCTCTCAACACGCGATGTTATGGTGCAGGAATGCATAAATATCTCACATTATTCGGGCTGGTTCTGTTTACTCCAAGTCTGAGATGGGAGATTTGAATGTGGATATCATTATTCCCAAGACCCTGACCTTCATTGATTAATTTATTTAATTAAAAATGAGCATCATATAATCATTACTGGTCAAGTCCATGTCCATCTGATACTGGCCGATCTAATGAAGTTTATTGCAGCTGAAATTCACCATGATTAAAATTCACCATGATGAAAGTCACCATGATTGAAATTCACTATGATGAAAATCACCATGGTGAAATTCACAATGATTAGATCATCCCGATTATGGCCATCGGTCCAATTTCTATTGGGCAATTCTTGGCATTTAACAAATACTCTAATCATACCTCTTTACTCATCGTTTCATCTCTCACTGAGGTCGGCTTTCACATCGCGAAAGTTGACACCATGAGTCAAAGTAGTTTTTCTTTTGTAAAAGACGTGTATGGTCGTGGAACATAGGATCACAACAATTTTCTAGAATTCCCTCGACACTCTTTCTCAATAATAGTGGAATTTTTCTTCTTTCCGACAGCATGTGAAAATTGACTCAATTTTCAAAGCGCATTTGCAGATAATCGCGATTTATTGCTCGATAAGCTGGAGAAAACCGCACTTTTTTACAAGCACTTGTTCGTCATAACAGACTGCTAATTAATCAGTGCTCTTCGTGTTGTCCGGTTTAATCACTTTGGTTATGATCGTCCACGTTCCACGAGCGTAAACACTAGTTCTGA
Organism: Ptychodera flava; assembly: GCF_041260155.1. Lineage (NCBI taxonomy): Eukaryota > Metazoa > Hemichordata > Enteropneusta > Ptychoderidae > Ptychodera > Ptychodera flava. The sequence goes on along the minus strand of NC_091938.1, from coordinate 24,963,419 downwards.
GATAAAGACAAAATTTGAAAATACTTCAGTCGACAAACAATACAAAATTGCAATATCAAATGTGCATTTACCCGTTAAATACCGTCGTCATAGTTTTGTTTACTCTTTTCGCGGCGGCCTTTGTCGATATCAGGGCGGTGTGCACTGGCAGGCAGTTCGAAATTTTGCCATGGAGGAGTGGTTCAAGTGTCTACGGTGTAGCTCATCAATATATCAAAAACATTATTTAGACCTTGCATTCTAATATACAGTGTACAAAGGAATTCATGATAGGCCGAATTTGTTTCCATGGTCGTGTCATTACCCGTATCGTGTCAATCCTTGGAAAACACCCCGTCCGCGTCTTTTTAAAAAACTGACTTCATGTTATGAAGATGTGATCGCTCTTTGTGACCACTTAGCTTACACAAATTACTATTTCAGGCATCTAATCATCTTAACGTGATTAAAGGTTTAATCTCGTTCGCTCTTGTTCACGAGAGTTCCATAGGCCCATGTGATGGTCTCCAAATTGTACATACAGGCCTTGACTATTCAGAATGCTTTGTGTTTGCCCATAAAAAAACACAAAGGAATCAGGCATCGTGTTGTTATCGAAGCCTATGAGAGTCGCTGTTCATGAGTGTCTCTACACACCTTTGAGCTAAGCTGTTATGAGATGAAAACTAGCAAGTACGTATTATACTCAGACAATGAACTGAAACATACCGTGACTGACTGCTCGACTCTCTACTCAACTGCGACTGCGCACTCGAGCCCAGTCAGTACAGACGAGTTTGAAATCGCACGAACGCGTTAAGTTGTTCTGCAAACCGTGTATCGACAAACTGTGTACAAATACAAGTCTCGATCTCGCTTGCGTCACAGACAAGGAGGTTGCTGCAAGGATTTTACACAAGGGATAGACGGGAAGGGAAATATTTGCTTCTGCAACTGGACAGACAAATTTGAAAACATGACAACCACTAGTAAGGTAAGATTGTTTGGGTACTTGTACACAATCAACTAGCTCCTTTAGCACTGGTCACCTCCATGTTTAACATGTTTCAAATACGAGTGTCCATATAGATTACCACAAATGCATTGGATACTAGTAGAATGGGACGTGTCTTTGTCGGGCGCTGCTTCATCGAAATTTTCATTTGCTGACTCCAAGACGCACTACACGTCAACACACTCGCAACGTGTCTCTCAGTAACGGAACGATTGCGACCGGGAATCGTTTTAATCACCGGCGACGATAAATATTAAGTTTGACTCGACTATACAAGCCACCTGGCTTGATTTGCGCTTCGAAACTTAAGTGCCGGTCTCAGTATTTTCCCTCGCATTAACACAGCATTGTACATCTCGTGTAGTGTACATTTCACGCAACCCTCTGCGCGACGCTGTGTGAACTTCCGCTTGACAGTCAATGTTGATTCACGCACTGGTTCTCGACGTGCAGGAACGCCTCTAGGAGGGATCGATGTGCAATTTCCGTGACATATGCACCATGCGACAGCGGCCGTATCTCGAAACTTCGCGTATTTGATGCACACTGATAGAAAAAAGCTCACAATATCAGCATGCCTGCATCACAATGATTGTAGTGGGGAATCTTAAAGTTTGCGTGCCCCATCTCAAAATGCGTAAACCGCTATGATTGATCATCATCAAGATATAGTACAACTGGCTCGCTTGCCCTCCACATTGTTATTATACTTTTATAGAATTCGAACCAACAGCATGGACAACGCAATCGTTGTCGTTCCGACGTTTCCAGAGATGACAAGTATTCTAGTGGACATATGCATTGGGTATCTTCCTTTGATTTATTTACATCAAAAAGGTAGGGAAATGGTGAAGAAATCGATCATGGAGCCGGTTATGTCGTTTCGTCTTCTGACAAGCCACCTGTTGCACAGCGACCCGTAATTAACCCGCGCTAAAGAGCTCTCCCCTGAAATCACTCAGATGTAAACTGGAACGCTGTAATCAAAACCCCAGAGATTTCAATATGGGCGAGGAATTGTACTTTGAACAACAAAATTAAATTCAAAACTCTCACGCAACCGCTCTATGCATCGAGCAGGACATTATATGATCGGCACCGTTTCAGCGATGGAAGTGTCAGCCACATTGAAACACGATCAACTTTACATCGAGATTTGTATGTAATTCTCCGTGGGGGCAGTTCACTCCCGTCGATTGCTAGATAGTGTTGTCAACAATGGGCGAACATGATAGCAAATGATATCTGTTTCGGTACATGGGGGAGGCACGGATCTTTTTGACATTTATCGGCGTCAGGCTTACACTATGAGATAAATGAATTCAGCGCATTTGTATTGTTGACATAATGATGTGCGACCCATAGCAACGGCTTTCAGCGTTTCCTCGTTTCCAGGTTCGGGCCTGTGTCGACAGCTCTGTTTCGTTGACACGTGGCCTCGGGGGATTGACACCACTGGGGAAGGCCGAATTCATAACGCACACACACATCCTGACGTGGAATTCGGGTCAAGGCGAACATAGCAGAGAGATAAGAACATGATCTACCATCTAGCAGGACATGCTGTAGGTAACGATGGTGTTGTCGTGGTGATAAGCTCAAAAGGGTGACTGTTCTTGCAAATGCAAGGACTAGGTTTGACCATCGCTGTACTGCTTTTTGGTGACATTCGTGTTTTAGGACAATATAACGGAGGTCGCAACGCCTCGAGATAATGCGTTTTAATAAGTGTGACTTGACGTGACTTTTTAATTTTTTTTAATCGCTAGGCAAGGTTACATGTACACGTTTCAGTTGCTGTGCTGTGATGTGATGTGGTGTGTCGTGCCGTGCCGTGCCGATTTATAGTGTGCTGTAGTATGGTGTGGTGTGTTCCATCGTCACTCAGTATTAAACTCTCTGTGGTGATAGACTATGACATACAGTTTGTCATTGTTTACCAAGGGTACTAGAGTCTTATAAAGGGCCGCTCCTTTTCTCCGCTGAACATTCCTGCGTATCCACGTTGTATTTGAGAGAGAGAGAGAGACAATATGATTCTACACGATTTTTATTTTGATACCGCGTTCTAACTTAAACCCAACAAACATCATTAGCTGCGCGTCTATTTAGACTTTTTTTCTCCCACTCGCTCCGTGAGCAATACAGGTTCTTCTATCAACACCCAAGTTTATTGACACTGACTGGTTTTCGGCACCCACTTATGAATTTTAAATGGCCTTATGCATTGCACAAAACTGACAAAGCGAGTGCCTGGGTACTGGGACCCCCATTATTTACCCCAATATTAATTCAGGCAAAGTCCGTCAGACTACTGTCAGCACCGTCCCGAATGAACAAATAGCTGACCGCCAGCTGTTTTAATGTCTTTAATATAATAGTAAACGGTAAACAATTTGTCAACGTTTAAGCAGGGCTAAATCCCAAAGCAAGCACTTAATATAAAAACTTCCTGGCTCATAATTATTCCACTGGATGAAACAGCATTGTCGCCAAAAATACAGAAGTAAATTTTCAGATAATTTACGCAATTCACATTTTTTTCTAAACCCATTCGCCCCATCAATTCCTGAAATTCTACGTAGAGCCCTAGAAATAGATACCAATGCTAAGAATGATATGGTCGAGTACCGTTACGTTAAGTGACCCAAGATAGCTGGATCATAACTGTGTTTGATGATGGTCGCATGATGTGCAAAACGTGAGTCACGGACTCTCTCAGCTTGTATGGGTAGTAATTCAATGCTTTAGCCGCTGAGCATTTTCACACATGATATTTTACTCCCTCAAGTAATCACCTACGCTCCGCCATGTATTGCTGAATCCACCAAAAGTTTCGAGTAAACGGACAGCATTATTCACTCTTGTGACTGCCAGAGAGAACTTTTTACTTATATATATATATATATATATATATATGTTACATAATCGCGTCATAATCTATGACGTAATCATTTCTTTAAATTTGTCACACGTTTGTTGAAGGCGGATTTCATAACAAAGGATATCTTAACTGCCTATAATTTCGCGGAAATCGATACAATGTCAAGCTAGTATAGCGCCCGAAAACATGTCTATGAATCTCATTATTACTAGATTAAAATCGACAGGCATTCAATGCACTAGCTTGCATTCACCTCGTTTTGTTCCCCCCCTCACCATAATGTTCGTTCGCAGTGGTCAATTATATATAAGTGCCCCATATATCCCCTTGAAATGCAGTAACATATTGATTATTTTTCATTTATTTTGATATTTTAAGCGTTCAGAATGTCGGTCATGACAGTTAACTCTGAAACCACTCGCATTAGTGAGTGAATATGATATCAATTACATTTTTTATATTTTGTATTTTTTAAAACCGCATTTTGAAAAGTTGGCAATTTCTTTTACCATACCAATACCAGCAGGTGTGAAGCTTGTCGAGTTAGATATTCATACATAAATGTCACCCTGGTCGACCAGGGTTGCCTGGAAACCACAGCGCCATCAAGCTGTCACAATTACGCATAATTGCTTCAGCGGATTTAGCGTACGATTAAGAACTTTTAGCAGTTGTTGATTCTGCAAATTAGGGCTTCCAATATTGATTTTACTTGGAACCACATCGGCTGTCGCTCAGTTCCCGTTTGTCAATCAACACCAGAAATTAATTTCTTTTCAGTTAAAGTTATGACACATTAAACAAATTGACTGAAGTTATACATCAAATCCAAACTTAATATCATTGCTGTTATTTTAATGTTGTACTTTTCATAAATTTGGAAACATATGACGATCACTGCCTTTAAAGTATGACGGCCTTCCACAAAGTAAGTCGATTATTGCCACACTCTGCATAATGGCAATTTTACCGATTCAAACCAGCTGATCGGTATAACAAATTAAAAACAAATTAACAAATTGACACATTAATGAAGGGGATTAGGGAGTGTAATTAACAGATATGAACTGTTATCTTTGAAATACTATACAGATAGCGAGGGTAAAATAATAGGCACACACGTAACACAGGCACGGGTTGTATGTAAAAATCTTTAATGCACGACATTTATTTATCATAACTTGTAGACGAATAATGTTTGCAATACCCGTGTTCTTACAAGGATGATCAGTAACAGTTGCAACGCTAATGTCTCATGTTATCATTATTATTTGGTGAGAGAGAGAGAGAGAGAGAGAGAGAGAGAGAGAGAGAGAGAGAGAGAGAGAGAGAGAGAGAGAGAGAGAGAGAGAGAGAGAGAGAGACGCACAAAAGAAATTTGAAAGGCTAATCTCTGAAGAGGAAGAAAATTAAATTTCATACGTGCTAATGTGCTTTCAACCTAGCATTTCTGGAGATGCAAATAATATGGCCTTTGAAACCATTTACAGCTACCTGGGACGACCAGCAGTGTTGCTATTAGTATACTGTTGTGTTGACCTAACGCAAATTAAAGCAAAGATCCCGGGGATTCAGTATGAGAGCCCTATTCAATTCGGCGCTTTTCAGCTTCACATTATGGGGCATGTACACATTCCGTTGCCGAGCAGATCTATAGAATATTAATTCCAATTAATACACGTGGAAATCCTTTCCTTGATTGGCTTCCTCTTCCCGTGTGTCTTTGCGACTCTCAGAGCTCCAAGCACCATTCAAAATCGTGTTTATATTCTAAAATTAATAGAAAAACATAAATTACTAAGCTGAAGCTATCAAAATAATTATTCATATATGTGACTTTGCTTCTACGTAATACTCAAGAGTCGGTGATGGGATCAATAAATTGGATATCATACTTGTAAACGATTCATGTAAATTTAATGGAATTTCCATGTCTGTCAGCTTAAGAGCATATATTGTGTAATCGACGCTGGTTGGGAATAAATGCACGGAAACTTGTTTGTTCAATAAAATGTTGGTATATTTCTCATAGGAAAGTGTCGTTGTGAATACCGCCGCCAAATATATATATATATATATATATATATATATATATATATATATATATATATATATATATATATATATATATATATATATATATATATATGCATATATGTTTGTCTGTTAGTATCAGCGATACGATTGCGAGAGTTAAAAGTACACAGTCACCTGTAATATAAATATGCCCATATATGGTCAAGGGGGCGTTCCTTGCTATTCAAAATACCCTATGAGGGCGCCACCCGCTTATAATCTGTGATTAGTTAGATTTTCTCTTTCCATGGTAACTGTGGCAAAATTGGAACAGGTGACAGTATACCTTTAACGGGAATATGGGTCTTTCAACCTTGCCCTTCTCATCGGTCTTATTATTTCTTTGGAAAGACTTGAAACCCTAGCGTGTTTGTACATGCAAAGTGCAAAGGAGGGGGGGGGGGGGTGGGCCGAACATTATCAAGTGAAATTTTAACACATGTGGTAGTCATTTAGGCAACGAAAATATTGTCTCCGGATCTTTCCCTGGATATTCATTGTATAGATTCATCGACCGTTCAGAAGAACGTATAAACTGACAGACACAATCCATCATAATAAATCGCTGTTTTTATCATCAATTTTATTTCGGGTACACCAGTTGGCAAGGCAGTATGCCTTTCAAAGTCTCTAGGGAAATTATTTCCTCATTATAAGACTTGAAGACCGTTGGCAAATTCACTATTGTCAAATAGCAAGGACACGGGTGGTGCCTCTCATGAAAAGCATGCGTGTTTGGAATGTGGGTTTGGTAAGTTTTCGTCAAGTAATGGTTTTCTTCTCTATTCAGACGTAGATTAATCTATGTCATCTTCAGCTTGTATGAGAGTACGAAATTAACAAGTATTTGCAGACGCACGCGCTTTACATTTAGTTCCGAACAAAAACTTTGGATAGACGGTTGTGTCCGGTGTCAGAAATTGTATCAGGATCACCTCGTGGCTGAACTGAGAATATTTTTTATCATACGAGGAAGAGAACATTAACTGCTTCATGTTCTTGTTCCAAGTTCATAAACTTCAGGTGGCGACACACGTGTTGACACTGTTATAGTCCCGTGTAAACATTTACCTTGCATATGACCACATTTCAAAAGCGGAACCTGAACGTTGAAGGGATACAGTCGCCAGAACTGCGCTCAAAGGTCGCATGAGACCCATACGACCGACGTAAACGCTGTATCCAAGGTACTATGGTGATCGATGAAGATTAAAACATGTCTGTCATAATCTACATCGTATACTTTAAATGCTGCAGCTATGATGATGAGGTGTATCTTGATATCGTGTACGAAATACATTGTTTGTAAACAAGAAACTCACACAGGCGAAGTTCCGCCGACTGTTTCCCTTTAATCCTCTTGACGCTAAACAGTCAACAGGTGGTTTCTAGCTGACGTCTTGGAACGTCACACATGACTGGCAATGAAACAGCTTTGAACCTTTCTCGTCTACAAACAAGACATTCATTCGGTCATACATATGGAAAGCTAGAAATCGGTTTACACCGCTATATGCAAATAGACCCAGTGGAAAAGTTAATCGGATGAGATCGCGAAGAAAACAGTTTATTTGAATGTTAGACAGTCTAATGCTCCTTCGCAGCCGATTGCGGTTGGGTCGAGTAGCGGGAGTAGGGCGTCTTCCTTCAAATGTGGCGTCTTCATCGCGACAACACGGATAAAATTTGTGAGAAATCTACCATGAGGTGAGACTATTTCCTGACATTCGACCAAAAAGCGAAATATAACGCCCTTGTGTTGTTCAGTCGTCTGCCCGCCCGTAAACAACTTCAGAAAAATTCCATTAATTCAGTTACAGGTATCTCACATGTAGTGGATAGCTCTTCACCATTCTTTTACTACAGGCCACGATGTTGACCCAAACTTCCTCAAGCAGCATCGCATTTCACACTTTGAAGAACCCGAGTGCCTCTCCTTTGTACTCGTCAACAGCGCTGATTGATAACTGTATTTACGCCTTCCATACCGGCTCTTACGCTCGGCTATACACAAGATTTCTTTAAGGAGACTGAAAATAGCAGAGTTGTGAGATCTCAGGAATTTGAAACATGCGCTGATGTTGGTTAAGAGTCTGACATACTATTAACTAGAGAGCGGGTTATTACATGTAAATCTAAGTATCACTGAGAATTGTTCACCATTTCACGAAAAGAGAATCCAAACGTGAATAGAACGAAAGTGAAAGTAATACAAACGTACAGAGTGTATTTACATAGGTAATTCTGCATATGGCATGGTAGGTGATACTCTGGTGGCGCTTGACCTCGTTCAAGGAAAACGTTTGTAATGTCTTCGGATTGTAATTACCGTTGTATGAACTTTAAGTAACGCTTTACGAGCGGTGATAATGTATTTCTGCTGCCTGACATTGTCACGTGCTGAAAGCCTTTAATGTTAAAGATTTCTTGTGATCACTTTCCACAAACTGCGTTCTGATTGTCGTGTCGGCATGGTCACAGGGTTACCATGACAACGTGCCACAGTCTGAGTTCTAATAAACGCCGCTACTACTTTCGAAAGGTCAGAGATGACACTCTTCTAATGACATCTTTCACTTAAAACTGCCCAAATTTCCGTCTTGTGGCACTTAAATATGGAATATGTGAAACCTAGAGGACACCTATGCTCAATTACCCAAAACAAATATGTCTCAGTCGGAAGCCGCTTTCGTTTCTGTCGCGGTGATATACTAATTAAAATCACAGTCACGCAGCTATTTTAATCTCCGTATGGTTAGAAACTGGCAATTTTTGCTACTGAATCCGTGCTACCCAGGAATAAGAGATGGATGTTTTCAGAGGGGATGTCATTCCATAATTTCTGTCTGTTATATCGTCAGAGAACTTGAACCACAGTGACACCTTTGGTACATTTCAACAAACTCTGAGATCTTACCAGCGACAAGTACAATAGCGCTGTACGCAAATGACATCTTTTTTCTTTCATTGATATGAAAAAAGATAAATATTTTTCCGCATTTGCCACAGGAACGACGAAATTAAAACCTGCTAGTGTTACAATGGATACCAAGGGTCAAACCAATTCATAACCATGACTACAAGCTGCAACAACAGCCAGGCATGCAACGATAAAATTTGTCCGAAGTTTGTCCGATGTCGTGCGCGTGCAGCTATATTTAGTAATAAACCTGAACTCGCGATCAGCGCTATTGCTATCTAGCATTCGCAGTGCACTTCTTGAAATGTTGAATTACAGTTATTTCCACCGTGACGTTGATATGCTTTACGTCGATACACTTATTTTAGTATTTTGAGAAGGTGTACTTATTTGTAACAGTTGGCATGTCCAACACTATACCATGATTTCATTTGGTCTTCTAGTCATTAGTAACTGACATTTGGGTCGTTTGTATCATTTTTGACAAAAACAGAAGAAAAAACGATATAATCGTCCTTCAAGCGAGAAGTGCATGTCAGTTGACTGAAGTAATTGTGGCATTGAATACGTGTGTATCTGTACGATTACAGAATGCATAGACGAATTGACCGGCATGAATTAATTTAATTTCGTACAAGTTATTGCGGCGAAGTAATTTACTTTTTAAATTTCCCCCGCCATGTCTTCATCGTCAACTGAATGGCTCCTTTATTTGCAACGTCGTCGACATTCTGCGTCACTGAGAATTAGGGGGGGGGGCATGAAAGGCAGAGGGGTTCACGTGACCTGAGAATCGCATTAGTCGTGAAGCCGTCGGGGATGTGAGCTCTGTAAGCCGAGGAGATAAATTGAAATGCCTCGCGTGTTAGCTGGTCTACGTCACAGAGTCCGTCCGTGTCGTTGTGTAGGCACCATTACAAGCTTGTCTTCGCGGTGTTGACAAAGTGTGTCCGACTTTGTCCCAATTGGTTTGACAGTGTTATACCTTGTTGCCGCGTTTTGCTTCGACATCAGCTTGTGTAGTTCAGATACCATCGGTTCGACAGTGGGCCATCTTTCACTGAAATGGAGCAATTTGTGGTGAGTACACCAAATTTATTCGCTGCTCCATAAGTTTAACTAAGGACCGAATGGCTGTGTAAACGTGTTTCGTGATCTTAGTCACTCCGTATCTGTCAGCGCTACCGTACTTAAAAAGTGTCACAAGACAATATTTTTTTAACATTCAGATGTGCAGGCCGGTGTGCTACTATTACAAAGAACGTTTTTACAGCAAAGTGATGTTTTCTTTCACAACATGAACTTGTACAAGGCCGAGTCCTATGTGCGCATGCGTAAGTGGTTGCTGTTTTTCTACCAAAGAATATTAGAAATGTACAGAGTTACGTTGTCGTTTAAACGAATGTACACAGTTCAAAGTCTTGGCCATGACAAGAACCTTCGAAGCAATGAAAATAATACCCAGAGAGAGAGAGAGAGAGAGAGAGAGAGAGAGAGAGAGAGAGAGAGAGAGAGAGAGAGAGAGAGAATTGTAAATGAAACAAACATGATATACTTCGAAATAACTTGCAGCAAATCCAATTAATTGCATATCAATGCTATAGCTCTGTAACTTTACAAAAATGTATAAGAATACAGTAATGCAAGCGTATTCTTATCCGATGACTTCTCTCGTCAAGACTTGTACGCAAACAAATTTGAGAACATTCGAAGCTTGTCGAATAAATTACGAGAAAATTAAACAACACTTTTCACACAGCTTGTGTTCTTTTTCTGTGTAATTCTCTTGACTTGCCATTCACAAGTGGCTAGAAATCCTATTGTGTCTGTAATTTCACTGGTAAAGCGGATCAAATACTTAGAAATCACAATAGTTTGTCGTTTTATGCAAACGCAAATTGTGTTGGGCATTATGGCCGTGCCAGCATTATGTTTTGAAAATATCCTGACGGATTATGTGAATTTCAGCCGTTCTCACAATGTACCACATGTTGCTCGCCCCCTGGAATATTTCAGCCATTCTAACAATATACCAGATGTTGCTCGCCCCCCTGGGATATCTGTATCATGGTAGATGAGGATTGTACTGACTACCTGTGCGTTAATGAGTGACAAGATTAAACACGGTGCTCTCTATTACAGGTAACATTCACTGGGTATCCTATCGTTCATACATGCACGGAAAACATGTCTGTCTGGTGTCATTAAATCTTTGATCGTCTTAAGCAACAGTCTTAAGTTCAGTCGTCTGGACGACGACAGTGGGCAGGTGAACGCTGTCGCCGGCGGCAGTCTCCAACGCGACCGTATTGATTACTCGTGACCTACTTACAATTTCCTTCTGTAATAAGTAGCATTTGTACGTTTCAGAAAAAAACGAGACACATCGCTTTCGATACAATGCATCAATCAATGTAATACTGAGCCATTCAATTCAATGAAAGGAAAACATAATATTTTTTCAGCAATTTAATTCCGTTTGTCAGTCTCACTATTCGTTAATCAGCGTTGAAAGGCACAGTTACACAGTTCATTATTACAAGTTGCATATCAATAATACAGCTTGTTGCTGGTTTATACGTCATGAATATCATGATATTCCGTTATAAATGTGTTTTAAAATGCAATTAAAGGGCCAACAATGCTAAATTTTAATAAATTTTTCGTCTTTTTGTTTTGAATGTCAACTATAACTCCTTGTTCTACTTCAGCAAAGCATGTTGATATACACAGTATTCAGCTTGTCAACTCAGCCCGTACGTGTAAACTGCGTTGTTATTGATGAAAAGTGACTTCTGGTCCGGACCTGAATTCAAATGTAAACAATAACAATGTATTTTACACATATAGACGCTAAGTTGACAAGCTAAATAGTGGGTGTTTCAACATTGTTTGGGGAGTAGAATAAGAAATTGAAATTGATATACAAAATAAAAATAATGGCAAAAATCATAAAAAGCATTACTGGCCCTTTAAGTACCGTAAAACTGTTACAAACAAACCTGGATGATTCGTCGCATCAAATTGCATGTATCTCGCTGTATTACACGTTGCTGCAGAGCAGAATTATCAATAAGTTTAAGCTTTAATCCTATTTCCTTCGAGAAAAAGTGTTTAAATACAAAGGCACATTGATGGCTACTTTCATTATCAGTCATACTTAAGAAAAATATGTTTTTATTGATTAGATATGTTCATTTTGAATAACATGTCCTTCATGCGAAGACAGGCTATACTTTTTACATCGTCCTCTCGCGAGGATTCCTAGCATTCAACATTAAAAAAACACTATGAATTGGCGAAATTGAGTTCATGCAAAGAGACGGTCTTTTTTCAGTCAAGGCGATTTAATTAAATCATCACTCTTTTATAAAGTTTCGTCTGTGGTTAGAATTGCAAGTAACTTGATGAGGAGTGACATTGAAATAATCAAGGTTGAATTCGTTTATCTGTAATGTTCCCTTGTCGTTATATTGGTGGTTTAGGATAATTTCATTAAACATTTCTCGTCATTTGTCCAAGCAATTTACTCTATTCTAGATTGTTTCTAGAATGTCAAGATTAATATCATGTTGTAAAATGCTGTTGACCGGCCTGATTGTATGCATTCATTCATAGTCAAACCCCCAAGCTGCATTTTCCACACTCGCAATACATTGAGCGTGAAGCCGACATTCACGCGCAGCAGGCTTGCGTGGAAGCAAAACCTCCATACCGCAGCTGGATCAGTCTAATCGATGGCATGCTTCTTCATGGCGTCAGCGACTGCTAACTTTCGTGAAAGAGATACGCAGAGTTTCGGTTGTCAGAGAGAAGCGCGTTCACTTTTCCAATAGACAAAGGAGCTAACCCTTTTACAAACGTATCGTTTTTATCCCAGGGCACTGAATCCAAAAGTTTACATTCAGCAGATCGGAATGTTCTACGGTTTCAGTTGCTTACGGAAAAAAGACATGCTCTCACGGGCTGGATGCTCGTAAACACCCTGATTTAAAAATTCAATATTTTATTAAACTGATGATGCATTTCCGCATATAAATGAACCCCAGGCGATTATATATTGATGAACAAATAATCTCATTAAACTAAAATTGGGTTCTTGTAACTTTTACCAAACCTTTTCTGATCAGAACGTTTTGATAAAAAATCCACAACTTGATGTCTGTCGCCGGAAATTTGTCGTTGAAGGTGTTTTACCAACTTGTTTTGCTTCTCGATAACCGTGAAGCTGTCTAATCCATGATAATACAATAATATATAATTTTCATATTTATGATAATGGCAATCAGACCTGTAGACCTTAACAAGTCCGGATAGCGCAAAATTTAATCTTGAGCAAAAGACAGTGTTTTATGCATATGCTGATGTACAATCGTGTATTGGACAAATTGCAATCATAAGTGAGACTGTAAATTTTAAACATCAACAATGTATCACATTTTTGATGTGAATAATAATATTGGTCTTTTTTCAGTAATTCAATGCCCTCGGCCTGCGACACTTTACAAATATTATTCTTACAAAGGTAAAGTTGACAGGAATAATGAACATAATTTACAGTTGCAATTCATATACCTCTTTTCTTACTCTCATGGCATGAAAAGTGTATGCTGCTAAACACTGAAGAATGGTAGCATCGTTTACAGTCAAAAGTTGAAAAAAATATGTTTTGGAAGGCGGATTAAAATAGATTGTGGGAATATATTTCTGTCTGTAGCTGGTAAAAAAGGTACAACACAAAAGGAAATGGTACTCATCTTCTATTTCGTTACTATTACATAACAAGCAAATCCTTTCATTCCTATCTACTCTGTGTTTTCTATCTGTTTCAATTCCAAAAAAGTGCGATGAACAACGCAAACGAGCAAGTGACTGGGTATGTGCTGAAACATTTACATACAATAAATACTTTTCTGGCTCAAGAGAAATCAAGAGAAATCTTAAACTCTCTGTAACTTTTGATGTGAAAAGCCCGCAAATCAATACTATCACCGCCGTCGCTTATATTTGGACAAATTTAGAACGGAATACCATGACAACTAACACTTGAAATATGAATATCAATCATCAACATCTCAGCGCTAGATCTTTTTACGCCATCTTTGAAAAAGAGAGATCTGGAGCATGTCCACAGTGGGTGTTTCTATCGCCAAAGAGTGCTAGTTCTTAGCTTCTTTGCTGGGACATCTTTTCCTCCACGAATTCGTGTTTAATATTTAAATAACTTGCCAGCTTTAGCCAGCACTATGCCTGGGGATCTTACAGCGCTTAACAGACGTTTTCGAAGATAGGGGTCGATAGTAAGGTCGATTGTATCATCAGCGAATTAGTGAAAGTGGGAGTTGTGTGCACTGTTATTCCGTATATTGTTTTCATTTTATTCGAAAGAAGATGATGGATTACTAAGAGGAAATATTCTGATCTTAATTAATACGGCTGACCTTTGAAGGAAAATAGAGGTCGATTTCTCAGTTAACATGGGTTATTAAGACATTCTCCGAGAACTGCATGATAAAACCTAGCTCAAGGTAAAGGAAAAGCGTTCATTAGAGTTCATTAGTTCATTAGAGTAGTCCTAGTCCAATCATCAATCAAAATGTTATTATTTTCTCTCGTAATGTAAAGGTCATAGCGGCACATACTAATCATATGATTGTTTTCTTTGTCGGTTACAGGTAAAGCGTTGCGAAGCTTGTGTGGCGCCCAACTGTGGGTTTGAAAGGAGTAGAAATGGCGGACATTACCAGGACAACGCCCGCAGAGTCAGAAGCAGGCCATTCTAATCTCCCGCAGTGGTTTGTTGACCAGAGAAACACTCACCACCACCAGGCGGCCTACTTGGCCAAAATCTACCAACTGAAGCACGCGTTGGAGATCGAAAATCAAAGCAGTATGAAAACTGCTGTGCAGAGGGTGTCTCAGAGGGGAGCTGAGAATCACACAGGGAAACCTCAAAGGACGGTTAAATGGCGGCCGGGCTTGGGGATGTCAACGGCGGAGACGATGACTCCGCGGGACAGGCACCTGGAAAGGATACGCAGAAGTCGACAGCGCCCTCCACCACCGTTACTCGATCCGCTCAGGGGACAGACTTTGCTCGAAACGACTCCGTCGCCAACTCCGAGAAGAAGTAACAGCGAGCCGAAACTGTCCTCACTGGCGAGACCCGATGACACTTTTCCACTAATCAGGAAAAATTCCTTTATGGAAGCTTTCGTAAATGGTGGTATAGACGCCCAGGTTCCGACTCCAGCCCGCTATTCCGAATTCGGAAATACGGCCGCTGTGTCGTCGCTCATGAAATATATCACGCCTAGCGCCAGCATCCCCAATATAGGAAGGCGTGCTCGCCCTAGTCCAGCGGATCGAATAATGGGGTTCGCCGTCAGAAAAGCGAATAACCCTCACGACTTTGAATTTAAACAGAAGGGTAGACTTTACAAATACACAGATAGGCTCGGGACGAGAAAATTGATGAAGGCGGATTCCGACGAGCTTGACCTCACTCCAGAGACGTATAAATTTGATCTTCCGTACGAGGATGAACTCTCCAGGCAGTACCGAAAGGGAGATCGCATACTTCCCGCACCTAACACGACACCTGTGCCCCTCTCTGAGCTCAGCGGGAGGGAATTCGACGACGCCGTCATCAAGCAGGTCAAATGGAGTAACGATGTGGTGTTATTACGCCGACCCAAACAAAATCAACAAACAGCAGTCTTGCCGGAAAGACATTATGTGCGAACGAACTCTTCTCCAACTCGCGCCAGGTCAAAACCGAAGTCGTCCGCGCCCGCGGGCGGGAAAAGGCCGCAGGCCAGCCGGTCGTTCCCTCAGATCACTGACAACAGCTTGTCCCAGTGGCAGGTTGATGAGTCGAACGCTGACATTATACCCGAATTCGACTGTGCCATCCGCGTGGAGGAAAGATGCTCGAGCAAAGATTCAACCGGCAAACGACAGATCCACATTGACATGCCGTCACTTCAGTTGGAAACGACGAGCCCTGTTCCGAGTAAAGACATAAGTCCGTTGAACTCTGTGAATAGACCCGATGCGGGGTACCTCGCACAAGAAAGCCAATCTTCGCTGGCTCTACAAACTGAACCAGTCAGCCCTATTCCAAACAAAGACACAGCCTCGCAACTGAACACTTCTAGTCCGTCTGAAGTGTGGAAACCCAATCAAGGAATCCGGTCCGCCAATACACGTTGAAAGTTTGCTTCCGACACAGTGATGGTACAAATAACACACAGTAGTACGTTTGCACTTGTACTTCCACGCTACTGATCCGTCCATAGTTTTTATATCGTGTGTCTCGGTTTATCTGTATGAAGAGGAACAATGTGACAACTCTGTCCGCTGTCAAAATAGTTTCGGGTGTAGCCGGGTATTAACTTTTATGTGTTTGTTAAACAGTTATGCACATACATTCTGTCTATCGCAGTGACACAGAATGTATACAGGCGGTTGTTGAAAACGTGACCGAATCTGAACAAAACATATTCTGTCGTGGAAAATGTTGCCGTAATTCAACCGTATATATATATCATCCAGACTTGACACAATTTTCTTTCACGTACTCAAGATATAACCTTTCATTCAAACGCTACAAAATTTTGCTTCCTTCGGTGAATGACAACATGTAAAAAGCAAAGTGGAGTTTCGATACAGACACGCAGCCTAAATTTCAGGTGCAACGACATAAATGATAAACAGCTAACAACAATGTTGTGCCATCAAAACAAAAAAGTAAACATTTAAGAATCAAATGTGCGAAAGCATCTGTAGAAAAAACATTATAACATGCTAATTACAGTGAAGAAAATCTCTGACGTTTTGCCGCGAATAGCATTCGAGAGATCTCTCTCTTGACGTGCTCAACCAACTTTAAGAGTACTTTACGAACATTGAGTTAGAGGCCGACACTATAATTACCAGAATTCTTGCATTCCAAATATACAGCAATTGCTACTAGTACTGGTATGTTGTTTCCAGGATGCAACATTAGATGAATCCTGGTAATGAAAATGAAAGAGCAACAGCAAATAAATGCTATGATTATATGCTATGTACAGAATAACTGTGAGAGATTGGCGATCCTAGTGATAATGTGCAGACGAGTATCTTTATATCATTCTCGATAGAAGTACAGCAACACTCATCAAACAGTTAAACAAGTCGTAAAAGTCTTCAGAAGTCTAAAAAATTACCCAGTGTATGTTGACTTTCAAGAATGACTGAATTGGAGAAAACGAAAATTGAATTCGGAGGAAACTTCATCATTTGTTTTTAATTTGCTGTACGCGGAGTAATTATTAAAGCAGAATGAACGTCCATGATAAGATTGTCAGTGTCTTGAGTAGAATAGCAGGTATGTATGTATGTATGTATGTATGTATGTATGTATGTATGTATGTATGTATGTATGTATGTATGTATGTATGTATGTATGTATTCATTTGATAAACGAGGGTGTCGACGTGATGCCATCTAATTCTCTACACAAAGTCACGTGACATAAATTTGAGGTTTGCTTGACTTCTGGATCAAGAATAGTTTCATATACTTTTAAGTTAAAATTGCATGTACTATATTTTCAAAGACGAAAGCGATCGTTTCAATTAGGGTGGATATTTGTCTGCATTCTTTTGCAATCGTTTACTTTCAAAAGGTCAGCTTCATACTTCAAAAGTAAACGTATTATTTAGCAAAACCGCACAAAATGCAATCAAAAACTTATATTTTGTATCTAAATGGAAGCATTACATATAAAATTATACACATAACATGATTGTATATGTCTCAACTGTCTTTTAATTTTGAAATGAGCAATTTCAACATCGATCTGACCGACCAAGTACGGAATTAGTGATATCAGATCAACTACATATATACCTCTGTGTCACATGTTGAGAGGAAAGTGGAAGTTGTAAAACAGCAAAAATATATAACATTTTGGTCCATTTGACGATTCTTAAAATATCCGTCAGTAATCATAGGTCATGGTTATAGCATTGCATTTGATATTTGTTTGTACACCTGACACACCTTGCGACCGAGTTCGGCAGTTATGAGGTTTGGCACTTTTAAGGAGTCCACCCGCTTCGTAAACGATACTCAGTACGGGCAATTACAGAACAGAATTGTAAAACTTTCAACTATTCAAATACGCGATCATTTATTTATATAGCATAGGTAGATAGCGCACGTTGGATGTCAAGTCTTGATACAAGATCTTAAAGTTAGGGAGTCGCCTTCGAAAAACATCAAGGTGAAAGCTCTCCTGTGAACACGTAGGATTGAGTGGATGTCGAACGAATGTGCCTCGAGGACAGATGTTGAGTCTCTCAAATTTTTACCATTCTTTGTTGATCTACCGCTTGTTGGGGCTAATTTTGAAACTCGATAAGTAAGAGAGATTTTTTAAGGTCTTTGTTTTTCGAAAATTGAAAATTTCATTTTACCCATTGAGCTAACACAGGAATGGTGGCCATTTTGAACTGCAAATATCGGTATTAATATTAATAGATAATTTGTTTCTCTTGTACCAAACTTTGCACAGTGAACTCTGATTTTTAATTATCATTTGATGAGAGAACGGCCGAATATTCCATTTAGGAATGTTTGAGCAGAATTTCAAGTCTGACACACAAGGCACACATTACCTTAATATTGGACCAGTCTCCCTAACCTGCAATTAGAAAAATGAATTGGTCATATGTGTAGGCTGTTTATTCCGAAGAATGATGTGGCTGTCATCACATTTTTGGGATAAATTTGAATAATAATGATGAACACTTTGGTGACATATGCAAAAAAGAGTCAATTGGTCCTTCCAAAATCCTTGCAAGTGCCCCCAAACGTTCCCTAGATATTTTCAAGTTCCACCCCCTTCAGAGCTGTTTATGGCTGCAGCCTTAATTAGGATAAAATACATCGAATGAAATACATGTTGAATTTTCCAGTTATCCAAGGTCGATGCTTGGAGGGACTGTGGTCGATGTAGGAGGGCGCAATCCACTAGCAAGTCCCCCGATAGCTCTGTTCAGATAACACACGAAATAATGGCAGAATCGGCCGTGTGCATTCTTATTGATTCACCAGAATGAGAATACCTTCAATGTTGATATATGGCATATACAATTACAAGCATTCATAAAATATGTAAATGAACGAAAATCAATATGCAATGTCCGTCATCTTTCAACATAAATACAACCAAAATACCTCCGTATTCCTATCGTAGTCCTTGTATTCAGTTTGAACGTATGTCCTAATTACAGGAATACATAAATCACGGTCCCTCCCGTGACGGGGGACCGTGCATCAATATGGGGAAGTAGTAATAATCATTTTATCTTCAGATTTTGCATGTGCGCCTCAATTGTTATGTAAATTTGTCCTAATTATGCAAGGTATGGCCTCAGAAACTTACCAGATCAAGAGCTATCCATAGACATATAGATATATTGTCACCGATTCAAGTTGTGAACCTTTTTAGCCATGAGTGGACCAAAAATTTAGCAAAGGACACGTGCACACAGACAATGCACACAATTATAGATATATAAAATGAGTCATTACATGTGGGCTATGGCCACCAGCAGGACGCTGAAAAAGGGGCTAGCGCAGAGTCGTGATGAAATTGTTGATATGAGGTTACCTGATTTGCATGAATTCAGGCTGGGTACCTGGTCAAGGTCAAATAAACTGAAGTGAAACCCCCACCAACTCGTCGACTTAGCGTGATTTAAAGCATACCCGCAAAAACATACACACAAATTGTGCCATGCATACTCGTCTGGACATGCAAATGCTACAATAGTTTATTTAAAGTACTGCTGTGACCTTGTTCTAAATTAGACCCTAGTTAGCTCAAGTGTGTAAACACGTGGGCTATTGTCATAGCGATGTCTGTCTGTCTGTCCGTGTGTGTGTGTGTGTGTGTGTGTGTGTGTGTGTGTGTGTGTGTGTGTGTGTGTGTGTGTGTCTGTCTGTCTGTTTACACGATAACTCAAAAACGCCTGAACGGATTCAAGTCAGATTTGGTACACAGGTACCATGTGGTACTTGCAAGAACTGATTAGAGTTTGGTTAGTGTGGCTTGCATATTAATGAAGTTATGCAATATCGAATTTTTCCATACAATGGTTTCCCTATGGAGACGGTAATGACAGTGTAGACATATATCAAGAAATACTGCACAAAATTTCATGAAACTTTTCACAGATGACAATCTAAGAACATTATGATGATACTGTGAGTGTCATGTCAATTATCTTCTCATTTGCATATTTAATGAACTTTTGTTATTAGAGAGATAACTCTGAAATTGAAATTCCTGCACCAAACTTGATGATACTTGCAACAAATATTGATTATATATATATCTAATTATAGTTAGAAGCATTAGGCAGTGTCAAGTTAATAAATAGCTTATTTGCATATTTTATGAAGGTTTGTAATTAGTCATATAACTCCGATATAACTTCACCAAATGTGATGAAATTTGCTGCAGATACTGATCCGACTGATATCTAACTGTAGTGTAAAGCATTTAGTAGTGTAGAATTAATTAAGGGTTCATTTGCATATTTAATGAACTTTGTAATAACATATATACATATAGTGATAACATATATCTCATTGTTCTGTGAAGCGTACTACTATTAATGAACCTGTTGTAAAACACGTGAGCATATTCAGTTCATATCTGGTTTTCTCTAGTGTCAATGATTGAATCAGTTCAATGCCACCGTTTACCGTGTCAGGTCAAAGTCTGCGTTTACTCATGCGCACTGTCAACCTGAGGTCTTTTATGCTGTGACATCGGAATCAAGGTGAGTGCAGACTAGCTATTACGTACATCCTTATATGGACCGTATATCACTGTTACGTCACTGTTTACGTTACATTCGATGGCCCAGTGCAAAAGCTTTGGGCGTATATGCTTTAACACAGACGATACGACGCTCTTGCACTTGGCCATCGAGAAATGACCGACTAGGGTACGAAAAAGTTGTTGCTCGCTCTCGCTGACAAATATACACCACACGAAAACTTGTGCAACAATAGCGCTTGTTGAGGGGGCCGTGACACGAGAGAGAGAGAGAGAGAGAGAGAGAGAGAGAGAGAGAGAGAGAGAGAGAGAGAGCTCAGTGATCAGCTGCAATCTTAGCGTGCATTTGACGTTGCCGAACGCAAGGGGTGGACCATTTGATTCTGGGGTGGGACTGGAGGATTTTCGAAAAAAATGTTGTTGGCCATTTATAGGGAAAATATTTTGTTTATCTTGCTACATAGGATATATGCCACAAATGAGCAGAAACCTCAGTAAGCATGGATGTATACTAGTATTCTGTTTATTTGCAAGCTGTTTACTAATACATTACTGCTAACTCTCTTAAACCCAAAAAGATAATTGTAATTCAGGAAATGGAAAAGCGACAGTCTTGAATCCCTGGTTGTCGTATAAGTGGTTGTTGACATTGACTGTTTGTGTGAATTTAGTCCCGTGTTCTCCTTTGAAATTTGTACACATTCAGTAAATTTGCCCAGAGATTAAACTGATAAAAACCTGCCTTTATCAATTTTCATAAACGTTTTATAAAGAAGAAAATTTCTTGGAACACTTTGTATCTTAAAACCAAAGTTCAAACTTCCAGCAATCAGAAAAAGAATTTTCTGCACATTTTTCTGATATTCTAAAAAGCTTAGCTATCCTAAAAAATCAACACAGCTGTCATTTTGTCAAAACCTACAAGTTGAAGTATCTGAAAAAATGAACATCTGTAGGAACAAGCAAAGTGAATTTCAGAAAAATCTACATGAGTTCTAGGACGATTTTATGACAACCAATAAAAAATAAAGACATAAAGTTATAGGAAATTACAGACAGGTGTAATTTTTCATGATTTGGAAATATTAAGCAATCAAGAAGTGTCGGGATCTGTTTTGGGCAGGCCCTCATGATGCATCCACACACTTAACACCACTTCTGGTCATTTCCAAATTGTAAGTATACGCTGCATTGTTATTGTGCGCACTTAAATTTTATTCTGGCCTGAGATCCATTTGTACACAATATTGATGCACTTCACAGGTAACTTATTGTATTCACAAGCTGAATACTTGATATTTCAATAAACGCTCAAAGGTAGAACAAGAAATAATAGTAGATACACTGAATATTATATCTCTGAAAAAACAACAATAGTCACTTTATGAACACTGCATTTTACAAAGACAGTGTCTAAATGTTTTGGTTTTGTCAAAAAATTGCTTTGATTCTAGCTCCAAACCCCCTAACCCCCAAAACAAAAACAAACACAAGCAAAAAACCCAAAAAACAAAACAAAACAAAAACAATTCCTTCAAGGTAACCTTTGGGAAAACAAATTGCAGCAGGGATGGGTGAAAAAATTGTTCCCATACGAATTTCTTCCAGCTCCCCCTATAAATCAAATGATCCACCCCTAAGCCACACAAACAAGCAGTTTTTTGTTTGGCTGCAAGGCCGCTCTGCGCCTACGCGGCCAATAGACGTGTGTAGATACACATGTTGCTTTGTACGTGTATCTACACACGTCTATAGGCCGGAAAGGCGCAGACCGGACTTGTGTACTGTGCACAATTATAATTTTGACAATGAATAACATGTTTTGTCCACCCGATTTCTCGCAACAGACATACATGTACACCGCTGAGTAACACTACTTAACGACTATGAATCAAGATAGCTTGGTGTTGGAAAAGTATTCGCAAATCAAAGCAACAGCTGCTGTGAGCGATATGAAATATATTACTGGTATGATGACGCTCGAAGCGGATGATAATGTGTTGGATGTAGGGTGCGGAACAGGACATCTGACAAAAATTTTAGCCAGTCAAGTTCATTCTGTAACAGGTCAGTTCAGTGCAAGTTTCACGTTATTAATGCAGGTGCAGCCAACGAACAATGCACTTTGAAAGGGGTCCTTATTATGATAAGATATATTGTGTAGGACAAATATTGTGACTTGACTAATTTTAAGTCCAGAGGGTAATTAATTAGCTGTTCATAATTTGCCCTCCAACTGACAATTTTTCGACTTACCCTGCTGCACTCAAATTTCATTTTTACCCACTCCCCACATATTTTGCCTGTTCCCCTCCCCATTGTGAATTTTTGAAGCTCCCGTACGCTGTGGTGAAAAAAACCTGTCGATTTTCCTGCCCTGGAATAAACTTCCCCATAAAATTTTATCATTCCTCTGCAGACATGAAGGTTCCCTGAATTGTGATAAAAAACTGTCGATTTTCCCCAGTCTCCGTTTTACAGGTAACTTCCCCTCTCCTCGTTTTCCTCAAAATCCTGGTCCCAAGACCAATCAGCCGATATCTGCCCTGCCCGACAACAACTGAAATTTGCTCCCTGCCAGCTAAAAATATGTACCCTGCCAAAGCAATTTCCCCTGCCCTCTAAAATTGTTCCCGGAATGATGAATAGATCCCTTGGCTGCACTTGTCAATATGATGAAGTTGGGCGGAATCATCTTTATTCGACCACCATTGATCAGGCAGTTGGTCAGCACTAGGGCGAAGAGCAAAACCAAACATATCGGAATGCCGCTGCTGCTGGATATGGGCCAAAAAGTGCGGCGCTCGGGCACCAGTTGCAGTTCCCTGCCGGCCATTTATTGACAGTCCGAGTTTGTCTCGATACAGCAAGTACAATTGACCAATCAGTGAAGCTCTGTCTCCAAATTTGTGAATAATTAATCGTGTTTTTCCAGGCTCGTAGATTGCAACACGATCGGAACTTTTCGGTTAGATTGAATCCTTTGTTTTAGCACTGGGTGGTTTAGGATGTAAACATTAATGCACATGATTCAATACGGTCGCGGTTGCGACTGACACAAGTGGTTATCACATCAGAAATTACTACTTTTGATGGTTTTCCTTGTCAGGACTCCTAGAAATCAGGATTTGACCGTTGTAAATTTACAATAACTTACTTGTCGCCGAATATCCCCTGTTGCTGGTCAAATTTTAAGTTAACTTTGCCATTTGTGATACAGAGAATTGCCAACGATATGGGTCAACTGTTCTTGTCGGTCATTTGAGCACGATAGCACGATATTTTCCTATGATATATTTCCAGGTACGATTGACCCATCTCAGACCTATAAATGGTGCATGGCTATGGATGAGGCTTGCTTTTCATTTGTGCCGTAGGAATTTGATTTTCGCGTGCCATAAGCCGTTTCACAGGTGCTTGCCGTCGCACTGTCACAGTGTCGAGTCTAGTACATAGATTGTAATACGGCTAGTTTTCAATCGGGTTCGAACCCACAACATACGGCATCAGTCGCCCAGCGGAGAGGCCACAGAGAGAACCGCTCGACTAAATCCCCACTCTCAAAAAAGAGTGGTTCAATAGCCGGCTAAGTTGTTACATTTTACTGACTGAGACCACTTCACACGTTGTAGAGTTCGTGAAGCACTCACTCACGCATGCTCACTATCACACATCGCACATACAAACTTTATCGAGGCAAAGAAACGAATTTCATCGCTTTAACTGGGCGAACGATAACCTCGGGGACAATTCTGTCCACCAGCAGAGCTATCAACCCAGGATAGAAAATACGGCTAGTTTTCAATCGGGTTCGAACCCACAACATACGGCATCAGTCGCCTAGCGGAGAGGCCACAGAGAGAACCGCTCGGCTAAATCCCCACTCTCAAAAAGAGTGGTTCAATAGCCGGCTAAGTTGTTACATTTTACTGACTGAGACCGCTCCACACGTTGTAGAGTTTGTGAAGCACTCACTCACGCATGCTCACTGTCACACATCGCACATACAAACTTTATCGAGGCGAAGAAACAAATTTCATCGCTTTAACTGGGCGAACGATAACCTCGGGGACAATTCTGTCCACCAGCAGAGCTATCAACCCAGGATAGAAAATACGGCTAGTTTTCAATCGGGTTCGAACCCACAACATACGGCATCTGATATGTATCAGATTCGACACAAGCCACAGCACGATTGATAAACACTTCGGAGACGGCTTACACATGGGCTTGAGTAAAGTGTCAGGTAAATTTTACTAAATACAAAGCATAGCCGCACTGGACATACTCACTGTCTGGACTAAATTCTGCCTTATAGATATCGAAGACCCCTACAAACTTAACGACTGGCAGATCAAGACTGTAAGACATACGTTTTCGCCCAAGGTCAGACCCATCTCCGTCAGCTCAGCCATCACCGTGCGGCGCCAGATGGTTTTAGGCCGACCCTGCCTCCTCTTCCCAGGTGAAGTCCATCGTAAGGCAGTCTTTGGCACGCGATCTTGGCTCATTCTGAGGACGTGACCAAGCCATCTGAGCCGGCGGCATTGGATCTCGATCACCAGGCTCTCAGTCTTTGTACTCTTGTAGAGTTCTTCGTTCGAGATCTTGTTTGGCCAGAAGATGCGGCAGATCCGTCGCAGGCACCCTTTGTGGAAGGCATTGATCTTGTTCATATCGCGTTTTGTGACTCGCCAGCACTCCACCCCGTACAGTAGGACTGGCTTGACTGTGGTGTTGTAAAGTCTAACCTTCAGTCTGGTGCTGTACTGGTTGGATCTTAAAACTGGTTGGAGTGCTGCAAAAGTGCCCCGGGCCTTCCCAATTCTTGCCTTGATGTCTATCTGTGCTGCACTGTCTTTGGCGGCAAGGCTACCCAGGTAAGTCAAATCCTCGACGAAGTCAGGTGGTGCTCCGTCCACTATGAGTGGTGCATCTGGTGTGGCATTGATGCACATAACCTGGGTCTTGGAGGCATCGATTTGCAAGCCTACTTGTTTGGCAAAATTGCCCAGCCTGTCTGTCTTCTCTTGAAGGTGGTAAAATTTAGTGGAGAGGGCAGCAACATCATCGGCGAAGTCAAGATCTTCCAGTTGGGAAAAAAGTGTCCACTGGATGCCTCGGGGTCTATCTGCTGTTGTCCTACGCATGATCCAGTCAATGACAAATAAGAAGAGGATGGGTAAGATGATACATCCCTGTCGTACACCTGACTACACAGCAAACCATTCTGATAGCTTGCCATCAACGATGTCACTGCACTCAAACTGGTGGTAGAAAAGCCCCATGAGTGTAACCATCTTAGGCGGTACACCATATGATCGAACAATTTTCCGTAGGGTGTCTCGATGCACACTGTCAAAGGCCTTCCGAAAGTCAATGAAGTTGATGCACAGCGGGGTGTTCCACACAATGCACTGCTCTACGATGTTTCGATGGGCAAAGACCAGATCTATGCATCCTCGTCCCCCCCTGAATCCTGCCTGCTCCTGTTTCAGCTTGGAGTCAACGGCTGCATCTAACGTGCCAAGAAGAATCCTACAAAAGACCTTTGAAGGGAATGAGAGTAAGGTGATGCCTCGCTAGTTGTCACAGGCTTGGAGGTTGCCTTTCTTGGGACCTTGATAATGAGGCCTTTGCTCCAGTCAGTTGGTATTCCGTCTTTCTCCCAGATGTTTCTGAAGAGGTTGGTGAGCACCTTGGTTGAGGTGCCAAGGTCGGCTTTCAGCATCTCGGCATGGATGAAATCGATGCCTGCAGCTTTCACACTTTTCATGGCTTTGATGGCATGCCTGACTTCACCTTCAGTTGGATGTCGAGGATATCCTCAGCCGGTAAAGGGTTTGCAGGATCGTCTGGTTCAGGCTGGTTGGAAACTTCACGAAAGTGTTGTGCCCATCTTGCTGCCTGCTCACGCTCAGTCGTAAGGATATCACCGTCTTTACTTCTGACAGGGGCAGATTGGCTGGTGTTCTTGCCGCATAGTTGCTTTGTGATCTTATAAACAGCACTTATCTGTCCTACAGCAGCAGCTAACCTCTCAACAAAGGCTCGCTTGTCTTCCCTGGCACTCTTTTTTCACCTCCTTGTCCTTTGCTTTATAGGCTCTCTGGGCCTGTTCCTGGAGTCTAGGTGACTTCGCGCTCAACTTCCTGGCTTGCAGTTGTCTACGCTCATCAATCTTCTTCCATGTCCTAGGTGTTATCCATTCCTTTTTCTTTCTCTCTCTGTAGCCGAGGATGGTGCTGGCTGCCTCCACATAAGTAACGCTTCTGACAAAACTTTCAGGTACTTACAATAAAAAATCCAATATTGCGACAGATCTCATTAACAAATTTTTAAAGAATAGATTACTTACTTGCCATACACCAAATTTCATTTTGACCAGACCCACAGGTCATCAGGAAAAGCTGTTTTTGGGTTTTGGAAAAATCAAATATGGCTGCAAGATCACGTGACTAATTAAAAATTCAAGTATTAGGTGCACCACCTGTCATTGGCCCTGATCACTGTGCCAAGTTTGGGAATTGTACATTGTGGTTTTCCAGATCTGGGCTGGCAGAGAATTGATGGAAGAAGAAAAAAGAAGAAGAAAGGAAATCCAAACAAAACAATTGAGGCCCAGCCGACAGACTTGGTCCCTGAAAACATACACGCCAGATCAAATTGCCGAAAAATTAACCAAAAGAGGAAAAAGAGAATGTAAAACGTCCAATAACTCATTCTCCAATATATTCGAGGGCCAAGAAAATCAGAAAACTTTGTCTATAAAAAAATTCTTACAATTTTTATCACGGTAGAATGACGATAATGGACTCAGGCTGAGATACTTGCGCTTGCAATTGCTTGTAGCCAATGGTCGCTCTCGATCGGTGGATCTGATCAGTTGAGGAAACATTTCAACGCGAACACTCATACCTTTTAACCCTAATTACATATATGGTACGCGATTTGTTCTTTCCTACTGTATGAAGTATTGAGACATTACCCGGACCGATTCATGATATACTGAAGACATAAGCAATGAACTGAAGGTTGTCCGTCAACTTTTGGAGATGCTGTAGACTACCGTAGCACTCCGCTCAGTCCACTGAACTTCTGTCTATGAAAAAAATCGATTTTGACGTCCAGTGTTTGCCTTTGAATACTGTAGAAAAATAAAACTTTGCAAGAGCTTCCAACATTAAGTTGAGAAACTGCGTCGATGAATTATACTCTTTTTGTTTAACATTAAGAAGCGTCTGTCACTTGTAAGACGTTTGTAAACTAATTGTTACGGCGCTGCATATTAAACATATCATGTACAGTATATACATGATCAACACGCTGAGTTGGGCAGAATCATCGATATTCGACGCCAATCGATCAGGCGGATGATCTACGTGACGTTAATACTTAAACCTCTTTATTTCGAAAACGTGTCCAAGTAGTACAACTCTTATGGTTAGCTTATAAAGAGGAATGTGTAAAAATGATCTCTTTTTCAGGTCTTGACATAATGCCTGGCATGATCGATGTCGCCATAAAATACCAATCAGAAGACAATATCAAGTATGTTGTCGCCGATGCTTGCGATATAAATATTTTGGAAAAATACAGTAACACGTTTGACACTGGAACAACAACAAGCAAACTCTGCTAGAAGGATTTCACCAATACCTCAAGCCAGGAGGTCAGTGCTTCTTGAACGTATGTTGTACCGGATTGGACAACGATGCTGTTATTGCGATTGCGGAATCCACGAAGGATCCAAAGTGGGCAAAATATATGGAGGTAAATAATCATAACCATCTGCAAATGTTTTCCTGTTCATTATTTGCATATCATCTCAATAAAATAACAGCTGAAACAAAAATTTACACTTTCAAAGCATGGAATATGTATTATAGCCCGGCCTTGTCTATGAAAGTTTGAAACTGATTTTGAAGCCACACAAAGAAATTATATATTGCGAAGGCATAGAATGCCATTTCTTCGCAGCCTCCCTTTTCCATTCATTCTTTCGTCGACCATTTTGACACATGGGATGACTGATTCTTGCAGGGCTATGAATACCCGTATTATCCTTATGAAGGCAGTTGTGATGAGTTCAAGGAAGATCTCAGAAAAGCTGGTTTCAGGAATATAGAATGCAGATCTGATGTGAAAAAGTTCACCTTTGAGAACAGAAATGAAGCACAAGGTAAATCAAACATAGAGACAACTGATTCTTAACCTTCAACAGATATTTGTGGCTTTTGTATGTCTTCTCAATGCGTGCTTTCAAATAACAAGACATAATTCACTTACTGATTCAGTCATGGACCACAATGCATCATACAAAGAAAAACATACCAAACTCTTGGAAGAAAATTCTCCTTAACCCTTAGAGTGCTGTAATATTCCAACCAAATTTTTATTGCAACATTTTACTAATTTTTCTGAATTTTTCTGAAATTTGTTCGATAATTTTTGACCAAATGTAAATTACATTTTATTGGCAACACTTTTTTATCAAAAGTTTGGCAAAAATTTCAAACAATTTACAGGGATATATTTTATAAAGGCAACAAAACTTGACTTTTGTGCTCAAAGGTTAACATGAAAAAATTAATAGGGCAAGTGTAAAGAAAATATATACTCTGTATAAATTTAAATAAAAAATGGCAGTGTTTGATAAAGAGACGTTAACATGATTGGAACTAAACTGGGAAAAATTAGATGAGAGTAATTACAAGGAAAGTGTAATGACAGCGAAATTTTTACAGCTTAAATTTTATAAAATGATAGAATAGTGTAAAAATTGAAATATTGTTTTCATCGAACAAAACAACAAAACACAAAAATTATTGTACATCCCTTAAATCGGATTCATCTGTATGAAAAAACGTTTTATTTTTGTGAAAGTTATAAAGAAACGAGACAAAATGTATAAAGTTCTATAGTTGACGACTTTTGAGTCAGGGCACATTTGAAATGACCCTCACCGACTAAACTGTAAATCGATGGAAAAACTTCAATTTGGTAGAGGCAAAGTAACAAAGTGAGATTAGTATTGATATTTTAGTAATGAAGAAACTACAGACATTTTCACTCGCGCCCATGGAGATAGGCTGCCTATCTCCATGCGTACGTGACAAAAGTAAAAATTTCAAAATATTTGTAAGTACAGATATGGATCTAAAGGACCATTTCAAGGTAGTGCAATGGTTGAAATATTTAAATATGATTTGTCTAAGGACATCTGGTTAACGTCAACTGATTTGATATTTTTAAAAGGACTTTTTATTTAAAAACATTCTGCTCCCTCTCAAATATGACAAGGTGTAATCTACAACACAAAACCGATGTATGTCTGTATGCCACTGATGAATGAATTCAGAGATATTCAATACGTTTGAATGTTAAACCATTCAGGTTTAACAGTGAATAACATACTAAAACTGACCGGGAGATAAATTAACTCTTTTTAATCCGCTAACTTTGTTATCATTTGAGAATTAAAATTTCGACCTTTTACCCCTACAGCGGGATATAGAATTTTCATGAATCAAGCGAACAGAATTCCAAAGGAACTACGGGAACAATATCTTGAATACGCATTCGATCGTGCCATTGAGAAGAGTCAGAAGACAGGAGATGGCTACACATTCTCGACACTAATGATCTCCGCCATTGGCTACAAATGATGGTTTACAACAATAACATAATATTTCTATATAGTAAATAAATATTTAGTGTAAGTTCTGATCAGAAAATAATCTAATTGGCGTTCAGGAAAATGTAGAGTCCACTTCAAGGGCGATTTCATGTTCGCCAAGCTTTTTAACCGACACAAACGTTGTATTCTGACACATAAGAGGGCTGATTCTTAATGACGTCACAGTTCCATCAAATAAATATTCATCCGGAATTGATGTTCTGATCGAAACCATAAAAACCAATGTCGAATGATTCAACCACCAGTTTCACTAATGAGGACAGGCGCACAAAGTTTAAAATTTGTATGAATTTCTCTCGGCAGCAGCATAATGTCGGGCGCACTTTATATTTAGCTTCTCGTCTATTTAAAGACAGAGAAGCTATTTGAGTTGAAAACCAGTTTGGCAGCAACTTCTGTCAGTCAATTTCCGACTTCCCTCTGTCAATATCCGTCAACGTCATGGCATTGTGATGGGTCATATCATAAACTGGTGGGGATGTTCATGGTTCGGGTTGAGGTGTAGGAGAATGATTTTGAGCTTTGACAAAAATCAAAAGGGACTTAGCCACAGTGTCAAGCCTTTCTCCAAGGTTATTTAGTTGACTACTATATATTTACAGACTACTGAGCTGATGTTGTAGGGGTACTCACTTTGTGTTTGCTCGCTTTGTGTGCGCTAGGTGTGTTTGGTACTGCGTTGCATGGATATCCCCCATGGCTTCACGTGATATCGGCCTGTTGCATAATCTGCAGATGGATCATACCTCTGAAAATGGTCACTGTGTAAGCCTGTCGGCATTTTCGTAGCATTTTTTCTCATTTAATTTTGCAAAATATCGGCGAATACCTCAATATTTCAAGGTAACCCTTCTTCCCAACCGTTTCCTTGAGTTCCAGAGTCATATGAACGAAAATGAGTGGAAATTTGAGACAGGTTAATCGAACATCTGCATCTACGGCGGCCATGTTTAATGTTTACAACTCACATGGCACAAGACCACTAATTCACTTCTGGGTTCGTTACCCACGAAGATGATTCGGAAGAAAAATAGTGCAGACTTTGAAGCTTTGATACTTGCATGGATGCTTGTTTAGTTTGAACTTCAATGTGAAGTGTTTTTGTAAAGACATTTTTCTGCCTGAATTAAAATGCAAACTGTTGTGAAAAATGACTGAAGCATTCTGTGGTAATACGTGGAGTTCTGAGGCCCATAGAAATGATAGCAATAAGCCTGAATTTTGTCAAAAACACCACTAAAGGTGCTATTTTCATCGCTATCTAATAATTTCCATGGACTTGCCCACACGAAAATTTATCAGTAGTCAGGCTGATATTGACCTAACACCTGTTAAGAGGATTTGTGCCGCTGAATGTTTTAAATAGGAAAATTGAGCTCAACGCTACTCTGGTGGCCTATGGGAAATTAATTAGTGGTCTTGTGCCACATGCGTTTCCCTGTAGAAGCCTATTTGGAGGAAATAACTAACAAACACCGTTCATGATGCCCGCCCTCTAGAGGCAGACCTTCCTATATGAAGTATCTGTCACGTTTGATGCTTGTTGAATTTACTGCCTGTGGAAAGCTTGACCGACACAAAGAAGCCTTTTAACTTTTAGGAAATGACAAATTGAATAAGAAGATATTCTGAAAATGTCAAATACTGAGGAAAAAATGCACAATTATTCATAGTAAACAGTTTTACTGACTGGTCAGTCATAATGAGGGAAAAAACAATGAAAATATTTATGATCAAAAGTTTTTGAGATGCGCAAATTTTAACAAATACAGAAATTATTAACATTATACATATAAGACCAAACTATTTTTCAGGGATGCGGCAGGTTGGAAATGAGGGGCGAGAGACAAAGGCATTCCTATTGCTGCATGTGGATGCAGCCACACCATTGCATTTACGGCATACTTATTTACAGTCACTGTGTTATGTTCAAGTTCCATATTGTACTGACTGTCATATAAGGATAACATACGCAAATCAAATCAAATCAAATTAGAAAAGCATCAATGCTCTTGTGTGCATTTTACTGAACATGGCTGATTTTAATATTTCATCCTATATATTTGGTATCCGGCAAAGGCATATTTGAAGTAAAGTCAAAATTAAAACTACATTGCTGAAAATATATGTTTCCTTTTCTGCATGAACTCTTCTTTTTTAAGTTACAGTAAAGTAGTACTTCCAACAGATTAACCATTATTTCGTATGTCAACCCATAATTTTACATGTCAAAGACTTTAATTCTGCAAAACTTTTTATTTTTCAGTCATCTTATAAATTTTGCACAGCACAACATTGAATAAACTGCAATGTTTGAATACATGTATGTTAAACTCAAAGAAGAAAAGTCCTATGGTCGCAGATTAAGTTATCTTTTTTTTAAAGAAATTACTTTTAAACACTTCTAGCATATATTCTTAACAGGGTAATGTATTTATTTAAGGAAAATATACCTATTAAAAATAGTAATTTCGTCAAATTTAACTTTTTTCAATACTATGACAATTATCGGCCATAAGGTTTTACAAACACAAAGCCCAGATAAGCATTTTTCATCATTTTCAAAGTACTCTTTGGAAACTGCATTGAATTCAGTTAACTGTGACTTAAAATGTTCACTTGGTATACATTCAATTTACAGACGCCAGGTTGTGTATTTTCACATGCAGTGAGATCAACAGGGAAGGGCATCATTACTATTTCCGGAGAGCTATTTCTTATTTCTGAATTATTTAACTGTTTTTCCATATTAAACTATCTGTAGGCAGCTTATACTGTAGCCTAGAATTTTTCTGATTTATATATTTAATCATCTTTTGGGTTCTTTGGGTCCATATCCACCTCATGCCACTTCATCATCAACTATTTGCCAACAGCTCCATGCCAACAACCACTTACCTAACCTGTCCACACATCGGCGGAGCTACAGCGTCATTGGTGGTATTTTTAGTAACAACCACACAATCATGCAATTGCAATCAGCAATAAAGAGGTCAAATTGTTGTTGCTAGCATTGGAGCTGCTGAACGTGCACTCCATAAACCGAAATATGAGCATTTCTGTTTTTATCATAACTCCAGAGTACCATAGAGATTGCAGTTCATGACTACTTGCGAGTTATACGTCATTGGCAATATAGTGAGGCGGGACTTCTCGAAAGCTAGACTGGCAAGACCTAAAGAAGCTCTGTCGTAGATATGGAAGTGTAACGCCCCTCATTGTAGAGATTGTATCTTGAAGCGTCCCTCACGTGGCCAAGGCGTGTGAAGGTCATTGACTCAGATCGTACGAGAAGCAGATAAGAGATAGTGTGATAGTTTAATTAATTATTGGTGAAGATTTTAATGAGAACAATCGTGAACGGGATATTCCATGCTGTGATCTTATTTAATCTTAAGAAACAATCAAAGACTGGCGGGAAAATTACCACGTGATAACTTTTGTAATTATGTAAGTTTGAAGATGTATTTAACTTGGTAGAGAGTTTAGACTGGGACTTGAGATCAGACCGCTGACGGTGAACGACACGGTCGCCATCTTGCAATAAAGTACAAGGTTGTGTTACAATCTACATCTTTGTGTGTCAGCTTCAGTTACTGAAAGCATTACGATCCAGACTGGTACCTCTCAACTCGTAATTCCCCTAACTACGAGCGCAACAATTTGGTGGAGAATCCGGGTATACTGAAGCAGCACGGCTGTAGGATTCTGAGATCTGGTGGTGGAGTCAACGAGGGGCGTGTATGAGAGATGGCAGACCCGACGAAGGACCACTGAACCAGCAGCACGAGCGACTGTATGGTGATATGTAGCGGTTGATCGAAGATGCACCGCAGCGGATGGAGGTGAACTATGACCGGAGAGACGAGGGCGGCTTGCAGACATGGACGTCCGAGGTAGGCAATGTGACATTATTAATGTTGGTGCAAACGTCATGCCTCGAAGATACACCTGACGAGAGAATGGATGTCTACAGAAATGGCTGAAGAAAATTGAAATGTGTTTGAGTCCAAACAAGTACGACCAGCCAACGTCAGCGATGCTTGTGGTTCACCTTCCAGTCGGCTTTGCAACACGGACTGATTACGTGACGAATGAACTGACAGTCATAAGAAGCAGAATTTCGGAATATATCCACCCATAAAGTGCGACGACGAAGAACAAGATGCATGACTTTTCAGTTTTGTTGGTTGTATCTTCTGGTATTTTGGAAACCACTCTTTTATTAGGATAATACTCTGGACTTGTAGGCAAACGAGGCGTCTTTCTTTTTGAAGTGTTGTTTTGTTTTGTTTTGATGAAATTGAAGTTATGTTGTTGTTGAAGAAGTAAGTGCAAGGAGTTTTGGATGTATTGTTGTGTATCTCCCCTCAGTTGGCTAGGAATGCCAGTGCTACTGATCCGTAAGTGATACAATGGTCCTTAGATTTGACCCAATGGCCTGAGGAATTGAGTTTTTGGAAATAGAGCGATAGTGAGGTTTATCGCGTTTATTTTTGGAGTTTTTGAAGTCGGTTGATGATGTTTTGTGTCGATGTTTTGCTGTTGTTGTTTTACGTTTTATGAATATTTTTGGAGATAGAAAGACCCCCGTATGTTGGCACAGGAGTTGCTATTTGCTGCAGTCTAGTAATAGCTATCGGTCGTTACTATGGTTACCCTGAATCTTTGACCTTGATGTCAGAAAACACTAAGCAAAATTACGTCATCCTTCTCTATGTCCACCCCTTCAAGCTAACCCACCCTTTCACAAAATTCAAGAAAATAATCATTGATACATGTTACGATTTTCGAATGATTTTCGTCGATTTCCTGTATTTTATGTAGAATAGTTGAACTTTGAGTTTGTAGTTGGATGTATTTTAGTGATTTTATTAGTATTTCTGTATGTATTTTAGATGCGTTAATGTAAGTCAGTAATTTTGTAGGTGCACGAATAATGAATGACTTTATGCTAACTTGTAAAATATGTGATTTATGCGTATTTTAACCACACTGCCTTACGATTAATGTATATTTTTTATTTTAAGTAGATTGCCATTGTTAGCTATCGCCATGCTTCGTCACTCGTTTTGACCAGCGAGGACGCTGGTTATAAAAAGGTGGGAGAGTGTAACGCCCCTCATTGTAGAGATTGTATCTTGAAGCGTCCCTCACGTTGCCAAGGCGTGTGAAGGTCATTGACTCAGATCGTACGAGAAGCAGATAAGAGATAGTGTGATAGTTTAATTAATTATTGGTTAAGATTACAATGAGATAATCGAGAACGGGATATTCCATGATGTGATCTTATTTAATCTTAAGAACAATCAAGACTGGCGGGAAAATTACCACGTGATAACTTTTGTAGTTATGTAAGTTTGAAGATGTATTTAACTTGGTAGAGAGTTTAGACTGGGACTTGAGATCAGACCGCTGACGGTGAACGACACGGTCGCCATCTTGCAATAAAGTACAAGGTTGTGTTACAATCTACATCGTTGTGTGTCAGCTTCAGTTACTGAATTACGATCCAGAATGGTACCTCAACTCGTAAATTCCCCTAACTACAGGCGCAACAGAAGCATAATTTCCAAATACATATTGTCGAGTGTGTCTTTTTATCAGACTGTGCAGTTTATTATATTTCTATATCCATTGTATTTTATGATCTTTGTATTTTTATTGTAAATCAGTTAACTTTGTTATTTCATTGATGGAAATTGCTCTAGAAAAATAAATTATTATTATTAAGTACGACATATCTGTTACTCAAATGATACGTGACAGCATTCCTGACTTTTACTAATAGAGTGATTCAGAAGCTTCACTGGATTCAACTATTGATTATGATAATTGAGGGCCATTCTTGACGGGTTTGCATGCTAGCAGGGTACGCTTACCCATTCCAGACACCTGGTACAGCCATGTATTACTTATATTCGTGGTTCAAGATGGTCCTGCCGGATATTGAAAATATTTGTGTTGATACGGCCTGGTAATTGTATTACCTTGTATGGTTTGGATTATTGGAGTTGTTTTAACGTCATATTGTTTCTGCGAACAAGAAAAGTTCTAAATTAGATTGGAGCATTGTTCTGCCTCTCTGGGATCGTTTAACGTACATGTATTGATCTACATAGCAAAATGGTGTTGGCGTATAACATCTCGTTTGTAGGCCTAGATCCAGAGAAAGTCTTTTTCTCTTTAAAAGTCACGGACTAAGCAAAACACTGAACATCCTGATGAGACGAGGCTCTACTCAACGAAATTTGAAAATGTAGAAAAGTGAATGCTAAACGTTTACCATTACTATGCTATGCTTATAAATCGTTCTCATATTGACGAAGAAAAGTTGTGGCAATTTCATGCATTCAGTTTATATTTCTATGATCTAACAAGGAAGAAATTTTCAACAATGGTTATTTTAGCAGACATCATTCTTTTTCCTAAAGTCAACATTAACTTATATTATTGCGGTACAGGAGAAACAAAGAGCATTAAGTTTAAGACGTATGATGATGAATGAGTTTTAAACTTTTGGACAGTGGTCTTTCATTAAGAAAGATACGCTATTGGCGAAGAAGGTAAAATATCTTAAAACGCTGGTCTTTAAAATGAGTTGGATTCTAGTTATTTACTTATCTAATGAGTAGTGATGTTGGTTTCCATGTTGCAAAGTAAAGATGTGACGGATTTAGAGCGATTACTTTCATGTTGTTATTCAAAATAGGTGCGTTACTGTGATGATTAATTTTGCATTAGTATATACCGATGCTTTTTCGAGCAAACTTAGATGCTACCAACTTTCCTGGCAAAAACTTACCAATTTGACCAAGAAAGTGACTATTCTTCAAAAGTGTCCCTTAGACGCGTTCTACCTTAAACATTGCTAAATTGCCAAAGCTTCACAGATGTTAGTCTTTTTGGAGACTTTACTCGTGATTGACAATTGCACGAGCTTAAGCGAAAAGTAGGACGAGATGGCATCGTGCTGCCTGCCTCGTAGCAACCATACTTACTTTGTGTGCTCTCAGGGCAGAAACACTGCCTCAGGCCAATCGAAACATAACAGGCCAGCAGTTTCATAAACACTTATGAGTAAAATCTGATAGTATCGACGAAAGACTTTCAAATCGTTCAAACACACTCATTATATATTCATAAAAATGTGAGAGGAATTTTTAAAATGGTAAAACTCACCTCCCTGAAGCTCAAAACTTTCCTTTTTTCGCCAGTTCGCCAATCGCTTAGCATCACACGACAACAACAACACGAACTTTGCCGACATAATTTCACTGAAAAATTGGCAAAAATCCGGAAACTACCGAAGGGTACATGGTCGGTACTCTCTGGAAAAGATAGTCGAGAGCTACCTGAGGCGAGGTGTACATGGAGGGATTACGTAACCGCTTCACACCTTGAACAATACCCATTGCTAGTCTGTCCTTCTATTTGTTTTCCATAAGTTTTAACAGTTCAAGGTGTTTAAATTATGTAGGGCACCACTGCATCTTCTTTGCTTGCGAAGATGGTCGATAATGTGTATGTATTTAAAAGAATCAATATATTTTGTCGGTGATTTCCTATGGAGAAAATATCACATTGACAATCGAAGGTTTTGCCGTAAAATCAGCTTCTGTTAAAAGTGACCCTCCCCAAAGATAGGTTTATAAAAAACGACCCTCCCCTTGGACAGTTTTCTAAAAAGTGACCCTCCCCAATTCCCCCGGCTCACCCCCACCTGTAATTACTGAAGGCTCCCTTACCTAACAGTAACTCGCGAAACGGACAAATTCTTCTAAAAACAGCCGTCTCTACGAAATACCAAACTGTTGACGCAACGGTATTATTCGACCTCGGTACCCTCCATGCATTGCTGCCTGGTGTCAGGGTTAGGTCAACCCCCTTCGATGTAATGGTCTCATAAGCAGCCATACTCTTTGTCTTTTTAATATGCTGTGACGTTGGACCAGCTGGTTGGATCTACTTAAAACGAGGACGGTTAGAAGGTAGTTTTCGTATCTTGGTGAGTGCATTGAAGTCAATGCGTGGAACACAGTCAAGTTTACATGGTCTCAAAGCTTTTAGTCTCGCTGGCGATTATACAATACACGTCTATGTGTAACATTTGTGTATTACAAAGTGACGAGATACAGAGAGAGAGAGAGAGAGAGAGAGAGAGAGAGAGAGAGAGAGAGAGAGAGAGAGAGAGAGAGAGAGAGAGAGAGAGAGAGAGAGAGAGAGATGCCATAAGATCTTATTTTTGTGTTCGATTGCAGTAGCGCAGTAATTTGTGCCCGCAGAAGCGAAACGAGTGACCCCAGAACTTTAAAACAAGCTGTACAAGGTCAGTGACTGAGTGTGTTATCTAGGTTGCATGCTCAATTATAGCAATGTATGTCACCGCATTGCACAGGCAGGACATATATTCTGCATCCTGGTTAGCTGCGCTGGAGAAGCCGTCAGCTCGCACAGTTAAAACCCCACTATCTGTGTATTTTAGCATTATTTGTATGATTTTACTGGTAAAAATAGTAGCTGCCTACATCAAAGTAACAGGTTTTCAACAGGGTCATTAAAAACGCGTTGTAAAACGTTTGTACAATCTGTATGCTCAGTGTGCGAGGTGGTCATTTATTGTGATAGAAAATACTCAGAGAGCGGTTTGAACTGTCCAAGGTGTTCAATATTGTACACAGTCTTTGAAAGAAACTCTTGTCCATACATGTTTCTTTTACCCATTGACCTTGTCGTTCGCCCATCAGGATTGATTGAAAGACTCCAGTGAGTAAACTCCGTAACAGCGCCATGAATCAGAACAGGTCTGTGTTGGAGAAGTATTCGGGAATGAGAGCAGCAACTGGTACAATCAATATGAAAGATATCACCAGCATGATGAAGCTTGATGCAACTGATAATGTCTTGGATATTGGATGTGGATCCGGAAGTTTGACCAAACTAATAGCTAGCCAAGTTAAGGATGTTACAGGTACGTTCTACATAACATTTTCTTCAAGCAAATGCTATCTTTGCAGTACAATTATGAGGAAAATTATTGCCAGTATAAGGGTATGAATATAGTGTTGTATACTCACTTTGGCTCCAAAGGGACTTAAATGCTTGACCTGCGCAACGCAAACAATTTTACTGAACGGATACATACATTGTTTTGGACGAGACCAGCATACTATGAAGTCAACACCTATATATGTTAATTAGTATCATTAAAGCCCCACTAGCTGTATCTTATAGCATTATTTGTATGATTTTACTTTCAAGCGAAAATACGTTTGTTAGAATGTACTTATTATGTGTGTATACACTTGTTATTAACTGTCCGCTGGGACTGTATATGCAATTTTGAACAAACTTACACTGCGATTAAATGTTTGCCAAAGCATGAAATCGCAGCCCCAAGCAGAAAAGCAAAAACCGTCGATACTGTGCATTATCTGCACTGAAATCTTCAACAAATTACACAGAGTAATCCAATATAATGCATAAGGGGTGAATGTTTTCAACTGTGACATTGTATGTTCTGTTCCCTTTGAAATATAAGCGATTGTTGAGAATTGCAGGAAATAAAAATGACCGTTAAAATTTGAATTGTCTTGTCAAATGTTTCACAAAGGTATGGTTTTCTAACACAGTAAAAGCGCATAGCCCTTCAGAGGGTAAAATTCAGAGTAAACCAGGAGAGAATGGGAAGATATTTCGAGGTAAACAAATTTCAAGAATTTCAGCTCGTGGGCTTTAATATGCCAGGCTGTTTTTGTCATTTATTGACAAGTCATCCAATGATTGATCACAGTGTACAGACCATTAAACCAGTCTTAATATTCGCTTTATTTGTGGGATAATGCTTTACCTAAGTGTATATTTATTTAAATATTATACTTTAGAAATCAGTAAATCTTCTGGCACAAATAAATAAATAAATAAATTAAAAATTAATGAATAAGTAAATAACGAATAACAATAAATAAATAAATAATAAAACAAATCAATCAATCAATCAATCAATCCATCAATCCATTCATCCATCCATCCATCCATCCATCCATCCATCAATCAATCAATCAATCAATCAATCAATCAATCAATCAATCAATCAATCAATCAATCACCAATCAATCAATCAATCAATCAATCATCAATCAATCAATCAATCAATCAATCAATCAATCAATCAATCAATCAATCAATTAATCCTGGCATGAAACAGTGTCCAATTATTTTCCAACCGACGATTAACTTGCAGCCGTTGATTTATAAATAATTACGCCTTCTTTTGTCAGGTATTGACAAGTCACCCAGTATGATTGACGTAGCAACAAGATATCAATCAACAGACAACATTACGTACGTGGTGGCAGATGCTTGCGACTTAGGCATTTTGGACAAATATGGAGAGACGTTTGACAAGGTTGTTGTTTGCTTTGTCCTACATTGGAATGCCAACATCGAACCATTGTTGAAGAGTACACACCAATATCTTAAATCAGGTGGTCAGTGCTATATGAACATGTCATGCAGTGGATCGCTACCATTGCAGCCTACACAAAGGAACCGAAATGGGCTAGATATATGGAGGTGAACGATTAAGATAATCTCAATTACTATCATTTTGTAGTCTCCTTATCGGGTTTTACAATTTTTACCTGATGTCCCTTACACTTTAGACTTTCACAGAGTGGTACATCAAATTTTTATCTTAGTTTTTTTGAAAATCGAAACTTTTTAGTTTTCCCTATATAGTTAACACAGGGATGGCGGCCATTTTGAATTTCAAGTCCCGGTTAATATAAGCAATTTTTTCTCTGATTCCAAAGTTTTCAAGGTTAGCCTTGATTTTTATTCTTGATTTGGTAGGAGGGTGATTGCAAGTTTCATTGAGCAAAATTTGAGTAAATTTTAAGTCTTTCACTTTCGCAGCATATAGAACCTTAAATAGGATATAGGTTATAATGACTAGAAGAGTATAAATATGACAGCCTTTTATTCATGCATTTAGTTCGATCGACCGTCCAATTCATCAACGAACGTATGAATGCATACATTGATACATTAGTTCTTACATTTCCGCTGACCCATGTCTTGACTGATTCTTGTAGGGCTATGAATACCCGTATTATCCTTATCAAGGCAGTTGCGATGACTTCAAGGAAGATCTCAGAAAAGCTGGTTTCAGGGACACAGAATGCAAATATGGTGTGAAAGAAGTTGTCTTCAATGATTAAGACATAGCAAAAGGTATTGGCAGTCACACGAATTGATACAAAATATCCTATATGTAATCGTCTGTTAGGGATACATACGGTGTTGAAATTGTCAATGAACTACATACATGTATTCTTTGATAAGAGTTGGTTTAAATGACATGTGGGCACATTTTACGGAAAGTTAAAGCATCCACATCTTTTCCTTCTGCAGCAGATTATAGAAGTTTTATGGACCACGCTAAAAGGGTTCCTGAGGAACTACGGAAAGAGTATTTGGAGGACGCGCTTAATTTTGTAGCCGAGAAAAGTAGTACCAAAGGAAGGGAATGCGTTTTCTCAATAAAGATAGTATCTGCTGTGGCTTGGAAATAATTGATGACCATAGGGAATTAATGCGTCATCACTATATAGTATTTTTCTGCTTTCTTGCTGATTTGGAAAATTATGAAAGTTTAATTCGTTAGATAGGAGGATGGATGTCATAGATACAGCGACATTTACCTTGCGTAGTGGATATGAAATGAAATCGCAAACGTTCATTTTAATCGCGAATTATCATTTTAAAATTATCAATATGTGGGTGATGTCGTACAATTTGAACCGCAGACCCGTGTCTTCTTGGCTGAAAAGAAATATGACAGCGCTTCTAGCTTTCAGTGTACAGTACGCCATGTTCATGGCAAACAAGAAGTATGAGCACCGGAAGTGAAATCTCCTGACAACTGTACTTGAATCAAAAAGAAAACCCCACAACTTGTTATGATACAGTGTTTGCAGTTTTTAATTTGAGACAAGCAACAAAGTCCTAGAAGGCACAATTTGTATATT
Organism: Ptychodera flava; assembly: GCF_041260155.1. Classification (NCBI taxonomy): domain Eukaryota; kingdom Metazoa; phylum Hemichordata; class Enteropneusta; family Ptychoderidae; genus Ptychodera; species Ptychodera flava. Next base: position 24,920,971 of record NC_091938.1, on the reverse strand, counting down.
CAAAGTCGGAAAAATAAAATTCTGTCTTTCGGAGTGTGATAACGCATTCGGATGCAAATATGATAATAGAGTACTGTGTGTATAAGTGCGTTTAAGCTGGAATTTTTTGTCTTGTTTCAACACCAACATTTCCCACCCAGAGTGTTTTACGTATTAACATAAAATCCCCGGTTTTACTGGAGGACTATATTTTGAAATAAGACGGTGTCGTTTGAAGACTATAGTGTAGCAGCTTGACAGACCTTTGCACGACTTTCTGTAACACAAAAAGGATTCGGGGTTATTGTCATTAATTTCATACCCAGATTTGGTTTGCTTATTTTGCTGACCCTGAAAAATGTTTAGGGCTGATACTCTGACGATATCTGTGATTGTTATCTACTTGGTTACAAACGTTTAGTACTGCTTTCCAAAGACTGAGAAACGAGCGTCTTTAGTATCCTCTAAGAAAAATACAACACTTTGATCAGTAAAATCATTACGAATGCCAAGCAGCCACCGTTTTAGAACAGTAAACAATAATTTACTTGTGTGCATTTTCTGTCTTTCCTGGAATTATGATTAAAACATTTAATAGGTTGAAAAACATGGCCAGCGAATAATTGCTGTTAACAGAAAAATTAGAGCTTTAAAAGATTGATCCAGGGACTTAATACCTTGAAACGATTTAATCATAAGTGAGAAACAACATCCTACTTTTGTTTTGTTTTAAGTCTTCCATTGCATATAAGACCTATCCGACAACTTTAGTTTTGTATTAAGGTATATTTAACAGGGTAGTAAAGCTGTGGAAACCAGTATACTTAGGGGTATTGGAGATGGAAATGTATTTTTTGTGGACTTATTGTGCAAATTCAGACTTTGGAGTAAATAAGCCAATCAACTTTCGGAATTCTTAACCAATCACAACGTATTTGTGGTGTTTCGCTTGCCCGCCAAAAATGGATAATCTTCTCACGTTCTAGTGTTACAGTTTACTAGTTAAGTTTTAATGGAGTTCCTGTTTAGAAAGGGTAGGACGCTGATTCCGAGTGTCGATACAGTTATTTATACTGACCCAGGACCTGCTCACATCCCCATCCCGTACATTTTTTTGTGCTGTTACCAGGATGGCAGACGCTCTAAAGCAACCCGCATCGACACAACTAACGAGACTGAAGGGAATGAGAAAAGGCCATCGGGCTTCGAGGACCAAACTCTATAACAAAGCCAAAAATACCATCTCCTCTTTCGACTCTGAAGTTGACAAGATGAGTGCTTTGTATAATTTCATCGCTCGACGTGAGTTGATGAACTCGCAATATGATATTCTTGTATCGATTTATTTGAAAATAATCGAAGGTGTTAACGTGGGTGGACTTGAAGGAGTCATCGAGGAAGACGACGACTGTCTCCACCACGTGTTCGACAGGAAACGCAAGATATGCAAATTTATCGACAGAAATTCAGGAACTACATCACAAGCAAATCTGACAGCGGTAAAGAATTAACGACTCAGTCAACATCCATGAAGACCACTAGTTTACCGAAACTTCAATTATCCACCTTCTTCGGGCACATCCTAAAATGGGTGAGTTTCTTTGACGCATTTAAGTCTGCTGTAAATGACGACAAAAGTATGGAAGATGCCCAGAAATTCCAGTATTTACGCGCTTAGGTTCACGGTGAAACAGATCGAAACATCGAAGATCTATCTCCCACAAGTTCATACTACGGACATGAACTTCGACTTTTGAATGAGCGGTACGGCCAAAGAGCACAAAATCTTAAGCGCCCATATGAAAGCGTTGTGCCAAGTCCTACAGAAGAACCCATTAGTTTTAGAAATTTTACGACAAGCATTACAACTACATTCATGGCCTTCAATTTCTTGGTAAAAGTGATGAGTCTTGCGGAGAGTTGCTCGTACCCATAGTCTAGGAAAAACGTCCCGTAAATACTCGCAAAACGTTGGGCGGGAACACGGTAGGGAAAGCGAATCACGAGGAAATCGACGCACCCGAGGCTGGCTACTCGACCGATGAACTGGACTGCGATTCCTCCGATAAGCAATCGATGATCATTTCTCTATTGTTGGGGCTCATATCTCCCCCAAAAACTGCACTAGTCTCAGATCGCGCCAAATGACTCAATAATGTGAAGCGCGTTAAACTTTGCTTTAGTTGTTTGGGAAAGCACAGGGTTATTGGGTGGAAATGACGATTCGGCTGTCGTGCGAGCCGCAGAAAACACCACACGTCTCTTCATCCAGATCACATGGATAATAACACTGATAAAACTTCAAAGGCAATAGAAAATTCCCCATCTTATGGGACAGACGTCCAATTTTCCAATGCGGAGGAGAGCTTACATAACAGTAACTCGTGAAACGGACCAATTCTTCTCAAAAAAGCCATCTCTATGAAATACTAAACTGTTGACGCCACTATGTTATTCGACCTCGGTGCCTTGCATGCACCGCTGCCTTGTGTCAGTGAAAGGTCAACCTCTCCCTTCTCGATGATGGTCTCATACGCAGTCAGACTCTTGTCTTTTACACTGTGACATTGGACCGGCTGGTTGGATCTATTCAGAACAAGGACGGTTAGGAGCTGGTTTTTATATCTTGGCGAGTGCACGTAAGTCAATGCGTGGAACACAGTAAAGGTTAGATGGTCTCAAAACTATTAATGTCACTGGCGATTATACAATACACGAGTGTACAATGGAATTTGTAAATTACAAAGTGGAGAGAGAGAGAGAGAGAGAGAGAGAGAGAGAGAGAGAGAGAGAGAGAGAGAGAGAGAGAATAATCTCAGTACTTTGTCGTCCCATCCAAAAAATCTTATTTCTTTGGGTTCACTTGCAGTGGCGCAGTAATTTGTGCCCGCAGAAAAGACACGAGTGACCCCTGAACTTTAAAACAAGGTGTACAACTGAGTGTGTTATTTAGGTTACATGCTCAGTTATAGCAATGTATGTCACCGTATTGCATGGGCAGGATATATATATTATGTATGAGCTGCCCTAGAGAAGCCGTCAGCTCACAGCCCAAAACAGCAATAGTATAACATTTTGGTGTATTTCATCGTTTGACGATCCCCAAAATATCAAGTCATGTCCATTGCTCTGTGTTTGATATTTGTTTGTACACCCAACACATCTGGCGACTAATTTCCGGCGGTTATGAGGTGCAAGGTCGATGATTTTGAGGTATAATTTCGCTGATATACTTATGTGTGGGCATCATTTCTGGTATGTGTAGACAGGGAAAGTTCTCGTTAATTTTCAAAGTCCTTGCATTCTCATAAAAAAAAAAAAACAAAAAAAAAACAAAAAAAAAAACGCCAAATAAAATACATGTATGAGGGCGCCACCCACACTAACACGTCATAGAACAGCTAGATGTTTAGATCACGCTCGACATAATAGTAGAATCGGCAGTGTGCATTCTTACTGATTCGCCTGAATTGGAGTACATTCAAGGTTGATAAATTCCATAATTAGAAACATTCATTCGGTGATTCCATATGTAAATGGACGAAGGAAGCCGTCATTATTTACGGTCTGGGGTGGGGGTGGGTCCGGAGGATATCGATCGGAAACTCCGAAATTTCGAGTAACCCCCTGCCAACACTAATGAATTTGTGTAACCCCTCTCTCTAACACAGAAATTTTGACTGACCCCATGCTTAGAAAAGTTAAATATCAATACAATAATTTGTAAAATTTACAAAAATATAGCAATAGTAAAGACCTTTCCTGGTGTAGGCCTACCCTGCTAGATTATGATCGACATAATAGTAGAAAAAAATAGATAAAACCAACAAAAAGAAATTCAAAGTCACAACAAAATATAACATGAAAGATCACGCTATAACTGGTATCTGACCATAATGTATTGTTTAATTTGGATGGGTATCATGACAGGGTTTTCACTAGGTTATCTGACTGGGCAGAATTTGACAGTACAGGGAGAGAACACGCGGGAGGCTGAGGGGGAAAGCGTCAGAGGGGGTGTCCCCTATCTTGCATGAAACATTTTGAGAAATTGATGTTTGCAAAGGTGCAATCTGAGAGGTGTTTCGATTTATTTTGCACTCGGTAAAACTGTTTGGAAATAACATTGAACACTGATATGTTTATTTTATTTTTTGGATGATCAGTGGCCACCAAACAATGACAGTACATTTTGTAAAAAAGTTCTCAGTTTGCCAGAGATTGAAGACCAAAAAATATGGGAATGGCAAATCTGCGACCTTCTTATGTCATTTGCAAAATCTGACATTTCTGTAAACGATATTAGAGGACAATCAGTAAGAGTCAGTATTTTTTAATCCATTCAGTATTTGTTTTAAAACCTCACCAGCCATTCAATTTCTCCAGCTGCCACCTTAACCCTAACCCTAACCCCCTGTAGCTTACAATTTTTTGAGTGACCCTCTCCGATTCCACCGACCCCCAGGCCGTAAAAATTGACGGCTTCCTAAAATCAATACGCCATATCCATCAAGCATTCAACATAAATACAACCAAAATACCTCAGAATTCTTATCAAAGTCTTTATATTCATTTTGACGTCTCTCCAAATTGCAGGAAAACATAAATCACGGTCTCTCCCGTGATTGGGGACGGTACAAGAAATATGCAGAAGAGCTAATGATTATTTTATCTTAATGCATGCGTGCCACAATCGGTGTGTAAATTTGTCTTAATTATGCAAGTTATGCCACTAGAAAAACCATATCTAGAGCTATCCATGAAAAAACTCAACATCAAAGTATACAGATGCCAAAAGCAGAGCGTTATAAATAATAATAATAACATAATAACAACACAAATATACTTCAAGTACAAAGAAATAATATTTGGAATTCCAAAAAATAGAGTCAGTGCAACTGCAACTATTGAAGTCATCAGCAAGAAGCGGGAGTACAGCAAAGTCTTCACACAGTGTTGAGAAATGAAAGGCGTAGTCGACCAATTTCTTCCATCTTCAAACGATCCTTATTTATAAAACCGACGTTTCGACAATGCACCGATTGCTTTCCTCAGGGTAAAAAAAGCAGATAGAATAGAACGTCTGAAAGGAAAGTCCAACGACTACAGAAAAGTGAAATCATGACAAAACCTAACAAAAACTTCAAAGGGCGGTTAAAAAATACTGTACTCAGATTAAGACACCGAAATGATGTAAAAATACGTGAATAAAACGATAATGTCAACATAGCTTAAATGGAGAAGGACTGTACAAACCTAGATCGTGTGCAGTCTGGATGGAAAATGAAATGTCCTTGTCAGGGGAACCCTTAGGTACATGTTCCCTGACAAGGACATTTGGTTTAATTTTATCATTGTATTTCAAAATACTACCTGGTCAATGCGATGCGATTAAACGTATTAATGATTAGATATAATAAAACTGAGAAAACTAAATAGAAAGCAAAAAATATCAAATCAACAGAGGTTTTCAACCGGGTCAGTAAAAACGTGTTGTTAAACGTTTGCGCAATCTGTATGCTCAGTGAGCGAAGTGGTCATGCATTGTGATAAGAAATACTCTGAGGGCGGTTTGAACTGTCCAAGGTGTTCAATATTGTACACAGTCTCTGAAGAAAACTCTTGTACATAGATGTTTCCTTGACTCATTGACCTTGTCGTAACGCCCCAGATTGATTAAAACACTCCAGTGAGTGAACACCGTGACGCCACCATGAATCAGAGCAGGTTTGTGTTGGAGAAGTATTCGGAAATGAGAGCAGCAACCACTGTAGACAATATGAAACATATCACCAGCATGATGAAGTTTGATGCAGGTGATAATGTCTTGGATCTGGGATGTGGACCCGGAAGACTGACCAAACTAATATCCAGCCAAGCTAAGTCTGTTACTGGTACGTTCTACATAACGTTTTCTTCAAACAAAGGCTATGTTTGTAGTGAGAAAACTTATTGCCAGTATAAAGGTATAAAGTGTTTTTCCCGCTTTGGCTCTGATGGGAGACTAATGCTCGACCTATCACAACACTAAAAACTTTACTGAAAGGATCCATACATTCTTTGGGTCGGCAACATGGACTTTAGTCTGATAGTCTCAATGCACCTACATGTTACTAGCAGTCATAAATATATGAGGTTGTTTTTGTCATGTCTTGATGATTGATCACAGTTACACTGAGCCAGTCTTAATCTTCGCTCTCTCTGCGGGATATACCTAGATGTATATTTCTTGAAATTTCATACTATATAGATAAATAAATCTTCTGGCACAAATAAATAAAAAATAAAAAGTAAATAATAAATAAATAAATAAATAAATACATAAATAAATAAATGTATAAATAAATAGATAAATATTTTTCCTTGCATGAAACAAGTGTTCCAATATTTTACAAACGACGATTAACTTTTAGCCGTTGATTTTAAATGATTACGCTTTCTATTATCAGGTATTGACAAGTCACCCGGTATGATTGACGTAGCGAAAAGATATCAATCAGCAGACAACATCACGTACGTGGTGGCAGATGCTTGCGACTTTGACATTTTGGAGAAATATAGACAGACGTTTGACAAGGTTGTTGTTTGCTATGTTCTACATTGGAATGTCAACATCGAACCCTTGTTGAAAAGGACACACCAATATCTAAAGCCAGGGGGTCAGTGCTACTTAAACACACATGTAACATGCAGTGGATTTGACAGGGACACGATAGCCACTATTGCAGCCTACACGAAGGAACCGAAATGGGCAAGATATATGGAGGTAAACAATTGAAATAGTCACAACTACCGTCTTTTTATTCTAAAATTTCCATCAGAAATAAGGGTCGCATAATTTCTGTTTTCCAGTAAAAATGACTGCATATTACTTGGCTTCTGAATTAGAACTTGAATTTCCAACGGCGAATCGTCAAAATGTCTATTGATTTTTGTCGTCTCCTCGCCGGGTTTTAAAATTTGTACCTCATGCCTCTTACACTTTGAATTTCGACTGATGGTAACATTAAATTCATATCGCTACAAAAAGTTAACGCAATGAATTATGAAATATGACTTTCTTCTGATCTACTGCTTGTCGGGGCTCATTTTAAAGCTCTACAAGTAAGAAAATTGTCCACGGTCTCAGTTTTTTGAAAGTAAAAGTTTTATTTTTCCTTTGAGTTAACACAGGGATGGCGGCCATTTTGAATTTCAAATATCGGTAAATGTAAAGTAACTTGTTTCTCCATTTCCACAGTTAGCGCGGTGACCCATTATTTTTATTACTGATGTAGTAAGAGGGTGGTTGAAAGTGTTATTGAGAAAATTTGAGCGAATGTTGATTCAGTCTTTCACGTTTCGAGGCGTCTGCCACCCCTTAAATAAGGAAAAAGAGATACTTTCAAACAATAGGTGTCAGACAATAAATAGAAGTATGACAGCCTTTGGACAATGCATATCTTCGATCTATTCGTTAGTTCGTTCGACCGTCCAATTCATCCAAGAAAGTGTCATGATCTTCCAAATTGGCGCAAAGAAAATAATATTGCACGCTCACGATACATTAGCGTCCTTGAACGCGATAAATCCCGCTCAATTCCTCTCGATTTGGACTATAACAATACTGGCGCCACGAAATACCAGCATGGTATCGACAGCATGGTCTTACTCGTTTACACCTTTAAAAATTCACCCAGTAACTATGTTTCTCATGGATGTATTCTGCTTACTACCCCCATGTTCTATTGTATTTCAATCAACAATAATATGGAGCTGTTATTATCCTTTCAATTTATTTATTGAAACAAGAGAATTGTAGTATGCCATGCACAGACAAGTGATAAGTTGTGCTTCTGTATCTTTCCTAATGTCGGTAGAAATCAAAGTAATGTCTTATTGTATTCTCTATGGCGTCGGTATCCGACATAGCAAAGATACTGTATAAATGGACTAACAGGAGAAACTAAAACTAACTCAGACACTCAGGACCTCGGTCACTCCCTTGTGAGTGAACGAGACAGTACATAAACTGAGACATTAAGACGAGGAGACAGGACTAACAGATGTATCATTGGCTAGGCCGTGAAGCCTAGCCCCAGTTCCGTATTCAATAAATAAGTTCAAGTTCTACGTCAACACTCGTCGTCAGTTTCAAGCTTCCTTTCCCAAGTTACGACAAAAGCATGAACTCACACAAAGGTACATTAGCTCTTCCATTTCCGCCGACCAATTGCGTTGACTGATTCTTGCAGGGCTATGAATACCCGTATTATCCTTATCAAGGCAGTTGCGATGACTTCAAGGAAGATCTCAGAAAAGCTGGTTTCAAGAACATGGAATGCAAAATAGACGTGAAAGAATTATTAACCGATGATGAGGACATAGCAAAAGGTAATGGTAGTTGCACGATTTGCCATGCAATATTATTTCCTACTATGATTGTGTATAAAATATATAAAATATACATCATTCTTGCTATATTCTTACTTAACTGTGATAGCTAACAGTAGGGTACATACAGTTGTAATAGGCATTTACTTTAATAAGTGTCGGTTTAAGTGCTATATGGGTATACCTTATGGAAAGTTACAGCATCTGCTTCCTTTTCTACTGCAGCCAGATATAGAAATTTTATGGACCACGCCAACAGAGTTCCAGAGGAACTGCGGGAAGAATATTTGGAGGACGCGTTCAATTTTGTGGCCGAGAAAAGTCGGACAGAAGGACGGGAATACGCGTTCTCAACAAAAAATTTCTCTGCCGTGGCCTGCAAATAATTGATGATCTTAGGAAGTTATTGCATCATTAAAATAAAAGATGTTACTTCCTTCTCCTTGGTTTGGAAAGTTATGAAAGTTGAATTCTACAGATAAAACATGATGGGAGGATGGATGCCCTAGTTACCTTGCGTAGCATCCATATGATATTAAATAAAATCACAAAAGATCCTTTTAAATGATCATTTTACAGTTATTAATATGTGGATGATTTCTAGTGATTTGAAACGTGAAACACTGCCTTCTTGGTATTAAAGAACTATGACACCGGTTCTAGCATCATGTGTACATTAGACTTTGTTCATGACAAACAAGCAGCTGTATCAGTGCAGAAATTGAAATCTCCTGACAACCGTGTACTGCAATCAAAAGGAAGTAAGAAAACCAAATAAAATGTTATGGTACAATCTTTGCACAAAATTTAAATTTAAAGAATCGGCAAATGTCTTAATGTATGTTGATGCAGTGTTTAATATTGGAAAAAAAATAATTCCGTCTCTCGGAATCTGATAACTCATTGGGATGCAATAAATTATGTGTATTGGAGCCTGTCAGCATGAACTTTATGTGGTGTTTCAAGACCTCCCTTTCACATCCAATATATTTTACTTATGAACGTGTAAACCACTTTTTTTTACTAGAGGGCTATTATTTGGAAATAAGAACATGTTGCTTGAACACTATTGTGTAGCAGTTAGGCAGACGTTTGCACGACTTTCTGTAACACAAAAAGGATTTAGAGTTATCGTCACCGATTTCATACCCAGATTTGGTTTGCTTATTTTACTACCCTTTTCAGTAATAGAGCGCGAAGCCACTGCAGTGAACTGCAATAAAACTGCTCACACTAATTAGTTTCAGCTGTAGCCAGCTGGCAAAGTCGACAACATTGTATGTACCATGCAGACAGTTTGTCTGGGGAAGTTGAAACAAAAAAGATTTGTACATGGACCAGTGCGTGGTAATGTTACATTGTATCTTAATCTTGAACACAGGGTGCCAATCGTAAACTCTCATTTACAACTCCAGCCTCAGACAGAGCTAGTTTTGCCTTTGTACAAGCAGACTTTTTGGTCTTTATCAAGTAGCCTTGTTCAACACCAAAGTGGCCACGGCTACAGCTGATAATTAGTACGAGCAGTTTTATTGCAGTTCACTGCAGTGGCTTCGCGCTCTATTACTGCAAATGGTTGTACTTGATTTCAGAATTGGTTGGCATTGGTTTCCGAAAACTTAGAGACAAGCGCCCTCAGTATCACCTAAGAAATTATATAGAGCATTAAGATCGTTAACTGTGCAAAGCAGTTTACATGTGTGTCTTATCTGTCGTCGTACATTATGATTAAACATTTAATATGTTCGAAAAAATGGTCAAGAATTACAATATCAACATTGACGAATAGTAGCTGTAAACAGGAAAAAATTTGTTATAAAATATTTATCAAGGAACTTAATACTCGAGAGCGACTTAATACCAGCCTGTAGTAGAATGCAAAGGCGCGTTCATACCCAAATGTACATTTATTTGTACACACAGTCCATACTTTGCACGTGCAAGATAGATTATCATATTTTCTTAAAGGGAAATAAAGTTAAAAGCTACGATTACAGATGACATTTACATGTGTTGATAATTTATGCATGATTATCATATTCTGAAAGTAATATTACAATCAAATATGTAAATTAGCAGTAGGTGAGAAAAACAACATCCTAGCATTTTGTTATGTTTTAAGAGTATTCCAATGTATAGATAACCTATGTGAAAACTTATTATGTAATTAAGGCGTAATTTACTGGGACTTAAAGCTGTGAAATCAATAATATACTTGCGAGTGGGGACATCATTTTGGTTTTTGGTGAAGCACACAAAATACGTGAGAATGTCACATTTGGCAGCAAATATGTACACGCGAAATGTAATATCCGCTAAATGTAGTCCACTGGTCGAATACCGTGATGGATAAGAGTATTTTCCATAGAATACAATGAATTTACAGGTACGCCAAGCATACACTGCACAGTTGGTTGACTCTGAGGTCAAATATATTGACATATCACCTCTCGCGTATTCGAGTTAGCGTGATTTAAAACAATCCTGCAACGCATCGTAGTTTGAAATATAAGAAAATGAAGCCTTTTCGAAAAAATATTTGCGAAAAGCAACTACTAAACTTGCATTTTTAAAGTATGAAGATAACTGTATCCAACTTGAAGAGGACGTGAGACCCCATAATGATTGACCTCACTGTAGACTTGCTCCACGTCTATGGGCATATAAATATAAAAGCAGAATAAATTGAAGGAATTCACTTCAGGAGACTGTCCCGCTAGGTGCAGTACGCTTGACTCGTGGATCATAGAATGAAACGTGACGCTTTGGCGAGAAAAGCCAGGCGACTTTGGGCCAGTCTGGCATACTACTGCTGAGAAATTGAGCTATGAAAAAGCAGTGATATACCTAGAGTAATTCATCAATTAGGTCATATGTCAAGCGTACAAACAATACTAGAAAATGTTACTTTAGATAATATATCTTCAATTATTAACTCTAATGGCTACCAAATATACTATTCGAATGTTATTATGAATAACAAAGAGCCTCTTACTCACGCGCAGAAAGGCCGACTTTATGCATCTATGATATCCAACCAGCGAAGGTTATGCATTTAATACTGTTCAAAACTAGGCCGTATCATCCGGGTTGTTTTCAGTCATGAGAAAGCTTACATATCAGCCATTACGTGGATCGTTGTGACGTTTACATCATCGACAGGTTGCCTCAAAGCTGTTTAGACCCACTGACATCAAGAAATGTATATCATCATGATCAAACTGAAGCAAATGATTGGCACCTATGTATCAGTTCAGAATACAAAAAGACGTTGCTTTCGGACTTGGACCAAACAAAAGACTTAGCTTTCAGACTTAGACCAAACACACAATTACATTTCTTGTACACATATGCACTTCATGACGAACTTGAATAACTGAACAATGTCCTCAGGACTGTTATTTTTTACTGTAGTGTGATAAAGCCCGACGATTGCTTAGAATTTTACCTACAATTGCTTAGAACTTTACCCCTGAATTTAATTGTAACGACTTACAATGAACTGACCGACAGTAACCCCTTCTGCACATGATGCATAGTGATAAGATTCCCCTTGTTTATTTTCATGATCTTTTGAAGTAGACGTTCATCCTCTTTTAGTGAAATTCAATGTATATTTTTGACAGCTGCTTAAGTCATTAGCATTGACCAGATACTATGCTGTACTTATGGGAGCGACCTTTGTGGTTTTCACATCTGCCGACTGTCTCCAATTAATTACAGACGCGTACCAAAGTCATGACAATACGCAGATCTTCACTCAATATAAACTGTGCATTTTAGTATGTTAGACGGAGCTGTGAGACGCCCCGAGACGACGTTCGACTGTGACCCGACGACTTTTGTTAGACTAATGTAAGTCACAGAAGTTTACCCTGTAGTTTGTACGTTACCCAGCTAATAAAATACGCCGCCAACGTTCTACCTCAGGGTGTACGTACGAAATATCGACCATCACTACTCTTATCACAACCACGATACGTGACAGTAGTATAGACCCAATATTACGGTGTGATGACAGACTGTCTAATGTGAACGTAAATGACATAATCGATACATAACTTCTTACACATTTTACGTGGAGTTACGACATTACTGGTCAATGCTTCTGACCAACGCGCTTTTACACTGCGTTGTTGTTATAGTGACAGCCTCTAGGTATGAACAATGGCGTATACATTACGTTTAGTTTTTGTACGTCACACACAAGTTTTGTAGATAACATTGTAGATGAAAAGAAGCGACTCATTTGTGTGTTTGGATAAACCACACAAAGAAAGAGCTTACGTACTCATGGAGTTGATCAGAAAGGTGAGTGAGTACGACAGTACCCTGGCTAAAGAAACCATGATACGTATACAGACAGATGCCAATCTGTTTTTATGGGCTTACAAGGATAAAACGTGAAGTTGATTGTCACTGTAGGCGTCTCTCTCTGGCAGAGACAAGGTTTACTCTCGAGAAAATGCATGCCTTTCAACTCTTACACTACATAAACCACTACATAAACCTTGAAATCGAAATGAAAACACTATGAAATACATTTGAGTGTTTGATAGAGCACGCAAAGGAAGTGCTAAATTACTTATTAACTTGAGTGTAGAGACTGAAGTTAATTAGCGTGAATCTATTGTGTGTTAAATTATGTTGTGTGGTATCCATGACTCAGTGCATTGGACAAAATAAAAACTAGTATTCGATAGAAACTTCTGTCTGACACAAATGTCAAAGTAACTGCTTCACGATTCAGCATCCATCTGCATTCATCGTATCATTTTTCGTCTACACGAAGTCAACGAAGTGTTGACATATTAACCTAGAGCAAACTGTTTAGACCTCATCAACATGATAAGTGTTTCGGCACCTCGGTAGTGTGTTCTATCCACACACTCAAATAAGTCGGTGCGTTTATCTACAGTGTTATCTATACAACTTGTGTGCGACATACAATTTGGTGAACGTATAATGTATGCGCCATTGTCCATCCTGAGAGGCTGTATGAAGATTGGGGAGGTCACCTTTGGACAGAAGAGACTGGGATTAGGGTTCGCATGACTGCCGGCCCATGTTGACAGCGGCCATTGCAGGGCAGTCTGCTATTCCCAACCTTTAAAATTTGAAAGAAAAAAAACGACTGTATTCAAAACATCTACATAAAAAATTGATGCATCAAAAACCTTGGCTTTAAACTGCCTTTCAAATAGCCTAAGTTGTGATCCCTGACTATCACAGACATAACAGCTGTGCGTCGACCCTGGTAGTTCTGCCCTGGCGTACAAAAGCATTGTCAAAGATTAAATTGGTATTTCTCAAACAATCCAATATATCATCAAAACCAAGTGAGCGATCCATATGCCTTTCGAAACCTGGAAAGTGCTTACACAAAGAATGATACAAGTAAAATTTCAGTTCAATCGGTGAGTTGGTTCTGGAGAAGAATAGTTTTAGAGATTGACTTGTTACTACTCAAAACTCAAATATAGCGGCCAAGGTCACTCGACCACGTGACGTGATTTATTTGCAAATATCAAAGACCTAAGATAATACCTGCTACACACCAAGCGGTTGCCGCGGATGGTTGAAAGTACTTGCACTGCTGATTGTGCAAGTTTTGAGCATGAATTGTCTTGTGGTCCTTGTAGGCCTACAGAAGAATTTTTAATATCATCTCGTGGTTATTATAAGTTTTAGTAAAATCTAATATGTCTGTCAAACGATGTAACGGGTCTGTATGCCTTTCGAAAACTTGATAGTATTCACACTGCGGATGATATGAACAAAACTTCAGTTCAAACGGTGGGGTGGTTCTGAAGAAGAAGATTTTTGGATATTATTTGCTGGTAATCATAGGTTTTCCCAAAAACCACATGGCCGCGAACCACGTGACTGATTGTAATGCTTTTCCAAACTTCAAAATGCTCACACTAAGGATCATATGAGTCAAATTTTAGTTCAAACTGTGCATTGGTTCCGGAGAAGAAGATTTTTAAAGATTAAATTGGTATTTTTTGAAAATCCAATATGGCGGTAAATACCCCGTGACCGATCCATATGCTTTTCACAAATTGGAAAGTACTGACACTAATGATAATATAAGCAAATTTCAGTTCAAATGGTGTGATGAGTCTTGATAAGAAATATTTTGAATATTATTCGCTGAAACGTAGGCTTTTTGCAAAAACCAATATGGCTGCCAAAAGATGAGACCAATAAAAATGATTTTCGCAAACTTAAAAGCAGTCACACTACGGATGACACAAGTGAAATTTCAAAGAAAATGGTGCATTGGTTCCGTGACCAATTTGACATTTGTATGGTCAGGTGCACGAATATTCATATGTACGTATTAGCCATGCAAGTTTGAGAAGTTTACGTCATACGGGTTTTTGAGTTCTTCGTGAGCAAAAAACGTTATGGACGAAAATGAAGAGGAAGAAGAAGAAAAATGATCACCTACAAAAACAATAACGGCCCAGCCAAAGCCTTCGGCCCCTAACTAGCTGGCCAGATCAAATCAACACGAGGTTTTCAACAGGGTCAGCAAAACGCGCTGTGCAACGTTTGCACAATCTGTATGCTCATGGTGGTCATACATAGTGACCAAAATACTTTGAGGGCGGTTCGAACTGTCCGATGTGTCAAATATTTTGAACAGCCTTTGAACGCAAGTCTTGTCTATATACGTTTCCTTGACTCTTTGACCTTGTCGCACCCCCCAGATTGACCAAAATACTCCGGTGAGCAAACTCTGCAACAGCACCATGAATCAGAACAAGTTTGTGTTGCGGAAGTATTCGGAAATGAGAGCAGCATCTGCTGTAGCCAATATGAAAGATATCACCAGCATGATGAAGTTTGATGCAAGTGATAATGCCTTGGATCTGGGATGTGGACCCGGAAGTTTGACCAAACTAATAGCTAGCCAAGCTAAGTATGTAACAGGTACGTTCTACTTAACGTTTTCTTCAAACAAAGGCCATATTTCTTGTACGATTGTGAGAAAACCAATTGCTAGTATAAGGGTATAAAGTGTTGTATACCCGCTTTGACTCTGGAGAGAGTCTAATGCTCGACCCATGACACACAAGCAATTTTACTGAAAGGATACATACATTGTTTTAGACCAGTATACTATTAAAGGAACACGTACATGTTACTGACTGTTATTAATATATCAGGTCGTTTTTGTCAGGTATTGACAAGTCATCCAGGGATTGATTACAGCGTTCAGAACCTTAAACCAGTCTTAATCTTCCCTTTATCTGCGGGATAATGCATTAACTAGATGTATATTTCTTAAAAGATTATACATCAGAAGTAAATAAATTTTGTAGAATAAATCGATGTATCGATGGATGGATGGATGGATGGATGGATGGATGGATGGATGGATGGATGGATGGATGGATGGATGGATGGATGGATGGATCGATCGATCGATCAATCAATCAATCAATCAATCAATCAATCAATCAATCAATCAATCAATCAATCAATCAATCAATCAATCAATCAATCAATCAATCAATCAATCAATCAATCAATCAATCAATCAATCAATCAATCAATCAATCGAGTATCCCGTTAACTTGCAGCTGTTGATTGCTAAAGAATTACCCCTTCTTTTGTCAGGTATTGACAAGTCACCCGGTATGATTGACGTAGCGAAAAGATATCAATCAGCAGACAACATCACGTACGTGGTGGCAGATGCTTGCGAATTAGACATTTTGGACAAATTTAGCGAGAAATTTGACAAGGTTGTTGTTTGCTATGTTCTACATTGGAATGCCAACATCGAACCCTTGTTGAAGAGGACGCACCAATATCTTAAGCCAGGGGGTCAGTGCTATATGAACGTGACATGTGGTGGATTTGACAGGGACACGATCGCTACCATTGCAGCCTACACAAAGGAACCGAAATGGGCAAATTATATGGAGGTAAACAATTGAAATAATATCAATTACTGTCTTGCTATTCACTGTGTCTCTATTTTTATAGAGTTTTGGAATCGGCTGATTTCAGATGTCTTAATAAAAATGACCACATATTACTTGTTTGCTGAATGGCGACTTGAGTTTCCAAGGCGACAAAGTGTCAATAGAGTTTGAAGTCTCCTCGCCGGGTTTAACAATTTGTACCTGATTCCCATTACACTTTGGATTTACACTGATGGTAACATTAAATGTATATCGCTACAAAAACTTGACGCAATGAATGAAATATGACTTTATTCTGATATACTACTTGTCGGTGCTCATTTTAAAGCTCTTGGAGTAAGGAAAATGTTCTCGGTCCCAGATTTTCGAAAGTCGAAAGTTTTATTTTACCCGTACTTAACACAGGGATAGCCATTTTGAATTTCAAATATCGATAAAGTAATTTTTTCTCTATTTCCAAAGTTGGCATGGTGACCCCTGATTTTCATCAATAATTTGCCGAGAGGGTGGTTTAAAGTGGTATTTAAAAAGTTTAATAAACAAATGTTGATTCAGAAGTTTTCCCTTTCGAGGCGTCTACTACCTCAAATAAGCGAAACAGAGATACTTTCAAACAGTAGGTGACAATGGTTAGAAGTATGACAGCCTTTAGTACAATACACATCTTCTTTCATTCAATCTTTCATATGACCTTCCATTCCATCCACGAACGCATGAATTCACTCAAAAGGTACATTAGTTCTTCCATTCCCGCTGACTAATGTTGTGACTGATTCTTGTAGGGCTATGAATACCCGTATTATCCTTATCAAGGCAGTTGCGATGACTTCAAGGAAGATCTCAGAAAAACTGGTTTCAAGAACATAATATGCAAATGTGACGTGAAAGAATTCTTAACCGATGATGAAGACATAGCAAAAGGTAATGGTACTCTAACGATTTGCCATGAAACATTCTTACCATCTTCTTATTATAATAGTAAGAATTTAACCCTTTGAGTGCCAAAGTCAATTTTTGTTGCTTTTATAGAATAAAACACCAACAACTTTTTTAAGATCAAGACAATTTTGTTATCACATTTTCCCAAAATGTTCTTCAAAAATTGTCGCCTCTGAAAATTAGTATCATTTTTTCTAAGCTATCCGAAAAATTACAGAAACATTCATAAACTTGTTAAAATGTTACATTGAAATTTTGGTGGGAAAATTACTGCACTAAAAGTGTTAAATGTTGAGTACATACAGTGTCAGAATAGTCAATTATCCATAAATGCTTAGATAAAAGTCGGCATCAACTTTACAGCATCTGCTTCCTTTTCTTCTGCAGTCAGATATAGAAATTTTATGGACCACGCTAACAGAGTTCCAGAGGAACGGCGGGAAGAATATTTGGAGGACGCGTTTAATTTTGTGGTCGAGAAAAGTCGGACAGAAGGACGGGAATACGTGCTCTCAATAAAAGAGATATCTGCCGTGGCCTGCAAATAATGGATGACCATAGAAAATTATTGCATCATCGCAATAGAAAATGTTGCTTGTTTCTTGTTGGTTTTGCAGATTATGAAAGTTGATTTCTACAGATGAAACATGATTGGAGTATGGATGTTACCTTGCGTAGTTAACATATGATATGAAATGAAATCACAAACGTTCCTTTTAACCGCAAATGATCATTTCACAATATCAATATGTGGATGATTTCTAGTAATTTCGATGGCGAAACCGCGCCTTTTTGGTATTAAAAAACTATGACACCGGTTCCAGCATCTTTGTTCATGGCAAACAAGCATATATATCAGTGCAGAAATTGAAATCTCCTGACAACCGTGTACTGCAATCAAAAGGAAGTGAGAAAACTAAAGAAAATGTTATGGTACAATGTTTGCATTTAAATTTAAATTTAAAGAATCGGCAAATGTATTATTGCACGTTGATGGAGTATTCAATGTTGGAAAAAATAATTCCGTTTTTCGGAGTCTGATAGCTCATTTGGATGCAAATATGATCATAATAACTTATGTGTATTGAAGCCTGTAAGCTGGAACTTTATGTGGTGTTTTAAGACCAACCTTTCACATCCGATATATTTTACTTATGAAAATGCGAACCACGTTTTTAACTAGAGGGCTATTATTTGGAATTAAGAAGATGTTGCTTAAACACTTTTTTGTAGCAGTTAGATAGACCTTTGCACGGCTTTCTGTAACACAAAAAGGATTTAGAGTTATCGTCACTGATTTGATACACAGATTTGGTTTGCAGAATTGGTTGGCATTCTTGGTTTCCGTAAACTGAGAGACGAGCGCCCTCAGTATCACATAAGAAATATATATAGCAATAAGATCGTTAAGAATGCTAAGCAGCCACCCCACCGTTGTAGAACTGTGCAAAGCAGTTTACATGTGTGTTTAATCTGTCGTCGTATATTATGATTAAAACATTTAATATGTTCGAAAAAATGGTCAAGAATTACACTATCATCATTGACGAATATTAGCTCTAAATAGGTAAAGATGAGTTATAAAAGATTTATCAAGGGACTTAATACTCGGGAGCGAGTTAATGCCAGCCAGTGGTATGCAATGGCGCGTCCATACACAAATATACATTTCTTTGTACACACAGTCCGTAATTTCCACTTGCAAGATAAATTATCATATGTTCTTACAGGGAAATAAAATGAAAAGCTGTGATTACAGATGACATTTACATGTGTTGGTAATATGTGCATGATTACCATTTATAATTAAATATCATATTCGGAAAGAAATGTTACAATCAAATGTATAATTCAGCAAAAGTTGAGAAAAACAACATCCTAGCATTTTGGTATGTTTTAAGAGTCTTCCATCGTAAAGATAACTTATATGACAACTTATTCTGTAATTAAGGGGTGGGGACATCATTTTTGGTCCAGCACACGAAAATTACGTGAGGATGTCACATTTTGAAGCAAATATGTACACGCGAAATGTTATATCTGCTAAATGTAGTCCACAGGTCGAGAGATAGAGAGAGAGAGAGAGAGAGAGAGAGAGAGAGAGAGAGAGAGAGTTTTACACAATGTCTTCAATATTCAACATTGCTTATTAAAATACATTACACAAGCACTATATACACGGAATATCAAAATGAAGTCAAATGAAATGAAAAGTAAAGAAGCTAAGGAGTCTTCAGAGTCATAAAAGTACAACAACTCGTCTCCGCTTACTTAACATCTTACATATTAAAGATCAATTCATTGTTGTTATCAATCTAACATATGATATCATTGATGGCCCAGATTTCTATAGAAGTTTGTAAGTTTCCATTCATTTTGTAGTAGTTGTAGTCCACAGTTATTCTGCATCTTACACGTTGTTTGAACATTTTCAGTGTGTCTGGATTCTCGTTTAACCGGCAATAGACTGTTGCTACCTTCGCAGTAATCATGAGATAGTGGCATAGTTGGTTAGCGTGTCGCAATATCCTGGGTCCTTTTGATATACCGAGGATATACCAAAGGAGTGGAACAGAGTCTTTCTCGATGATTTGTTGTATCAACTGTGCCAGATAACGATGTAGCTCCTGTAGTTCTCTGCATTCAATAATCATGTGAAAGAGTGTTTCCATGTCATCGCAATGTACACATTTGTCGTCATCCCTTTTATTGCTGAGAAATAGGAAGCGTGCGGTTGCTAAACAGCCATGGATTACTCTCCATTTAAGGTCACTGTCCCGTCTACTGACAGGTTCCCAATAAATAGTCTGAAAGTTTGGTTTAACATCATCGGGAAGCGACAACAAGTCGTGCCATGGAGTGGGAAATTTCGCTGGATCATGATTGACATGAATCTTTTTAATAAGCAAATAGTAAAGCTCCTTTTTACACAGTTTACTTAAGTAAATCGGTTCAATATTCTGAATACTTCTGTGAGGTAAAGCAATGTTAAATTGAAGTGAGTTGGGTGGGTCACTGCCTGTACAGTTACCCTGAAAGAATTGATCAAGACGTGATTGCCAATTATTAGGTATTGCATCCCGTACTAATTTAATCTCACGGTCAAGAATCCTTGTGGAGTAAACTGAAACATTTGTCTGAATTTCAAGTGTGCTCTTTTTACGCTTTCCGGTGCGGTTAATAAGATCTGTCATTATAACTCCGCCTTCGATAAAATGTTTTAGAAACAGCGGAGACTGTTGAACTGGATGAAGTATTAAAGGGGGTTATGGAAAATAGGTTCACACATAATATCAGACACAGAAGGTTGGGGTAATGAACGTTTAACATCAAGTGACTTCCAAGTACGTATCAAATCTTCATAAAATGGCTGAATTCTGTTATTATCAGTATGTGGAAGGAATGGGACTTTTAGAGCTAGAACGTGGACGCCATATTTATTATAACCAAATTTGCCGATATTATACTTTGCGTAGTCATGAATAGGGTGATTAGAATTTTCATAAAGTATTTTACGCATATGCATCATTCTAAAGTTATCAATCTTACTTTGAATGTGCACAAGAGCTTGACCACCCTCTTTCACTGGTAAATACAGAATATCGTGAGGGAGCCAGTGTTTCCCTTGCCAGAAGAAATTGACAAGAAGCACTTGAATACTTTGAATAAGTGTACGTGGTGGTGATAGACACTGTAGCTTGTGCCAGAGTTTGGAAGTAGCTAACTGGTTGATAATGAGGGTTCTACCACGATATGATATTACAGTAGCATATGGTTTCCATTTTTTTAGAGTACTCGCAACTGAATCTAACAAAACCTTCCCAGTTTTTTTCCATGAAGGTAACGTCATTGCCATGGTCAACTCCTAGAATGTGCAAACCTTTGTTGTTGTAATCAAGTCTTTCCTATTATGCCACTTGCCTACCCACAGGCCTTTTGTCTTCAGAAAATTAATCTTTGCATTGGATGCACTCTGATAATTATTAAGCCAGTATCGAATACCTTCAAAGTTAGTATTACGTGTGACAAAGATATTGAGATCATCAGCATATGCGGAAAGATAGTGTTTTCTAGAATCCGAGCAAGACAGTAGAAAACCATTCAAAGCATCGCCAGACCGTAATTTTTGTAGAAAAGGTTCAATGCATATTGTGTACAATTGCCCGGACAAAGCGCATCCTTGACGGATGCCACGGCCAAAGACAAAAGGTGTGGTCAGATCATGATTGACTTTTAGAATGCTTTCGGCGTTATTATAGATAAGTTTGATGTAGTTAAGAAAGTTGTCACCAAATCCAAAGGCTGTCAGAGTACTGAACAGATAGTTGTGCTGAACACGATCAAAGGCCTTTTCTTGGTCAATTGAAAGCACAGCGAGGGGTAACTGTTTCTCATTTGCATACGACAAAGTGTCACGGATGAGATCTATATTATCAAAAATGGTCTTCCTGGAATGCAATAGGTTTGATCGAAGTGAATAATTTCATTTAGGGCATACTTCAATCAGTACACAAGATTGAGACTGGTCTCCAGTTTTTTAGTAGACCATTATCGCCATCCTTGCTGATTTGTTTTGTAGTATAAAGTGTTTTATAGAAATCTCTAGCTATCTTGCGTATTGCAGACTGATCTTCAATGATTTCTTCATCACTGTTATTCAATTTGAGATGTGTTATCGTTTTCCGTGCACTCTTGCGACGCTCAAGTTAAAAAAAGTAACGTGTTGATTAGTCGCTTTCGTTAATATATTGAAACCTCGACCGGACCCAGGCTCCTCTTGTTTCAGTATATAGAAGATCATTTAGCTGGGTTTTCTCATTTTCATATTCTGCATGACTGATATGATCTGCCGATAATTGATTTTCTTGGTTCGAGAGATCTTTCATCAATTTTTCCTGAGCTCTTAGTTAAGCTCGTCGACGCCCATACTGTATTGTTGGGAAAGCAATTTTATCTGAAGTTTACCTGCGTCCCACCACTCTTGAATGGAAGAAAAATTGTTCTTTTTAGTGGTCCACTCATACCAGTAATCAATTATAATCTTTTTGTAATTTTCGTCATCGAGCAGTGAAGTGTTTAGTGCCCAGTGAGCACTTCTATGTTTTATTTCTTTTTGCCTGATACATATTTAAATAATATAATGGTCAGAATACGAAACAGACACAAATCATTGCTGATTTAAGTCTGTTTGTGATGTATTTACTTATGTAGAATCTATCAAGTCGTGCATGTGACTTATTATTGCCATTCCATGTATAGTTCAAATCAGTAGGATGAAGTAGACGCCAAGCGTCGATCAGTTTGAACCTTTTTACAGTTTTACCGAGTACGCTAGAAGATAGCGCGTGTGGTTTGATATGACTGTGTCTGTCAGTATTTGCGTCTCAAGTACTGTTAAATTCGCCACCGAGGATTATGGGATCTGGTGAGGAGTCTAAGCGACCTATAAGGTGTTGTAATGTTTTAAATGAATCAATGCGTGCTTTACCGTCATTTGGCGCGTAGACATTAATGAAATGATAGTTAGTGTTATTAAGTTTAGCGTGAACGTTAAGAAGTCGTCCCGGAATAATATCTTCCTTCTGAAGGATATCAGTCTGTGAGTTAGGGTGAAAAAGAATTGCAACACCACTTGAATGTCAAGATGCGAGAATTCGATCTGGCCCCGCCGTGCAACTTTCCAAAGAGGTTCATCACGTGTGGTGGTGTGCGTTTCTTGAAGAAGGAAGCAATCACATTTAAGCTGTGTTTTAAGCGTTTCAAGTATAGTATACCGCTTCAGTGCCTCTCGACAACCACGAGTGTTGCTAGCAAGAATTGTAAGGGAATTGTGTGCATCATGTTGGCTATATGAAAGAAAAAAGATGAACATTTCATTACAGCGGTGATTCGTTTCCTTTCATTTTCATGTCACTCTTTAATGTCTTCATTAATTTACATGTTCTTTACTTCAGAGGTTTATCAGTAGTTGGAGCTTTTAGAACGAGTGACAGAGCTTTGAGCAAGTTATTAAAATCGGGACAAAATTCGCGGCATCTCTCAACGTGATTTTTTTGGTTTTTATGTTATCGAGAAAAAGAGCAAGTTTCTTTTGTGATGCGAGGGTGTTGCATTGTGACAGTTCTTCCGTATGTATTTCAGATTCTAGAGTAAGATTATGACTGATTTCATCTGAGTCGCTATCTGAGTCATCAGTGCTAGTTGTAGTTATTATTGAAAAGCGGCCAGAGTTTGGAATGATGTTAGTGTTGCATTCGATACTCTCATTAATTTCTTCGCCAGTGGAAGCTGTTTCATTTATAATGGCTGCTTCATTACAAGCAATGTTAGATGTGTCTGGAAATTTCGTAGCAGTTTGTCTGTACTTTAGTGGCGAGTCTAAAAGTTCATCTTCGGTATCAGAAATCGCCTGAAACTTGCTCTGGCTATGTGACTTTTCGTCTTCGTCACTGTCTTCATCAACACTATCGATCATTCTTTTTATTGGCTCTACTGGTTGCTTATTTGACTAATCGAAAATTAGAAAATCAGTAAATTATGGCCTGGATCCAATGTCGAAATACCTCCAAAGTTAGTTTTGCGGCTTCGCAACATGGACTTGAGTCTCTTAGAAAACGTGTTTTTTAGCTTCAACAATTTTCGAAACAGCTGCACGAGTAAACTTGTCGTTCAATCTTCTAGTAATAAGTTATATTCAAGACTTGTATATTTACGCTCGATAGTGAAGTAATAATAAAATAATCAGCTTTTTCCTGGGTTATCAAATGTATTTGGTTTAATTATATCTTAGTACTTCAAAATAATTACATTTTTCCTACACAAACAAGATACTTCACATACATAACCTGGTCAATGTTATTTTTGAGCATTACGACAAATTTCATGATTCAAGATGCCATAAAACGTATTAATGATAAGATATGATAAAACTGAGAAAACTAAACAGAAGGCAAAATATGTAAAAATGGTAGCTGCCTACGACATCAAATCAACACGTTTTCAACAGGGTCCGTAAAAACGCGTTGTAAAACGTTTGTGCAATCTGTATGCTCAGTGAGCAAGGTGGTCATGCATTGTGATAAAAATACTCTGAGGGCAGTTTGAACTGTCAAAGGTGTTCAATATTGTACACAGTCTTTGAAAGAAACTCTTGTCCATACATGTTTTCTTGACTCATTGACCTTGTCGTACGCTCATCAGAATTGATTTACAGACTCCAGTGAGTAAACTCCGTAAAAGCATCATGAATCAGAACAGGTTTGTGTTGGAGTATTCGGAACTGAGAGAAGCAACTGGTGCAATAAATATGAAAGATATCAGCAGCATGATGAAGTTTGATGCAAGTGATAATATTTTGGATCTGGGATGTGGACCCTGAAGTTTGACCAAACTAATAGTTAAGTATAATAATCGCAATCATACCAATCCATAATCCAATAACACTAGGTCAAAATTAGTAAGACAATAGTTGTAAACATAGACACAAAACAGCACAGAACAGACAGTAAATAGACGGTACACAAACAAAGTCATATTCATGAAAGAAAGATATATGGACCTCTGGCCAGAAGACCAAGAAGTGATGTCAGGTGTTTCGAAAATAGTAAGCGTACGTTCTGCATAACGTTTTCTTCAAACAAGGCTATCTTTGCAGTACGATTGTGAGGAAAATTATTGCCAGTATAAGGGTATGAATATAGTGTTACATACTCACTTTGGCTCCGAAGGGACTTTAATGCTTGACCTGCGCAACGCAAACAATTTTACTGAACGGATACATACATTGTTTTGGACTAGACCAGCATACTATGAAATCAACACCTATATGTTACTTAGTGTCATTAAAGCCCCACTAGCTGTATCTTTTAGCGTTATTTGTATGATTTTACTTTCAAGCTAAAACAAGTTTGTTAGAATGTACTTATTATATGTGTATACACTTAATATTAACTACCCGATGGTACTGTATATGCAATGTTGAACAAAATAAAGATTACATTGCGATTAAATGTTTGCCCAAACATTAAATCGCAGCCCCATGCGAAAAAGGGACAACCACAGATACTGTGCATCTCTGCACTGAAATCTTCAATAAACTGCACAAAATAATCCAAAGTAATGAATAGGGGTGAATGTTTTCAACTATGACATTGTACGTTCTGTTTCCTATGTAATATTTGCTATTTTTGAAAATTGTGGGAAATCAAAATGACAGTTTAAATTTGAATTTACAAATCAAATGTTTCACAAAGGTAAGGTTTCCTAATGCAGTGAAAGCGCATATCCCTTCCAAGGGTAGAATTCATAGAAAACCTGGAGAGAATAGGAAGGTATTTTGGTAAACAAATTTCAGGAATTTCCGCCAGTGGGGCTTTAATACATTTTTTCATTTATTGACAAGTTATCCAGTGATTGATCACAGTGTACAGAACCTTTCACCGATCTTAATTTCGCTCTATCTGTGGGACAATGCTTTACCTAGATGTATATTACTTCGAGTGTTGCACTCAGAGTCACTGTGGCTAGAAGTTTGTGATGAAAATTACTCTTTCATTATAGGTATCATATATAGAAAACCAAATACAAGCATTAGAGAATTAAAATAGCATTTTAGAAGTACTGGATAGTATCAAACTTGACAAAACACGTTGCATTCTAATTGGTGATCTGAATATGGACCTTTCAAAATAAGATAATAGTGTAGAACAGTTTTATACGAAATTGACATGTTTAGATCTTAAACAGCTCATTTTATCGCCAACACGAATTACAAATACCTCCAAAACCATTATTGACCATGTTTATACCAATATAAACCATTGTCCAGTCTACTCTGGTACTTTAGTTGGAGACATTTCCGACCATCTACCAGTGTTCACAATCTTTGAGAATATCTACACCCATAGTAGTGTATCTCAGACCGATACTGTATTTTATAGAAGTTATCGGAATTTTTCTCCAGATAATTTCAGACAAGAGCTCTCAAGACAGACTTGGAATAAGGGTAATATGCATAATGATGTAAATGAAGCTTATGATAATTTTCTTTCAATTTTTATCGAATGCTGTAATAGACATACTCCAATAGTACCACGGTCACTTAAATCGGTCTTAAAAAGTAAACCATGGATTACTAAATCAAAAAGAAAATCGATTAACAAAAAAACCCTTCATATGCTGAGGTTATTAAATCAGGTCATGAAATGAGCACAGTCTCAAAGAATAAACGTTATAGAAATGCACTGACAAGAGTTTTAAGGTTTGCAAAACGAGATTACTACGCTACTCTTTTTAGGGAAAATCATGGAAATTCAAAAGCAACTTGGAATATCATCAATGAAGTGCTTGGCTGTCGTAACAGAAAGCCATGTACTTGTTTGCCTGACCAGCTCATCATAAATACAGATGAGGGTACTCCGTTAACTTACAATAACCCTCAAGATATTGCAGATGGTTTTAACAAGTTTTTTACGGGTATTGCTCCAAGTTTGGCGAGTAAAATTTGTAGCTCTAGTTCTTCATATGAGGAGTTTCTCTCACACCCCTCAAACCAGTCTTTTTTCTATTTCCTACATGTGAAGCTGAAATTGTCAGTCAACTGAACAGGCTTGACATGAAAAAAACTGTTGGTTATAACAATGTGTCTGCAAAACTGTTAATCAATGCTGCAGAACACATTTCTGGACCTCTTTGTTATATTTTCAATCTATCTTTTACAAGTTGTCGATTCCGAAATGCCCTAGTTCCAACTTTTAAGAAAGGGTCAGAAGACATTCCTGGAAATTATCGACCTATCTCTGTGCTACCACGTCTTAGCAAAATCTTGGAGAGGATTGTAAATAATCGGTTATATTATTTTTAAATAAGTATAATCTCCTCTACAAACACCAGTATGGATTTCGAGAGAAACATAGTGCAAAACTGTCATTAATTAATTTACCGAACAGTTTGACGCAACAAATTGACAAGGGAAATACTGCAATAGGAATTTTTCTAGACTTCCCCAAAGCTCCATAATTATGGTGTCACAGGAAACCACATTCGTTGGTTTACTGATTATTTAAATCAGAGATTCCAATATGTGTCAGCAGATGGTATTAGTTCTATGAAATTGCCAGCTACGTGTGGAGTGCCTCAGGGATCAATACTTGGACCGACCCTGTTTTTGATTTACATGAATGACCTACCTAATTCATCTGACTACTTTGATTTCCGACTGTTTGCAGATGACTCGAATCTTTTCCACACATACTCGAGTGATACGAAATGTATAGACCTTTCACGAGTAGAAAACCAGTTGAGAGATGTAACCTGTCGGTATGATGCAAACAAGCTCACTATAAATATTAAGAAACCACCTATGTATTTTTTCACCAGAAACGTAAATCGGTGTATTTACATGGTAATATTTGTGTTAAAAGTGTGCCTTTAATTCAGTCTGATCAAGCGTCATTTGCTGGTGTAAATATAGATGAGAACCTAACTTGGAAACAACATATTACTAGAGTCAACAACGCACAAATTAGAATAAAGGCAGGAATTCTCTTTAGAATAAGAAATTTTGTACCACCAAATGTATTAGTATTACTTTATAAATCATTCACACAACCATACATTACATATGGTTTAGAAGTATGGGGACTTACGTATTCATCCCATTTAAATTCCCTTCTTATCACGCAGAAAATGTGTATGCGAACAATAACTTTTTCTGGAACGCCGTCATTATCTTTATTAGCTCACGTGTGTAAACACTTGGGCTAATGTCATAGCGATGTCTGTCTGTCTGTCCGTGTGTGTGTGTATGTTTGTGTGTGTGTGTCTGTCTGTCTGTTTATACGATAACTCAAAAACACCTGAACGGATTCAAGTCAGATTTGGTACACAGGTACCATATGCTACTTGCACGAACTGATAAGATTTTGGATAGTGTAGCTTGCATATTAATGAAGTTATGCAATATTGTTTTTTTCCGTACAATGGTATCCCTATATAGACGGTAATGACAATGTAGACATATATCAAGAAAAACTGCACCAAATTTCATGAAACTTTTCTCAGATGACAGTCTCAGAACATTATGATGATACTGTGAGTGTCATGTGAATTATATTCTCATTTGCATATTTAATGAACTTTTGTAATTTGTGAGATAACTCTGAAATTCCTGCACGAAACTTGATGATACTTGCAACAAATATTGATCTGATATATATCTATCATACTTAGAAGCATTTGGCAGTATCAAGTTAAAAATAGCTCATTTGCATATTTTATGAAGTTTTGTAATTAGTGATATAACTCCGATATAACATCACCAAATGTGATGAAATCTGCTGCAGATACTGATCTGACTGATATCTAACTGTAGTGAAAAGCATTTAGTAGTGTGAATTTAATTAAGAGTTCATTTGTATATTAATGAACTTTGTAATTAGTGATGTTACTCTAAAATTACAGCATTAAATTTGATGAAACTTGCCAGAGATATTGATCTGATAAATATCCAATTGTAATGAGAAGCATTGAGCAGTGTCAAGTTAATAATTAGCTCATTTGCATATTTCATGAAGTTTTATAATTAGTCATATAACTCCGAAATAACTGCATCAAACGTCATGAAAACTGCTGCATATACTGATCTGACAGATATCTAACTGTGTTGTAAAGCATTTAGTAGTGTAAAGTTAATTAAGGGTTCATTTGCATATTGAATAAACTTTGTAATTAGGTATATAACTCTGAAATTACGGCACCAAATTTTGTGAAACGTGCTACAGAAATTGATTTGATAAATATTTAATTGTGCTATGAATCATTGAACAGTGTCAAGTTAATTTAGGGTTTATTTGCATAATTAATGAGCTTTGTAATTAGTGACATTACTCTAAAATTACAGCACTAAATTATATAAAACGTGCTACAAATGTTGATCTGATGGATATCTAGTTGTCTCATGAAGCACTGAGCAGTGTCAAGTTAATCAACAACTCATTTGCATATTAAATAAAGTTTTGTAATTAGTGATTAAACTCTGAGAGTACTGTGCGAAGTTGAAAAAACCTGCTACATATAGTGATAACATATATCTATTTGTTCTGTGAAGGGTACTACTATTAATGAACCTGTTGTAAAACACGTGAGCATATTCAGTTCATATCTGTTTTTTAAATAACGCCTCCTAGATGTTTATAAGCTTTACAAGCTGCTTGTTGGTAATTTTGTGTTTGATTTATATCATCAAAATGTACCACATCCCATGATAGACTATTTCCAAGTTGTGAATCATTGTTATGACACCCGTCAAAAAGTAGGGATGAATTTAACACTGCCGAAAATGTACACATGTAAAGGTCAATCGGCAATTTCGTACACGGATGCTCAATTATGGAACTCGCTGCCTTATGTAACAAAAGCTCATACTTCCAGGCATAGCTTAACAAAAGCACTGAGAGAGTATCTGTTACAGGAATACCTACAGTGAACTAGTTAAATCACAATAGTCGTCACATCATTGTGTAAGAATTGTCAGGAATACCTCGCTCTGATATCGTATATAACTTATATCATATAAATGTAAAATAATGCTTGTAGAACTCTTTGTATAACAGCATACGTGTTAACCTAACTAATTTAAATTTTTGTAAATGGGCCAGGCTCGACTAGCGAACAGCTATATTTTCTGACTCCACATTAGCACTGAAATGTAAATTTTGTATTTGCCTGTTATGACTTGTGAAGTGTACTACTACTTTTCATGGTAATAAACCACACCAAACAAAATATTTCTTGAAAGATCATACTATAGAAATCAATAAATCTTCTAGAGTAAATAAATAGATTAATTATAAAAAATAAATAAATAAATAAATAAATAAATAATAAATAAATAAATAAATAAATAAATTCTGTTATCGATCAATCAATCAATTAATCAGTCAGTCAATCAATCAATCAATCAATCCTGGCATGGAACAGTGTCCAATTATTTTACAACCGACGATTTACTTGCAGCCGTTGATTAATAAATAATTACGCCCTCTCTTGTCAAGTATTGACAAGTTACCCAGTATGATTTTCGTAGCGACAAGATATCAATCAGCAGACAACATCACACACATGGTGGCAGATGCTTGCGACATTTTGGAGAAATATAGACAGACGTTTGACAAGGTAGTTGTTTGCTATGTTCTACATTGGAATGCGAACATCGAACCCTTGTTGAAAAGGACACACCAATATCTTAAGCCAGGGGGTCAGTGCTATATGAACATGTCATGCGGTGGATTTGTCAAGGACACGATCGCTACCATTGCAGCCTACACAAAGGAACCGAAATGGGCAAGATATATGGAGGTGAACGATTGAAATAATCTCAATTACTATCATTTTGTAGTCTCCTTATCGGGTTTTACAATTTTTACCTGATGTCCCTTACACTTTGGACTCTCACAGATGGGAACATTAAATGTGTATCGTAGTTTTTCGAAAAATTGAGAGTTTTATTTTTCCCTTAAAAGTTAACACAGGGATGGCGGCCATTTTGAATTTTAAATCCCGCTAAATATTATGCAATTTCTTTCCCTGATTCCAAAGTTTGTACGGTGAATCTTTATTTTTATTCTTGATTTGGTAAGAGGGTGATTGCAAGTTTCATTGGGCAAAATTTGAGTAAATTTTAAGTCTTCACTTTCTCGGCATGTATAACCTTAAATAAGATGTGCGTAACAATGACTAGAAGAGTATAGATATGATAGCCTTT
The DNA here is from genome assembly GCF_041260155.1 of Ptychodera flava. NCBI lineage: Eukaryota > Metazoa > Hemichordata > Enteropneusta > Ptychoderidae > Ptychodera > Ptychodera flava. The sequence continues at coordinate 24,889,975 of NC_091938.1, read as the reverse complement.
TGTACATGCATTCCATTCCTTCGACCGTCCTATTCATCCACGAACGCATGAATGCATACATTGGTACATTAGTTCTTCAATTACCACTGACCAATGGGTTGACTGATTCTTGCAGGGCTATGACTATTCGTATTATCCTTATGAAGGCAGTTGTGATGATTTCAAGGAAGATCTCAGAAAAGCTGGTTTCAGGATAATAGAATGCAAATATGATGTGAAAAAAGTAGTTTTCATTGATGAAGTCGTAGCCAAAGGTAATGGCAGTCACGGTCATTGCTACAAATTATCCTATTTATAATCGTCTGTTGAGTATACATACATTGTTGAAATTGTCAATGAACTACAAGTATCTAAGTTGAGAAGAGTTGGTTTAAATGACATGTGGGTATATCTTATGGAAGTTAAAGCATCCGCATCGTTTTCTTTTACAGCAGATTATAGAAGTTATATGGACCACGCTGAAATGGTTCCTGAGGAACAACGGAAAGAGTATTTGGAGGATGCGCTTAATTTTGTGGCCGAAAAAATCGTACGGAAGGAGGGAATGCGTGTTCTCATAAAACAATATCTGCCGTGGCCTACAAATAATTGATGACCACGGGGAATTAATGCGTCATCACCATATAATATTCCTCTTTCTTGCTTATTTGGAAGATTTGAAAGTTTAATTCGTAAGATAAAACATAATGGGAGGACAGATGGATGGATGTCGTAGATACAGCGACATTTACCTTGCGTTGTGGATATGAAATGAAATCTCAAACGTTCATTATAATCGGGAATGATCATTTAAAATTAACAATATGTGAATGATGTCTTACAATTTGAACTGTAGACCCGTGTCTTCTTAGTTGAAAAGAAGTATGGCAGCGCTTCTAGCATTCAGTGTACAGTACGCTATGTTCATGGCAAACTAGAAATATGAACACAGAAAGTGAAATCTCCAGCCACTGTAATTGAATCAAAAGGGAAGTAAGAAAACCCCACAACTTGTTATGATACAGTGTTTGCAGTTTAATTTTAGAGAAGCGACAAAGTTCAAGAAGGCGCAATTTGTACATTCAAAGTCGGAAAAATAAAATTCTGTCTTTCGGAGTCTGATAGCTCATTCGGATGAAAATATGATCATAACGTACTGTGTGTATAGGTGCGTTTAAACTTGAAGGTTTTTGTCTTGTTTCAACACCAATATTTCACACCCAGGTGTTTGACGTATTATCATAAAATCCCCGGTTTTACTGGAGGACTATATTTTGAAATAAGACGGTGTCGTTTGAAGACTATAGTGTAGCAGCTTGACAGACCTTTGCACGACTTTCTGTAACACAAAAAGGATTCGGGGTTGTTGTCATTAATTTCATACGCAGATTTGGTTGCTTATTTTACTGATCCTGAAAAATGTTTAGGGCTGATACTCTGACGATATCTGTGATTGTTATCAACTTGATTACAGAACGTTTAGTACTGCTTTCCAAAGACCGAGAAACGAGCGTCTTTTAGTATCCTCTAAGAAAAATACAACACTTTGATCAGTAAAATCATTAAGAATGCCAAGCAGCCACCGTTTTAGAACAGTAAACAATAATTTACTAGTGTGCATTTTCTGTCTTTCCTAGAAGTATGATTAAAACATTTAATAGCTTGAAAAACATGGCCAGCAATAACAATATTACGAATAATTGCTGTTAACAGAACAATTAGAGCTTTAAAAGATTGATCCAGGGACTTAATACCTTAAAACGAGTTAATCATAAGTGAGAAAACAACATCCTACTTTTGTTTTGTTTTAAGAGTCTTCAATTGCATATAAGACCTATCCGACAACTTTAGTTTTGTATTAAGGTATATTTAACAGGGTAGTAAAGCTGTGGAAACCAGTATACTTAGGGGTATTGGAGATGGAAATGTATTTTTTGTGGACTTATTGTGCAAATTCAGACTTTGGAGTACATAAGCCAATCAACTTTCAGTATTCTTAACCAATCACAACGAGTTTGTGGTGTTTCGCTTGCCCGCCAAAAATGGATAATCTTCTCACGTTCTAGTGTTACAGTTTACTAGTTAACTTTTAATGGAGTTCCTGTTTAGAAAGGGTAGGACGCTGATTCCGAGTGTCGATCCAGTTATTTATACTGACTCAGGACCTGCTCACATCCCCACCCCGTACATTGTTTGTGCTGTTACCAGGATGGCAGACGCTCCAAAGTAACCCGCATCGACACAACTGACGAGACTGAAGGGAATGAAAAAAGGCCATCGGGCTTTGAGGACCAACTCTAAAACAAAGCCAAAAATACCATCTCCTATTTCGACTCTGAAGTTGACAAGATGAGTGCTTTGTAGAATTTCATCGCTCGACGTGAGTTGATGAACTCGAAATATGATATTCTTGCATCGATTTATTTGAAAATAATCGAAGGTGTTAACGTGGGTGGACTTGAAGGAGTCATCGAGGAAGACGACGACTGTCTCCACCACGTGTTCGACAGGAAACGCAAGATATGCAAATTTATCGACAGAAATTCAGGAACTACATCACAAGCAAATCTGACAGCGTTAAAGAATTAACGACTCAGTCAACATCCATGAAGACCACTAGTTTACCGAAACTTCAATTATCCACCTTCTTCAGGCACATCCTAAAATGGGTGAGTTTCTTTGACGCATTTAAGTCTGCTGTAAATGACGACAAAAGTATGGAAGATGCCCAGAAATTCCAGTATTTACGCGCTTAGGTTCACGGTGAAACAGATCGAAACATCGAAGATCTATCTCCCACAAGTTCATACTACGGACATGAACTTCGACTTTTGAATGAGCGGTACGGCCAAAGAGCACAAAATCTTAAGCGCCAATATGAAACCGTTGTGGGATATGCCAAGTCCTACAGAAGAACCCAGTAGTTTTAGAAATTTCTACGACAAGCATGACAGCTACATTCATGGCCTTCAATTTCTTGGTAAAAGTGATGAATCTTGCGGAGAGTTGCTCGTACCCATAGTCTAGGAAAAACGTCCCGTAAATACTCGCAAAACGTTGGGCGGGAACACGGTAGGGAAAGCGAATCACGAGGAAATCGACGCACCCGAGGCTTGCTACTCGATCGATGAACTGGACTGCGATTCGCAATCGATGATCGTTTCTCGATGTTGGGGCTCATATTTCCCCCAACAACTGCACTAGTGTCAGGTCGCGCCAAATGATTCAATAATGTAAAGCGCGTTTCAGTTGTTTAGGAAAGCACAGGGTTATTGGTGGAAATGAAGATTCGGCTGTCGTGCGAGCCGCAGAAAACACCATACGTCTCTTCATCCAGATCATATGGATAATAACACTGATAAAACTTCAAAGGCAACAGAAAATTCGAAAATTCCCCATCTTATGGGGGACACGTCCAATTTTCCAAGGCGGAGGAGAGCTTACATAACAGTAACTCGTGAAACGGACCACTGTGACATTGGACCGGCTGGTTGGATCTATCAGAACAGGACGGTTAGGAGCTGGTTTTTATATCTTGTTGAGTGCACGTAAGTTGATGCGTGGAACACCGTGAAGGTTAGATGGTCTCAAAACTATAATTAATGTCATTGGCGATTATACAATACACGACCATGAGTACAATGGAATTTGTAAATTACAAAGGAGAGAGAGAGAGAGAGAGAGAGAGAGAGAGAGAGAGAGAGAGAGAGAGAGAGAGAGAGAGAGTAATCTCAGTACTTTGTCGGCCAATCCAAAAGATCTTATTTCTTTGGGTTCACTTGCAGTGGCGTAGTAATTTGTGCCCGTAGAAACGAGTGACCCCTGAACTTTAAAACAAGGTGTACAACTGAGTGTGTTATTTAGTTTGCATGCTCAGTTATAGCAATGTATGTCACCGTATTGCATAGGCAGGATATATATTATGTATGCGGTGGGAGCTGCTCTAGAGAAGCCGTCAGCTCAAAGTCCAAAACAACAGTAGTATAACATTTTGGTGAATTTCATCGTTTGACGATCCCTAAAATATCAAGTCATGTTCAGTCCATTGTGTTTGATATTTGTTTGTACACCTAACACATCTGGCGACTAATTACCGGCAGTTATGAGGTGCAAGGTCGATGATTTTGAGGTATAATGTCGCTGATATCTCTATGTGTCGACATCATTTCTGGTATGTGTAGACAGGGAAAGTTCTCGTTAATATTCAAAGTCCTTGCATTCTCATAAAAAACAAAAACAAAAACAAAAAACGCCAAATAAAATATATGTATAAGGGCGCCACCCACACTAACACGTCACGGAACAGCTATATGTTTAGATCACGCTCGAAATAATAGTAGAATCGGCAGTGTGCATTCTTACTGATTCGCCCGGGAGTATATTCAATGTTGATAAATTCCAAAATTAGAAACATTCATTCGGTGAAGCCGTAATTATTTACGGCCTGGGGTGAGGGGGGGGGGGGTCCGGAGGATATCCATCGGAAACTCCGAAATTTCGAGGAACCCCCTGCCTACCATAATGAATTGGAGTAACCCCTCTCTCTAACACAGAAATTTCGACTGGCCCCCTACATAGAAATGTTAGATATAAATACAATAATTTGTAAAATTTACAAAATTATATCATAGTAAAGACCTTTCGAATCCTGGTGTAGGCCTACCCTGTTAGATTATCATCGGTTATCTCACAACAGTTGAAAAAGGTGAAACCAATAAAATGAAATTCAAAGTCACATCAAAATACTGATATAAAAGATCACGCTACAACCAGTATCCAACCATATAGTGTTGTTAAATTTGAATGGGTATCATGATAGGGTTTCAACGAGGATATCTGACCGGGCAGAATTTGAAAGTACAGGGGAGAACACGCGAGAGGCTGTGGCGGAAAGTGTCAGAGAGGTGTCCTCTATCTTGCATGGAAAATTTTGAGAAATTGATGTGTGCAATGTTAGAGGTGTTTCGATTTATTTTGCACTCGGTAAAATGTTTGAAAATAACATTGAACACTGATTTTTTATTTCATTTTTCTGTGTTTGAGTCACAATGTTCAACAACCAAACAATGACAGTACATTTTGTAAAAAGTAGTTCTCAGTTTGCCAGAGATTGAAGAGAGATTGAAGACCAAAAATATGCAGGAATGGAAAATCTGCAACCTTCCTTTGGCATTTGCAAATACTTACATTTCTATAAACGATATGAGAGGACCAACAGTCAGAGTCAGTAGTTTTTAATGCATTCATCATTTGTTTGCAACCTCGCCAGCCATGCAATTTCTCCAGTTGCCAGCTTCTAATGAAAAGCCTGAATACAGTATGGTTAAATGTCAAAATGGTTTAAGTTAATGAACTTAAGTCAATTAAAATATATGTTTCTGTGATAATAGGCATAAAGGAGGGGATATAAAATTCTCAACAGTTCAGTTTTGTCCTTGATCCTGTGTACAATTTGAGAAATTGGTGTGTACAATAGTGCAGTCTGGTGCAATGTGAGAGATGTCTTAATTTGCTGTTTAACTACTAGAGCACCCGAAGGGGCAAAAACATGAACGGGGGTGTCCCGCCCTCTCGCATAGAAAATTTTGAGAAATCGATGTGTGCAATGAGAGATGTTTCAATTCATTTCGCAGCATAAATAGAGCAACCCCCTCTTTCTCTCAACATTTTGAGTAACCCCCCTTGTAGCTTTCAATTTTTTGAGTGACCCTCTCCGATTCCACCGACCCCCAGGCCGTAAATAATGACGGCTCCCTAAAATCAATACGCCATATCCATCAACCTTTCAACATAAATACAACCAAAATACCTCAGAATTCTTATCAAAGTCAGTATTCATTTTTGACGTCTCTCCAAATTGCAGACATAAATCACGATCTCCCTTGATTTTGGGACGGTACGCTAAATATGCAGAAGAGCGAATAACAATTTTATCTTAATGCATGCGAGCCACAATCAGTGTTTTATCTTTGTCTGAATTATGCAAGTTATGCCCTTAGAAACACCATATCTCGAGCTATTCATAAAAACACACACACACACACATCAAAGTATACTGATGTCCTCGTGCTCGATGCTAAAAGCAGAGCATTATAAATAATAATAATATAAACATACTTCAAGTACAAAGTAATAATATTTGGAATTCCAAGAAATAGACTCAGTGCAACTGCAACTCTTGGTGTCATCAGCAAGAAGCGGGACAGCAAAGTCTTGACACAGTGTGGAGAAATGAAAGGCGTAGTCGACCAATTTCTTCAATCTTCAAACTATCTTTATTTGTAAAACCAACGTTTCGGCAATGCACATATTGCCCTCGTAAGGGTAAAAACTAATAGATAAAATAAAGCGGATAAAATAGAACGTGTCAAAGGAAAGTGGAACGACTACAGAAAAGTAAAATCATGACAAAACCTAAAATAAATTCAAAGGGCGGTTAAAAATACAGTACTCAAATAAGGACACTGAAATGATGTAAAAATACCTGAATAAAACGATAATGTGAAGTCAATATTACTAAAATGGAGAAGGGACTGTACAAACCTAGATCGTGTGCGGTCTGGATGGGAAATTAAATGTCCTTGTCAGGGGAACCCTTAGGTACATATCCCCTGACAAGGACATTTGGTTTAAAATTATATTATTATGGTATTTCAAAATACTACCAGGTCAAGTTATTTTTGGCATTACCATGAATTTCATGATTGAAGTTGCGATAAATAGTATTAATGATAAGATATGATACAACTGAAAACTAAAAAACAGAAAGCATAAAATATAACAATAGTAGCTGCCTACATCAAATCAACACGAGGTTTTCAACAGGGTCAGTAAAAACGCGTAGTAAAACGTTCGCACAATCTGTATGCTCAGTGAACGAGGTGGTCATGCATTGTGATAGAAAATACTCACAGGGCGGCTTGAACTGTGCAAGGTGTCCAATATTGTAACAGTCTTTGAAAGAAACTCTTGTCAATACATGTTTCCTTGACTCATTGACCTTGTCGTACGCTCATCAGGATTGATTGAAATACTCTAGTGAGTAAACTCCGTGACAGCACCATGAATCAGAACAGGTTTGTGTTGGAGAAGTATTCGGAAATGAGAGCAACATTTGCTGTAGACAATATGAAAGACATCACCAGCATGATGAAGTTTGATGCAGATGATAATGTCTTGGATCTGGGATGTGGACCCGGAAGTTTGACCAAACTAATAGCTAACGAAGTTAAGTATGTTACGGGTACGTGCTGCATAACGTTATTTTCAAACAAAGGCTATGTTTGTAGTACGATTGTGAGAAAACTTCTTGCCAGTATAAGGTTAAATAGTGTTTTTCCCGCTTTGGCTCCTGTGGGAGACTAATACTCGACCTATCACAACACGAAAAATTTTACTGAAATATCCATACATTGTTTGGGTCGGCAACGTGGACTTTAGTCTCATAGTCTGATGGACTATTAATGCACCCACATGTTACTTACAGTCATAAATATATCAGGTTGTTTTTATCATGTCTTGATGATTAATCACAGTCACACTAAGCCAGTCTTAATCTTCGCTCTATGTGCGGGATATACCTAGATGTATATTTCTTTAAAGATTATACTATATAGATAAATAAATCTTCTGGCACAAATAAGTATAAAATAAAAAAGTAATAAATAAATAAATAAATAAATAAATAAATAAATAAATAAATAAATAAATAAGTAAATAAATAAATAAATATTTTTCCTGGCACGAAACAAGTGTCCCAGTATTTTACAAACGACGATTTACTTGTAGCCGTTGAATTTTAAATGATTACGCTTTCTATTGTCAGGTATTGACAAGTCACCCAGTATGATTGACGTAGCAACAAGATATCAATCAGCAGACAACATCACGTACATGGTGGCAGATGCTTGCGACTAAGACATTTTTGAGAAATATAGACTGACGTTTGACAAGGTTGTTGTTTGCTATGTTGTACATTGGAATGCCAACATCGAACCCTTGTTGAAAAGGACACACCAATATCTAAAGCCAGGGGGTCAGTGCTACTTAAACACACATGTATCATGCAGTGGATTTGACAGGGACACGATAGCCACCATTGCAGCCTACACTAAGGAACCGAAATGGGCAAGATATATGGAGGTAAATGATTGAAATCGTCTCAATTACCGTCTTTTTATTCTGAAATTTACATCTGAAATAAGGATCGCCTAATTTCTGATGTCTCAGTAAGAATGACCACATATTACATGTCTACTAACTTAGAAGTTGAGTTTCCAAGGGCGAATCGTCAAAATGTCTATTGACTTTTGTCGTCTCCTCGCTGGGTTATACAATTTGTACCTTATGCCTCTTACACTTTGGATTTCGACTGATTGTAACACTAAATTCATATCTGTACAAAAATTTAATGCAATGAATTATGAGATATGACTTTTTTCTGATCTACTATTTGTCGGGGCTCATTTTAAAGCTCTTAGAATAAGAAAATTGTCAACGGTCTCAGTTTTTCGCAAGTGAAAAATTTATTTTTCCCTTGAGTTAACACAGGGGTGGCGGCCATTTTGAATTTTAAATATCAGTAAATATAAAGTAATTTGTTTCTCTTTTTCCAAAGTTGGTACGGTGACCCCTTATTTTTATTAATGTTTTGGTAAGAGGGTGGTTGAAAGTATTATTGAGAAAAGTTTGAGCAAATGTTGATTCAGTCTTTCACGTTTCGAGGCGTCTGCCACCTTAAATAAGAGAAAAGATATATGCCTTTAAACGGTAGGTGTCACACAATGACTAGAAGTATGACAGCCTTTTGCACAATGCACATCTATTCGTTCGATCGTTCGCTCGTTCAAAGGTCCAATTCATCCAAGAAAGTGTCATGATCTTCCAAATTGGCGCAAAGAAAATTACATTTCACGCTCACGATACACCAGTATCCTTAGACGCGATAAATCCCGCGCAATTTCTCTCGATTTGGACTTTAACAATGCTGGCGCCACAAAATACCAGCACGGTATCGATAGCCTGGTCTTACTAGTTTACACCTTCAAAAATTAATCCAGTAACTATGCTTCTCATGAAGGTATTCTGCTTACCACCCCCATGCTCTATTGTATTTCAACCACTAGTAATATGGACTGTATTATCATTTCAATTTATTTATTGAAACAAAAGAATTGTAGCATGTCATGCACGGACAAGCTTCTGTATCTTTCCTAATGTCGGTAGAAGTCAAAGTATTGTTTTATTGTATTCTCTACGGCGTCGGTATCCGACATAGCAAAGATACTGTATATTTATACTAACAGGAGAAACTAAAACTAACTCAGACACTCAGGACCTCTGTCACATCCTTATGGAGTGAACGAGACAGTACATAAACTGAGACACTAACACGAGGAGACAGGACTAACAGATGTATCAGTGGCTAGGCCGTGAGGTCTAGCCACGGTTCCGTATTCAATAAACAAATTCAAATTCTACGTCAACACTCGTTCAAGCTTCCTTTCCCAAGTTACGACAAAATAATGAATTTACAAAAAGGTACATTAGTTCTTCCATTCCCGCTGACGACTGGGTTGACTGATTCTTGTAGGGCTATGAATACCCGTATTATCCTTATCAAGGCAGTTGCGATGACTTCAAGGAAGATCTCAGAAAAGCTGGTTTCAAGAACATGAAATGCAAATGTGACGTGAAAGAATTCTTGACCGATGATGAGGACATAGCAAAAGGTAATGGTAGTCGTACGATTTGCTATGCAATATTCTTTCTTACTATAATTGTGTATAAAATATTATAAAATATACATCATTCTTGCTATATCCTTACTTTTAAATTAACTGTAACAGTTAAGTGTAGAGTACATACGGTTGGAATAGGCATTTATCTACAAATGCTTTTATAAGAGTCCGTCTAAGTGCTATATTGGTATACCTTATTGAAAGTTACAGCATCCGCTTCCTTTTCTCCTGCAGACAGATATAGAAATTTTATGGACCACGCTAACAGAGTTCCCGAGGAACTGCGAGAAGAATATTTGGAGGACGAGTTGAATTTTGTGGCTGAGAAAAGTCGAACGGAAGGACGAGAATACGCACTCTCATCAAAAGATTTCTCTGCCGTGGCCTGCAAATAATGGAAGATGATAGGAAATTATTCCACCATTACAATATAACATCTTTACTTCTTTCTCCTTAGTATGGAAGATTATGAAAGTTGAATTCTACAGATAAACATGATGGGGGATAGATGCCCAAGTTACCTTTCGTAGTATACATATGATATTAAATGAAATCACAAACGTTCCTTTAAAATGATCATTTTACAATTATCAATATGTGGATGATTTCTCGTGATTTGAAACGTGAAACCGTGCCTTCTTGGCTTTAAAGAACTATGACACCGGTTCCAGCACTCAATGTCCATTAGACTTTGTTCATGGCAAACAAGCAGATGTATGATTGTAGAAATTTAAATTTCCTGACAACCGTGTACTGGAATCAACGGGAAGTAAGGAAACTACAGAAAATGCTATGATACAATGTTTGCATTAAAATTCAACCCTTTTCCTGCCAGACAGTATCACTTCCCCATCAGCCAAGTCAGTAAAGGGCGGTATTTAGCCAAAACATGACGTATTTTCACCCTCTTTTCTTTTTTCTTTATAGCATCTTTAGTCCAAAAAAGTCAAGTTTACAGTATTTATGTTTTCAACAGCTTTCAAATGTACAGTATTATGTTAAAATACACCATATGGAATATGTCGTGTTTCATTAATTTTAACCATCTTGACCTGAAGGTGAAATATAGACTTGGCAGGAAAAGGGTCAAATTAAAGAGTCGACAAATGCCTTATTGTACGTTGATGAAGTATGTAAGTTTTCATGACAGCGCTATTTAAACATTCAATATTGGGGAAAGTAATTCTGTCATTCTTTTAGTCTGATAACTCATCTGGATGCATATATGATCATTATAACTTATGTGTACTGGAGCGTGTAAGCTTGAACTTTACCATGTGTTTCAAGACCAACCTTTCACATCCAAGGTGTTTTACTTATATAACAGTCATGTAATCCACGTTTTTTACTAGAAGGCTATTATTTGGAAATAAGAAGTTGTTTGAACACTAACGTGTAGCAGTTAGACAGACCTTTGCACGACTTTCTGTCACTCAAAAAGGATTCAGGGTTATCGTCACTGATTTCTTTCGGTTTGCTCATTTTACTTGGTTACAGAATTGGTACGGTTGGCATTGGTTTCCGAAAACTGATAGACGAGCGCCCTCAGTATCACCTTAGAAATATAAAACACCTAGAGCAATAAGATGGTTAAGAATGCAAGCAGCCACCTTTGTGGAACTGAGCAAAATAGTTTACAAGTTTGTCTTATCTGTCGTTTGTGTATTATGATTAAAACATTAAATATGGTCAAGAATTACAATATCAACATTGACAAATAGTAGCTGTAAACAGGTAAAAAAGAGATATAAAAGATTTATCAAGGGACTTAAAGAGGCACTCCCACTTGGTAACATTTTAAAGCACATTTCTTTAATGCCAACGGTCGATATTTGACGTGGCGACTCCGCGCGGATCGCGAGATATCGATAAAAACATGTCATTTCCCGAGCGTATTTTTCACATCCCGAAGTTTTACGATCGTTTCTGGTTATGACCCAAAATCCCCCGAAAGTGTGTTGTTTTGCTGATTGACGATATTCTAAGGAGTCCAAAACGTTCGAATGAGGCAATTAATTTACCTCCTACTGCGATGACTTTATATACATCATTATCAATGCCTTTACCTCTGGTAATTCTTATTTAAAACTTCTCCTTAGTTTTTGTCGTTTTCATTATTCTCAATCAGTTTTATTAAATTTTTAAACAATACCACATAGATATCAGTTTTTACGTGTGAAATATTAGTTGCCTCTGATAACTACATTTTGTCGTCTGCCACACAGTTACGCGTGGTTCGATACATAGCGGCCGCCGCGTGTGGTATGCGCGCACACCACGCGGCGGCCACTATGCATACTATGTATCAACCGCACCTATCTGTGCTAGTCACCTATGCGAATTTTTGTGGAATCAGCAAACGTTGTTTTTCGTTTTTTTGCCGAGTCAGTAAGACTCGGCTTTCTCCCATGGGACATGACCGCTCGCCGAAGCGAGTGGTACTGCTGTGGCGTACAGCAGCGTCAGCGTAGACTCGTACTCCATAGCTTAGTTGACAATGGCCCCAGTGCCGAACGTTCTATGTTCGGAAGCTGAATTCAGGTGGGCCACCGGAATTCAAACTTTAACTTTTTTGAGGACATGTTTTTATCGATATCTCGCGATCCGCGCACAGTCGCCATGTCAAATATCGACCGTTGGCATTAAAAAAATGTGTTTTAAAAATGTTACCAAGTGGGAGTGCCTCTTTAATACTCGAGGGCGAGTTAATATCAGCCACTGGTAGGATGCCATGGCGCGTCCATACGCAAATTTATTTGTATACACAGTGCATACTTTGCACGTGCAAGACTCTGAGGTCAAATATATTTACGATTTACCTCTCGCTTATTCGAGTGAGCGTGGTTTAAAACAAACCTGCATTGCGTCATAGTTTGAAATATAGGAAAATAAAGCCTGTTCGAAAAATATTTACGAAAAGCAACTATTGAACCTGCATTTTAAAAGTATGAAGATGACTGTATCCAAATTGAAGAGCACGCGTGACCCCATAATGATTGACCTCACTGCCCTACGTGCTCTACCTCGTGGTAGTGCCACTCCTTTGCTTACTCATGCGCAGTCAGACTCATGTCTTTCATGCTGTGACATAGGACTGACTGGCTTTGTGTTGGAGCTATTCAAAATCAGGATGGTCCGGACCGGATATGGTTTTCGTGTCTGAGCGAGGGCATGTAAGTCTCAATGCGTGGATCACAGTGAAGGTTAGGTGATCTCACAGCTGTTAGTCTCGCTGGCGATTATACTATACACGACCATGTCTCACATGGAATCTGCACATTGCAAGGTGGGGAGAGAGAGAGAGAGAGAGAGAGAGAGAGAGAGAGAGAGAGAGAGAGAGAGAGAGAGAGAGAGAGAGAGAGAGAGAGAGAGAGAGAGAGAGAGAGAGAGTTTATTTGCGGTATTCCGGTGGTGCAGTAATTTGTGCCCCCAGTTATTATTGAAAGTCGTAGAAAACCTAGTGATCTCTGAACTGTAGGATAAGCTTATAACTGGGTCACTAACCGAATGTGTCATTTAAACTGCATGCTAGGTTAGCAATGTCTGTCACCGTATCGCATAGTCAGGACATGCATTCTGTATGCGATGGGAGCTGTAGAGAAACCATTAGCTCATAGTTAACGAAACACTGTCATCCCAGAATAGTCCATGCACCCTTGACCTTGCTACGAGATACCCGGTGATTGAGATAAAGTGTGGAGTGAAACATTATGAATCCAGAGAGGTCGGCAGTGGACAAATATGCTACAATCAGAGCGGCAGATGCTGTGGGTAATATGAAAGATATCACCGGCATGATGACGTTTGAGACAGGTGATAATGTCTTGGATGTAGGATGCGGGACAGGAGCGCTGACCAAACTTCTTGCCGACAACGTTCATTCTGTGACAGGTATGCTCTGTATCATATTGTCTGTCAACACGAAATCGTTTTTCTCGAATTTTAAGCATACCTTTGGTGATGGGAACTTAACTGCTATTCTAATTCTCTGACTTCAAACTTACCTTCCATTCAATACGTTTGGATATTATAAATGTTCAGCGAAAGTGAAACGGTAATTTGAACAAATATGGCGTTTGATTTTTATGATTTTTACAGCGTTGGTTAACTCTAATTGAAGAAGGCCTTCACATGCGAACATAAACTACTGTTAGTTAATTAAATATCATAAAACAATATTTAACAAATTATTTGCCTTCCAAGGTCTCGACAAGATGCCTGAAATGATTGACGAAGCTGTACAATACCAGTCAGCGGACAATATCACCTACTTGGCCGCAGATGCTTGCGACTTGACTACTATAGATAAGTATCAGAACACGTTTGACAGGGTTGTTGCTAACTTTGTCTTACATTGGGTTGCCAACACGGAAGATATGCTGAAAGCGATTCATCGTTATCTTAAGCCTGGAGGTCAATGCTACATGAACATGTGCTTTGCGGGATTTGAGAAGGACGCTGTTGCAGCCATTGCTGCCCACACAAAGGAACCAAAATGGGCGATATACATGGAGGTAAATAATAAAGTACTTACCCGTCGATGCAGCCTCTTGCAAGCTTTATATTTTAGTTTTGAAATATTGCTATTACATCGTCGAACAAGACGATTGTAGATATAACAAGATTGCAGATATTACAGCCTAAATCATTTCCGAAACAGTATTTGATGGCTAAGTGTAAATATCAAAGTTGTTTTAGTTTTGTGTCTTTACCTTTGAAAACAAAACAATTTGTATTCGTGGTAGTCATTTATTCATTCTTTACCCAAAACTTCCAATATCCGTCATTATATACATGGGTGGAAGTGATTTGGTTAGTGTTTGCCTACATCCATCAATATATGCATGGGTGGCAGTGATTTAGTCATTGTTTACCTACACTTATTAGTATATACATGTGTGACAGTGATTGAGTCATTGTTATCGACACCCATCAATATATAAATGGCTGGCAATGATTTAGTCATGCTTACCTATACCTATCAATAAATTGGTGGGTGGCAGTAACTGAGTCATTGTTTACCCACATTCATGAATATACCCATTGGTGGCAGTGAATTTAGTCATTATGTATGCATTCCCATCAATATATACATGGGTTGCAGTGATTGAGTTATTGTTTTTCTGTACCATTAAATTTATATGAGCACAAAACATACCGGTCTAAAAACACATTATGATTCATTAGTTTACTCGTGATCTCATTCTTCTTAACTACTGAGTAACTACCTGATCATGTGATTTTCATATTCTTATAGGGCTATGAATACCCATATTATCCATATCAAGGCAGCTTGGAAGACTTTGAGGAAAACCTCAGGAAAACTGGGTTCAGGAACATACAATGCAGATCTGAAGTGAAGGAATTCTTCTTTGATAACCGAGATGGGGCAAAAGGTAAAATCAATAGAATTTCTTTGTTTTTGTAATCTGATGTAGTCTCTTTGGATATCATAACTCGTGGAGCGTGTTCTAATACACCTGATTCATTTTGAAACTCACACTCTATAAAGTTAAGAAGAAAACTGTCAAAATGGTGAAGATGCGTGTATTATGTAAAACACGGAGATTGAAACAATTGAAAAAAAGCACCACAGTTACTAAGATCTGGTAAAGCCTTGTGGAAATGGAGATGCATTGGGTTAAAGGTAAAATCAAAAGGGAATTCCTTTTGTTATCGGTCGAGGGAGTACCTATGATCATCGTAACTTGTGGAACCCTTTCTCATGCCGTTTACATCACTTCACTACCACTTTCTAGAAAGTTTTGGAAAAATATGGTAAAGGCGCATGTAGCATATAAAACATGGTCAAAAAATAATCAAGAATGGCTATCATTACCGAGATACTAATAATGCATAGGCATAGATTCATTTTTAACTGACGGTAACAACTCATGTTTTGTTTCTCCTATCTTATTCTCAAGCATCATATGTAAGTTTCATGGACCAAGCCAGCAGAATACCAAAGGAATTACGGGAGGAATATTTAGAAGATGTCTTTAACTTCGCGGCCGAGAAGGGTCGAACGAAAGAAAGGGAATACGCATTTTGCTTTAAACTGGTTTCTGCCGTGGGCTGCAAATGATAGCTGACAGCGTGAAATGACTAACGTCATAATCATAACGAGATCAATAGTTTAAAGCATTATTTGTGAATACAACTGAATTAGCTTTTGAAAATTGACCAATCCTGGATGGTTTAATCGTTTCATTTGCTGAAACAGATCGATAAACTTAATTTGTTGAAGTTAAAATGCGGAATAAGGTACACATGCTATATGGTTGTCTTATTTCTTCCGAAATGGTTCGATTAAGATGACAAAGTTAAAATTGCATGATTCGCAGAACCCAGCATTTCTATTCGTAATTATGCCACAGACAAGCTCAAGCTACCTCTTTCTGAATTGGAATGAAATATTCATTAAGACGAGTCTTTTGTACACATGGAACATTCAAGCAAATTCCAGTAAAATGATCTCGCCGCCAAAGTAGAACCAAAACTTATAAAATGCCAGAAGAGACCAACACAGAAGTAACACTTACATGTTTAAATTTACCAAAAAGTTTAGTATCTGGCTTCATCCCCGATCTCACTATTTGATCATAATGTATTGTTTTGCGTGGATGCGTTGTTATGTAGGGCATTTCACCATGACCATGTCAATTCATTTGGTGTTGTCTAGAACATTCTTAAGGTCATGTTTACTAAATGTAAAGAAATTTTAGAACCGTACTTAGCATATCAATGGAAACTCCAGATTTTTCTACTGGTCTCTCGATAACTTCTTTTCAGAATAGATACAGGGTGGTACAGTAGATTACATGTTGTTAGACTTTGGGATTTTCCCTTCATTGTTGATTTCAAGGCTTTCACACGGGATTTTGCTATGTGAACTCTGCACAGTTCAGACCTACATAAAGCCTGCAGCCAGAGAAAGACTCACTTTATCACTCGGCAGTGTCTGTATGGACTCAACTCCCTGGAGACAGCAATTTGGGAGTTTGTGCCGTCCCATCTAAACTAAGTACCGTGATCTTTGCACTTTTCGATAGTGAATTTCCCTTAGACTTAGTTGTTAGTTTTAATAAATTTATTTTAAAGAAAATCGTTGACTTTGTTACCTTTTCTGTCGTGATAGTGTATACGGGAATCTGTTTTTGCCTGGTTTGGACGCTATTGTGTAGCAGTTGGCCAGTCGTCTGCGAATCTTTACCAACTCGGAAGGTGCGCTGGGCTACATAACAAATAACATATTCAGATCAGTGTGGTTGTCTTTACATTGACCCATCAATATTATTTGGGCACGAGTATTTATATGACAATAGACGTAGCAAATAATCGTTGTCGGTCATATCTATTAGTTTCAATAAAGCTCGGGTGCTATTGGGTACTTATGCCTAAAAACAATAAGCACTGGACACATACACAGCCAAGCTATGATTACTGGGTTCACGTGTCTAAGACAGACAACAGAAAGAGTCTTTTTTCTGCAAACTTTAAAGTGGAAAGTTTGAAAATAACAGTTTAAGGGATTACACCATAACTTCTTGGCAGATATGTTGTTCTTCTTGGCAACAACACGGACAATGAAATGGCGCATATCGGCAGTGGCTCAAAAAAGTCATGATTTTCCTTTCTGTCAGCACTGTGTGTACGTTGTGGTAGCGCACCCCAGGAGACTACAAGTGAATGCGATATGTCCGTTTTTCTCGAGGGTTTATGATAATATATTTATGCTGGGATGAGCAAAAGCTAAGTCAATGGAAGTCGTAACGGGTGTATATTTGAAGGCTGTTGTTTGGCAATAAAACCAATGTATGTCTATGAAAAACATGGGTGACGATGGTAGCCTTTATTGCCCATCTCATTGTTTTTCCTGTTTATTTTAATTCTTTGTTTCTCGACTGCAGCTCACGCTTTCGACGTGACCGATGTATTATTGTCGTTTCATACAGTAAAATAAAACAAAAGGCTTTGATTTCATTTTTCGACTTGCACGTGTCACTATCAGACGTACATAATAAAAATTTATGATTAGATATACCATTTGAAAGGTAATAAACAGCAAAATGTCATAATCATTATAAATGAAGAAAGCAATGGCGCCTGTTTGTTTTCTAAAGTCTTTCGATCTGACAACTTATGCTGATATTAATGAATACTATAGACATGTTCCAAGCCTGTGGGCATATCAATATCAAAGCAGGATAAATTGAAGGAAATAACTTCAGAAGACTCTCCCGCTAGGTGCAGTATGCTTGACTCGTTGATCGTGGGTTGAACACTCTGTCCACAGTCAGTTACTGCTGGCAAGAAAAGCCAGGCGACTTGGGACCAGTTTAGGCATACTACTGCTGAGAAATAAAGCTGTGAAAAAAACAGTGATATACCTACAGTAATTCATCAATTAGGTCATATGTCAAGCGTACAAACTATACTTGAAAATGTCACTTTAGACGCTATAGCTTCACAATATTAACTATAATGGCCACCAAATATACTATTAGAATTAATGCTGTCATGAATGACAAAGAAACTCTTACTCACGCACAGAAAGCCTGACTTTATTCATCTTTGATATCCAACCATCGAAGGTTTCGCATTTAGTACCCTTCAAAACTAGGGCGTATCATCCGGGTTGTTTTCATATCTGGGTGAAAAATCTTACACGTTAGCCATTACGTGGATCGTTGTGAAGGTTACACAGATACCTCAAAGCAGTTTACACCCACTGACATCAAGAAATGGATATCATCATGATTGACACCTCCTCTGTATTATTTCAGAATACAAAAGACCTAGCTTTCAGACTCAGACCAAAGACACAATTACATTTCTTGTACTCATATGCACTTCATTCAGTGTTGATACAACCGTTTTAGAAAGAGACAGCGAAGCTGCTGCTGTGAACTGCAATTAAACTGTTTACACTTATTGGTTTCAACTGTAGCTAGCTAGCTAGCAAAGTCAGTTATTTTGACTGCCCACATGCAGAGTAAAAGCCTATCTTGTGTCATCTGACCCTGTAAATGTTGTCGACTTTGCCAGGAAATGGGAAAATCAGTAGTAAATTATGGCCAGGATCCAATATCAAAATACCTCCCAACTTAAGTTTGTGGGTCAGCAACGTGGTTAAGTGTGTATTTTAGCCTCAACAATTTTTGAAACAGCTGCACGAGTTGCCTTTTCAATCTTCCTGTAATAAGGTATATTTAAGATTTGTATATTTACCCTCGATAGTGGCGTAATCATGAAATAATCAACTTTTCCCTACTGGTATCCAAATGTCTTTGGTTAACTTTATGGTGGCATTTAACAATAATTTCATTTTCCTCCACAAACATATAAGGTTTCAAATCGCCACTTTGCCTTGTCAACGTTATTTTTGGAATACCATAAATTTCATGATAAAAGATGGAATAAAAGGTATCAATGATAAGATAGGATAAAACTGAGAAAACTAAACCGATAACAAAAATGGTAAAAATAGTAGCTTGCTAGGTCAAATCAACAGGAGGTTTTCAACAGCCTCAGTAAATATGCATCTTGCAACGTTTGCATAATCAGTTTACTCAGTGAGCGAGGTGGTCATGCATTGTAACTAAAATACTCTGAAGGCGCTTCTAGCTGTCCGATGTGTCAAATATTGTGCACAGTCTTTGAAAGCAAGTCTGTCCATACACGTTTCCTTGACTCTTTGACCTTGTCGCACGCCCCAGATTTACCAAAAGACTCAAGTGAGCAAACTCTGCAATAGCACCATGAATCAGAACAAGTTTGTATTGGAGAAGTATTCGGAAGTGAGAGCAGCAACTGCTGCAGACAATGTGAAAGCTATCACCAGCATGATGAAGTCTGAAGCAGGTGATAATGTCTTGGATCTGGGATGTGGACCCGGAGATTTGACCAAACTAATAGCCAGCCAAGCTAAGCATGTTACTGGTACGTGCTGCATAACGTTTTCTTCAAACAAAGGCTATGTGTTCTTATACAATTGTTACAAAAATTATTGCCAGTGTAAGGGTGTATAGTGTTTTATACCAGCTTTGACTCTGGAGAGAGTCTATTGCTCGACTTTGCAAAACATGCAATTTTACTGAAAGGATACATACATCGTTTTGGACCAGTATACTATTAAAGGAACGCCTATATGTTACTGACTGTTATTAATATATCAGGTTGTTTTTATCAGGTTTTGACAAGTCATCCAGTGATTGATTATAGCCTACAGAACCTTAATCTTCCTTCTATGGCAGTTGCTTGCGATTTAGACATTTTGGACAAATATGGCCAGACATTTCACAAAGTTGTCGTTTGCTATGTTCTACATTGGAATGCCAACATCGAACTCTTGTTAAAGAGGACACACCAATATCTTAAGCCTGGGGGTCAGTGCTACATGAACAAGTTATGCGGTGGATTTGGCAGGGACACGATCGCCACTATTGCCTCCAACGCGAAGGAACCTAAATGGGCAAGATATATGGATGTAGACGATTGAAATCGTCTCAATTACTGTCTTTTTATTTACTGTGTATCTATTTTTATAGAATTTTGGGATCGCCCAATTTCAGATGTCTAAATACAAATGACCACATATTACTCGTTTACTGAATGGCAACTTGAGTTTTCAAGGCGAATCGTCAAAGTGTCTATAGATTTTTCTCGTCTCCTCGCCAGGTTTTACAATTTGGATCTGATGCACCTTACACTTTGGATTTCCACTGATGGTAACATTAAATGAATATCGCATCAAAAACTTAACGCAATGAATCATGAAATATGACTTTCTTCTGATCTACTGCTTGTAGGGGCTCATTTTAAAGCTCTTGGAATAAGGAAAGTGTTCTCGGTCCTAGTTCTCGGTCCTAGTTTTTCGAAAGTCGAAAGTTTATTTTCCCGTAGTTTACGCGGGGATAGTCGTTTTGAATTTCAAATATCGGTAAATTTAAAGTACTTTGTTTCTCTATTTCCAAAGTTCGCACGATGACCCCTGATTTTGATCAATAATTTGATTAGAGGGTGGTTGAAAGTGGTATTGAGAAAACTTTAAGTAAATGTCGATAAAGAAATTTTTCACTTTCAGGGCGTCTGCTACCTTAAAGAAGCAAAAAAGAGATACTGTCAAACAGTAGATGACAACCATTAGAAGTATGACAGCCTTTTTAACAATACACATCTTCGATTCATTCATTAATTCAATCTTTCGTACGACCGTCCATTCCATCCACGCACGCATAAATTCATACATAGGTATATTAGTTCTTCCATTCCTGCTGACCAATGGGATGACTGATTCTTGCAGGGCTTAGAATACCCATTTTATCCTTATGAAGGCAGTTGTGATGACTTCAAAGAAGATCTCAGAAAAGCTGGATTCACGAATATAGAATGCAAATGTGACGTGGAAGAGATCTTCACCGATGATGAAGACATAGCAAAAGGTAATGGTTCTCAAACGATTTGCCATAAAATATTCTTATTATAATTGCCTATAAAATATATAAAATATTCTTACTATCTTCTTACTATAATAGTAAAAATTTAACCCTTTGAGTGCTAAAGTCAATTTCTGTTGCTTTTAAAGAATATAACACTAACAATTTTTTTTCTGATCAAGACAATTTTGTTATCAGATTTTTCCAAAATTTCATTCTAAAATTGGCGCCACTGAAAATTTATATCATTTTGTCCTAAACTATCAGAAAACGTACAGAAACATTTATAAAAGTTGATAAAATGTTACACAGAAAATTTGATTGGAAAAATTACGGCACTCAAAGAGTTAAATGTAGAGTACATACAGTGTTAGAATAGTCAATGATTTATAAATGCTTTGAAAAGAGTCGGCATCAACTTTACAGCATCCTCTTCCTTTTCTTCTGCCGCAATATATAGAACTTTTATGGACCACGTTAACAGAGTTCCAGAGGAACGGCGGGAAGAATATTTTGAGGACGCGTTGAATTTTGTGGCCGAGAAAAGTCGGACGGAAGGACGGGAATGCGTGTTCTCAAAGAAAGAGATATCTGCAGTGGCCTGCAAATAATGGATGACCATAGGAAATTATTCCATCATTACAATAGAAAATGTAACAGTTATTGAATTCTACAGATAAAACATGATGGGGGGATGGATGTCGTAGATACATCGACCTTACTACGAAGTACATACGACATGAAATGAAATCACAAACGTTCCTTTTAACCGTGTGACAATTATCAATATGTGGATGATTTCTAGTGATTTGAAACGTGAAACCATGCCTTCTTCGTATGAAAGAACTATGACACCGGTTCTAGTACCAAATGTACATTAGACTTTGTTCACGGAAAACAAGAAGATTTATCAGTACAGAAAGTGAAATATCCTGAGAACGGTACTGGAATCAAAAGGAAGTAAGAAAACTAAAGAAAATGTTACAATTCATTCCTCAAATTTACATTTTGTAAATTTAGATTTAAAGAAACGAAAAATTTCTGATTGTACGTTCACTAAAGACATGTGATGATGGGATATGTTCGGTTTTCGAGAAGGCGAGAATTATACATTCAATGTCGGAAAAATAATTGTCTTTCTGAGTCTGATAACTCATTCGTATACAAATATGATCATAATATACTGTGTGTATTGGTGCGTTTAAGTTGGAACCTTGTGTTTTGTTTCAACACCAACATTTCGCAAGTATAGTGTTTTACGTACGAACATGTAATCCACGCTTTTTTCCTAGAGGACTATTATTTGGAAATAGGATGATGTTGTTTTAACGCTATTGTATAACAGTTCGACACTTTTCTGCAACATTCTGTAACATAAGAAGGACTCAGGGTTGTCACTATAGCCAGATTTAGTTTGCTTATTTTACTGATCCTGAAAAATGCTTAGGGCTGATTCTTGACATTATTATCAAATTGGTTATAGAATTCGTTTGCAAAGTTTTCCGAAAAATGAGAAACGAGCGCTGTCAGTATCACCAAAGAAATTTGCAACACATTGAGCAATAGGATCAATCCATTAAGAATGCCAGGCAGCTACCGTTTTAGAACTGAGCAAAATGATTTAGGAGTTTGTTTTTCCTGTCTTTCGTAGATTATGATTATAACATCTAACAGATTCGAAAAAGGTGGCAGGAATTACAATATCAAAATTCACGAACAGTAAAAAGTAAAGTTTTAAAAGAGTTATTAAAGGACTTGATACTTTGAAGCGAGTTAATCCCTTCAACTTGTGGAACACAATGACGCTGCCACATCTTACTGTACTTGTAAATATAGTCCATTCTTTTAATGTGCAGGAGGTATTATCATAGTTTCATACAGTGAAATAAATTGACAGGCTATGATTGCATAGCTGACGGTTACATCTATTGATCATATGCGCTTGATCACCATTTATCATTACAAATCATATTCTGAAGTTATGTTACCAGATGTGTAAACAAGTCATAGATGATAAAAATGGCATCATCCGAGCATTTTGTTTTGTTTGAAATCTTCCATGCATAGAAGACAACTTCTATTACTAAGGGGGATTTACAGCAGGGTAAAGTTTTGAGAAAGAAAAAACAGTATGCTTAGGGGGTCACCATTTCGGTTATAGGTCAAGCACACAAACATTACTTGAGAATGTCGCTTTTAACATCAATCATAGACATGTTTAATGTAATGTCCAATAAATGTAGTCTACTGTCCGAATACTGTGATCAATAAGAACATTTCCCAAATATCATATGTAAATGTATTTCTACGTACGCACCACATACATTGTGGTTGACTAGGAGGTCAAACATACTGAAGTTCGACCTCTCGCTTATTCGAGTGAGCGTGATTTAAAGAAGCCTGCGATGCGTCATAGCTTGACAGAAAGGGAAATTAAACCTGCCTAATAAATGTTTGTAAAAGGGGCAGGCAACTACCGAACTTGCATTTTAGAAGGCTAAAGATTATTCTAAATCGCAGCATACGCATGACCCCATAATGATTGATCTCGGTGCCCAGCGCATGCGTGGCAGTGTCAGGACATCCCAAGGTCAGATCATCCGCAGTCAGCCTCGTGCATGTCGTGTCTTGATCCGGGTGTCTTGTACGTTGTGATACTGGACCAACTGAAAGATAAATTCAAAACCACGACGTTTCCGAGGTGGGTTTCAAATCTTTGTGAGTTCACGTACATGTAACATGTAAGTCAGTGCGTGGATTTGGTCTCAAAGGGTTTTATCTCGCTGGCGATTATTCAACACACGACGATGTGTACAATAGAGAGAGAGAGAGAGAGAGAGAGGAGAGAGAGAGAGAGATGGGTCTGTGCACTAATTCCCATATCTGTGCAACATACCACTGTTTTGAAATATTGTTTACAGTTCTAGTGGTTCTTTCTACTCCTTTCTGTATATATATTTTTAAAGCTCTGATTGAATTCTAGTTTTGAAATAAAATTTTAATTTTTCTTTGTAAATATTTGCTGTGTAAAATATTTGTTGAGTGTGTGATAAGTGAAACCACATCTGGCTTTTTAGTGATTAGGAGTGAAAATATCATGTCATCATGTTGGTAAAAGAAATAGAAATATAGACAACTTTTAACCCCGATGAGTTAATCTTGCCGTCACATAATTTAAATATCAAATCACAACAGTGATCCTCCAGTTTAAAATCGGATGCAATGTTTTTATTTGTAGCAGTAACTCAGTTACTGTCCTAAGCTGGTGAAATGAAATAATGTGCCTAGTAGATTGGTACACGCCTCTCAGTGGGCTTTCATTGATGTAGTGGCTAAAATTATTCCGTGAAAATCCAGTATTGTTCACTGCCAGCATTCTAATGTTTGAGAAGCTCAAACCAAATATGAATAATTACAGATGCCATATATGGTAACTTTGTAAATTGGTATATAAATACAGAACTGTATTAACCGGTATTTATGTAAATTCTGAAAAATAAGCAGGAAGCGTTGCCAGCACATTGGCTGGAAATACACGTAAATACAGGCAAATGTAGCCTTTATTTACGGTAAATATAGGCAAATACAGGAGATGTATTACCATGTATCAATAGTGCATATACAGGTAATTACAGGCTGTATTTTCCTGTATTTACCATAAATACATGGCTCTATTTACCTGTATCTCTCTGAATTTGCAGGAAATACAGCCAAAATACAGGGTCAACGTTGTGACACTGGACCAGCTGAAAGATACATTCAAAACCACGACGTTTCCGAGGTGTGCTTCAAATCTTTGTGAGTTCACATACATGTAACATGTAAGTCAGTGCGTGAATTTGGTCTCAAAGGGTTTTACCTCACTGGCGATTATTCAATACACGACGATGTGTGCAATGGAATTTAAGCTCACACATTACACGAGAGAGAGAGAGAGAGAGAGAGAGAGAGAGAGAGAGAGAGAGAGAGAGAGAGAGAGAGAGAGAGAGAGAGAGAGAGAGAGAGAGATGCAATGATGCAGTAATTTTAACCCGAAGTACACATTCAAAGTCTCAGATACGAGTGATCCTTGAACGTTAAAAAAGCTTTGTTTGGAGCTGGGTCAGGAACCGAGAGTGTTATTGACATTGCATGCTCAGTGAGCAATGTCAATTACCGTATCGCACAGTCAGAACGTATACTCTGTATGCGGTTGGGGCTATCCTACAGCAGACGTTTGCTCACACATTTAATGAAACACTCTCATCCCCACAGAACAGTTCCGTGCACGCTTGACTTGCTACGGGATCCCAAGTGAATGAAATAAAGAAAGGAGCGAATCAGTATGAATCCAGAGAGGTCAGTACTGGACAGATATACTAAAATCAGAGCGGCAGGTGCTGTGGGTAATATGAAAGATATCACCAGCATGATGACGTTGGAGACAGGTGATAATGTCTTGGATGTAGGATGCGGAACAGGAGCACCGACCAAACTTCTTGCCGACAACGTTCATTCTGTCATAAGAATGTTCTGTAACAGATTTCCTGTCAAACTAAATAGCTCTCGAAATTTAAGCCTACTGTTGATGAGGGCACTTCACTGCTATTTTCTAATTTTCTAAGTTCAATTCTTGCTTTCTCATTCAACACGCTTTGATGACATAATACATGTTCAGCGAAAGTGAAAAAGTCATTGGAACAAATATGTCGTTGATATTGGAAAGTGTCTATGTATAAAATGAAGAAGAGTTGTTCATATGTGAATATAAACTATGGTTAATAAAAAGCCTCCAAGTTTAGACTGCATTAACAAGTTAATTGTTTTCCAAGGTCTTGACAAGTTGCCTGAAATGATTGATGCAGCTGTACAATACCAATCAGCAGACAACATCACCTATGTTGCCGCAGCTGCTTGCGACTTGAAGATTATAGATAAATATCAGAACAAGTTTGACCGGGTTGTTGCCAACTATGTCTTGCATTGGGTTTACAACATGGAAGATACGCTGAAAGCGATTCATAAGTATCTTAAGCCGGGAGGTCAATGCTTTGTGAACATGTGTTGCGCGGGATTTGAGAAGGATGCTCTTTCAGCCATTGCTGCCCACACAAAGGAACCAAAATGGGCGATATACATGGAGGTAAACAAAAAACCCTGAACTTCAAGATTGCAGGTATGGTGTTTAAAACGTTTTAGTAACAGTATTTTAAGGCCAAGTATAAATATTAGATTTGATCTTTGTCTTTCCCCCTTAAAGCACACACCATTCATAGTTCACAGGGATGCTGAGTATAACGAAATTGATGCGACCGAAACAGCAGTTTCCGAATTAATTTCCTAAATCGTTTATGATCAAACAGACAACTGTTTTCACTAATAGCTGGGAAATGGGATATCTAGCTATCTATATATATATGGTATTAATAAACAAGAACACAAAGTGGCGAATGCTTAAATGCAAACCACTGCGATAACTCTTCGTATACGGGTATACAATATTTTAGTAAAGGGTTGGCGTTTACGTTTATTTCTCTACCCGTAAATAACAAAAATGAGCACTGACAGAGTCTATGCTGTATTAATTGCATTTGAAAATTAGACAATACAAAACTGTTTTAACACGAGCACGCCATGTTGCGTCAGGGATAACTCCAAAAGTGTTGCACATTTTTGTTAGAATGTAGATTGTTGTTTCTAAAATTTGACATTATGCCGTGTTTTCGTGTTCTAAGATACACCTCCAAGGTCTTGTTTCTTCACACTAAACACCTGCACCTTTATTACTCGAGGAAACAAGTTAAAAACCGGATTTGGAGTACTTATGTAGCATTGCCAGTGAGTGAGTCAATGTTTACAGCACCCATGAATGTATACGCAAACTCGTCTCAAAATTCACATTACCACGATTCATGTGTTTTCTGGTGATGTCATTCTTCTGACTGACTGACTTACTGACTGACCACGTTACTTTCAGATTCGTATAGGGCTTAAATGAATACCCGTATTATCCATATCAAGGCAGCTTGGAAGACTTTGAGGAAAACCTCAGGAAAACTGGGTTCAAACACATACAATGCAAATCTGATGTGCAGGAATTCTTCTATGATACCCGGGATGAGGCAAAAGGTGAAATCAAGACAATTTCTTGCTGTAATCTGAGGTAGTCCCTTTGAATATCTTAAATGATGACGCGCGTATCATGAAAAACACGGTCGTTGAAACAAACTAGAATCACCACATATACCTAGATCTGGTAAAGGCTTATAGAAACGGAGATATGGTAAAGGGAAAAAATCAATGGGGAATTCCTTTTTGTAATCCGAGGGAGTCCCTGCAGACATGGTAACTTGTGTAGCCCTTTATCATCATTTCATTAACGTTACCCCTTTCTAGGCAGATTTGGAAAGAATTAAAATCGGTAAAGGTGCCTAAAAGATGGTCAACAATCGAAGGACACCACAATTGCCGAGAAGACGCTTATGCATAGCTACGAATTCAATTGCTAACTGATGGTAACAACTAATTTCTGTTTCTCCGAATGTTTTCTGCAGCGACGTATGTAAGTTTTATGAACCAAGCCAACATGATTCCAAAGGAATTACGGGAAGAATATATAGAAGACGCCTTGAACTTCGCAGCCGAGAAGGGTCGAACGAAAGAAAGGGAATTATCGTTCTCCATTAAAGTGATTCATGCTGTGAGCTGCAAATGATGGTTGAAAGCAAAATACGAATATCATCATAATCACAACAAAGAATCGATACGTCTTCGGTATTATTTTTAATACAACAGAATGGCTTTCGAAAATGGACCAATCCTGGATGGTTTCACCATTTTTAGCCGAAATAGATCGACAGACATATTTCGTTGACGTTAAAAGAAACAAGCTATACATACATTGTGATTATCTTAGTTTCTTTCCGAAATGGTTCGATTAAGGTAGTATGAGTCTCGAAAGGGAAAGACTTAAACTTTCGCTCAGACTTTTCTTTAAGGAATCTTTCATCCATTCTCTTTCAAAATCAATAATGAAAATCCGGGATCCCCGTGCAAATTTTGGTACTAGAGAAACAAATAACCTAAGATTAGATTAACCGATCGGGGTTTCGTTAAAAGGTTTCGAATATTATATATAGATTCTTATCAGTGCAGGCACTGGAGAAATATTTTATACTAGCTAGTATTTTTGTCGGTTTTTGAGTGTGAACAATTGTACTTTCTACCAGTTTTCTTTTTTATGTAACGTCTATAGGCCTCGAGCCTTATTTGAATAAATAAATAAAATAAATAAATAAATAAATAAATAAAAGCCGGCCACCGGCCATATGGCCGGCTGTAAGGCGATCACGGTCGCCTGTTATTACCTGAAAATCATGTAATTGTTGTGCCGCTTACAGGAATGAATAGCTGGTAACAAACAGCATATCGGCATAAGTTTACAATGATCTGTATCCTTAATACTGAATTACTTGTTTTCAACACTTTTGCGGGGTTTTCAGTGAAAATTTTGTGTTCGTTCGCTCGCATTCGTCGATCGCGTGATGCCTCGCTATTAGCTTAAAGATGCAGGTACCCGTACAGCACGGATCACGTCTGTACAACGTACACAGGGTGGTTGGAGGTTAGGGGTCATTGAGCGTGTGCAGTAACGCAAAACATTGCGTCAGCCATCAGATGTGGGTTACGTGACTCAGTTGGGTCGAAATGGAGAAATACAGACGGGTTGATGAAGAAAGATACAGCCGATGGCAATTTCACAGATCATATTGATACTTATGCAGCGTTTTATGAATATTTCTCGGGAAATGTTTCTTCTGAATGCATCAGCAATCGCCTACCGCGATCCATGGGCGTGGATTGTAAAATGTAAACAACACTTTGCCTTGACATTGATAGTCGACGTTCGTTCTCGGATTTTAATGACTTTGTTTAAGTGATGGGAGCTTAAAGTTTGACTTGCCATATAAATATCAAAACTGAATAAATTGAAGGTGTAAACTTTAGCAGACTGTGACGTTTAGCGGTAGGCTGTACGGGTCAGTCACAAACAGTGTGCTCTAAACAGATTTCGACATGTTACGCTCTAATATTAAAAAATGTTGAGCAAAATTTAATGAAACATTGTTCTTAATATGAAACACCAGTAGAAACAAACAGGCCCCATCGAAAAAATTGAGTTTTTGTGATGATTTTGAGCCGAGTTGTGAAAAAAAGTACCCTAAAAATGGGTCAAAATGGGCGTTACGCTGTTTCATCTGAAAAAGCACATTTTGTAAACTCACTTTTTGAAACTGTTAGATTATTTTTTTCGATTATTCACAATATTTAAAGTATCTCATAGCATTTCTTCTTTCTTTTGCAAGTTATTTCATCTTAATACATGGATTTTAATGGAAATGCATGATAATAAGTGAAATTGGTGTGTGGTTACGCTTTTGATTTATCTCTCTATTATCACTTGGAAAACATTACCCTAGAATGTTTCCTTAAACATCTATTTGATTGGAAGACCAACTGTGATTAGTTGGTACTAAATGTTTATAGGGTCAACGTATTGATTATGAATGACAAATCATGAAAGTTGCCCACATTTTTTTGTCCCAAAATTTTGTAGTGTCCGTGACACCCTCATAACTTTCAGCCATATTCAGATAGTAGAGATCTGATGTCATTAGCCAAAGTGGCCCTGTTTGCCTTCCTTATGTGTTATGAAAATATAATCCATTTACCACTTGTATTGTTTCAGTATCAAAAAGGGGCCAAATGTAGTGTCCGTGACAGCCGTAGTGTCCGTGACACCAAATCCATACATTACTTGTTACAGTGATTTAAGCTGGTAATTCTGTTGTTTACTAGCTGAAGTTACATTTTATAAGATAGTAACTTAGTTTTTGAGTAAGACATCAAATGAAATATATTAAACCAGTGAATGATGTTTTTTCTACCTTTTAAGATTGTAATGTTAAAAAACTGTCCTATGAAATAACGGTAAAGGGGTTAAAAAAGGAACAGAAATAGTGTTATCAGTTATTTCCCAATATAAGTTTAAGATAGAAATGTTATTGATAGTGAAATTAAGGCATAAACTGAACAAACTAATTTACTTTCACATTAAACCACTTTCCATTTGCAACTGGCTTCATGTCACAGACACTACACCTAAAAAGTGGTTAACCATTTTTTACTGCATTTACATTTAAAATAATCGCAATCATACCAATCCATAATCCAATAACACTAGGTCAAAATTTGTAAGACAATAGCCGTAAACATAGACACAAAACAGCACAGAACAGACAGTAAATAGACGGTACACAAACAAAGTCAAATTCATGAAAGAAAGATATATGGACCTCTGGCCAAAAGACCAAGAAGTGATGTCAGGTGTTTCGAAAATAGTAAGCGCATCCTGCCCCACATGTGGCACACGCCATATATCAATCTGTAAGTCAGATAGGTAGTGGTCACTAACTAAGGCCCCATGTCACTGATGCCATCAGTGATCATTTGTCGAAGAGAGATATCGTATTTATCAACCAGCTTGCGATACCTGCCAAAAAAAGCGTTTGAATGTAGAGACAAGTCTTGCTCTGGTGTAACCTTGATTTAACAGTTTGAAAGAGAGATGGCCATGTCTCTCTACAAAATCACCATATGAACTGCATGCTCTTGCATATCGAATAAGCTGGGAAATGTATACCCCATAAGCAGGTGAGAGTGGAATATTACTGATGAGGTGTGGAAAATTAATTATACTAAAGTTGAAATCATCTCTCTTGTCATATAGCCTAGTAGAAAGGTGACCATTTGAGTCAAATTCAAGTAAAATGTCCAGATATGAAGCTGAAGAGGCCGTTTCTGTAGTCTCTTTAATCTCCAATTCTGGAGGATAAATCATAGCGAGATATTTACTGAATTCAGAGTTATTCAATGAAATAACATCGTCTATGTATCTAAATGTAAGGTTGAAAGTACGAGCTACAGAGACCTTTTCTGCTTGATAAGGTTCTGGATAAATTCTGCCTTGTATGAGAACAGAAATAAGTCGGCAAGTAAGGGAGCACAGTTAGTGCCCATGGGAATTCCTATACACTGTTGGAAAATGTGTCCTCCAAATTCAACAAATATGTTGTCAATGAGGAAATCAAGCATACTGATAATGTCTTTCTCGGTATAAAACACTTTAGCGTTAGTAATATTTTTAACAAAATATGTAGAATTATACCCTAATACCACATATTTGTAACGGCGTGAACCGTTTTTGTAGAAAAATGCTTGGTTGATGATGTTTATCAAGCGTTCTTTCAATTTATCATGTGGTATTGTGGTATACAATGAGGAAAAATCGAAAGTTTTAATAGATGTTATTTTTGAAACAGATCTTGATTTCAAATTTTCCAAGAGTTCCTTCGAATTTTTTAATATCCACATTTGATTTATACCACTCCGAGAAAAGACAACATCACAGTATGATTGAAGTCCCCGTTTAACAGTACAAAGAACAGAAGTCAGTATCTTCGATAAGTCTGTTGTTGAACATTTTGAAGATCCTGCGATAAACCTAGCTTTGTAAGGTGTTTTGTGGAGCTTTGGTATCCAGTATAAGCTAGGCAACTTATTATGGTCATCCTTTGTTGTAATATTAAAATTATCCATGAATGACTTACGGTTTGCCAAAATTTCAGATTTGTTGAACATTGATTGCCTGTAAGTGGAGTTGGTGGAGGTCTTAGTTACACCAAGTTCGTCTATAAGACATTCAAAATAATACTTCTTACAGACAAATACAATGTTATTGGCAGCTTTATCAGCAGGGACGACAACATATTTGTCATGGATATCATTCAAACACTTAACAGCATCAGGATCTTTAAATACAGAATAGGGTCTTCTGCAAACATGTGATCTTAGTCGACCAATACGGCCACGCACTATTTTCCTCACAGATTTGACCCATCCTGACAGTGTGTCCTCCCTTTTAGCCCATTTTCTGGCATATTCTTCAACTGAGTCCATAATGATCTTAAAATTATGGTTCCAGTTGATCCTGCGAGGTTCTCTGAACTTGGGTCCACAAGATAATATCTTACGAAGGTGGTGATGTTCAACCAAGTTCAGATCACCAGTGATGACATGGCCAACTGGAGTATATTTGAAGGAGATGTAGAGCAGTCACAGGATGCTGGTGTTTGAAGGAATTCATCAATTTTTAAGTGCCGCAATGCCTTATTGTAATTGAATATTTTATTGGAGATTGTCTTGGTGTATGATATGACAGAATAGGTACAGACTGGTTCTTAAAGTATACAGGTATAGCTGATGTAACCTTTTTGTTGTGTAGTATATTGCTGATATTAATGGCATCAATTCCTTTGTTAGTAAGGCCAGAGAAAAAAAATCTTGTTCATCGGATTTTTTGGACCAAGTCCCTGGAGCGGCGAGCGAAAATTTTTTTTTTTTAGGCCGAAGGTAAACGCAGTTCTCTGGCATTTTGCACAGATGCAGATAAGGCAAGATAATTGTTTCCCTTTTTACCAGAAATATCTCAGACAAGAAACACTGATACTGGTAACTGAATTCAATACTATATTTCCCAACAATAACATAGGCCATTACATTCACAGTTAGTGTTTGCACAACATATTCTGAGTATTCTTGACCGCGGACATCCGGGAACTTGCGAAATTTTTACGTCATTTTTGCATCACACTGCCGTGAGAACAAAATATTGAAGTGTGAATTTTTCAACCTTTACACCAGTATTCAAAGTTTCAACATTATGTCAATGATAAACACTAAGTTCTGTCCTTTGTCACATAATTTCTGCATTGTTCACTGTCCTGTATAGTCAAATCCCAATTCACCTCACTCGCTAGCAATAGGTGAAAGTGACGTCACTCCGCCGTCAAGAATTTCAACATTCTCTCAGAATAAAACTGAAATGTACAGCAAATTACTGAAATCCAACAATTCAGTATTGTCCTTTAATATTGTCCTGGTGGGACCTACCATCTCAGTTTTTTCATTTTACTTTGGCCCCATGTTTTGGCCTCTTTACCACTGTCTCTACACATTTTACACAATGGTCTAACAACACTGTACTGTGATCGGAGTGAAGTTACATAGTCATCTTTCAGATCGTACTTTAACATCGACGCAACCATGTGTTTTGTCATTACCGTAAGTTTTTATACTTTCGATGTAATTTTCATTCAATCGGACGCACCGTCCATCTGCTGTCACGATCTTGTTGAATAAAACGCCAAACGTAATATCAGGACAAACACTGAATAGCGTCTTTGGAACTAACTGTTGGCCATCACGTCGAATGTTGGCGATCAAATTAATACTCACGATGTGACATGTACTAACCTTTACAAAACGAGGAAATTTCTGGCCAAATCGACCCACTTTGCGTCGTGATTCGCCAAATTCAGACGTCACAACAACGTGTTGGCGGTCAACTACGTCGGAAGTCTCATTCAAAATCCCGTGCCCGCGAAAACCCGACAAAGTGTAGGGCGCCACCAGCGGCAGTACTAAAAATATTTGTAATGCGGAAGTAAGAATTTGCCGCGATCAAAAAAAAAAAAAAATTCCAAATACGCCAAAGTAGAAGCGGCGATTCCGATGAACAATTTATTTTTTCTTCCTGGCCTAAATGGAAGATGTATGAAATGACGATGATCATCAGTCATAGGTTCAGCACGAACAGGCTTGTATAGTCTGTATAGTGCAATGTCAGCAATAATACTGACCAGTCTGTACGGTTGTTTGTTCGGATCTGTCAAAGACAATCCCAATGCATAGACATGCAACCTTCTCAAGTCCTTGATGGAAAGAGCAAATAATGAAGTACGAATGTGATGGAGACCTAAAGGCTTCTGCAATAAAAGAAGCAGTTCATGAAATTTGTCATGGCAATTGGAGGTAGCTGATGTATCCAATTTAGGCCGATGGTAACGCCTATGTCCATGACTACGTCTTCTACGGACAGAAGACTCAAATAGCCCATCACATTCACTTCTGAACAACCAGGACTTGAGAGATTGCCTATATCTTTGATGTTGTCATTACAACCATAAGGGATGTGGTACCTAACTGTCTAATCCAGTGGTATTCTCTCTGTCTACGGAATAGTGAACTAAGTGTTGGGCTGTTGGTTGGATGGTATATTTTTTCAAGAATACGGACACGCATAGACAAAGTGGAGTGATCGTCCTGGTTAAAATACTTATAAAGTTCCACATCCAAAGATCGATTCACTCCACTGCGATGTCCGTTCATTCTAGATCGTAAGCTGTTTCCTGTTTCACCAACATAAATGAGCCCACACAATGAACACTCAATTCCATAGATTACGTTTTTGGTTGTGCAATTCAGAGGTTCCAGACATTTGGTAGAATAGGTCTTCCCTATCAAACTACTACTGAACTGTTCTGTAGTGATGAGCATACTACAAGTTTTGCAGTTTTTAATACCACACTTTGTGATAGAACCTGTATAATCACAAGCTGGAGATGACTTTAAACAGTCCGTCAGTAGCAATTTGCATGGTTTAATTGTCTGGTAGCTTTCTCCATTTCTGTGATAAAAATTGCCCTCTGATTGCACGTATGATGTCTTAGTAACATCCCGAAGGATAATCCGAGGGACACACGGATTTTGAGCTACTGTGTCCCGTGTAGCTGGTCAGGACCTTGTTAACCCGGGCGACGTCCCAGCCGGTATGAATATATCTCTTATACAGTCCTTCATTATCATGTACAAGTACCAGGTGGATGATGCCCTCGGGGACAATATGTCCACCAGCAGGAGCATCGACCTGGTCGTAGTAAAATAATCGCAATCATACCAATCCATAATCCAATAACACTAGGTCAAAATTTGTAAGACAATAGTCGTAAACATAGACACAAAACAGCACAGAACAAACAGTAAATAGACGGTACACAAACAAAGTCAAATTCATGAAAGAAAGATATATGGACCTCTGGCCAAAAGACCAAGAAGTGATGTCAGGTGTTTCGAAAATAGTAAGCGCATCCTGCCCCACATGTGGCACCCGCCATATATCAATCTGTAAGTCAGATAGGTAGGGGTCACTAACTAAGGCCCCATGTCACTGATGCCATCAGTGATCATTTGTCGAAGAGAGATATCGTATTTATCAACCAGCTTGCGATACCTGCCAAAAAAAGCGTTTGAATGTAGAGACAAGTCTTGCTCTGGTGTAACCTTGATTTAACAGTTTGAAAGAGAGATGGCCATGTCTCTCTACAAAATCCCATATGAACTGCATGCTCTTGCATATCGAATAAGCTGGGAAATGTATACCCCATAAGCAAGTGAGAGTGGAATATTACTGATGAGGTGTGGAAAATTAATTATACTAAAGTTGAAATCATCTCTCTTGTCATATAGCCTAGTAGAAAGGTGACCATTTGAGTCAAATTCAAGTAAAATGTCCAGATATGAAGCTGAAGAGGCCGTTTCTGTAGTCTCTTTAATCTCCAATTCTGGAGGATAAATCATAGCGAGATATTTACTGAATTCAGAGTTATTCAATGAAATAACATCGTCTATGTATCTAAATGTAAGGTTGAAAGTACGAGCTACAGAGACCTTTTCTGCTTGATAAGGTTCTGGATAAATTCTGCCTTGTATGAGAACAGAAATAAGTCGGCAAGTAAGGGAGCACAGTTAGTGCTCATGGGAATTCCTATACACTGTTGGAAAATGTGTCCTCCAAATTCAACAAATATGTTGTCAATGAGGAAATCAAGCATACTGATAATGTCTTTCTCGTATAAAACACATTAGCGTTAGTAATATTTTTAACAAACTATGTAGAATTATACCCTAATACCACATATTTGTAACGGCGTGAACCGTTTTGCAGAAAAATGCATGGTTGATGATGTTTTTCAAGCGTTCTTTCAATTTATCATATGGTATTGTGGTATACAATGTGGAAAAATCGAAAGTTTTAATAGATGTTATTTTTGAAACAGATCTTGATTTCAAATTTTCCAAGAGTTCCTTCGAATTTTTTAATATCCATATTTGATTTATACCACTCCGAGAAGAGACAACATCACAGTATACTTGAAGTCCCCGTTTAACAGTACAAAGAACAGAAGTCAGTATCTTCGATAAGTCTGTTGTTGAACATTTTGAAGATCCTGCGATAAACCTAGCTTTGTAAGGTGTTTTGTGGAGCTTTGGTATCCAGTGTAAGCTAGGCAACTTATTATGGTCATCCTTTGTTGTAATATTAAAATTGTCCATGAATGAGTTATGCTTTGCCAAAATTTCAGATTTGTTGAACATTGATTGCCTGTAAGTGGAGTTGGTGGAGGTCTTAGTTACACCAAGTTCGTCTATAAGACATTCAAAATAATACTTCTTACAGACAAATACAATGTTATTGGCAGCTTTATCAGCAGGGACGACAACATATTTGTCATGGATATCATTCAAACACTTAACAGCATCAGGATCTTTAAATACAGAATAGGGTCTTCTGCAAACATGTGATCTTAGTCGACCAATACGGCCACGCACTATTTTCCTCACAGATTTGACCCATTCTGACAGTGTGTCCTCCCTTTTAGCCCATTTTCTGGCATATTCTTCAACTGAGTCCATAATGATCTTAAAATTATGGTTCCAGTTGATCCTGCGAGGTTCTCTGAACTTGGGTCCACAAGATAATATCTTACGAAGGTGGTGATGTTCAACCAAGTTCAGATCACCAGTGATGACATGGCCAACTGGAGTATATTTGAAGGGAGATGTAGAGCAGTCACAGGATGCTGGTGTTTGAAGGAATTCATCAATTTTTAAGTGCCGCAATGCCTTATTGTAATTGAATATTTTATTGGAGATTGTCTTGGTGTATTGATATGACAGAATAGGTACAGACTGGTTCTTAAAGTATACAGGTATAGCTGATGTAACCTTTTTGTTGTGTAGTATATTGCTGATATTAATGGCATCAATTCCTTTGTTAGTAAGGCCAGAGAAAAAAAAATCTTGTTCATCGGATTTTTTGGACCAAGTCCCTGGAGCGGCGAGCGAAAATTTTTTTTTTTTAGGCCGAAGGTAAACGCAGTTCTCTGGCATTTTTGCACAGATGCAGATAAGGCAAGATAATTGTTTCCCTTTTTACCAGAAATATCTCAGACAAGAAACACTGATACTGGTAACTGAATTCAATACTATATTTCCCAACAATAACATAGGCAATTACATTCACAGTTAGTGTTTGCACAACATATTCTGAGTGTTCTTGACCGCGGACATCCGGGAACTTGCGAAATTTTTACGTCATTTTTGCATCACACTGCCGTGAGAACAAAATATTGAAGTGTGAATTTTTCAACCTTTACACCAGTATTCAAAGTTTCAACATTATGTCAATGATAAACACTAAGTTCTGTCCTTTGTCACATAATTTCTGCATTGTTCACTGTCCTGTATAGTCAAATCCCAATTCACCTCACTCGCTAGCAATAGGTGAAAGTGACGTCACTCCGCCGTCAAGAATTTCAACATTCTCTCAGAATAAAACTGAAATGTACAGCAAATTACTGAAATCCAACAATTCAGTATTGTCCTTTAATATTGTCCTGGTGGGACCTACCATCTCAGTTTTTTCATTTTACTTTGGCCCCATGTTTTGGCCTCTTTACCACTGTCTCTACACATTTTACACAATGGTCTAACAACACTGTACTGTGATCGGAGTGAAGTTACATAGTCATCTTTCAGATCGTACTTTAACATCGACGCAACCATGTGTTTTGTCATTACCGTAAGTTTTTATACTTTCGATGTAATTTTCATTCAATCGGACGCACCGTCCATCTGCTGTCACGATCTTGTTGAATATAACGCCAAACGTAATATCAGGACAAACACTGAATAGCGTCTTTGGAACTAACTGTTGGCCATCACGTCGAATGTTGGCGATCAAATAATACTCACGATGTGACATGTACTAACCTTTACAAAACGAGGAAATTTCTGGCCAAATCGACCCACCTTGCGTCGTGATTCGCCAAATTCAGACGTCACAACAACGTGTTGGCGGTCAACTACGTCGGAAGTCTCATTCAAAATCCCGTGCCCGCGAAAACCCGACAAAGTGTAGGGCGCCACCAGCGGCAGTACTAAAAATATTTGTAATGCGGAAGTGAGAATTTGCCGCGATCAAAAAAAAAAAAAAATTCCAAATACGCCAAAGTAGAAGCGGCGATTCCGATGAACAATTTATTTTTTCTTCCTGGCCTAAATGGAAGATGTATGAAATGACGATGATCATCAGTCATAGTTTCAGCACGAACAGGCTTGTATAGTCTGTATAGTGCAATGTCAGCAATAATACTGACCAGTCTGTACGGTTGTTTGTTCGGATCTGTCAAAGACAATCCCAATGCATAGACATGCAACCTTCTCAAGTCCTTGATGGAAAGAGCAAATAATGAAGTACGAAAGGCTTCTACAATAAAAGAAGCAGTTCATGAAATTTGTCATGGCAATTGGAGGTAGCTGATGTATCCAATTTAGGCCGATGGTAACGCCTATGTCCATGACTACGTCTTCTACAGACAGAAGTCTCAAATAGGCCCATCACATTCACTTCTGAACAACCAGGACTTGAGAAATTGCCTATACCTTTGATGTTGTCATTACAACCATAAGGCATTGTGGTACCTAACTGTCTAATCCAGTGGTATTCTCTCTGTCTACGGAATAGTGAACTAAGTGTTGGGCTGTTGGTTGGATGGTATATTTTTCAAGAATACGGACACGCATAGACAAAGTGGAGTGATCGTCCTGGTTAAAATACTTATAAAGTTGCACATCCAAAGATCGATTCACTCCACTGCGATGTCCGTTCATTCTAGATCGTAAGCTGTTTCCTGTTTCACCAACATAAATGAGCCCACACAATGAACACTCAATTCCATAGATTACGTTTTTTGTTGTGCAATTCAGAGGTTCCAGACATTTGGTAGAATAGGTCTTCCCTATCAAACTACTACTGAACTGTTCTGTAGTGATGAGCATACTACAAGTTTTGCAGTTTAAATACCACACTTTGTGATAGAACCTGTATAATCACAAGCTGGAGATGACTTTAAACAGTCCGTCAGTAGCAATTTGCATGGTTTAATTGTCTGGTAGCTTTCTCCATTTCTGTGATAAAAATTGCCCTCTGATTGCACGTATGATGTCTTAGTAACATCCCGAAGGATAATCCGAGGGACACACGGATTTTGAGCTACTGTGTCCCGTGTAGCTGGTCAGGACCTTGTTAACCCGGGCGACGTCCCAGCCGGTATGAATATATCTCTTATACAGTCCTTCATTATCATGTACAAGTACCAGGTGGATGATGCCCTCGGGGACAATATGTCCACCAGCAGGAGCATCGACCTGGTCGTAGTAAAATAATCGCAATCATACCAATCCATAATCCAATAACACTAGGTCAGAATTTGTAAGACAATAGCTGTAAACATAGACACAAAACAGCACAGAACAGACAGTAAATAGACGGTACACAAACAAAGTCAAATTCATGAAAGAAAGATATATGGACCTCTGGCCAAAAGACCAAGAAGTGATGTCAGGTGTTTCGAAAATAGTAAGCGCATCCTGCCCCACATGTGGCACACGCCATATATCAATCTGTAAGTCAGATAGGTAGGGGTCACTAACTAAGGCCCATGTCACTGATGCCATCAGTGATCATTTGTCGAAGAGAGATATCGTATTTATCAACCAGCTTGCGATACCTGCCAAAAAAGCGTTTGAATGTAGAGACAAGTCTTGCTCTGGTGTAACCTTGATTTAACAGTTTGAAAGAGAGATGGCCATGTCTCTCTACAAAATCACCATATGAACTGCATGCTCTTGCATATCGAATAAGCTGGGAAATGTATACCCCATAAGCAAGTGAGAGTGGAATATTACTGATGAGGTGTGGAAAATTAATTATACTAAAGTTGAAATCATCTCTCTTGTCATATAGCCTAGTAGAAAGGTGACCATTAGAGTCAAATTCAAGTAAAATGTCCAGATATGAAGCAGAAGAGGCCGTTTCTGTAGTCTCTTTAATCTCCAATTCTGGAGGATAAATCATAGCGAGATATTTACTGAATTCAGAGTTATTCAATGAAATAACATCGTCTATGTATCTAAATGTAAGGTTCA
This sequence comes from Ptychodera flava, assembly GCF_041260155.1. Lineage (NCBI taxonomy): Eukaryota > Metazoa > Hemichordata > Enteropneusta > Ptychoderidae > Ptychodera > Ptychodera flava. The sequence continues at coordinate 24,849,609 of NC_091938.1, read as the reverse complement.
CCTGACATCTGAAGTAAACTTCATAGACCATAATAAATCCTTTTAAAAACAAAAGAAAATGTGTTTTTGAATTATATAAGGGGGGAAAGTGGTTGCAAATCTGACTATTTATGATGATGCTGCAGTAGTGTTAGCCCCAGTACAGATCTCTGTCAACAGTGATGCATATAAGGGGAGGGTTTATGTCCCTTCAAATTATTTTTCTGTTTTAACCTTTGTTTGCATTGTAAAGCTTTATTAATAGTGTTTGATTAAAGTTCAATCGAATGTTGGTTGTTAAGGGAAGCTATGGTGAGACATAGTCGGATCTATCATGTGATGTCTATTGAATGCTGTGATCCTGAATCTGTTTGGAAACCCAAGTGTGTGGTTTCTCCTCAGTCGCAAAGTTCTGTCTTTCCTTGTTATACTTGTTGATGTTAATGTTTTCACGTGTTATTGGCTTCAAATAACATCAATATTTCTATATTTTTATCTTGTGTTGAGATTATTGTTAACGTTTTGTCTCTTTTCGTGAACTTTATTTTGACAGGTGTGTCTTTTATGTTCTTGTTTCTTTTTGTGGGTTATTATTGAGTGGTTTGGGAAAAGGATTTTTAATGTTTTATACTTTTCAAGTTCCTGCCAGTATTTTGTTAGACTTTCTTTCAAGTCTTTGGGCTATTCAACAATAAACTCTACCGCCAAATATGTGGCTGTTTAATGGCTGAAATGCATTTCTGGGGATTGCCATGATTGGATTTCATAAACTGGAAATGGAAATCATCTCTGAATACCAAAATGTGATTCACTTTTGGAAAAGATTCAGAAATGACATTTTCATAATTTTTACTGGAACACAAAACCAACTGGCAGAGTTCAGCTATAGAATAAACAAAGTGCACCAACATTTAAATTTACAGTTAAGAAATCACTAGAAAAAATATAATTTCTCGACGTCAAAATTTTGAAGGGCCTAAGGTACAACCAAGAACATATTTTGGATATTAAAACCTACACAAAACTAATTGGAACATTCCAATACCTGCACAGATAATCATCAAATTTTAAAGGACTAATAGAAGGTGAAATTCTCAGATACTTTTGTACATCCAATGACCCAAACGATTTCAAGGAGATAGTTGATTTCTTTATAAGCAAATTAATTTACAGAGAATACACGGAAAAGGAAATAACTAGAATTACAACAGAAATCAAACACAGGAATTGAACTCAACAAAAAGTACAAGAAAAATAAAGAAGGAAACAACAAATAATCTAATCTTCACAACAACATATAGGCCATAAATTAAAACAAAAGACTTGAAAAAAAGTCTTGCAAAATATTGGGGAACTTGAAAAGGACGAAACATTAAAAACCCTTTTCCCTGAACCCCCAATAACAGCCTACAAAAGAAACAAAAACATAAAAGGCACACTTGTCAAAAACAAAATTCACAAAAAAATCTCAACACAAGATAAAAATATGGAAATATTGGCTTTATTTTTTAAGCCAATAACACATGAAAACAACAACAAGAACAAGCATATAAAAATCAAAATATCTGACACAACAACTTAGGAAAGACAGGACTTTGCAACTGAGGAGAAACCACACACTTGGGTTTTGAAACATTGATTTCATGATCACAACATTCAAAAGTCACCACATGCTAGATCCGACTATGTCTCGCCATAGCTTTCCATAAACAAACAACACAAGACTGAAATTTTATCAAACACAAATAATACAACCTTATAATGCAAACAAGGGGATAAAACAGAAAAATAACATTACGGGACATAAATCCTCCCCTTATATACATCACTATTGACAAAGATCCATAATGGAGCCCACACTACTGCAGTACCACCATAAATAGTCAGATTTGCAACCTCTTTCCCCCTTATACACAATAGATGCTGACCAAATACTTAAAATACTCCAGTCACCTACAAATATCACTATGAGTGGCAAGAGAGTATTATATTATACTCTTCATGACTTTAATTAGACTTCTGATATAGAGAATTTGTGTTTAATATTGTCTGTTAAAACTGATAAAGAAGTTGCCCCTTTAAGTATTCAAATGTGTAGTCCGTGACGATACTGAAATACAGATCACAATAATATGTTGGAAACCAAATGTTCAGTAAATCATTTATTGTTCACTTTATAGTGTTACTAGGACAGTTTTGCATTGTATAGCATTTTCTACATATCAGTTATCATTGTCTACATACCAGTTATCTCAAGAATTTTGCATTCAGTGTTGTATTTCTGATAAAATTTTCTGGTTATTGAAAAATACCAGTACTACAAATATTCTTTATGTCAAACTTCCTTAATAATATGTTTTTGATTTGTTTGTAATCAATTCTTGTCATAATTTTACTGTTTTTACAGGTTTACTGGTTATAATAAACAACAGTTTGTTTCACACACATATTCCTGAATGTGTAGTGTCCGTGACGCTTTTACCATACTACAAAAATGACTAGAAAACTAACAAAAATGAGCAAAATTTTGCTGCAAATACTATTAATGTTTTCTAAAGACTTCAACAATTGCAGTAAAAAATAATTTAAATGTACTAAAGGGCAAATCTGTAAACCAGAGGAATCATAAGCTCATGGGGAGACAAAAATGAATTTTTTTTTTCGTAACAAATCATTTTGCAGGAAATCATGCAGAGCTGAGTAAAATCCTGATACATTAACCTTATTTTCTACAACAGATGTATATATTTTCTGGTTAAACTTTTAAAAAGAATATTTGTACAAATGTTGTATAGTCTACTATGTTATTTCTCCATCAACTCATAATATTTTGTAGTGTCCGTGACGGTGTGTCAACACAATAAAGAACTGGTTGCCATGGAAATACTGAGAAAGTTTGGTTCACAACTTTTCAAGCAAATATGTACCAAACCTTTAGCTTTGTGAATTTAGTAAATTTAGATATGTGTCTACAAGATGAAATTTTGACAAAAGTGAAACACTCTAGAGCACCCTGATTGTGACTGAGCCCTGTACCACAGTCGTCATACACGGCAATGCAGGAAGTTGGGAAATGGAATACGAATAGCCACGTATCGCCGATACGTGGCTATTCGTATTCCATTTCCCTACTAAAGTTCGAAGACGGATTTCCCGCACAAAAAGCCACCATAATTCATTCAATAAACCAGCATTGATGGTTTCCAATACATCTCTGAATTCATATCTTCTATGCTTTTTGTGTTGAAGACGATGCATTTTTGAGTGTGGTTTCCGACGGTATCCATGCTTTCTACATAAAACAAACACTTTTTTACAACAGCTGCCGTTGATGATTTGAAAGTAGCGGCACTGTGATCCAGGCTATCTAATGTTGGTCCCTGATCGTTTGAAACATGTAAATAAAGTAGAAATGCCGAGCGACTGGGGGCTAGTGTACTAAGGTCAAAGTCAAAATTCATAGAAATTTTCATACTCTTCTACCAACAATCATTGGAAATGACTATTTTCAGTGGTGAACTATAGAGGCAAACTGCATCCCAAATTGTACAAGTGAGATTACAATAGCTGCTAAAGTTCTTTGGCTGGATGCAGATTCCTTTGTAAATGATCATAATGACATATTTCTGAAAGCAATGCATGAAAATAAAAATGTAACTTACCATTTAATTGTGATTGATGAACTGTTTTGTCCAGTTTTTATAGCTAATTTAGAACCGTATATTGGTGGGCGGGGGATTGGGGGTACGTGTCATATAACCAAACATCCACATGCTTGGCGGTTGGTATTGCTTGGCCCCCTGTAATATTCATATGGCCCCCTGTTTCAAAACTTAGTGAAAGCCCTGACCGATATTTAAATTCAAAACGGCCACGACCCCTGTGTTAAATCTATGGGGAAAAATATAATTTTCGAAGTTCTTAAAACTAAGCCGGTGAAAAGTTTTCTTACACCAAGAGCTTTAAAATGAACCCCCACAAGTGGTGTAGCAGAAAAGAATTGTAAAAGTTTGACAGTCCGAATATCTGTCCCGAGGCGCGTTCTACCGTATGGTGACATATTGCATAATTTGCCGCGCCCAGAATTTTTATTGTTGTGGTTATTTGTAATATCGTCACAGACAAGCTCATCATACCTGTTTCTGAATTTGAATAAACCAGATGTCTCTTGTTCGTTGGGAACATTAAGGAAATTCCAGTAAATCTATCGGCCAAAATAGAGCCAAACCATATAAAATAGCTTAAGATGTCAACAGAAAAGTACAGTAATCTACGCTTTGTCGAACACATAGTACATATTCACACAAATTTGAAAAAATTTGTAAAATTTGTGTTCTCTGACCAAAACTGCCCCGCTAGATAATTTTCATATTAATCTAAGTAACTTTTCATGGGATATTTAGATAAACTGAAATTTTCAACCCCTAAAATGGTTACCATGGACACATGGGGCAGTAAAATCGATAACGTTTTTGGTCTTTCGACCCAAAATACCCTGTGGTGATATTTTCACGGAAGTTTAACCTATTATTGTTCGGGTTATCATTTCTATAAACTAGTAATACTTATATTAATTATTATTATCATTCTTTATTTAACTCGATAATTCCATAGGTGAAACACCTCTTTTCATGGAGGTCAAATAGACAAAAGAAAATCATAATACAGCACCAACTTGAAAAACAAAAAAAACACAGAAGTACAAATATCAAAAAAACTACAAAGAGGCATCAGACAAGCAAATAGAATACAGAAAGTTGTTACAAGATTGCTTAAACTAGTCAGTGACTCACAGTTCCTGATTGATTTGGGGAGATTGTTATATTCATCCACACCCTTAACAGACAACGTGTTTGATAAGAAGTGTACCTAGTTTTGGGAACTTTAAGGAGGTTTTAATCGGAAGAACGAAGTGATCTGGAAGGGATATAAAAATATTGAACATACTGGTTATGTAGTAGGGGTTAGATTGTGAGTTGCTCTGTAAATTTGGGCCATACGGTTACAACGGAGTTTCAAGTTAATGGGCAGCCAATGAAGCTGAGTATACATTTGATAAGTGGAAAGAGACGGAACAGTGTCAAGAATAAGTCTCATTGCACGTCTGTGAAGACCTCAAAGTGGTCCCCGACTTCAAAGTGGTCCCCATCCTAAATGTCCGGTAAGATAGGGGGTTAAACTCAAGTCTGACGACACCTTCAGCATAATGGACGCTTTTGATGTAAAATCAGCTGCTATTTTATACCTAAAGTTGAGAAAAAATGTACAAAATAAGGGCTGAGTACAGAATTAACAATGGGGAGGGCTAGTGTCTATATCAATCATGACTTATATATAAAATGACTCATTTGAAGTCATATCGACATTGGAAGTCATTCTAATCGCTGCTTTTAAATGCATAAACGGATATGAATACAATTTGCAGCAGTGCTGTGGCGTATCAATCGCGCTTGCGAGTCGAAAATTCGTCGCCACAAGCCAGCCCATAGACATTTTTGGTAGTTTACTTCGACCGGGACTATAATACTGGTTGGTTCACGACCCGTTGTCTACTTCTGCTAGCTACCTCGATAATATAAAAATGTATTTTCAACCATTTTCCAGTGAGCCGACGTCCACGAACTCTGCAGCGTTTGCCCTCTCGCGTAAAACGTATCGAATACTTTGGATCTGTCAAAAGCTCAGAACCGAGCAGAAACAGTCGACGGCTCTTAAAACGGTTGAAATTAGATGTTACCACATACGTACGCGTAACTTACAGAAGTAGGAGATGAGTCATAGATAGTCAGAGATAAAGTAGGTACGTGTTCATTTATTCAAAGACTAAGCTATTTCATCACTTGCTAGGTAAAAAACCTGATTGGTGTAGTAGTAAACTATGGAAAAGGTCTATGGACAGATTAGCAGCGGTTCCTTGACACGAATGCGATAGGGCTCGAGGCCAGTTTTTTAGGGGGGGGGGCTATTTTTCTTTATATTTTTTTACAAAAATATCCAATACCTACCATAGAAAGTGACACGATTGAAGTAATATATTACCTAAAAGAAGTTGAATACAGCAGACGGAGCGTAAAATTATCCGAATTTTCAGGAGACACCTTTGAAGTCAAAAGGACACTTTTGAAGTCAAACTGATTTTCTTTATTCAATACTAAAAGTTGGACAAAAAGGAAGTGTACTCTTGTCTTATTAATATCTGATACTTCACAGGTCGCATGTTCAATTTTAAAATCAACATATTCTTTAACGTAGACGATATCGAATTCAGCAGAGAGAGCGTAAAATCATCCCAAGTTTTCAGGGACCACTTTCTTTGTTCAATACTGAAAGTTGACAAACTACAACAATTGTAGCCCACGGGCAGTGCGTCGACATTTTCTGTCGTGTTGTACTCAGTCAAAACGACCGAAAAAACGGCCGCGGCCCGTGGGCTACTCTATGCACTTGCAGCTAAATTTGCTTCCCTGTGCGTGCACGATACAGATTACAGCCCTGGGGCTTAATGTCTAGGGTCGGGTGTTGGAGTATATTTCTATTCTTTCAACTATCGTCATGAATTCTTGACAAACTGTGTTTAAAACCCTTTCCCAAAAATACCACGGACAGGTAAAACAAATCTAAGTTGGCAAATAGAGGTACAGCAGCTTATATCGCCGGAAATACACAGCATCGTACGCAGGGCCATCATCGTTCCAACATGGCTGAATTGCGATGTTTCTGTGCAAGTTCACACAGTGTAATTTGATTTTGGATGAAGACAATCAGTACTCGCGTGAAATATAACGTCGAGCAACAAGGTTGAAACTAATGAGTGTTTGAGCTGGTACTCAGATATGATGGGGTACTGGTAGGCAATGTAGATTCGTACAGTGATCGGTCGGTCGCCAGGTCTTGACCGTTTGCAGCGCAAACTCCAATGATGCTAATATGAGACACCCTAACCAGGTGAAAAAATTTGATGTGCAGTTTGGGCTGGTTTCGCATGGTAAAATGCATCGGAATTTCGAAAAAGTAATAAAAGTGAGCGCATATATATCAAAAAGGACCAAAATAACTGATTAGTATTGGCAATGTTACAAAGTTCAACAACTTTATGCAAATACATGAATGAAAAAATCCCTGGACTGCGTAAAAATTTAGTTCAATTACAACTACGGGGACCACTTTGAAGTCGGGGACCACTTTGAGGTCTTCACACACGTCTCTGTATGCATAGATATTGCTATTTATATTGCTATTTGAAGTAAAGCTCCAAACATTAGAACAGTAATTGATGTGTGGTGGGATGAAACAGTAACAGAATAGTTTGCGAGAGTGAAGGGGGAGAAATGTTTGACGCGTGCGAAAAGAAACAATTTGGAATTGACTTTGCTTTCAATGGTTGAAATTTGTTCACACCAGTCTAGGTTATTAGAAATAGTGACCCCTAGTAACCTCTCTGATGAGGTGGTCCATAGTTTTACCAGCCAATGTGAGGTTGAAGTTTTCACTGTCAATGTGCCGTCTCTTCTGAGAAGTTGTGATGATCATTGATTTTGTCTTACTGGGATTTATACAAAGTTTGTTAGTAAGACACCAATTGTCAACTATTTTTAGATCAGCATTCAGGTAAGTAGATGTGGTGTTTAAGGACTTGTTTGAAACATGAAGTATTGTGTCGTCTGCAAAGGAAGTACAGGATGAATTTTCAAGGTGGAGGGGCAAATCGTTAACATAAATAATAAAGAGCAATGACCCCACTATGGAACCTTGCGGCACACCGACACTGACGTCAATTAAATGTGGTAGGCCAGAGATTAGGGGATTACCTATGTATCTACTTCTCCTGATTTAAACCTCATTAATATGTTAATGTCACTATAAGCAGCACGTATAGATAAGTGTGTTGGCCTCTTTGTTACATTGCACGTTGTTGGAACTGGTCTGTGGTGTGAGGTGAAGCGGCAACAAACGCAATGACGTGTCATTATGCATGCAAACTGAAGATATGGGAGCCGTCATTATTTTTCGGCCGGCGCTTTGTTCCCTTGAGGTACGTGGTCACATAAGACAAAGACATCAAAGGTTGGCAGTATAAATCTTTCTCGGCAATACACAGTCAAATGTATTAAAATAACCAAGAGAAAGAAGAAACCTGCGCTGAGAGCAAGACACCTCTATCCCCATCCCACCCCGGGAGACGGACATATAAACACCCCCTATGGTTTATTTAGACCAAAGAATTATTGTAAGAGATTGAGAGTCACATTAGGCCGAACAAAATAAATGTGCTGTTTCGATAACCCGACCTACCCTATTTTTACATGCCGACCCTAAACCTTTAGAGCTACGTAAAAACGGAAGTCAAAAAAAACTGTAAAATCACGCTTTCGTTACGTGGCATTTGATTTATTTCTTTTATATGTATAATACATTTTCTGGAAATGTTGTGGCCAGTTTTTTACCGCCGTGACCCCTGAAAAATGCATATTTAAAAATAAAAATATTTGGAAAAAAAACCCTGCCGACCTGCCTTCCTATTTTTGAAAACCATGTTATCGGAACAGCGCAATTTATTTTTTTGGCTTTACCTGTCCTCAAGGCGCATTTTATCTTAATGTTTCTTTATGTCACGTGTCGCTTTGCCTGTACTTGAAATTATAAACTTTTTGTTTACTGGCTACCGCTGTACAAAGTAACTGCACGACTTCCAGGTACTGAACACGATTAACTGTAATCGCAAACGTAAAACCAGATATGAACTGAATATGCTCACGTGTTTTATTACAGGTTCATTAATACTAGTACGCTTCACAGAACAATAAGATATATGTTATCACTAAATGAAGCAGGTTTTTTCAACATCGCACAGTACTCTCAGATTTTAATCACTAATTACAAAAAATTATGGAATATGCAAATGAGCTGTTAATTAACTTGACACTGCTCAATGCTTCATGGGACAATTAGATATCCATCAGATCAACATTTGTAGCACGTTTTATTTAATTTAATGCAGTAATTTTAGAGTAATGTCACTAATTACAAAGTTCATTAAATATGCAAATAATCCCTATATTAACTTGACACTGTTCAATGATTCATAGCACAATTAAATATTTATCAAATCAATATCTGTAGCACGTTTCACAAAATTTGGTGCCGTAATTTCAGAGTTATATATCTAATTACAAAGTTTATTAAATATGCAAATGAACCCTTAATTAATTTCACACTACTAAATGCTTTACAACACAGTTAGATATCTGTCGGATCAGTATATGCAGCAGTTTTCATCACATTTGATGCAGTTATTTTTGAGTTATATGACTAATTATAAGACTTCATGAAATATGCAAATGAGCTAATTATTAACTTGACAGTGCTCAATGCTTCTCAGTACAATTGGATATTTATCAGATCAACATCTGTAGCAAGTTTCATCAAATTTAACACTGTAATTTTGGAGTAATATCACTAATTACAAAGTTCATTAAATATGCAAATAAACCCTTAATTAACTTCACACAACTAAATGCTCTACACCACAATTAGATATCTGTCGGATCAGTATCTGCAGCAGATTTCATAACATTTGGTGCAGTTATTTTGGAGTTATATCACTAATTACAAAACTTCATAAAATATGCAAATGACCCATTTGTCAACTTGACACTGCCAAATGCTTCTCAGTACAATTAGATATTTATCAAAACAATATCTGTACCCAATTTCACTGACTTGGGTGCCGTAATTTCAGAGTTATATACCTAATTACAAAGTTCATTAAATATGCAAATGAACCCTTAATTAATTTCACACTACTGAATGCTTTACACTACAGTTAGATATCAGTCGGATTAGTATCTGCAGCAGATTTCATCACATTTGGTGAAGTTATATCGAAGTTATATGACTAATTACAAAACTTCATAAAATATGCAAATGACCTATTTATTAACTTGACACTGTCCAATGCTTCTAAGTATAATTAGATTTATATCAGATCAATATTTGTTGTAAGTATCATAAAGTTCGGTGCAGGGATTTCAGAGTTATCTCACTAATAACAAAAGTTCATTAAATATGCAAATGAGAAGGCAATTGACATGACACTCACAGTATCATCATAATGTTCTCAGATTGTCATCTGTAAAAAGTTTCATGAAATTTTGTGCAGTATTCTTGATATATGTCTACACTGTCATTACCGTCTCCATAGGGAAACCATTGTACGGAAAAAAACGATATTGCATAACTTCATTAATATGCAAGCCTCACTAACCAAAATCTAATCAGTTCTTGCAAGTAGCATATGGTACCTGTGTACCAAATCTGACTTGAATCCGTTCAGGCGTTTTTGAGTTATCGTGTAAACAGACAGACAGACAGACACACACACACACACACTAACACACACACACACACACACACGGACAGACAGACAGACATCGCTATGACAATAGCCCACGTGTTTACACACGTGAGCTAAACACTTAAACAAGATTGGCGCACTCAGGATGCGCGCACTTAGAATCCACATTAGGAGTGAGGAAACAAAGGACGAAACGCACAACAAAAGTGCCTTTTTATTGAAATTGAAGGCATGGACAGGGAGAGCGTGACAAATAAATAAACTTTGCCTGGATAATATTCATATCTTCTTTTTGTTCTGACCCCTATGTAGTGATTTTCAGCCATCCCCCTACAGAATGGTTCGTACCTCGACCAATTTATTGCAAGCACATAATTATTGTCAGCAGTACATGGAATCGAAAGACGACGTCGGCAACAGGTTTGAGAGTGGCGTATTACCGGGTGAATTACCTGTAACGCCTCATATAGCTTTGTAACCTGCTATAGGTGTCAAGGTCTGCTGGGTTTTAGGGATTTTCAACACTGAGGTAGTTCAACTTACAGTAAATATACATTGCTCCTACGCCACGCTACAGGTTGTAAGCGTAAGGGCAACGTAGAAGGTAAGGTTACTAACATTCGTATTTGATAAAAACGTTAATTTGCATTTGGTGATTTATGTCAAATTCAAACCACACAGAATCAATGTTTAATACTGCACACTGACACTGTGACTATTCAGTATTAGCGGCCTGGATAGATAAGTGTGTTGGTCTCTTTGTTCGTTGCATTGTCCTCGTGCATTGCGACGGAACTGGTCTGTGGTGTGAGGTGCCGCGGCAACAAACACATGACGTCAACTATCGCATACTCTTTACTGACACTCATGAAGCATAGCAATACCACTGAAACGTCAAACACAAATGCACCAGTCGATTTTTAGGGTGAAATAGACTCCTTACTAGCTATGAACTCTCTTAAATCTCCCTCCTGCTACGATTTGATGTTGATGATAATAATAATAATAATAATAATAATAATAATAATAATAATAAAACATAGCTGAGTCGAAAATCGGCTTTGTTAGCTTAACCCATTTGCCACATTCGTCAAAGCGAATTGAAAACAGAACTCGCTAAAAAAATTGTGCTTAGGGGAGAACCATTTGATCTGGTGGGGGGGGTATGGAGGAAGTGGGTATGGGAGCAAATTTTTTGTCCTGTCAGAGTGACAGCAATTTTTTTCTACTGTCAGACCTGCATCAATGTTTTTTTCAATGGAGTAGCAGTGCAATTTTTTATTGTTCATCAAGTTTGTAATGCGTTGTATATAAGGGAGCCGTCATCATTTACGGCCTGCAACTCTGAAATTTCGAGTGACCCCTTCACCAACCCTGATGAATTTGAGTAACCTCCCTCTCTAACTCTGAAATTTTGACTGCCCCTCCCCCCACATAGAAAAGTTAAATACCAATACATGTAATTGTAAAATTTACAAAATACAGCAACAGTAAAGATCTTTCAAATCCTGATGTACTCTGCTAGACTATCATCAGTTATCTCATGATGGTTCAAAAAAGGTGAATCCATCAAATGGAATTCAAAGTCACAATAAAATAAAGATATGAAAGCTCACGCAATAACCAGTATCTAACCATAGAGTATATTGTTTAATTTGGATGGGTATTATGACAGGTTTTCACTAGGATATCTGACCGGGCAGAATTTGAAAGTACATGGGGAGAACACGAGAGAGGCTTATTAGGGGGAAAGTGTTACAGGGGCTTTCCCCTATCTTGCATGGAAATGTTTAAGATATTAATGTGTGCAATGGTGCGGTCTGGTGCAATCTGAGAATATGAGAGGTGTTTTTAATTTGTTTTAATAAGAGAAACTTTTAGAAAAGCCCAAGGGGAGAGCACGATAGGGGTGTTCCCCCTCTCGTATTGGAAATTTTGAGAAATTGATGTGTTTAATGGTGCATTCTGAGAGGAGTTTCAGTTTATTTTGCACTCGGTAAATCTGTTTGAAAATGACATTGAACACTGATATTTTTTTACATTTTTGCATGATCAGTGTTTGAGTCACAATATTCAACAACCAAACAATGACAATACATTTTGTGAAAAACAGTTCTGTTTGCCAGAGACTGAAGATAAATGAATATACAGGAACGGAAAATCTGTCCCCTTCTTGTGTCATTTCTCAAGCTGCCAACTTCTAATGAAAAGCCTGAATATGGTATGTTTAAATGTCAAAATGGTCATTGAACTGAGGTCAATTAAAACATATGTTTCTGTGATAATAAAGGATGCATTCACAACAGTTCAGTTTTGTCCTAGATCCTGTGAAAATTTTGAGAAATTGATGTGCGCCACGGTGCAGTGTAGTGCAATCTGAGAGGTATTAGTTATTGAGATAGTTCGCCACTATTGACGGACTCCATAGTGAGCGATCCGGTGTGTGATGTCATATTATAATTAACATGACCCAGCATCGATGTAAGTTCTCAGGGAAGTTGTTATCCTTAGTGGTCAGAGAAACCAGGCTCACACATTGTATTTCATTATATTTGTTGTTCCTCAATTTTTCATTGTCAACTTGTACATCTTTATAACATATTTATATTGAGAGAATAATATATTAGTTTTAACACTAGTTTATTGGCTCCTGTCTTGTGTTTTAAATTTTCACAATTTACAGAAGTCAAATAGTCCCCTTTAGATAGTGCCTATGCCATTGAGATATTGCAACAGAAATCCTGAAATATTTCTTGGGTCAGAAAAGGGAAGGAAAACATTGCGAGCACTGAGGTGTAAAGTAGACCTATGTAGTGCATGCTTATATCATAAGTGCTGGGAAAAAAACAAGAATTGCTTGTGGTAAAAACATTTGCGCCGCCTATGGCCGCGCCGGCAAAAGAATGCATGAGAATAAGGTTTCCAAATTTTTCTCATTTCTGGTGCATTGTGACAATTGTTTTTCACTTCTATCTGTTATGACAATTTTTTTTCTCAGGCTATGACAAGATCAATTTTTTTTCTTCTATTGCACCTGGTGACAATTTTTTTTTCTCAAAATCCTCCATATCCCCCAGAAATCAAATGGTTCTCCCCTTAATTCATAATAAAGGCGAAATAGATTTTCAGCTCGACAAAGTGGTAAAATGAGAATAAATACAGGTTCTTTTAGTTGTTTGTCGACCCGCGCTTCTCTCTCGATGGCGTGCACTTCCGCATTCATTGCATATACAGTGCTTTCTCAGATTTTTGAAGAAACCCTAGTCTCGCGACAGTTTTGACGTCGGCATATATATGTATATAAGCAGTCTTGCGAGAATGATAAGTTTTGGTCCTATACTAAAGAAGATATTGCATATTACAATATGTCTTCTAAAAGAACAATAAATTGCCTTTATAATGGTACCCTACAAGCCAAGTTACCTTAAGAAATAAGCTCAGCAGACGACTTAAACAGGTTTAACAAAAACATATGCGAGTCGGCAATACTGTGATTTTGCAGTATCCTTCAAAATATAAGCGTTACAGCAATAGCATCCCAATATTTTTTGTAGCAATTAAAACAAAGTTAATACAAAGTATTCCCGTTGTATTTTGTCTAGGTTAAACATTTGTAGAATTTGAGATTAGTTTATTTGAATGTAACTTGCGATATTATATTTTGGATATTGGATAAGTGTTTGTCTTGTTTCATGAAATTATAGATGATATTGCATATTACAAAATGTCACTAAAATTAGCTGTAATTTGCGATTTGATCTTTAGGGACGGGGTAAGTTTTGGTCTTATTTCATGAAATTATAGAAGATGATACATATTACGATATGTCATTTGAGAAAAGTAGATTACCATTCTAATGGTACCCAACTAGCTAGGTAATGTTCAAAAATAAGCTCAGCATATGACTTACAAGAAGAGAGGTTTGACAAAAATTCATGTGGGTCATAAATCGTGTTTTTGCAGTGCCATTCAAAACATGACCGTAACAGCTATTGAGTCCCTACATTTTTTCTGTTAAAATTCCATTTCGTATTCTAGGGATTGCAAGGCTTCTGAAAAATACAGGTTGTTATGCTGTGAGGGGACGCACGTTGACCACCTTTAGCCCACGGCCTATAGATATTTATAGATATTTAACGAGTCTACTGGAAATGAAAATAAAGTAAGCATCTCAAAGGGGGCTGTAGAACAATACTTAGCCGATCAGTCAGCTCCTCGTAGATTTTTTATCAGTTATCTTTTGTACATAAAACTGAAATAACAGACGTATTGATTCTAAAGTGTGATCCGTTTCTACTCACATCACATGGGATATAGGAGTGTTTATTTCCACAAGATGCTCTAGTTGTTTTTTTTCCAGTTTTTTAACTATTTAATTTCAATAAAAAATTGATCAGAGGAAATCCTTGTTTTACACAATCTCTGTCCCTAATTTGATGTTATCTGTCATGTGCTCACATAAAGTGCTACTCGTTATTTTCAGATGTGCAGTTGCTAACCAGTGATATGTAGTTAACTAAAGAACCGCTTATTAAAAATTGGTAATCACGAAAAACAATTGCATTGCTTCCGAATTTTGAAAAACAAACATGATGCAGGACGGACAACGGAAAGAGAATTGCTGCCACAGTTGCAGGAAAAAATTGCTGCCTTACACATCTCCTCCAGCCCCCGAAATCAAATGGTTCTCCCCTAACTATGAGCTAGGCGGTATTATCAATGAATTACAAAGAAATCAACTCTACTAATTTGAAACATTTTTTTTTATTTTGCCATGTTTTATTGGGTGTGCATTAATTATTCACATAACATCCATGGAATTGTTTTCTTTTTCTCCGTACAATAAATAAATAGATGTATAAATAAAGTATAAATACAGTATAAAATAAGCGACATTTTGCTGGTTAATATAAGTGATGTAGTAAGGGTTGCCACTTTTTCAAATGAGACTGTAATTTGTTGTTTTTCTTTGCAATAAAATATTCAATGTGATAGATTCTCTTGACAAAGTACACTTCTATAATTCGGTTTGCTTCCCTGCATTTTACAGTAGTAAATATGTTTTCTAATAAGTAAACAAATAAAGTTGACTAACAATGTTTCATTTGGATCAGATAAAATTTGACATAGTCTACTTGGTCTACCAGTAAGGTTCAATGGTTGTCCCCAGACAAAAATTCTCTCTCTCCATAAAGCTACAGTATAGTAACACTGGTGAAAAAGATGTTCCAGAGTTTCTGGGACGATACCACAAAAAGTACACAACTCAGATGGAAATTTCTGAGGATTTAGTTTGTGAAGTTTTTGATTAGTAAACAAAATGTTGTGAAGAATTTAAACTGAAATTCTCTTTATTTACGATCAACTGACATTTTGTAAATCAACTTGTATAATTTGTCCCACTGTACATTGTTGACATTGAGGACCTCTTCAAGTTTTCTTTGACTCACAGGTACAGTAAAGATCCTCTCTATTAACTCGTGTTTTATTTCAGACTTAGAAATTGAATGTAATGGTGTTGGACAACCAGAAAGAGAGAAACTAACTTCATCAATTGTATTTTTCCTTATTCTGTAACTCCTCGATGATGGCCGATAAAATACCCAGCCACTGTTGTCTATGGATTGGACTAAATTTGAAAACATTGTCTAGCAGGCTATCTACCACACCACACATAATACACGCACAGCTCGCGGACTATCTTTCTGGCAAATATACACTTTTCGCATTTTCAAACTTAAACCGATATTTTCTCAACACACCAAACTTTCGCGCGACGGAAGAGCTGCTGCTATGTAAAAAAAAAAAATACATCGAGGATTGCTAGTGTGTGCGGATCGGGTTGTTTTACTTCGTCTGACTCCTGCTAGATAATGTTTTTGATTCCTTCATGATCGACTCATATTACCGCCTGGCTGATAATTGTACCTGAGAGTGTTGGCAATACCTCGATTTAGATGTCTAGTTTGTCTAATGCAAACGGGTCACCGCAAACCACTATATTGCATACTCATGAAGCATTGCAATACTGCTGAAATGTCCAACATATATACATCAGTCGATTTTGGAGAATTTAAACAATTTTTAACGATTTTATATGTCCTGACCTATTTGAAAAATAGTAGAATTTGAGGGTGAAAAAGGGTTCTTATAGCCACTAACTCCTTTAAATCTCCTCCCGCTACGAGTTGAAAGATTTTCTTTCTCGTCCATTAGTTTACCCTTCCTTTTGCCAGGAAATATCGCCGTTTCCCTTCTCTCAACTTAAGAACTCCTTGATGTCCTTTCCCGTGGCCACAAAGTGCCTACCGCCATATCTTTGCCGGATGTTTTCCCTATTCATCGTCAAACTCACAAAAGACCAATCTTGCTTTTTTTATTTGCCTAATGAGCAAGTGCATAGCATTTCCCCGGCCGCCTAACGATAGGTGCCCTCCCTCCTGTTTCCCGCCCGCCCGCCAAGAAATCATGAACGGACAGCGTTTTCGATGATACGACAAACTCTGTCGGAAGCCCCTGCCAAAGTCAATACCCAATTGCAAGTCAAAGTATACAGTGTAAAATGCAGTGAGACAATAGACGACTTCGTTAAAGGCATAATGCAGAACATTGTGCAACTCTTCTACAAACACTAGTTTTACCATTGCCTCAACGCAGCTCAGTGTTCACATTTAAGTTCATATGTATCATGTATCTCATTCGAGTGACTAGGAGCAAGGAGTTTTAAACGCAGAACACTGATATCTTTTTTTTCAGATAACATTTTCTGAGGAGACACAGTTAGATTTAAACAGACTTCTGTAGGCGTTGTGTATTTAATTCCATGTTTATTTGGCGATATAAGACCATTTTCGTATCATATTAGTTAGTGGAAGTACACGATACAAACATTGGAAAAGGGAAACTATTATCGTTTCGAAGGAAATGCAGACACTTTGAAATAGTGTGAAATAGTGTGTCTCGGTTGTAAATTGGACGAGGGTTTTTTACATACACAATAACATTACGTTTGTAGCTATACTCACACACATCCTTTGCCCGTGTCTGTAAAACATCGAGTAAATAAATAAAAGTATTGTTAACTTTGAAGATTACGGGTTTCTGAAAGTGTAAGGAAGAATTCAATTAATATATCAGTTATATGTCATATTTCTGCCATTTGTAACCTATTCCCTGGAGTGGATTTGGCTAAGTAGACAGAACAATTAACACTAACAATCCATTCACATTGTCGATATGAAAGTTATTCCAAAGAACTTACAATCTCGAAAATACGCATGTTGGTAGCCAATCATGCGTCAGTTCGAAGTCCGCAGAACAAGTACATGTGTTGGGAATAACCCACAACGGCTGAGTAAGACATCGTCCGCGCATGTGTGCAACCACGCATGCGCGGACGATGTCAACATAGGCGAAAATGCACTGGATTAGATAGTTTAGAAAACGGCATTTACTTACAATATGGAGGCTTCTTTGTCGTTAATTTCAAGGTATAATGTTTGTATATTAAAAAGTACGGGGTAGCTATTTAAAAAAATAATTTTATATTCGTATTTATATTTGCAGAATCATTAACTTACGGCACATTGGTGCACAATGAGAAAATATATGACTCTGTCATTGGAAAAAAATATTATTTACGTGAGTACCTTTCCGATTATTTCTTTGACAGAGAGCATTCTTAATATTTAGTGATACTTTATTGGCTTTTCCCCAATCTGTTCGAACGCTAACATGCTCATGATATTTCTTCAATTTATTTGGTAGCATATGACAAAAGTACATCCTTTCATTCAGATATATAATAGAGAGCATGTTAATTCCAGTTTCACTTAACTAAGTGTATTTTTGCCGTTTAGGCCCCCGGATCATCATATTGAGCATTCACCATATCCCTGTCAACGTTTTGAAAGTTTCTGTGATGGCGTTCGACTAACCTGCGTGACGAGTTGGAATCTGATCAGAGATAAAAAGATCGACATGTTTACAATGCATACTCATCAGTTTTAATTTTCCATGCTAGACATACAAAAAGACGAGTTTAACCCAAATGATATGAAACCCAGCGTTTGCATCGGCGTATAATATGTTGATTAGTTGTAGTCTTTTGCATGCCATGCATACGGAGTTTAATCTTTACCTATTGCCCTTATACAGTTCCATTGCGAGTAGGATGCCTGAGATCTAGATCGATCAGCGTATATATTTATTTGACGACGCTACATAATTTAAAACATAAAAGTGCCCGTTGATAATAGGAAAGTCTTGTCTCAAAAATTTCAACTCTACCATATACTATTTTAGATCAATTGTAATGCGACATTAGACGTTGTGTGAGATTTGGGGCAAGTGATGGACGAATGAGTTACGTCCGATAAACCCTTCACTTAAATAACGTTGCTATTATTCTTTTCCATCTGATCAGTATTAAATGTGAAGCTCTTGCTCGTGTCATTTCACTGGAACAAGGAATATATATAGAAAAGGGTAAGTCAGTAAAAATATCAACTTCAAAGGCATTTTCCGGTAGAAAGGTATGCTCAAATATTTCACATCCTAAAGTCGAAACTAAGGAAAAGAAAAAGTGTGTGTTTCCGGTAACCGAGTCTTACCTATTTAAATCTTTAGACCCTGACATTTATTCGTATTTCCAAAATCATCTATAAATTTGGCTAATTTTGCTGTTTTTTATGAGTCACACACACAAACACACACACACACTCACACACACACACACACACACACACACACACACACACACACAAACAAAGAAAGAAAACACACCGAAAAAACCAATGTCCGTCCGACCGACCCTTTTTCTCAGGGCATGTTAATAAAAACACACAATGTGTTCTATTGCCTAAGAGTCAGCATTATTGTCGAATTTTCCGAACTTTTAATTTTGACTCTCTTATCCACCATATAGTAAGGCTTTTAACATTGTCCAAGAAGTGCTCAACGACAAGCAGACATTTATGCCGTTGATATTTTTAACTGAATCAGTGTCATGATAATATCAGAAATACATTTGGTGATCTGATTCATAATGAATGTGTGTGAAAGGTATACTGTCACCTGTTCCAAATTTGCCACAGCTACCATGGAAAGAGAAAATCTAACCAATCACAGATTTTTAGCGGGTGGCCGCTTTTCAAAAACAGCGCCCTCATATGGGCATATTGAATACCAAGGAACGCCCCTTTGACTATATATGGGCATATTTAGATTAAGGGTAACTGTATACCTTTAACTGTAAAATGCAGTTTACATAATGTCGTTTATAAATGTATTCTCTATGCCGTATTTTGAAACTCTGCGCAGATTCGATTACCTAATCTACCAAATATTATTTGCAAATGTTCCCTTTGGAATAATGACAGTTTTTCTTGTCGATGCCCCACTTTTTGTTTCGTCTATG
This sequence comes from Ptychodera flava, assembly GCF_041260155.1. Taxonomy (NCBI): domain Eukaryota; kingdom Metazoa; phylum Hemichordata; class Enteropneusta; family Ptychoderidae; genus Ptychodera; species Ptychodera flava. The sequence continues at coordinate 24,829,858 of NC_091938.1, read as the reverse complement.
TGCACATATAAACATTTGTGTAGGAAACTGAGAAATGTAAGGATGGGGAATCCTTAAAACCCTTAAGTTAAATAACGTTACTTTTTGTATTTTTTGTTTGTGTAGCTGCCGTGTTTATCTTCACTCCTCTGTTAACTTATATAGCGTTATATCGTACGACTTCAGTTGAACAAGCAATATATGGGGCACAGAATATCCATGAAGTTTACACTCTCAAAGCCACTTACATGTAAGCAAGTTTTGCCTTAAGATTCCATCCTTAGTTGAAAACAAGGCAAAAATGTGCGTGTTTCTGGTAACCCGACCAAGCCTATATAAAATCCTCAGACCCTTACGTTTTCCGCAGTTTTACAAATTAGTCACGAGTTTTCTAAATGATGTTGTTCCTTGATTGGCCAATAAAAACTCCAAAACAACCAACCAACAAAACACAAAAACAACAAATGTCCTCAGTTCCTGTGGTTTCCTCAGAGTACGTTAACAGAAACACACACTGCTTTTTATGCCTGAGAGTCAAAATTATTGTCGACCGTGTCGAAATTTATATTTTGTACTCATAATGGCACAATAAGGCATTTTATATTGTCAAGGAAGAGCTGAATGACAGGTCACTTTCTGGTAAGAAAATCCTTAGCGCCTGAGCTGTTGTCGACCTTTCTTGAACTTGGCGTTTGTCCTATATAACTGAACAATGGTAATTCATTCTATGTTGAGGAAGTACTCAATAACAAGCCGTTATTTATGCTGTTGATATCATGACTTTGATTCATGTTATAGCCATTTGAATTTAAGCATAATTTTGGTGACGAGATTCATAACAATTACTTGCAAATATAGGTCATATGTGCCGTTTCCAAATTTGGCTACGTTGCTCCTAATCTTGCAAACTAGCGTAAGATTCTCATTGACAAAACAAATTTAATGCCCGTCACGGTAGACGATCATATGCTCAGTGGAATATTTGTATACCTATGGGATAGGATATTTACCCTTTATCATATGTACAAGCCAAGATTGTCGTCTCTGAACAGACAATTCCGGGATTTATACTCTGGTCGTACAACGTTAGGACTGTTACCTTCATAAATGTAATAATCTCCATAAATATAACATCAACCATAATTGTAATAAAATACACCACAAATGTAATATCGCCTATAAATGTAACAAAAATCGCCCATAAAGATAATAAAAACACCAACCATAATTGTAGTATGTGGTAACCATAAAAAGTAATAAAAAATCACCCATAAATGTAATACTTGTCAACCATAAATGTAATAAATCTGTTTTGTCATCGCAATGTCAGAATTAGCCCTTAAATATTTATAAATGTAATAAAGGAAAGCACTCCACAAATTATTCATATCTTAGTTTGCGTTCAGTGTATTTTGGAAGTGTACTTTATGTTTTTTTGTGTGCATAGAACTGATTGGCGACAGCGAGACGCAGCTGTAATCTGCGTGTCGGTGCAGTCTCTACTCCAGAGTGGAGAGACTGTATAACACTACGATCTTATAACGTTTTTTTTCGAAAATTTGCCATACTTTCTTCATCAGTCGTCTAAAAATTCATCTTCAGTGGATAAATTGTGTGGAATAATTGATAGATTGTCTGTCTTCCTATGTTGTCCCATGTTAGGATGTCTAATTCTGTTCAAATGTGTTCAAGGTAGTGTTCGTATTGTGTTTACTAGATTGAGATATAGATGTTCTCATCAACATGTTTTGTATCGTACGTTTCAGTTATAAGGTTTTATATTTCTTGTTTTGTTCTGAGTCATCTGTCATAAACTTTGTGTGGTATCACTGGTTGACGAGTTATTTTGACGCTTCTTATTATGTAATTATCAGTGTCAAGAAATGCTGTTCCACTTCCTTTATTTGACGCTTTCGGTACCTCGCCGTTTCCTAAGCGTTCTTGATGTATCCTATTCTGCGTTTTCAGAAAGGAAACCTAGTTTAAGTAAGTATGCAATAACATGGCACTAGTCTTATTAAAGTTTATTATGTACTCAGGGCATCGATAAACAAATGATGACACATACAAGTTCAAGTTTATTACATTTATGGTTGACTTTTATTACATTTGTTGTTAATTTATTTACATTTGTGGCTCCAGGTTGTCACATTATTGGTTGACTGTTTTACCTTTGTTGTTAATTTTATAACAATTGTAGTTAACATTACATTTATGGAGATATTATATTTATGGAGGTTACAAGGACAACCCGCGTCTATGTCATCAATTTTGATGCGTCGGGAGTTTTTGCGTCTATCTTCGATGTGCTCGTAATTGTAAACAAACAACCTGGCGGCCCGTATTTCTCCCAGGATCAAAATTGTCTGACGTAAAAACCAGTCATAATTTTTTGAGTCTGGCAAAATACATTCACTTAGCAAAATTGTGAGTCCTTCTGTTATAGTTTCTGAACTTTCGACGCACAGATTACTTTCATGAGATAGACATGAAGTTTCAACAGCAACAAGTTTGGGGTAGTCAGGTGCTCATCCTCGCACGCTGAACCTCAAAACGTCGTGAAATGAAATCAGTATTTTCATTGATTACGTTATAATCCGAACTACGAAAACACAAGGATGTCACTCTTGGTCGTCCTCGAAAATAACGCAACTTTGTCGGAGTTCAATTTCTTGGCCCATGCCATGTTTGAAATCGTGTATGACTTCGCGTACGTAATGTGTTGTTTGAGGTCATCTGGCATTTGCTCCGTGCACAAACGTAAGCGCCGTGTTCCTCGTTCACGCGACCGACGACTAGAAATGATTGACATCTTGCCCATGGCGTATTGATATTATTCGGAAAGTAATTCAGGCATCTAACAGGGACGTGTTCAGAAAACTACTTTTGTTTTGCAAAAAATAATCAATTCATGGCTTGTGCATGTGATAAGTATATTCTGCCCTAATATTTTTCTTCGTTCGGCTTCGAAAATACTTGTGACGTAATGACCTTGTCACCACTCGTATTCGACTCGTTGATGCACGGTCATTACCTCACCAGTATTTTCCTTCGCCGAAAGAAGAACAATAGTAGGGAATAATATCTATATATTCACATAACTTGAAAGCTTTACTTAAGTTTTTGCTAATGCGAGTCTATGCCAGCATGTTAGACACTTGCCATATCCATATCATTCTCACTCTCTGTTTCAACAGGCTCGTGATTAACCTGGAACTTGCCATTCTTGCCGTAGTGACTTTTACCATAGATGAATTCTTACATTTCCGAAGTCAAGATCGATATCCAACACGATTCAAACGCCGGCGAATATTAAAATTACTGTATTGATATTTTGCTATCGGTACATCCCCGTGAATCACATTAGTTCTCCGAGAAAGAGATTGGTTACGAAAAGGCAAAATTTGACGTACGTCCCAACTATCGGGCACTCTCCAACCTACGCTGTCACCGGGCGCAAAATACCAAAATCAGATCTTTATCCAAAATCCCAAAACCTCGCCCTTACCTTCAAGGGAGAAAGGGAAGAGGAAGAAAAGAAGGGGTAGATAAGGAGGCGATTCAAGGCCAGTGGGTATAAAGATGATGAGACAGGTTAAGAAAAAGACCGAGACACACAAAACATTTTCCATATATATAATACAGTTACTGGAAACTTTAGAAGTACTTCTCTGTTCAAGACATCTCAGTACGATCTTTTAAAGGCATATTTTTTCTATAACATAAAGTATAAGACATACAATAAGGCTCGACATAAAAAATTTTCTCGCTTTGTCAAAAATGGCCGGTTATCCTCCGGAGATTTTGACGGAACGAGAAAGCCACTGTGAGAAATACACCTGTGCATATTGTAAGTTGCTGCTGAACGACCCTCACCAAACTGAATGTGGTCACCGTTATTGTAAACCCTGCATCAGTGAATTACTGAGGTAAGTAGATTTTTGTTATTCATTTTGAGTTACAGTTCGAGGAGGCGCTGTATTCATCATGTTGAAAAGACCTTGGATGCAGTGATGCCGTCAAAGCTTAGTTTACTGCGTTCGTGATGGGCACAGACAATCTATTGCATTAATCAATTTTCCTAAGATTCTTTATGCTTCCAAGGTTTTTCTGCCGACAATGATTATGGGACGTTAATGCATAGAATTATAATACATGTTCCAATGGCACCTTTTTGAATAATAGAGACTGTGCTTTTCCATATCCTTTCTGACGTTTTATTATATGGATACTTCAAATCAAATAGATCACAATAGTTTCATTTTTAGCTCACGTGTTCACACACGTGAGCTAATGTCGTAGCGATGTGTGTGTGTCTGTCCGTCTGTCTGTCTCTCTGTGTGCTCGATATCTCAAAAACGGCTCATCAGATCAAAATCAAATCTGATACATAGATTTAGTTTACAAATGGCAAGAACTGATTATTTCCGGTGGGTGTGGCTCGCTTACTTTTTGCTCATTTGCATAATTAATGATTTTAGAAAAACGGATATACGTAGAGAACGAATGCACATTATTTGATGTGATTTACTACAAATCTTGATCACATCAAGACATATCAGCTGTGAAAGTTGCTAATGAGTGACATGAAAGATAATTGCTAATTTGCATTTTTAATATGTATCTGAATTTACTTGATCAAAATTGACGAAATTTCGTATGTATATTGAAGATACTATGATTTAACAGTGTAGAAAGTCATTAAGCATTTTTACTTCAGCCTATTCCTGATTTGCATATTTAATTAACTTTCCTAATTAGCGATTTGTATCCGAATTGACCCCACCAAAGTTGATGAAACTTGCTACATATATTGAAGGTACTATGATACAACATTCTTGAAAGTCATTAAGCATTTTTACTTCAGCCAATTCCTAATTTGCATATTTGATGAACTTTCCTAATTAGTGATATATACCTGAATTAACTTGACCAAAGTTGATGAAACTTGTCATGTACATTGAAGATACTATGATACAACATTATTGAAAGTCATTAAGCATTTTAACTTCAGCCAATTCCTAATTTGCATATTTAATAAACTTTGCTAATTAGGGATATATCTGAATTGACTTGACCAAAGTTGACGAAACTTGCTACATATATTGAAGATACTATGATACAACATTATTGAAAATCATTAAGCATTTTTACTTCAGCCAATTCCTTATTTGCATATTTAATGAACTTTCTTAATTAGGGATATTTATCTGAATTGACTAGACCAAAGTTGACGCAACTTGCTATATACATTAACAATACTATGATACAACATTATTGAAAGTCATTAAGCATTTGTTCTTCAGCCAATTCCTTATTTGCATTTTCAATGATCTTTTCTAATTACGGATATATACTGGGATTACATGATCAAAGTTGGCAAAACATGCTATATACATTGATGATTATACCAGGTTAAAACAATATTGAAAGTCATTTCACATTTTCATGTCAGCAAATTTATAATTTGCATATCTAATGAGCTTTCACAGTTTGGTATATATGGTTTGAAGGACTTGGCCAAAGTAATTACACTTGCTATATAAAGTGGTGATACAATGACAGCAGTCAAGGAAATTAATTATTTTTATTTCAGCTAATTACATATTAGTATACTTCATGGCCTTTTAGAATTAATATGGTTAATATTGTTCATTATGTTGATCATAATACTTTCAGTGGAGTTGCAAACATGTGGTAAAGGTTCAAATTCACACATAACTGCAATATATAATGAAACACGTGAGCATTTTCAGTTCATATGGTTATTTAATATTAGTTTAAAGAGGGCCGGGTGAACAACCATTATAGGAAACCTGGTCAGTCGTAGAAGCTAAATCTTTACCGTGGCCCTCATAAACATCAGGGCAGTACCTACCACCAATGCAGATAAACAATCCTTATGACGTAAAACAATCGGTGATAAAAAAAGGAAAACAAGAGTTACCAGTTTATATTTGGTGTTCAAAAATTTCAACGACCACTTGTTAGGGCGACATTTTTTATTTTTGTGTTTCTCATCTCCCGACCGACCGTAAATTTCAGCTCCGACATGAAAATAAAAAAAGCTTTTTTATTTGCGCCGCCTCTGAGGCGATCATCCTAGCAACAGCACCACCATCATCAAATTGTGAGATTGCAGCGACTCAGACTGAAAGGACAGAGAGCACAGAACACTGAAGTGAAAGACAAGAAATTGCAGTGACAGTGAATGGACAGAACATTGAACTGAAACAAATACAGTTTTTTGGGGTTTGTTTTTTTTTTGGTACTTGTTTTTTTTTTTTTCGACCGCCCGCCCTGCCCGAGTATTCCTCTGGAGATGAGAAAACAAAAAAAAATAAAAATAAAAAAATAAAAGGGTCACCCTCATATACATTACTGTGAATGAACAGTAATGTACAGTGAAATTATTAGACAGCCATTATTGCCGTACAGCATTCATGGTAAAGGTACTCCGTCGGCTATGATCGTACAGAATTTCCTGCAAAAATATAGTGTTGTGAGTGTAAAGCACACTCTACGACTTTTAACTTGATCTATATTAACATTTTATTCGGAATACTTGTCCTTAAAGTCATTATGGTAAGATATATTTGACCAACACACATACAACAGTATCTACTCGCAGAGCTACAAATGTATGCGATAACAAAATTGGACGCAGAAGGAAAAGCTCACAATTGCTGTCGCGACATTTGTTAGTCAATACGTCGGGACTGATGTTTTTGATTTATCTAACATCGAAGTCAAATTTATCTAACGTCGAAAAACGTCAATATTAATCTTGTCGAAGTAGATGAACGCAAACATCACCATAGAATCTTTTCAGTTGGCTGCGGGCAATGCCTCTGCGTGGTGCGTGTATGTTATTACGAACCAATATCCATAATTTTCTTGGCAAGTCACCTATAATAACGCAACAAATCTGAAAATATTACCGGAATTTCACCAAGACGTTATGCAGAAGTTCAACGCAGTTTTTACTATGCGAAAAATTCCTAGTTGTTGTTAGATTGATAACATTACTTTTGGTTGAAGACATAACATTCAGTTTGGTGCCATCGAATTTTTAAAACGACTCCGCAGTTGCGGTGCGAGTTTTCGAATCGATAGATTATATTACTGTTATCACCCCTGTAGCTCATTCTCATAGAGAAAGACATAACATAAGACGAGTGGCTTCTCCTACACAGTGTAGTGTATCCTTCCTACACTAGAAAGTCTGCTTCTGTGTTAGGGAAACAGAAGTCTGTAATGACGTAATACGAGGCTCTCAACACTCGCAGATTGTCCACCTACTACACAAATAGTAACATTAATGAGATAAAACATAGTTACAATGCATTAAGTTGAATTAGAGCTTCATTTTATCAGTGTAGGTTAACAACTTTGTTCCATTTTCACTAATTTAGATAAATCTCTTAAAGGACATGGCATAGACATTCGTAATTGCGACTTTCGTAAAAATGGATAGTACTCTTGGTTGATAGAACATATAATTTCAATAATTTATTGTCGTTATCAGAGAAACGGAAAGCTTCATTTGTCAACTTTGTGACCCCGAAACGGAACCAGATGTAGATAACATAATTACTGCGAAAAAGGTAAAGTTACATGTCCTGTTGTTTTCTGATCAAAAGAAACAATGATTAATCGTATTTATCTCGCATCGAAGATTTTATTCATTTCTCATAGATCATAGGGCAATGCCCAACTTTATCAAAATGACGATTGTTATTAACACCGCGTCACTTTAATACGAAAATGTAGTTCTTTCTGATGCAAATTCAATTATCAAGGGTATCCAACTTTGCAAGCTTGGGACCTATGGACGGTTACATCTACATTGTGTGTTTCAAATGATCTTGTTCGAATTCTCATTGTTCAGTGCGTTTTAAAGCCGGTCGCCGTTGTTGATAAATGTCTGTTTTTCTTTCAGATATTTAGAGATAATGCTATAAAGAGAGAAATGAAACTACTCAATACCAAGTGCATCAATGACGGCTGCAAATGGTCCGGAAAATTCGAAAGTTATGGAGTAAGATAATTTTTTGTTACTTCCAACCGTATCTCACGTTGTCCACATAGGAAGGAGGAAATGATTGTACGCTTTTAAGTTTTCGTAGACAGGCCTTAAGTCTGCTGAGATGCATATAATAACTTAAAAGTAATTAACCTGAAGACACATATATCTAATCCAAGTTTTATGTAACGATTGGCAACTGATGTCGAGTTAAGACCAGTTTTCAAAGGGTGCCATCGTGGCTAAAGTTTTCCGACTCTCTGATACAGAAATTGGATGAGGATAGGGAATACATTTGACAGTGAAAAATGCTTTCACAGATTTGTCAAACCATGGAAGTAGTACTGTGTGCTCCCTCCATTTTAAACAGGTGAAATTGTGTAACAGATTCTCAAAATTAGACGTAATGTTGCCTTTTATTAGTAAACCACATTTATAACATCCTAATATTGGAAATTATTAGAGCAGAGCGCGATGTAATTCCAGAAAGATACCAATGATTTCTTGAGTATTATCACAGTTGTTTATATCGATTATTTTCAACAAACAGCATGCCCAAAACGTGTCTCAGAGAATATTGTCATTTTCTGATTTTTTTATGTTTTGCTCGAATTAATTTTTTAAACGAAAATAACGGAAAGAAGGGTTCCCATCCAACATTTTGAGTATGGAGTCCCAAAGTACCCTATCCAGGCATTTTCCCATTACAAACGGGCCTGTTTTTGTCATCGTTTGGTTTCAGAGACGACCATGTCAAAAATTGTCAGGAAATATTTTCTTTTTCTTGATTTTTGTAAATTTTGTTCCCTTATCAATTATGTCAACAAAAATGAACAGAAAAAGTGGATTCCCGTCGTACTTTCTACAGGTTCCAAAGTTGCTCTACCTCATGCTTTTTCAACTAGAACGGACATTGTTTGTCATTTTAATTGATTTCAGCAAAAGGGCATGCGTAAAACTTGTCAGGGAATATTTGTTTTCTAATTTTTGAATATGTTGTGCTTTGATTTATTTCAAATAAACAGAAAGAAGGGGGTCGCCGTCCTACTTTTGATTAAAATGTGTCCCTAAGAACCCCCGTCCCGTGCTTTTTTTAACTGTAGACAGGCTTACCTTTTCGTCATTCTCGTTAATTTCAGCAAAATACACGGCTAAAAGTGTAAGCGAAAATAGTCATTTTCTGATCTTTGTGTATGGTACATTGCACATGAAATTGATAATGACTACTGTTCTATCTTGCTTTTTGAGATACAGCTTATAGAATGTACTATATTCTTTAATTTTATGTAGTATATAATATTCCCGAGGCCACTTTACTGTTGTGATTAAGCCTGCTTGATCCAGTCAGAAATTCTGCTTGTATGAAGACAAACAGACCATGCCAAGGGTCGTAAATGAGGGTTAACGATTGGCTTCTTTTGACACAAGATACCACTTCCATCCATGAAAGCCTCTACACAATAATTACTTTATTGAGGCAACATACTTTTATTAGGTCACTGCTATAGCATCACGCAAACTTGTGTATCCCATGCAGACAGTGTGTCTGGGGAAATCGAAATAAACAAGGTTTGTACACGGAACATTGCATGGTAATGTTACATGGTATCTCAATCTTGAATACAGGGTGCCAATGGTAAACTCTCATTTACAACCCCAGATAAAGCTGGTTTTGCCTTTGTACAATCAGAGTTTCTGACTGCATAATCAATAGTAAAGTGGCCACGGGTATAACTGCTTTCAAGAAGATAAACGTCAGCCCTTTAACATGTGCGGAGCTGATTCAAACTAAAGTCTTGCTATTTTCTGGGTGTAGAGTTCCGTCGAAAAAACTCCTTTACAACTGATTGTTAGATTTTATGAAGAAAGTGAGTGTTGCTGACAAGCTGATGAAGTTTCAGTATGCTATGTTTATAGGGAAAAAGTTCTGTATGCTATGTTTACAGCAAAAACTGCTGAATCAGCATTTTTTGCAGTTCCTTCTGCACAGAGAGTAATACTCTTGGCACGGTGACACCATTTTTTGAAAACAATTTTCAAAATGAGTTCTTAATCCAAGTCTTTTCTGAAATTTTAAAGAAAATTAATGTTGCAAAGATGTGTTGTTGTATTTCTACATGCAAACCAATTGATTAGGCTGAAGAAGCGCGCGCGTTATCCTTGGGTAGTCCCCTAACTTGAGGATATGGTTACATTGAATCATAAAAATAATAGTCTGATAATGGATAAATCAATTTGTGACAGAAAGGGCATTTGAAAACAATCTGTACACTTCATCAAGTTCTTTACCTTTGTTGCAGGACCATCATACTCAATGCCCTGAGATCGAAGTGGAATGTGAATTTTGTGGACAGAAAGTCATTCGCAGAGAGGTATGTTTCAAATTACCCTAACCTTTGTCCATCTTTTTTCTAATGATACGGTAATTTGCTTTGAAAGGATGTCGGAATGATTAAATACGTACTGTGAAATACACCAAAAATTAAGATAAACGAAGCGATATTGTATCTCTGAAAACATGTTCATGATTTGAAACTTAAAAAAAAACCACGCTCCTTTGTTTTTGACAACACTAGCACTAATTTTGTGTGATCTTTTTGATCGCGAACGATAAATATATTGTACAGTCCTTGCTAGTAATATTGTATAATAACAAGGTTGTAATAGATTACCTCAAGAAATCTGTAAAGCTCATGTAGGCAATAGGTGTTGTTTTTCAGTAAACATTAGATACCCAATTAGAAAGTTCCAACGAAATGTAAACATCTTTTAAACTAAGGTCAACAAGGTAGGCTTAGGCTAACATGCTGGCGTTTCCTGTATCCTAATTTCACCTCCCTCAGCAAGGAAAAAGAACGGGTTTACTATGAGTAATTACTTGCCTTCGAAGCATAAAAATTATTCGACTGAACGATCAGTCCGCAATCATAGTTAAATCATCTAGACCGTAGATCAGGCCCTTTTGTTACTTTTGGTTAAAAGCTATTTTCAATAAAGTGCTAATCATTTTTAAAGTAACCCAATTTTGTTTAGGGTACAGTGCGTCTCGGGGACACATATTCAAACTCTAAATTCGTTATCACTCCTTTCTGATCTTCCTCTTGGGGCAAGAAAAATGTTCACCGTCTTCGTTTATCGAAAATCGAAAATTTTGTTTTTCCCATAGAGTTAACATTTCCCCCATAGAGTCAACACATGGATTCCGACAATTTTGAAGTTCAAATATCACAAAGTAGTTTATGTGCTTAGTGCCAAACCTTCCACGGTGACCTTTGATATTTATTCTATATAACGTAAGAAAATAGTTGAAAGTTTCACTGAGAAAAAAGTTTGAACAAAAGTTGTTTTTTATTAAGTTTGTCACTTTCGAGGCGCATATCAAGCGAATATTTATTGAAAAAAATGTCTCTACAGATTCAAAATCATGTTGATATAAGTTATGGAAATTGCCCAAGAAAAATGAAACCTTGCCAATTCCGTGTCATTGGATGTAACATGATGGTAAGTGATATTTTAGATATATTTCATGCAGATCGTATTCATAATATGCGGTAATTGCAAAATACTGTAAAGTGTGGATTAGGACATCAACGCATCGTATCGCCCGACGCCCCCATTCTTCCCGGAGAGCGATGCTCTTCGAGTCGAGTGAATACTTCGTTCATGTTGTTTTTTCGTATTAACTTGTACACATCTTGCGTTTATGACGAAGGCGTGCTGTTGATAGGTAGCTATTATTATGCACAGTTTTACAGCATTTTCTCTAACATCCACCGTCATAATAGAGAGCGACTAGGACGTGTTTCATACAGCCTATGCAATGACAGAATGCGAGGCGGGAGAGAGATTTAATTACTGCTCCTGATGTCTTTGTCACTTGATGATAGAAAGGTTTAGTTACACGTAATTCCACGTAATACATCTGACTTAGTGTAGTGCCGTACGTGTATCTATGCGAACGTGTACATTTTAGGTTTAGTTCTACGTTCCTGATTTATATTGTCCTGCTTTTTTCTTGTAAAAGTGCAAAATTTGCAAAATTTATATAAAATTAATTTCATTACCTGAACACTATTATCAAATCTCATTACTATCCTTGAATTAAATCTGTCGATCTTCTTGATACACATATGATAGAGTTCAAAGAAATTTTTCTGAAGTTCAGTGTCAGATAAAAGTGAACTGGTACTGCTACACTCCGTTCATGTCAGAAAATTATAGCAAGTACTTCTTGTACTGGTGCAAACTGTACAAAATATTTTGATAGAAAAGATGTCAGCTAATTTACGATGGCACTTCTTTTGCTTGTTCGCCAAAATTCACAGAAAACATCAATTAACTCCAAAAATATTACACGTTATTATGACCACTTGTAAAAGTGTTATTTGCTGTTGCTGTTACAAATACGTCACGCGTACTGATGTAGCGCAAATACTGAACTTAACCTCTGTAATGATTAAACGCCACGTGCGTGTTATACAGATGTTCAAAACGGTAAATGAAACCTCTACGCGTAGTCAAAATTACTTATAATATTTTTACGGATATTCGCGACATTCTATGTGTTTTTCATGCTGCTTTTTAAGTGCAAGCAAACTTCTATTGTTAACAATGGTATTAATGCTTCATGTTGACTGAAAATCGGCAGACACTTAAATAGAGTGACAGGAAAGGACTTTTCAGCACTTATATAGCAGCCCAGTTGAGGTGAGAGAGGCTAAAGCGCATGTCACTGTCGATTATTCTCAGGTCGAACTAGAGGAAGAAGACATTCACAATGCAACCTCCATGGAAGAACATCTTCGCATGATCTTTCAGCAAATAGCTGTACTTGTGGATAATGTTCAGAAACATCAAGAAGTAGTGGTTAGCTTACGGCAGGCATTAAAGCACATGGAAGATTACCTACAAGAGCAACCTCGCTTGGCAACATCGAAAGTATCAGAAAGCAGTTTGAAAGATTTTACTGTTGTGTTAGAAAAACTGACTAAGTCAAGGAAGGACTTTGGAATGAACAGCAACAAAGTGGAAGGCAAGGTTGCAACCTATGCCGACATCATTGCCGTGTTGAGCCAAGAGGTTGAAAAGTATTCAGATATGATTCATGCGATAGTAGACGAGGATAAGAATTTACGAGAGAGACTTAACACAGTCGAAAAAAAGCTTAAGGCTCAGGATACAATCATAGCGTTGCAAGATGTCACCATGGCTGAGCAAGATCTCAGAATACAGTCTCTTGAGATGGCAAGCTATGACGGGATTCTCACATGGAAGATCACAGACTTTGGTCGCAAAAGACGAGATGCTATATCTGGGAGAACCTTGTCGCTGTACTCTCCGTATTTCTTCACAAGTCGATTTGGATATAAAATGTGCGCCAGAATTTACCTAAACGGCGATGGTATGGGCAAGGGTAACCACGTGTCGTTATTCTTCGTAGTTATGAAGGGCGAGTTTGACGCCATCTTGAAGTGGCCATTCCGCCAAAAGGTGACATTTATGTGGATCGACCAGAACAATCAGGAACATATGATCGATGCCTTCAGACCAGATCCCAACTCTTCATCGTTCAAACGGCCGACCGGAGATATGAACATTGCGTCAGGATGTCCGCTTTTTATGCCTCTGAGTATGTTGGAAAGCAGCCAACATGCCTACGTAAAGGATGACACCGCCTTTCTTCGAGTAATCGTTGATACACAAGACTTGTAAAGATTTTATTAGGTTGAATCGTTTGATTTCGAGGCTTAAAAGAAGGATTTGTAGAGTAAAATTACATTTCTTTTGGTAGAAGCTTATCAACAGAAAGCGATGATGACTCTGTCATTCATTCGTTTGAACCTTTGGAGCTTTTTTGTAATGCGCCTGGTCTTCATTCGAATTTGGAAATGAAACAGAGGCAATCTGGCCTGGGAAATTGAACAAAGGGAAACACCAATTATTTGGAAGCAAATTGCTAACATTCAATTAAATTGTCTGTTGGAGTTTAGATTTTCTAGGGGCTACTCTGCTTAACTATGTTAAACCTTTGGAAACTTAGAATTGACCCCTGACTTCTGGCGGCAATGTGATCTAACCATTCTAGGGGAAATGCGAAGGAGATATTGCATGGAGTTAATAGGAATTATTTTCGTTTATACAGAAGGGTAAGATAAAAATACAAAGAAAGTAATGATGTCAGATATCAAGTATCACAGGTAGCCTGCGTGCTCCGAATGTGTTTGCTTTCTTAAGTGATTTCGTTTATCATGGATTAAACTTGTTTTTGACATTTCTATTAAACACCGAAGGAAGCAGCTTTTTATTAAACTGCTCCAACAAGTGTGCATCTTTAATAATAACTTGCTTCCGTGCCACTTGGGTGATTCCTACTGTGAATTGATCAACTCTTTAAGTGATCTTAAGAGTATCAATATTCAGAATTCACTTATGAATTGTATCTTTATGAATAACAGAAATATTATTGTTAATGGAAAATATGTTTACTTTCGAGATATCTTTGAAAAGGGATTTGCTACGTAACTGATTTTGTGGTGGGGAGAAGATTCAGTGTACATGACCTGATAGAAATAGAGAAATATGTCCCATTAATTTCATTTATCATTTTAGTAAATTTGTATTTGGGATGCGCTCTCATCTGACCTAAGAATAGCTCCACCTTCCGTACCGGTTGGTAATCCGAACAGTTCATGTGATATATGGTAGTCCTGCTTTTATCTTTAGAGATTTCAATATTTCTTTTGGTGAACTTTCAAAGTTATAGTCCCTTTCTTTTAAGTGTATAGTTGATACTAGAGCTGGAACTTTTCAATGCAATCCTTAAAAATTATCTACACAAATGACGAAATGTTTAAAATGAAAACTCTTAATGTCACCCATCTTATTCGTAGTTTTTGGGCAAAGGAAATTTAATCAAGGAACCTTTGTTTTATTTTTTCAAACTCATGCTATGGAATTCAGGATACTTTTTACAACTGGTATAAAGAACTTATAGGAAGTAAATAACTTCCAACTCTACAACATAAAATTCAAGGTTCCTTGGATTTCAAGCATCGTAAACCATCTTTTGATCATTGGGAAACAATATTTCTGAAAGTGAATAAACCAGAAGTGTTTACTTATATCCGAAACATTTCGACCTATTTTGAAAAAAGTCGTATTGTGGTGAAATATAATTATTGTAAAGTGTAATGGCAAGATAGAAATTCATAATGCGAAATGATCAATAATCGAAGAAGTGTGATTTTTGTTTCTCAGAGCACCTATACTTTTATTTCTATTATCCGTATTGTCTTCCTTTTATTCTTTTTGTTGTGTCTGTATTTTGTTTTGAACATGTAAAAGCATTAATTTCCAAACAAAATTAAAAAACCCCACAAAACCCACAAAAAAAAACAAAACCAAAAAAACCCCAAAAAAACTAAAAACAAAACAAAAAAGTTAACAATTTTTAGGAGTTTTCGACCTAAGTTACCGTTAAAATAATAAGTTAGCTGTTAGAATGATGATAAATTTGCGTAAACACTGGTGAAAATACTTCGTATGTTTTTTTGAATTTCTATTCGTCGACAATATATCAAACTCATCTTTCTCAGATCGGGTTCACGGCGTGACTAATACAAGGCTGTGTGGTTTCATCTCTTTTTCGTTTCTGTTTTTAAACATTATAATAACTCATGTAAAAGCATTAATTTCCAAACAAAATTAAAAAAAACCCACAAAACCCCCCAAAAAACAAAACCAAAAAACACAAAAAAAAACAAAACCAAAAAAACCCCAAAAAAACTAAAAACAAAACAAAAAAGTTAACATTTTTGAAGGAGTTTTCGACCTAAGTTACCGTTAAAATAATAAGTTAGCTGTTAGAATGAAGATTAATTTGCGCAAACACTGGTGAAAATACTTATTTTTTTTTGAATTCTATTCGTCGACAATATATCAAATTCATCTTTCTCAGATCGAGTTCACGGCGTGACTAATACATGGCTGTGTAAAGCGTAATCCATAGGTTTCATCTCTTTTTCGTTTCTGTTCCTAACATTATAATAGTTCATGTTTGATTTAATGTTTGCTTCCACTAGATAATGTTAGTAATGTAGAATAAGTAGTACGTATATGATATAAAACGCGTTTGTATTAGTGTGTACTCGTATATTTGGTTTAAAACAGTATTGGTATGGTTTTCTGAACAATATACAAAGAGATACTCAATCTGTAATGTGATCCTTCAAAATATGTTTGTTTTGTTAGATAGTATTTTTTTCAGAATTATTTGTTGAGTGCTTAGTGCGAAGTATTATATTTTAACTCGCTATTAATAAAATAAACTGTATCGGTGCCATTAACCAGTGAGTACTGCTAGTATTCTCAACCAAGTCATTGATACAATACATCTTTACCATTACGCCATAAAATAGAAAAATAGAGAAACTGCCATGCATATGAACGAGGACACACGCCAAGAATACTGGGATTGAACATGAATACGAGAGGTTTATTTTGATATCAAGCAAGCAAGACATGCAGTTTTAGGTGAGCTTCTGTAAGTTAAGCAAAAATTCCATTTTCGTCCTGAATTTTATTTTGAAATTTCATATTGGCATTATACTTGGCTACGGATTATGATTCGCGTCCACAATATTTTTCAACGCGTTCTGGTCTGCATGTTACAAATATAAGATACATTGACACGCCCATCTGATTCTGAGCACGGTCAATGTGAGGAATCGCATGAAGTTGTTTACTACGGGACTCTACACAGAAACGGGGAGGTTGTTCGTTGATATGAAGATCCGTATTAAGGTAGTATACGCCTCGAAAGTGAAAGACTTCAACTTTTGCTCAAACTTCCCTGGATGAAATTTTCAACAATTCTCTTACCAAATCAACAATGAAATCGGGGATCACCGTGAAAGTTTGGAACTAGCGAAGCAAATTATCCAACATTTTGCAAAATTTGAAATTCAAAATTTCTGCCATTGCTGTGTAACCTCTATAGGGGAAAAATAATTTGGGATTTTCGAACAACTGAGACGGTGAAAGTTTTTCTTTCTCCAAGAGCTTTCAAATCGTGAACCCCCACAAGTGGTAGATCAGAAAAGAATTTTAGAAATTTTAGAGTTCGATATCTGTCCCAGAGGCGCGTTCTACCTTAAAGTATTCGACTGCTTCCTTTCATTCCATTTCGTGCCTCCAAACTGCAAGACGTAGTTACAGATTATAGAATGCATAATAAAGGTAATGAGACTAATTTTTTATCTTTTCGCATATGCTTTGTTTATTTGTGTTCAAGCATGTTAGTATCAAAACGATTGTTGGTTTTTCAAGAGTTAAAGGGGAGACACACGTGTAAGGTATTTTGAAAGAGATTTTTGTTTAATTTCAAAATTTGAGTCCCTGCCATATGATCTTTAAATGGATGAAAATGTCGATACAATTTTTGTATTCGGAAATGCTTGAGATATTTATCAAAATGGCATTTTTGCGTCCTGCGCTTACTGTTATGTTCGGTTAAGGATTGGCCAGGATCATGACGCAACGTCAACAGATTATGTTAATTTTTCTAATGTAGTTCAGTGCACATGCGCTTATTTTCAAGAGAGTTGCATATCATGGCTGCCGTAGCCAAAACGCAAGCGAGGTCGAAAGAAGAAAGCGAGTTAAGTTATGGACGAGACTAGGCTAAGACTGTCGGACTCGGGGTTATGCTACAGTAACGTTGAAGACATGTCGGACGTGCCTTTTTCTTCTGCAAGGAGAACCTCATCAGCACAGAAGGTCTCAGGTAAGTCTAAGATCTGCTACCCCTTGCAGACCAGCTGTACTTTAATGCATGACAAAGGAGGGCGGAGGCCAGGGACAACTTGTTGATGCCGAAGACCAAACATATCCGTTTCTGATAGTATTTTGCATCTGAGTGGATACCTGATAAAATATGACTTTAAAAATTGTTCCCGCTCCGATCTATATGGCCAAATATCCACGCCTCTTTCTGATGGTATTTCACCGGTCAACCTCAGTAAAGTCCGCACGGTAAGTTCTCCAACTCTGATCAGTATAAAGACAAGTAAATAGTAATAAGGATTACAATGCCTAGTATGTCCCATTACGTCACCACAGGTTTTCAGTGTCATTTCTATTTCGAATATTGCGATGTCTTACAATTTTGGTAGTCAATCGGGCGACAATCTACTTGTATCAATATCTAATGGAATTGGATATTCAGAACTGTTCCCGCTCCAAACGTATTGCTGCCAAAATTTACGTCTTTTACCAGAGTTGTTTCACTATGTTTAGTCCCTTCTCGATAAAGTCCGACATTCGAACGTTTTACCCGTCCCAACTTATTGCGACAGAAAAAACTACGCCCGTTTCAGGTAATATTTTACTTGTGAGTCCGACGTTTAAAAATTGTTCCCACTCAGAACTAACGGTCAAAGTCGGGCCGAATATAAAAAGTACGTCATTTTTCTGGGACTGTCGGTCAATACCATGTCCGAAAACAGAGTTATTCCGTTTGAGATAATATTTTGCATTTTATTCGATACCTAATAAAGCCCGAATTAGGAAAAGATTGTGCCTACAGGTCGGTAAAATAAGATTTTATTTCAAGAAGAATGTCAGTTTCGTTTTGTTATTTCCTGGTCACCTAGTTGAAGCTTGCTGATTGTCTTTTTGACATAATTTCTTTTCTCAAGATTTAAAAAGTATTTTGAACTTCCCCTTCTTTGTACCACTGTGCTCTGGATCTGACAGCAGAACCCCATTGTTTTTGTCCATAATCACGTGTAATTCTTTCTTCAAAATATCATGCCGATTCAGGGTCTTTTCATCAAGATTGGAATCAATTTTTTCCTCTAATTTATGGATCTAAGAATAAATTTCTTTTTCCATATCTCTTCTTTCTTTGGCTCTTTTCTTAGAAATGAAATCGTTGCATCTTTGATCTTATACTTTAAAAATAAAAACGTACACACTCATCCAAATTACTATTATCTCGAGTGGTCTTTCAATAATGAGCTTGTCCATCATCTGCGTATATTCCTTGTCTTCTAAAAGTACAATTAAATTTCCAAAACCCCTAGAGCGTGATGTCTGCAATGTAAGTAAAACTGCGTCGTGGTCTGATGGGTATAATTTCACAGAGTTTTACCGTTTCTGGGAAGAGGAGGGGATAAAAATAGTCTAAACGCGATGCAATAGTACCTCTTATCAACGTGGATTGTAAATATTTGGATTCTGTTCTATATAAATATCAGCAAGTTTGAGAGTTTCCTTAAATTTGTGAATCTCACTTCTGAACAGATTGCGATGATCTGGTATATCACCTCGATTATCCCTAAAAGGGTCTAACAATATATCCATATCACCGCCGATAATTAAATTGCTATATGTGGAACGAGATTAATGCCGTTTGTTGAAAGTCAATTTGTTTCGGACATAAAAGTTTGCCATTACAGCACTGAAATCCTCAACGTCCACAAAAACGAATCTACCATTTACATCTCGTACAATGTTGCCTATTTTTACATTTGAATTGCTGTGCGATGACTCTTACTCGTTCCATGGAAATAAACGATACCCCCACTCCAATTTCAATCTCCCTTCAATATCGGCGTTGCTATGAGTTTCTTGCAGAAGAGCAATATAAGATTTTCGTCTTCTGCAAAAACTATAATTGCTTTTCGTTTCGTTGAAATATCGCAATACTGGTACCAAAAATAGACTGAAGTCAGCGGTTTAGCAAGGAAAAAATGCCCCGGAGAGCTTACAATGATTTCATTCTTAAGAAGCATTCTCAGAATTTACTGGTAGCTTTATTTTTGAGCTGAGGCAGCGTAAATTTTCCCGCGCCTTCTTCATCACATCGGCGAGTGACTTCTTTGCTTGATATTCCTTCCGTGTCAAATCTTCCGTCACAAAAATGTTCGTCCTTTCCAGCGTCCCTTTCAGCCCGTATCCGTATATATTCTTTCAATGGTCAACTTAAAATTCTCACGATTATTTGCCGTGGTGAATTATTCGTTTTCTGCCCACCACGGTTTACATTCTCAACAATGTCGGCACCAGGTGTCATCTTGAATTTCGCAACAAGTATTTCCTTAATTATTTGTTTACAGTTTTCATTATCTTTCTCTTGAATTCCAACAAAACGCAAATTATATCCTCTGCTATGCCTTTCTTAGTTATTTTGGTTTTTATTCAATGTCTGATAGCTCTGCTTCAGGTCGGTGTTTTTTCTTTCTAGCGATTCAATGCGTGCCGTCAATGCCGATATCTTTTGATGCAACACGTGCGCAGAGTGGCTTTTAGCTTCAGCGAAGTCTTAAAAATTTACCCATCTTTCTTTAAGCTCTTTTTCTATTCTATCCACTCTAATAGTTGTATTTGAGTATTCCTCCGCCAACTTGTTGAGGTTGTTGTCATTCCATTCTCAGAGTAGCAGCCTTCATAAATTTATAAAAGTCCTGTTCGCTTTCTTATCTTAAGTTTTATACACAGACCGGTTGGAAAATTTTACATACAGCCAGCTGGGAAGTTTTATACACAGACTCGGTGGGAAAATTTTACATACAGCCAGCTGGGAAGTTTTATACACAGACTCGGTTGGAAAATTTTACATACAGCTAGCTGGGAAGTTTTATACACAGACTCGGTGGGAAAATTTTACATACAGCTAGCTGGGAAGTTTTATACACAGACTCCATGGGACACTTTTACATACAGACTCGTCTTGGATTGAGTGTAATACCTGGTGATGCTTGTGCTCAGAAAGCGTGATTGAACTCTGCCCGGTATCGTACGCGGCTAGACCCTGGCAAGACGAAAGCCAATACACGCATAGTGCTCCGGGATAGTGCTGGCGCTTGTGCTATTAAGTGCATTTGAACTTTCGGTTTATTTTGATCTAGTAAGGTATAGCCACAACAATGATCGTGGTATTGCTATCAGGTGAGATCACCACTGATCTGGGCTGCTCGCAGCCTAGCCCTGTGTACATGTCTGTGTGTTCCCCGGGTGTGTTCCCGGCGTTATACGGCCGGGAACACATAGACCTATACGCAGGGCTACTCGTCAACCATACAACGGCGTCAACCATACACCGATCGTTCACTGAGACCGCTGCAGTCCGTCAGCTGTGCAACGAACTTTCGCGGTCTACACAGTTACGAGAATAAAGACAAAAATTTAATACTGAAATCTTGGTGCAATAAACCCATGCACAATGATGGATGAAGGTAAATTTGAGTAAAAAAGACAGCAATTCTTGGTCTTGGACTTTACTCGGGGCATTTGACACAAGGAGCATGGAGGTACACGCGAGCATGTAGCTAAGGGACTAGTCAGTTGCGTAGCCAGGGGGGCGGTGGATTCATGGGGGTCACCCTGTCTTTGACTTTGGTGATGGGAGCACCATGTTTTTGAAATGCCCAATAAGGGGGGGGGGGGTCAGTGTGTTTTTCAAGTTCAACAAGGGCTCATACTTGCATAAAATGCATTGTGCCAGCCACAAATTTCAGCATTGAGTTGCATTTTTGGGCGCCCTTCGGGCGCATTCTTTAATAATAATAAGACATATTTTTAGAGCCCTGTCCTAGTGCAAAACTTTATATATTTGACATATATATATTTGAGATATCTGTATGTTTAAAATTTTTCGGCGCGCCCTTGGGCGCATTTCTTTAAAATATCAAACATATTTTTCAGCATGCCCTTCATATGAAAAGCATGGCAAGTTCTTGATACTTTCTGTTTTCTCTATAAGAAGCAACATGCACTAATATTTCAATCACATTTTCCTTACAATAGTTTCTGGACATCTGCTTATGCATAAAGAGAGTTGGAATACATACAGCTCATTCAAAATACTGTACTCAAACTTTAGAATTGACACTTTTAAGTTCCTATCTTACAACTGACATGACACCAATTTCATTAAAACACAGAATGACTGATTGTTGAAAATATACCCCCAAAATTATATATAGGCATATATATATATATATATATATATATATATATATATATATATATATATATATATATATATATATATATATATATATATACACACTGAATTATTCAATTTATATTCCACCTTTTGTTAACCTTTGTTTCACACAGGGGGGTCACCCTGTTTTTGAAAGTTGGAATGTGGGGTCACCCTGTTTTCGAAAGTTGGAATGGGGGTTCAGCCACTTTTTGACGTCGGCAAAAAATAATCCACCGCCCCCTAGGCCGAAGACACTGACCAGTCCCTAATACAACGGTTGTGTTTACGAGAATTAGAAATGATCAGACACTCAAAACACCAGTAAATCAGCGACGCTCAACCGACAGAGTATATGAGATTCATTGAAGACGGCATGGAGGTCGCAAGAGATCTCTTTCTACCTCCATGCCATGTTCAATGAATCTCATATACTCTATCGGCTGAGTGTCGCTGATTGACTGGTGAATTGGAATATCTGATCATTTCTAATTCTCGTATTAAACACAACCAAGCACCATGCTCTGTGTAGGCCCTACCGCCACTCTCCTTGCGTCGAATTCCCGAGGAAAGTCCAAGACCAAGAATTGCTGTCTTGTTGCACAAATTTGCCTTCATCCATCATAGTGCATGGGTTTATTGCACCAAAATTTCCGAATTAAATTTTTGTCTTTATTCTCTTAACTCTGTAGACCGCGAAAGTAGGTTGCACAGCCAACTGCAGTGACCTGCAGTGAACGAGCACTGTGTGGTCGACGCCTAGCGCATGTCCTTTCTTCTAGGAACAGCCCAGATCAGTGGTGATCTCTCGTGATAGCAATACCACGGTCATTGTTGTCGCTAGCACAAAATAAACCGGAAAGTTCAAATGCACTTGAATAGCATAAGCGCTAGCACTATGCTAGCTCTTCATGGCAGGGCTGTGTGTTACCGGCGTTATACGGCCTCCCATAGTGGCTCTTGTGGTGGGAGGCCGTATAACGCCGGTAACACACAGCCCTGCCATGCAGAGCTAGCTCTAGCCGCGTACGATACCGGGCAGAGTTCAATCACGCTTTCTGAGCACAAGCATCACCAGGTATTACACTCAATCCAAGACGAGTCTGCATGTAAAAGTGTCCCATGGAGTCTGTGTATAAAACTTCCTAGCTGGCTGTATGTAAAATTTTCCCACCGAGTCTGTGTATAAAACTTCCCAGCTGGCTGTATGTAAAATTTTCCAACCGAGTCTGTGTATAAAACTTCCCAGCTAGCTGTATGTAAAATTTTCCAACCGAGTCTGTGTATAAAACTTCCCAGCTGGCTGTATGTAAAATTTTCCCACCGAGTCTGTGTATAAAACTTCCCAGCTGGCTGTATGTAAAATTTTCCAACCGAGTCTGTGTATAAGACTTCCCAGCGTGGTGTGTCTTCAGAACGAGTTTGTATATGTAAAATTTTTCCACCTAGTCTGTGTATAAAAATTCCCAGCGTGCTGTGTCTTCAGAACGAGTTTGTATGTAAAATTTTCCCACCGAATCTGTGTATAAAACTTCTCAGCTATAGCTCTCTTCAGAACGAGTCTGTATGTAAAATTTACCACCGAGTCTGTGTATAAAACTTCCCAGCTATAGCTGTGCCCTCAGAACGAGGCTGTATGTAAAACTTTGCTGTGTGTAGTTGTATTATCAGATCGAGGTTGATATATATAAACTTTTTTGCAGCTGTGCTGAGCTGAGTAAGTTTTTTACATATAGAACCTCGTTCTGATACAGCGATACTTCATCAGACCGAGGCTGATATAAGATTTTGCAGCGCTGTCAGATACTGTAGAAGTCAGCAGCAGCCTCGAAACGAGGCTTAATGTAAAATCTTGGAGCTGTATCAAGTCCGATGTACGTATACGTACGTACGTGCGTACGTATGTATGTATGATATGTATGTATGTATGTATGTATGTATGTATGTATGTTATGTATGTATGTATGTATGTATGTATGTATGTGTGTATATGTGTATGTATGTATGTATTCTACATGTATATATATATATATATATATATATATATTTATATATATATACATAATTCCTTTCTATATATACATTTTCCACCTCTTCTATCTCTAAAACGAGTTTGATTGTGTAAAATTTTTTTTACATTTGGCGCCTCGTGAACACACGTGGATGGTATCGTTGTTTGCTGAATATGATCGGCAAACGATGTTTTCTCGATGCCTAAACAAATGATCTGAGCTTCTCTTCTAATGACTTTCCCAGAATGGTTAGATTAAGGTGAAGTATCACGTAGTTCACCGAACCCTGAATTTTGAATATTGTATTTAGTTACAATATCGTACCATGCAAACTCAGTATATTAACTTCTCAATTATTAATAAATTAATTATTGAAATTATACTCGTAATGCCCTATATGACACCATTCTGATCTAGTTCTAATGTGAGGGATTTAGCGTCTATCATAGAGTGAAAACTCGTTAGATAACCAGCAATTCACTTCCAGGTTCGTTACCGATTAAGCTATATGTAGTTCCAGAGAAAATAGTGCCAACCTTCGAGTTATAATACCTGAGAGCGAAACATTGCTGAAAAGTAGCCGGCCCAAATACGGAAGTAGCCGGTCAATTTGGCCGCCATCCGGCTAAAAATGAACACGCTGCAAACAGAGAGGATTGTTGCGATGGACAAGTAGCATTTGGCTTTTTGACCAGAAAAATAAGTGAGTGTTCATTGATAATTCAAAGACTGGATCCGTTGACACCAAAGTTTGCTCGTGACTTTCATTGCATTGCCAACACCTCTCCGCAATGCCACTCATTGAGTCTGAACCGAAATTGAAAGAGTACGTTTTAGTAAAAGTCCTGTTTTGTTGTGCTGATTTTCGCTACCGTACTTTCTTTTATAGGGATATAAACATTCATACAAAGCAAAAAATCTTCTTGTCTCCTTTCGATCGTACAGAGATTTTGTGTGATAGGAAAACTTTAGTTCAAAGGGCAATGATCTTTGTGAACGTACCCTCAACAAGCTTAAAAAGCCTTTTCGTATGCAAAGTCAGCGTACGTTAATTAAAGGCTGGTATTCTTGACCGCGGAGTTACGTCGACGTCACTTTCATCTCACGCACGCGAGTGAGGTGAATTGGGATTTGACTATACAGGACAGTGAACAATGCAGAAATTATGTGACAAAGGACAGAACTTATAGTGTTTATCATTGACATAATGTTGAAACTTTGAATACTGGTTTAAAGGTTGAAAAATCCACACTTCAATATTTTGTTCTCACGGCAGTGTGACGCATAAATGACGTGAAAAAACCGCAAGTTCCTGGATGTCCGCGGTCAAGAATTGTTTAAACAGCATTTTATTAAAAAGGATTCTTTAGTACCATTGTTTTTGTAAACTCTTCATGCAATTTTATGAACTAAATGATGACCTCAAAGTAACAGCAAGTGCTGGACGGCACTTTTAACGCTTGTCGGAAATCCTGAGTGCGACCGGCGTGGGCCATGCTAAAAGTAGTTCCGGCAGTGCTAATGTTTTGTTTACACTAAAAGATAATCTGTTCGCAAATGTTGACATAGAGATTAATCCTCTGATAACCACCTTGGGTTCGTCGGGTACTTCTAAGTTAATGGAGCATTCCACTAATGTTTTGTAACTCACTCTGTATGTAGTGTTTGTCACATGTCCATGCCCAGAATAATGTGGCAGTTCTGCTGATCTTATGAAAAATTGTTGGGGTGATATTTCGACAATAAATGTGACAGAGGTATCTGATATTGTATTTATTCAGTACACGATAAACGGCATTTCGCACTTTTTTTTGAAAAAGATAAATTTATTTCAACATAGTCAAATAAGACAAATCTACATAACTGTGAATGCGTTAAAATTACAATGCGTCTTGTGTGAAAAAACAAATAATTAGCTGTTTGATTACAAAGATCATCATATGAATGCATTCAGGATGCATTCTTCTCCTTCCAGTCTTACAAGGCTTGAAAACTTTGTGATAAAATCCTCAGTTTTGTTCATCATCTTATAAATGAAATACAATGTATTCATCCATAAGGACATAGGATTGAAGGGAAACTTTAATCCCATCAAGAGTAACCGAATTTCGAATATTCCAAACTGTAGGAAGTAATACAGTAAATAATGTCAGATGTTGCATTATTATCATTTTCGATTCCTGCAATTGCTAATCTTTTGATATTGATGTTATTATCAAAGTTGTGGTTTCTGACAAAGAAAGAAATACATTTCTGCCAGATTTCTTTAACATATTTACACTCAAATAAGATGTGTTCCAGTGTTTCTTCTTGGCCACAAATATGGCATTTCCCATCACTTAAATTGAAAGTTTTGGCCAAGCTTCCTGTGACTAGGCCTCGATGGAAAATCTTCCAATTTAAATCATTTACTGAATTGCTGACAATTTCTGTTGAATTAAGACGGCTGAATAGAGTAGCTTTGTAACTGTCAGTAAGACTTAGATTCTCAGCCCATTTTTGACCAATCTGACCTCTGACTGCATGCCATTTCTTATCAACTAATTTCCAATAAAGTGACTTGTTTTGACATCACTTTTTGTCAGACCATAATTCTCTAAGTCTAAAATATCATACTTTTCTTCATTTTGGATGTTTGAAGAGATGATTTGTTTCCAGAATCTGGAATAGCATTGAGGAGTGTTTCATACTCTGTTTTGATTTCCTCTTGCACATGTCTATTTGTACCTCCTCTAATTTTTGCAATTATTTCCCATTGTTGAAGCCAGTCATTTCTGTCATCATTCCAGATGTCCCTAAGCCTTAAAATTCCACTCTTTGACCATTTGTCATAAAAGAGGACACTTCCTTCATTCTTAATATTGTCATTATACCACAGAACTTCTCTAAGAAGATTCTGTTTTGATGTTGGCAGATTCACTCTTGTAAGTCTAAGTGACTTCCAGGTATTTAACATATCCCCATACACCATTGGGGTTCGTTTGTTGTTGACTTTGAAATTGAGATGGAGGTAGTGATAATCACTATTAAGTTTATTGTCATAACTCGCTATGAAATATTTTGATAAGCTGGCCCATTTAGGGGTCCCCTTATCTGGATTTTTCTCAAATAGTTTCATAAGCCACTTTCATTGGAGTGCATTAATTTTTCTTCAATGTCGACAACTTTTTTGCCACAGTCATCATATCTTTGAATGAAAATACCCCTTTTTATAACTTCTCGTTTACCTCTCCAAATAAATTTCCATAATTTACTATTTGCTTCATTAATAATTTCCTTAGGTACGTGATCAAATGATGCCAGGTACCATAATTTTGATGCAGCTAGCATATTAGCTACTATTGCTCTGCCTTTAAACGACAGATTTCTAGTATTCCAGATCTTAAGGCAATTCGCACTTATTTCCAGGGACTAAGAGGACACCGCCCTCACAATCTCCTAAGATTAAGATAAAAATTAAATACTGTAATACTGCCAAGCAGCAATAACCTTAGCACAATACAACAGTGATGTGCATTTTTTGTCTTTAATATATTATAATTCAAAAGATTACAACAGAATTACATTATTTAACTCTTGCAATTGCTATAAACAGCAAGAGACGAACTTTGACAGATTTACAAAACGATTTGATACCGGGGACAAGTTACATCGTTCTACTTTAAAGTTACAGGCTGATGTATCGACAAATTATCGAAATCTATCAAGGTTACGAAATAGTACATGTGTAAGTTGTAAACAAATGCACTTTGTTCGTCGTACTAAGTATATATTACGAGGAGGACACTGATGGTACAAAAAAGAATAAATTATTGGTATGAAAAATTTATTGGTATGAATTCATAAACATGTTGAAAATATAGGCCACTATCGCTTATACATCTAGCTGTGACCACCTTTCGTATTGTCGAAGGCGTCAAAATAACGTTAATCCTGTTTGAATGGTGCGACTGAAGGTTCATTTTTGGACTATTTCAAAGATCTCCGTATTTATAAATACTCATAATCATACACAGTTTCCGTCGATTAGCTTGCCTAATACTCGCTTCACCTGGAGGAACAACTTCTTGCAGCATGCTTCTTTGTGGTGTAATATATTTCGTATGAAACGTCAACTTCCAATAATCATCCTCGCCATCCATCTAGTGTGCACTAGATGTCTTTCACTTGATATCGTGGTTGATTTCCATTCAAATCGTATTATATAAGTTTGTGTTGTGAATAAAATAGTTTAACTCAAATGCAAGCAAAATCAAATCCTATAGTAGTACTCGCGTTTTCACAAATCTTCCCTTTTTATTGGTTTTGCAAAATACCGGAGGCATACTAAAAGTTTGTATTAGCAGCTGTACGGATAACGGATCCCTGGAAAGAGTACATTACTTTTTATTTATTGTTGGCATATAGCTGCAATGGTAGAACGTTTCACTTGCAGTCCCAAGTTGAGCTGTGATAGACTCGAGTACAATATGTGAAAGTAGCGTCTGTCAGATCTGTTACAGTATGAGCGAGAGAGGCAAACTTTTCTGCGTCATAAAAAACAACAAGTTTAGAGTCCCTGAATGTGTACGTTCTGAAATGCATAATCGACAAAGTATACTTACTGGCCATTCCAACTTTCCCTAAATCTCCGTACAGAGATCGTGCGAGGCGTGGATAATTATAATCTAGCTAGGGAGTCCCAACAGTACTAATCTCGGCCACAGGCGACTGGTTTCACCAACTTTTTTGGGCTATCAGTGTTTTCCATGATATACATTTTCTTTCTTTTTTATACATAATACTTCGAATTAAAAAAAAAAAGATAGATGAAAACTA
Organism: Ptychodera flava; assembly: GCF_041260155.1. Classification (NCBI taxonomy): domain Eukaryota; kingdom Metazoa; phylum Hemichordata; class Enteropneusta; family Ptychoderidae; genus Ptychodera; species Ptychodera flava. Next base: position 24,801,033 of record NC_091938.1, on the reverse strand, counting down.
CACCAGTTTCAATATCGATCATCGAATCTGTGAACACTTGGAAAACATAGACCTTGCTCCAGGTTACATGGATTTGAATCGACGATTCAAAATATCTCTGCACCACTAACGGCTGTCAGCATTGCAGATGCTTTTGACGCTTTCGTTTTGGAATCCTGAGTTGTTTCTTTATCAATCACTTGAATTTATGAGTTTTGTTTGATTCTTGTTTGATTGCTTTGCACTACAGTGTTTGTTAGAATATATATGTTTTGATTTCAAGTTGTTGAAGACGCTATTACCATGCCGTTGCTTTTCGTTTGTTTGTTTAGTCTTGCCTTCACTTATGTTTCTTTTATTTATTTCGATTGCATGCGATTATTATTCGTTTTCGAAAGATTAGTCTCGGTATTTCATTGGATATCTTGGGCAGGTATCTTGTTATGAATCCTCATCCACGTAGTTTTATTGGGTGAGTGAGTGAGTGAGAATACATTTTCTCAAAGGAGATTCTCGCTCCAGGGTCTATGCTAGTGGTGTAATTTAGAAAAAGAAAAATGTTTACATAAGAAAGTTTAGGTTTGGCTACTCTTGGTCTTTTCCAGTAACCATGAGCACAGTCCCTCTATCCAGAGGGACTGTGCCATGAACTACTGTCGACGTAGCTAATGTACCATAGGAACGATGCTGTGTAGACCTCTGTGTACATGTTCTGTTCACTACGTTACCCAGGGAGGGAAACATAGCGGAAGAACACAAATCACAGTACACAGACTTAGGTGGCTGCAAATTTTGCCCGGATCAAACACTACATATCAAAAAAGAAGGGCCTCGGTGGCTATTCTTGCGTCAGTCTGTACGCACGTAGTCCGCTCTGTGTGGTTTTAAGGTGCGAAATTGTGTTTTATCATTTTTACACAGTTTCTTGAAGTTTAGAAAGCTAAATCTAAATCTAATTAAATTTACTAAATTAGCTCAACTATCCGATATTTAGCCGATCTAAAAATCGTTCTAAACTTTCTTAATTAGCCCACGTGTAGTCGGAGTTTTGATCGGCCTCCCCAGCCAAACTTTTACTCGGGGATATATCCGATATTTAGCCGATCTGGCACACATTTCCCATAGGCCACCACAGTAATGTTGAGCTCAATTTTCTTTTTTGAAACATTCAGCGGCAGGAATCCTCTTAACAGGTTTAGGTCAATGTCAGCTTGACTACTGATGAATTTTTCGTGTGGGCAAGTCCACTGAAATTTTGAGATAGCGAAGAAATAGCACCCTCAGTGGTGTTTTTGACAAAATTCAAGCTTATTGCAATGAATTGTATGGGCCTTCGAACTCAACAAATCACCACAGAATGCTTCAGCCATTATTCACTACAGTCTGCATTTTGATTCAGGCAGAAAAATATCTTTACAAAATTCTTGACGTTAAAGTTCAAACTAAACAAGCATCCATGCAGATATCAAAACTTCAAGGTCTGCAGTATGGTAACGAACCCGGAAGTAAATTAGTGGTCTTGTTTTATCCGGAATAATCGTTCTAAACTTTCTAATTAGCTCACATGTAAGTGGAGTTCGTCACAGGCCGAACTTTAACTCAGTGATACATCCAATATAGTCGATGTAATTATCGTTCTAAATTTTCTAAATTAGCCTACATGTAAATGAAGTTAAGACCGGACCTCCTCAGCCAAACGTTTACTCGGGGATGGATTCGATATTTAGCCGTTCTAATTATCGTTCTAAACTTTCTAAATTAGCCCACGTGTAGCTAGAGTTTAGATCGGACCTCCCCAGCCAAACTTTTACCCGGGATATATCCGATAGTTAGCCGATCTAATGATCGTTCTTAACTGTCTAAATTAGCCGACAAGTAGCTGGAGTTCTTTTCAATTGCAGACAATGACTCCCCCTTTTACTATGAGCACGCAGCTGGGGGTGGCAACCTGGCCGGCAATATGTTGATAAGGGTAATAGCATTAATTTGCATTAATCTGCACAAATGGACGCGATCGTCGTGAAGATAATCTCAAAACACTTTGGTCATTTGAACTGTGGCAGCATGGTTATATTTATTTACATTCGTATTCACGTCACACATCTGATTTATTTGTCATAAGCAATAGCGGTGGCTATTAGACAGTCTTTTATTTTTGACCCTCAAAAAACATTTACAGTTTTTCGTCAGCAAAGGTTTTTTAATGCTTACTCACGGCCACATTTCTCTAGAGCTACTTCGTCACTTCAACTTCTTGCCTTTGCCTGATCCGATATATTCTTGGAAAATATTTTTCACTTCAGGCCCGACTTTCTAAACTACAGCTATTTTCTAAATTAGAACGCTATTTAGAAAGCGATAATATCGTTTTTATCCGATATATCATTGGAAAACCTTTTTTCACCCAAGGCCCTTTCTACTTTCTACTTTCCGACTTTCTAAATGACTCCCTCTTTACTGAGAGTACGTAGATGGCAGGTAACAGCCTGGCTAGTAACATGTTTGATAAGGCTATCAGCATTAATTTGCACCGCTTAATCTGTTCCAATTGGCGGGATCGTGGTGGAGCTAAGATAATCTCAACCTCGGTCATTTGAACTATGGCAGTATGGTTACATTTATTTACACTGATTCGTCTTCACGTCCAATGGTTGATTTGTCATAAATAATAGCGGTGGCTATGTTAGAGTCTTGTTTTAAACGGTCAAAAATATAAACAATTCACAATTTTTCGTCTACAAAGATTTTTTAATGCTTACATACTCACTACCACATTTCTCTACTTCGTGACATGTATGGCTATAATACGACTACGGCGTAGTCATAGCCGAGCACTCTTGACTCATACTGGTGGTAGGGCTATAAGCTTACCATCGTGCATCGTTTGATACCGTGACAGAAAATTGCTTTAAGAAAATACTAATAGTAACCTGCGTGTTTTTATTTTTCGGCCACGTTCTACCTCCATGATTAGTCGCTCGCTATGATCATAGAGCCAGGAGCGGAGCTAGTAACTCCATGCTATACCGCAAGCCATAGTTTGTGGAGGAACCGTGGGCAATCATTGTTGAATACCCTGGTCATTACATGCTCACTATGTTTCAAATGTCGTTACAAATGGCTATGGTAGGTCTGCATAGTTTTCCTTGTTCGATGAACATTAGTGTTGCATTTGGAGGGAAATTGTCTTGCTTTTTTCGGATTCGTAACTGTCTTACAAAGAGTAATCTTAATTCACTGCCCACGTGCGGGGGATGTCAACCAGATGTAATAGCCATAGACCAAAATTTTATTGTAAAAATCGAGAATCCGACTATCTGTCCGCGTGGCGCATTTTGCCTTCGTGATTTTTCGTGTTATTGCTTGGTCTGTAAAATTATTAACTTTTGTTTACTGGAGACCGCTGTATTTACATGTAGTTTGCTAAAGAAGTAATTTGTTAATAATGTGTTATTGTAGTTAATTACACCTAGTTAAGGGCTCCCCCTTCTCCGTTGGAGCGCATGCTCAGTATCTGCCTCTGTTTTTGGAGTTGCTGGCGTCCGAGGGAGCCAAACTTCTGTGCTCTTTTTGAGTGCTGTTTTTACGCATTCAACTGACTTTAGGCTCTGACATTTTGCTAATTTCGTTGCGGCAGTATCTTAGTCTATATTGTTCCCTAATTCATGTCGATATGGCCGAAGCTGGAGAGCCGATGCCAAAGGATGAGGCCTTCACAGAACACGAGACAGGAGTGCAGGTGCAACGACACGTACACGAGCAGAGATTGAGACAATCGCCCCGAAAGAAGTTCTTCCTAAACAGCCAGCCTACAAAATAACAACACGCAAGAAAATTACTGGTAAGCGTTCCGGAGTTGACCCGAAAGTTCAACAGCAGTTAGACTTTCTAACTTCACAAGTAAGAGAAATTTCTTATCAAATTACCGAAGTGATGAAGATTGTTAAAGGTGACGTCACAGCCACTCCTGAACGTGAAAAGCCCGCGCAGCCTCGTCCTAGGGTAACCACTTTGTCCGACCTCAGGCGTGACTCAGCTCTTCAGGACTCGGTTGAGCGTTTGCTGTCGGCAAGTTCGTCCACCACTTCTGGATCCGAATCAAGCAGCAGCTCTTCCAGTGATGATACGAACAGCAAGTACGGAAAGGTACAAGATCAGTGGAAAAGACAAAACTAACCGCACACGACCAAGAGCAGACGACCCCCATTGCAGATTGTTATTCCTAAAGGTAAACGCATGAAAAGTTGCGCCGAGAGGAAGCCAACGGACAGAGTCCGGAAGAACTTTCCATGGCCACACGAATTCGTCCGTGACGCAAACCCAAACAGGCCAGAAGCCTTGACATTTGATGAGCTGTCCTTACCACAATTAGTGTCTGGTGAACTCGAAATTATCTTGGGGATGGTTTGGACGATGACTCTACCTTACATAGATTGTCACACTTGCAAGACATTGTCGCAGACGCCCAATTGTATAATTGGGACAGGGTTCGCAAATATCACTCAATAATTTTGCAGTATTTATAACAACGGTTATAAAAGTGGAACAATGACTTCGACAATCTCCACACTCGATTTGTCAGAAATCCTCCTCAGAGCACTTCCACCTCAGCCACAAAATCAAAGAAAAGTCGTCGTGCCAGATATTGTTCTGCCTTTCAGTCCATAAGTGTAATCAAGCTGAGGATCACATTGTGGAAGGCAATTTGGAGAACATGTTTGTTCTGCCTGTTTGCGTTATCGGCAGCAAGAAAAGAAGCATGCTGCTGCTGATTGTCCATATAATGACAAAGACTTCAGGGAGCAGATGCAAAGGGGCAGCAGGGAATGACCTCAGCCATCTGGGGGATGGGATTGCTCTTCTGACTCTTCTGCCCTGTCTTCCCCCATCCCCCTTGCCAGGCTACACGAAACTAGTCTGGATGGGCACCTCCCCATTTCTTGCAGCTCCGTTGCTTCTCTGTACCTTTGCAGACTAGTGAACATTTTGACTACAGTTGCCTATCTGCAAGCAGTTTTGTAATTTTAGCTCAGTTGTTAGTTGTGAGGTTTCTCCTGCAGTTAACTGCGTTTTCCACAAGTTCATCCCCACAGTCGCTTGTTCACCTATTTCCGCGTCAATTGCCTTAGCCCAGGCGCTGCAGGGTACTCACGATTTCAAATATCAGACTTTTTTTCAACCCTCAGCAGTTGGTAGTCATATCCGCTTTCCGGAAGTACCTGCGTGGATTCCTTCCAGCATCCCCGCTTGGCCGCCAAGTGTCCATATCTCTCCACAGTGGTTGCAAGACACGCATCAGACTGTTTCGCTTCCGGCCGGCAGACCCAATTTTGCAGGCGTCCGCATTCCTATGCCATCAGCGTTGATATTCCTGCATGGCGAGCGCGACTCCCTGACCAAGCCAGTGCTCTTTTCATCGATTTTCTTGAATTTGTCTGGCCCATAAATTTCACCTCAAGTCAGTTACCCTTTTCGGGTGCACGCAACCACAGTTCCGCTCTGCATTTTGCCACAGAGGAACATGGACAGAGTGGCAACGGGTATTGTTTAAGGCGTGAAGCGGTTACGTAACCCATCCATGTTCGCCTTGCCTCAGGTTGCTCTCGCCACTCTTTTCCGAAGAGTGCCGACCATGCATCCTTCGGTAATTTTCGGATTTTCGCCAATTGTTAGCGAAAGTATGTTCGGCAAAGTTTGTGTTTGTTGTTGTCGTCGTGTGTTGCTGAGCGGAATTGACGTGCTGGCAAAAACGGGAGTGTTTTGAGCTTCAGGAAAGTGAGTTTTACCGTTTTTTAATTCCTCTCATATTTTATGAATATATAATGAGTGTGTTTGAACCAAATTTGAAAGTCTTTTATTGATACTGTCTGGTTTTACTCAATGGTTTACGGTCAGTCATACCGTCTTTTAAACGTGCGTCAAGGAAGGACATGTTTATGAAACTGCTGGCGTGTGATATTTTGATTGGCGTGAAGCAGTGTTTCTGGCCTGAGAGCTCACAAAGTAACTATGGTTGCTACGCGACTGGCAGTACAATGCCATCTCGTCGTATTTTTCGCATAATCTCGTGTAATCATCAACCACAAACAAACCTCCGAAAAGTTTAACACCTTTGAAGCTCATTTTAATATGAAAAGCCAATAGTCTACCGAGGCGACTATGGAACAAAAGGAATGCAAGCGTTGCCACTCTGTCCATGTTTCTCTGTGATTCTGCACAGCACATTGTTTCTTTTTTTGCTCTGAAGTCAGTTTGGGCGCCACTGCCGGTCCATTTGTCGACAGTCCCCTCTCACTTCCCGTGGCAACATCCCCACTCTCTTCTGTGCACAAAAAGGGCTCCTCCGACAGGCGTATTATCATGGACCTCACTTTTCCACCTAATGCTCCGTAAACGCTGGTATTTCTCGGTCTACGTTTTTTGGGGGAACATTTTCACCTCCATTATCCAAATATTGACTCCCTTGTGTCTCTTATCAGGGAATTGGGCCCTGGGTGTCACTTTTCAAGGTTGACTTGCGTAGGGCGTACAGACAACTTCCTGTCGACTCTCACGACTTTCACCTGTTGGGCTACACTTGGCGGGGTAAGCTTTTTATTGACCTCCGACTGCCATTTGGTTTGCGTTCTGGGGCGCTTGCATGTCAGGCGACAACACTATTATTTCTATGTACAATAATATAGGAGTTCGTGCAGTAAACTTTTTGGACGATTTTTGTGGTGCGGAGCAGCCAGCCCTTTCGCAGACGGCGTTTCTTGCCTTGCGTTCTCTTTTACAGGAACTGGGTGTAGAAGAGTCCACTTGTAAAGCCGTACCACCAACTACGTGTCTCTCCTTTTTAGGTATACGGGTTGACACAGTAGCATGACGTTGGAGGTCACAGAAGACAGGCTGACCGAGCTTACTGAGCTTCTCCTTTCTTGGTCAGGCAGACGAAAAGCCACACGCCGCGATTTGCAAGTTCTTATTGGGAAGCTCTCCTTCCTTCGTTTCTGGCTGCGTTCGTGCGGGCCGCCTTTTCATTAGGGGTGGACCATTTGATATCCTGGGGGGAGGCTTGGAAGATTGGTGGAGAGCCATTATTTTTTTCCCCACCTGCTTCACCATGAATTATTTTTTTTCTACACGGCATATGCTGGCAACTTTTTTTTCCACTTTCCCTCTTCGAGATATATTTTTTTCACCAAATTTCGGTGCAATGTTTGTTTGCTTGGTTTTTCACACCCAGTAACAAGATGCTGTTCTGTCGCACACAGACTATATTCAAGAAACTAAATAAAGATATGTAAATACATGTACATTTTTGATTCACTTTACAAAAATATCAGTTTATAGATCTTATTTATACCATGGGTAACACACTGAAAATACAAATCAAACAACCTGATTACTGAGTTCTACATTAAGCATTAACAAACTTACAGTGAAAACTTTTCTGAGAACATCACTGGTGTCATCAGAAGAGATGATGGTATCCTACATATATTTGTAAAATCATGTACATTTATGGCATTTACTTGTGCTTGAAAAAAATGGCCGTGGAAATAAATCAGCTATTTCCAAAGAAAAGCCGACAACAACATGAAACTCACCAAGAACCTATCGTCGCTCAAACTATGAAACTCCGAAAAATAGCACTAGGCACAACAAAACCAAACAGATTAAAACCATCTCAGGATTTCAACAAATATAGTCGTAAAATGTAACTACGCTACATCATGAGACACAAACAATCGCAACAACACCAATTCAAAGAAAAGTCAAATTGGACTCCACGAACAGCAAAAAATACAAAACCCTGAAAGCTATCTGAAGCTGCTAAACTCGCACTTCTAGAGATACCCTTTCAAACAAGGAAACAAAACATGTCGCGTGCCCAAAGAATCGCGATAAACCAGCTTGCAAACAGTAGACAAATTACCATAAAAACCTTCGACAAGGGTCGGGTTTTCGTCTTTGTCGACACAAGTCGACACCATAAAACATAAAATCCGTACCCCACAGTGGTACTTATTGCCTTTAGAAAATTCACTAACCTCGGCAAAAATCCAAAAGACACACTAATCGAAACAAAATTTACTGAAGTAAAGAAACATAGAACAAACAAACTGAACCACCAAACGGACTCACAACGAGACCCAAACATTAATATACTTGCCTCGCTACTCGAAGAGCAAGACCACTAAAATGCATTAAAAAATTTTTCACAAACACAAACTAAGGAAAGAATCTACACTGCGACTGACGAGAAACCACACTCGGGTTTCGAAACGCAAGCGTCAAAGGGCCACCCTATCAACTTTGTAACACAATAGGTCCGGCTGCGTCTCGCCATAAGCTTTCCCCCACACAAACAATACATTACAGTACACACTAATCCAAACTTCCCTACAAATATCCAAGGCAAAACAAACATTTTATTAACACAAACAATCGGATAAGAATGTAGAGAACATATTTTGAAACGAATATCAAACACAAACTCGACACAAAAACATTTGGATAGTTAGGTGGGGAGCCCTTTCACACTTTTTACAGTTCTTGTTTTCAGTTGCTGAAAGCTACAGTGATAGTAGCTGTAACTTTTGACAATTTTCAGTGTTTTTGTTTGTGTATTTATTTCAGTTCCTCGTTTAATAAATTTAAGTCATTGGTCCTAAAGCTTGAAATGGTTTATGCTTTATAAAACTCCAGAGCTACTGCTTGATTTTTATTGATGCTGCAGTGTGCATCGAACAATTGCCAAGATTTTTTTTCCGAGTCGCAACAGTCCATAATTGTTTTTCCATCAGCCACTTAAAGCCAGATTTTTTTTTCGAGCAACTCCACCTGGCATTCCCCCCCCCCAATCTTCCAAGCCCCCCCAGGATATCAAATGGTCCAACCCTTAGCCGCTTGCTGGACACTTTGCGTTCGGTTGAGTCCGCTCATCACCACATTCATTTAAACGCAGTTTCACAAAGATATTAATGGTGGCTTACCTTCATTAGGCAATTTATGGAGTCTCTATCATGCCAGACTTAACTTGGTCCGCTCCTAACAGCATTGTCTGCACAGACGCTTGTCTTTCAGGTTGCAATACTAGCACAGTTACGGTCCTCAATTCAGGTCGTGGCGGTGACCCCCTTCCTTCTCAGCAGCTCGAGAGCTTTGGTTTATTGCAGCGACTTTCCAATTTGAGCTGAAAGCACGCACTCCCTGGGTGCGCAGAATCAGCTGGCTGATTGCTTATCTCGATGGCACTTAGATAGCTCCTATCATGAGTCATTTTTTGACCTTACAAGGGGACACAATCTTGAGACGCTCCGTTTCTGAGTCCTTTTTCCGTATTAATGATTTGTTCTGATTTTCCTTCAGCTGTTCAGCATGACCTAGAGTTACTGAGGCAGGAAGTGAAGAGCAGTGTTGCTGCCAGGAATTTTAGATCAGGGGACACTGTGTCCCACTACCATTTATTTTTGGGGACATTTTGTACATTTGGGGACAACAAGCAGTTGTCAATCAAATTTTGCATTATTTCGTAACACATTAGTTTCACTGAACAAATTTCAAGCAACCGGGACCGCGTCGCTATGCTTGAATTTCAGGCAATTGAAGCAGTATACCATATCTGCTGCAAATCAGAGATCAGACGGACTACAGTTAAGCAAAGTATGATATCAGTGCATCGTTTTAATTACTTTTAATCATATAGCTTGCTCCAAAAGTACGTTGTGTACGCCTCACAATAATTATGCAAAACAAAGATAATCATATTAACAGATATTACTTTTAGACTTCACCCATCACAGTCGACTCACGAGTGCGCCCAAGGTGACCGGCAGTACGCAAGAATGAAGGCGGGACAATGGGTTCCGCTTTTGGGGACATTGTCGCAAGGGCGCGTCCTGGCGGCAACACTGGAAGAGCTCCCGTTTGTAGCGTTTCGTCCAGAGACTCTCAAAAACTTGAATACTCAGTTCGCTCCTTCCTTAGTTTTGCTCTTCATTATGGTTTGCCTGCTCTTCCGGCTTCTGCTACAGTCTTGGCACTTTATGCTCAGTTCCTCAGCAGATCGTTCCGTAGTCCGGTGTCCGTCTCCAATTATATTTCCGGTGTCAAAACTCTTCACATTCTTACCGGCTATAGCCTGGAGGGGTTTGAGTGCCTCAGCTTTAAATTAACTCTAGCTGGCATTCGTAAGAGTAGCGTACACTCGCCCACTCAAAAGTTGCCTATTACGGTTCCCATGTTGGAGGATATGGCTGCATATCGACATTAATGATGTTTTCCTTGTTGTTGTTTGGTGTGCCGTCATAATTGGTTTCTTTGCCTTCTTAGGAAGTCAAACCTGGTTCCACCCTCCAAGAAATCTTATGACTGCGAGCGACATCTTTCCCGAAAGGAAATTTGTTGTTAAAGATAGCCATGTTATGCTCGCCGTGCGTTGGTCAAAGACTTTGCAATGCCATGAGCGCACTACCAGGCGCCAAATGTAAAATAATTATTTTACACATTAGAAGAACATATTCATACGAAAAGGGTGTATTTGCATGCATTTATCAATAAAAAAATACTATAGCATAAGTATAAATAAATCAATACAGACATAAGTAAATACATATATGATTGAAAAAAACATACATATATGTGAACCAATTCACACAAGACTTATGAAGACAGACATATGGGGCGCCGAATGTAAAATAATTAGTTTACACATTTAAAACATGCATTACTATCACATCATAGTCTCTGCCGTGATACACATACACACACACACATAACACAACACGTGCACACACAATTGATACACACACACACACATACATACATATATACATACATACATACATACGTACATATGTACGGACGTGGGTACATATGTACACATCACACATACATACGTGTTTGTATATGTAGACACATACGGACATACAGATATATACGAGTTAACGTACACATGGTATCTGTGAGAATACACGCGTACGAGCACATATACATTCAGTACAGGACATCAAGACGACATTGGTGGAAGGTTGACTCATGAGATATACCATGGATGTAAAAAATAGATTAACACAGGACGCACAAACTTATACACAAACACATTCCCACAATTACTGCACACTGTCACCGTTGGCGATGATACGTATCACAGAGGTACATAGTACATGCAGATTTCTCAAACACACGAGTGAGTTCAGCTTCGCGACACACATGTGAGCTTCGCTACACAAGTGAGCAGACACACATACAATTCAAAGATACAGATATCACTGAGACTAAATGCGCATGCGTTGAAACAGCGACGCATACAAGTCATGCAAGTGAAGTTTTTCAAACACACAAGTTACTTCAGACACACAGGTGACAGGGGGTCCCACTCATATTCTAGGAAAACTGCATAACACACAAGTGACTTCAGACACACAGGTGACGGGGGGTCCCACTCATATTCTAGTAAAATGCTCTGCATAACACACAAGTGACTTCAGACACACAGGTGACTGGGGGTCCCACTCACATTCTAGAAAATGCTCTGCATAACATACAAGTGAATTCAGACACACAAGTGACAGGGGTCGCGCTCATATCGTAGGAAAATGCTTAGCTATTTATTACCGAAATTGAAGTGTAATAAAGGGAAAGTGGCTTCACACATCACTCATCTCGTCTTGTATGTGCTTTGGTGTGTTTAGTGTCTGAAATGTTTTGGCTGTTAGTGTGAAAATTTACAGTTAATTAATCTTGACAGGCTTTCTAAGGGGCAGAGTGGTCATTCGTACTGTTTAGGTAAGAACCCTTTGGTTTGGAGGTGGGGATTCAGATAATGAAAATGTTTTAATCACTCAAAGAGCAAAAATTTATTGATTTTGCATATTTTAAACCTGAAAGTTCCAGCAGCGTTGAATTTTACATCAAGAAAACAGGCTGACTAAGACTTTGGAAACACAAATCTACCATGATTGGGAAAAAAACTTGTTCACATATATTTCCTCCCTACCCTTCTGCAAATCACATGGTTCTCCCCTATGAATAGTTCTCTGTGTGTGTGGTATCTTTGTTAGGGGTAGACCATTTGATATCCTTGGGGAGGGCTTGGAAGAATTGGGGGAAAAAATTATCACGAGCGGTTTCGTTTAAAAAAAAAAATTCCTATCAAGAATTGCAGAAAAATAAAATAGATTGCTAGCAAGTACGAAGGAAAAATTATGCACATACAGTTACTTTAAGTCTCAAGTTTCTGCTTGAAAATATTTGGCACAGCATTTTATAATATTTGTAATTTTTGGCATGCCTTGGGTGCATCAATTTTATAGTATCTTTCAATGTCCTTATGCCATGACATGCTTTTAGCCTGCTACCCGGAACAAACCTTATTACTAACAGCAGGTTGTAGTTTTCTTACAGATTGAGACCTCGGTGACTTTTTATTATCTCCCTCAGTAATTTTGCTGTGTTAAAGGATGTTTCTGTTTTCTTTCCAACTTTCCAGCATTCTGAAGCAGATGCTGTTTGCCTATATTTCCATGTAAACTTTGTGCTGATTAAAGTTCTCTCCCAGTACATTTTCATGTCATATGAAGAACAACATCTTAACAGAACTATAGCAAGTATTGGCACTTTAAATCGCTCATGTGCACAAGAAAAAAATCCTGCCCAAATTCACATTTACACAGTCAAAAAAAAAATTCCTGGTTAAGCAGGGACAAAAATATAAATATTCTAGGGTCAATGTTCCAAGGCCCAACGGAATATCAAATGGTCCAACCCTTAGTAGTAACGCATCTTATGACAATCAGCCCTTGTAATAGTTTTGTATGACTGATAATTCTCAAAGAGTAACTGATACAAATCTTAAGTACAAACGTCTGTTAATCACGAAATCAGTGTTTTTCCACCTGTCTAAATCTGTAATATGCACGGTATATACTGAAATAATTAAATGATAGCATGTCTAATTACATAGTTTAGATAGATACATTGCGAAATAAAACATATTCTTATATTTTTAACAATGTAATTCAGAAATATTAAAGTGGAGATCATTGCTCCACTCTAAGCAGAAATATTTATTTCATTTCCTGCAGAGTAAAGTCTGAATTATAACATTTTGCAAGGTACCTTTTCTAAATTATGCAGACTTGCTTGTGCATTTCATCGAGATAAAGTAGTGACCATCTTCCTTCAAAAAGTAATTTTTGCATGATATTCTGATCTACAGTGCAGGACTTCTTATTTTACAATCGTGAGTCATTTAAGTCTTATCATCTATTGTGTAATACGACATGGTCATGATAAGACCACCATCTGATAAATGTGCATGTTTCAAGGATTGTTGATAGCCAGGATCGCAGAGAATTCAATTTATTGAATATTTCCTGTCTCTAACATAACAGTCAATAAATGTTCAAGAAAGTACCTTGCTACCAATCACTCAGTGAATTGTTGCAAGTCAATCAGCATTTTGTGATGATGTGATAATTTTAACCAACCAGTTACACTTGTACAGGGTGATTCTATCAAGAATCACTATTGTGTGCCCTGATTGTATATGGCCAAGGAGATGTTTGTGTCAGTATCAGTTTATCTTCCAATCAATTACTGCTACCCAGGGAGGATTGTCTGGAAAAACTCTGTGTGTAAAGTGCTTTCCCATTTGGATAGACTGTCATCGTCATAGCAACAGGATGGACTTTAGACTGCAACATTACACTACATGAATGTAAGTTAAGCTTAATCAGGAACTGTGACCAGAGATGGGTAGAAGAAACTATCAAAGGATTTAAGACAGGGTTCAGAGAGGAGAGAAATAGATATTGCCTATGCCACCGATTTGTTCTTGGCCATCCCTGAAATACTTTCTTTTAGTCCTTCAAACAATAACAAGATTTCTAGGAGCTGATGATTTCAAAATAAAGGAAAATGAGTGCAACTTCACACATCGTTTTATACCTGGGTTAATGATGTGGTATATTGAATCGATCAAAGTGGTTTTGTGATGATAGGACTGCAATCTGATAAATTTGCAGGTGTCAAGGATTTTTGATTTCCTGTCTCTAACATAAGTGTCAATACTTGTAAATGACCAAGAAAGTATTTTGCTACCAATCACCAATTTCAGCCATAATGTTGAACAGACCAGAAGACACATAATGTTAGCTTTACTTTGTAGTCATAAGTATTTTCTAAACTTTGTTCGAACCGATTGAGATTAGAGATGATATCAGTTAATTATTGCAGTAGATACCGGTGCATATTAACAGATATAGGCAGGTGGAAATTAAACACTGGTTTCGTGATCATCACAAAGTTTGTACAGAAAATTACAAATTACTTATTTTTTGAGAATTTTATGTCTCATGCGACTATTTCAAGAGCTAGTAGTCATAAGATAATTTACTAACAAAGACACAACATGCATATAATTTTACCACTTGGGGAGAACCATGTGATCTATGGAAGGGGTGGGAGGGAAATAGCAATACACTACAGTAGACCATCAGGGCTATGGAAGGCAAGGATACTGTAAAGGGATAACAAGGACTCAGCGAATTTGCGCGATTGAACTACAACTTGGTCAAGTTATTAAATGATAGCATCTCTAACCTTTGTCGGTTCTAAACTTTACAAAGTTTACAAAATGTATGTTACAAGTTAAAAACTACCCTTTAGATAGTCGTCTTCTTGTCTGTATTTGATTTGACAAGAGTACAATGGCTACCATTGCTCCATTCTAAGCGGAAATATTCATGTCATTTCCTGCAGAATACTACACTAGGTTCAGCATGAAGTCTGAATTGTAATATTTTGTAAGGTGCATTTTCAGTATCGGTAGATATTTCACTTAAGATTTAAACTTAGGATGGTTCTGTAGTTTATCTAAGTCCAAGCATATGATTACAGAGTCCAGGTTTAGACGCTAGGGAATGAGACAGGTGGCTTAAACTACAAAGTATTAAGATTGTGTTAATCGTAAAATCAGTGTTATTCAGTGTTCTACATGCGTTGATCTCTGTAGAGTGCAATAATGAGCAATAATAGCATCTGGTAATTAAATCTGTTTGACATGTTCATAGCGTAGAGAAGGTTTCAGGAAAGAGATTTCTCAATCAAAAAGTAAAATTACAGTGTAAATGTTCTCCTTGTCTGTTCTGTGGCATTGTAGTTCAAGAAGAAATGAAATAGTCAAAACTCTTCTACAAACAAGTGTATGGAAATCCCGAATTCGTTATCTGTATGATATGTGTTATCAACAGGTGCATTGCTGTTTTTTATCTGTTTAATTAGGCATGAACTTGTGAATTTCAAAGAATTCTACCCAAGTTCTTATATGCCGAAGAGTGCATTGTTCAGTGTTTTCATCTTTTGTCTAATATGCATGATATGATAACAAGGTGGTGATAAGACGATGGCAGGATAATTTGCAGGGCGTCTAGGGTGGTAGATTGGAAAATCAACATACATTCTGAAGGTAATCCACACTGCACGCAGATTCGGTTGGTCTCGCATCAACTTATAAGCATGTATAACAAAAATAAACGACTCGTTTGTTAATTTTCACACTAACAGCCAAAACACAACTCAGACACTAAACACACCAAAGCACATACAAGACGAGATGGCTGATGTGTGAAGCCACTTTCCCTTTATTACATTGTGATCTTCGTTGAAGGACTTCAACTTCACAATCTTGAATCGTTTCAGTCATTTTTTATCCATTGTGTAATGTGACAATTTGACATGTTGGTGAAGAGACTGTCCACCTACATCCTATTATGAACCACTATTGCTACAATTTAATTATAGATTCCAGGTTCCACCGCTCTGTGTTGGGGGCTAGAGAATAGAAGCTGCACGCTTTAATAGCAAAGTGACATTCTGATTGCCACTGTTGTAACTTTATCCTTTTGGTGGTTGTGTATATTTACAAACTTGTTGACATATTATTTTTCCCAACCCCGGACACAAACCACATGGTTCTCTTGAGCGTGCACATTCTTTGTAATTAAATTATGTTACGAGTATGTGTGAATGAAGATTCTCGATATAGTTACATAACCTGCAATCAGGATGTAGGCCAGCTGGCCATTGGTGCAGATGCTGTCTAATTCATTAGCCTCAGACACAAAGCTAGTGAACCCTGGACCCTGCAATCACATCGTCACACTATGCTGGCAAAAACTCAGTGAGTGATTGGTAGCAAGATATTTTCTTGGACATTTACTGGCAGTTATGTTAGAGACAGGAATATTCAATGAATTGAAACTCTCTGCAATCCTGACTATCAACAATCCTTGACACCTGTACATTTATCAGATGATGGTCTTATAATCACCACGCCAAATTACACAAGAGATGAAAAAGATTCAAATGACGATTGTGAAATGAGAAGTCCTGCGCTTTAGATCAGAATATCATAAATTACTTCTTGAAGGAGGATGGTCACTGCATTATCTCAATGAAATGCATAAGCAAGTTTGCATTGATTTAGAAAGAGTACCTTGCAAAATGTTATAATTCAGACTTTACTCTGCAACTGATGATAACACACGTTCTGCAGGAAATGAAATGAATATTTCCGCTTAGTATTGAGCAATGGTCGCCATTTTCCTTTTTCTAAATCACATTATTAATAAGATGAGAAGACGTCTAAAGGACAGGTTTACTTTGTAATGTATATTTTCTAAACTTTAAGTTTAGAACCGATAAAGATTAGAGATGCTATCATTTAATTATTTCAGTATATATTACCAGTGCATGTTACAGATTTAGACAGGTGGAAAAACGCTCACTTCGTGATTAACACAAAGTTTGTACTAAAGATTTGGATCAGTTACTCTTTAAGAATTATCGGTCACAAAGAGCTAATCGTCATAAGATAATTTCCTAAGGGTTGGACCATTTGATATTCTGAGGGGGCCTTGGAAGATTGACAGTGGGACGCTTTTTTGTCCCTGCTTCACCAGGAATTATTTATTTTCGACTGTGTTTGTGTGCATTTGCACATCTTTTTTTCACTCTGCCATTCAAAAGAATTTTTCTTGTGCACATGGGCGCTCTAAAATGCCAATATTTGCCATTCTGTTTGTGTAAGATGACATGGCAACAACAGTCCAGGGAAAGAAATTTAAACCAGCACAAAATTTGCATGGAACTTAAGGCAAACAGCATCTGCCAGGTTTAGCCAATGTAGCTATTCATTGAAAAAGCTATCCCGGGAGCAATAGTTTGAGGTGAGGGAAAGATTAAATTTTGATTGGGTAGGGGACATATTTTGCTCGCAGAGAGCATATTTTAGTTTTTTGTCAGGCAGAGCAGATATCGGTTGATTGGCCTTGGGACCATAATGTTTTTACAGAGCAGGGGAGCTTTCAAAATTTCATAATGGGGAGGGGAAACAGGCAAAATCTGTGGGGAGTTCGTATAAATGAATGAACAGGTTTTTACTCCATCATGGTAGGATTGTGTTTCCAAAGTCTAAGTCAGTCTGTTTTCTTGATGTAAAATTCATCAACTGGTACTTTCAGTTTCAAACTAAAGCAAAATTAATAATTTTTTGCTCCTTGAGTGATTAAAACATTTTCATTCTCTGAATCGCCCATCCCAAAATCAAATGGTACTTATGTAAACAGTACGAATGAACCCTGTGCCCCTAAGAAAGCTTGTCAGCTTGAATTAAATGTATATGCCTATGGAGCAATAACTTTGCAACAACAACATCTACTTTTCAAAATTCTACAAATTTTGGAGAAGCCCCCTTTTTCAATTGTGACATCTGTACTGGAAATTCCAATTTGCAATTTCCAATTTGGAATTTCCAATTTAGAATCATTCCAATTTGGAACCATTCCACTCCAATTTGGAACCATTCCATTCCAATTTGGAACCATTCCAAAATGGAATGGTTCCATTCCATTCCAGGTATTATCACATGCCGGTTGTTGTGGAAATATTTCATTCAGGCTTAGTGTTTCGTCCTTGTCTATGTGTTCCCAGTTTTCGCACATTGCTGCTTTTTATAGCTTGTGTTCTTATACATATTGTTGCTATAATTTTCGTTGTGAAGACTAGTGTTTTCTTTGTTTCTTCGTTTGTTCGCTTGTGCGGTCTCTTCCTCAGTCGCCTAAGATATATGTATATCTTTTTTGTTTTATGTCACGTCGATATTGTTGATCTCCTGTTCTTCTAGCAATGAAGCCAGAATATTTATGTTTGGATCGTCATGTTCCTAATACAAAAATGCCGTGGACTTTGGCCTGTATCAGTGCATCGCGTATGTTTGGATTTCTTCTGTATGCGATGATCCATTATTGTGGGAATAGTTTCCATGGTTTTTGTCCTTTCTATGTGTTTACACTTTTTGCACATTGCTGTTTTTTATTGCTTGTGTTCTCATATACGGGCTTTGTTTGGAACACTGATGTGTTTCTTCGTTTGGTAGCTGGTGTTCTAGTTGCGTAATTAGTGTAGCAAATTGAGTAAGGGACCGTTCAGTTTTTACGGCCGGGGGGGGGCGGCAAAATCCAGGGGGGGTCATCATAATTTTGGAATCCAAGAAGGGGGGGTCATCACTTTTCACTGGTAGGAAAGGGGGGGGTCACCACATTTTCAAAAACATAATACCTACAATAAAGTCCACTTTATGCCATGGCCATGATTGACCCTCTTTACCAGCGGGCGCCTTCGGCGGCCCAATACAATAAATATACTTTATGTATTACCCATGACCCTCTTAGTGGGCAGACGCCTTTGGTGGCCCACTCCAATTAGGTTTACTTCATGCAATGGCCATGATCGACCCTCTTTACCGACGGGCCGCCTGCGGCGGCCCACTACAATAAATTGACTTTATTTAATACCCCATGACAATCTTAACGGCCGGACGCCTTCAGCGGCCCTGTTCAGTAAAGTTTACTTCATGCAATGGCCATGATCGACCCTCTTTTTACCAGTGGGCCACCTTTGGTTGCCCACTAGAATAAAGTTGACTTTACGTGATGGCCCATGACCCTCTTAACCGGAGGGCTGCCTTTGGCGAACCACTCCAATAAAGTTTACTTTATACAATGTCCATGGACATAAGTTGTCTATGGAAATGAAGTTAAAATTGCCTTACAGTTGTCCTAATTAACAGACGTTTGCATGGATGTGGCTGAGAAGTTTGTACAGTCATCTTTGCTACACGAATAAAGTGCGCCGCGTACCGGAGTTCAAATCCAAACCGTGCGGGCAAATTTGACATATGGGTTTTGGTTATTTTTCAGTGGGGGGGGGGGGGGTCATCAAATTTTTCGTCTGACAAAGGGGGGGTCATCATTTTTCGCGAAAAATGCAGGGGGGTCATCATTTTCTTGAACACCGGCGACAAGATTTTGCCGCCCCCCCCCGGCCGTAAAAACTGAACGGTCCTTAATTGGGTGTAGTCTGAGTACTGGGTGGAGTGCACAAGTGCGTAAGAATGTCCATGGCCTTGAAGTATTAATGTTTGACTTCGCGTAAGTGCGATAGCGAGTCTACAAGATTAATTAATGTTCATGATGACGTATCTTGCTGTGATATAGATTTTCGAAAGGGCCAAAGGCCAGAACAGTTCGCGGAGCCAGGACGTGGCTATAGTATTGTGGGACGTGCCGGAGTTTATCATATACATCGTGGTAGTATTGTCCGTATACACAATGTAGAGTTGGTCCACTGGCGCGCCAGCCTGCAAGCAAGCAGTATACGATTGTGTGAGTTCTTGCAAATTGATATGTGCGTCTGCAATCGCAGGGTCACGGTGGTCCGTTGACCTTCGCATACAAGACATGCCTGGTCCTGCCCTAGAGCGCGTCGGTGGCGAAGATCTGTTGGGGTAACGGTGTTTCCTCGATTAAGAATGCCGTACCATGAAATTCGCGTGTAGCGAACTGTGTTTGCGATGTGACCAGATTTCCTGTTTGTTGTTAGCCACGTTCGACTAATCTTGTTAAGTGTATTGACCTTTGAAACAAAGTTATTTTTAGGGACTGTTCAGAATTTACTTCCAGGGGGAGCCTGGAGGATTTTCTTTTTCTACTACATCAGAGTCAGAGCTACATATATCACTGTCACTGCCAGTATGTAGTAGCAGGGCAGTAGTTGTATTAACTTTTTATTTTGACAATATTTTTGTTCAGTTTATACAATTGCGTTCTTGTTCTACTCCCTACAGCATGTTGAGTTGTCCAGTATTCAGCTTGCCAACACACCCTATGTGTGCCGTGCATTTTGATTAAAGACATAAAATGCAACAAAACGGTTCTAGATTTTGTTTAATTATTACTAACATTAGAACCACTGGACGACATCAAACTGTTGGGAATCAAAATATTTTCAGGTCCCCCTATAGGCAGAGCAAAACTTTCAAGTCCCCCCCGACTACCCCAAAAATTTTCGAATCCCCCTGAATTCCTCCAGCCCCCTCACCATTTTTTGAACGCGGTCTTAATTATGCGTACCACCATCCGGAGCTCTGTGACAAAACATAGTGTTTACTTTCACATCGACACATAGACATTTGTTAAGTTCAGGCGATTGTTATTATTTCTTCGTCCACTTAAATCATAGACAGTAGATGAACGACACAGATGTAAGACATTTCCCGGATCCAAGAACCATGAGTAGGCCCTCGGATACTCATATGTTGTGAAACTCACTTGCAATAATTGTGTGTTTGAGTAATCTCACTCGTACGCCACTGTTCACAAAGACGCATATGTATTCCATTTCGGTAACATAAAGAAGCTGAGCATTTTCCTACGATATGAGTGGGACCCCTGTCACTCGTGTGTCTGAAATTCACTTGCATGTTATGCTGAGCATTTTCATAGAATATGAGTGGGACCCCCGTCACCTGTGTGTCTGAAGTCACTTGTGTGTATGCAGTCACTTGTGTGTTATGCAGTTTTCCTAGAATATGAGTGGGACCCCCCGTCACCTGTGTGTCTGAACTCACTTGTGTGTTACACAGTTTTCCTAGAATATGAGTGGGACACCCCCCCCTGTCACCTGTGTGTCTGAAGTCAATTGTGTGTTTGAGAAACTTGTATGCGTCGCTGTTTCAACGCATGCGCATTCAGTCTCAGTGATATCTGTATCTTTGAATAGTATGTGTGTTGGCTCACTTATGTAGCGAAGCTCACATGTGTGTCGCGAAGCTGAACTCACTCGTGTGTTTGAGAAATCTGTATGTACTATGTATCTCCGTGATACGTATCGTCGTCAACGTTGACAGTGTGCAGTAATTGTGGGAATGTGTTTGTGTATAAGTTTTTGCGTCCTGTGTTGGTATATCTCATGAGTCAACCTTCCACCAATGTCGTCTTGATGTCCTGTACTGAATGTATATGTGCTCGTACGCGTGTATTCTCACAGATACCATGTGTACGTTAACTCGTATATATCTGTATGTCCGTATGTGTCTACATATACAAACATGTATGTATGTGTGATGTGTACATATGTACCTACGTACGTATGTATGTATGTATGTATGTATGTATGTATGTATGTATGTATGTATGTATGTATGTATGTATGTATGTATGTATGTATGTATGTATGTATGTATGTATGTATGTTGTATGTGTGTATGAATTGTATCTGTGTACGTGTTATGTGTGTGTGTGTGTGTGTGTGTGTTTGTGTATCCAGGCAGAGACTATGATGTGATATGTAGTGCACGTTATAAATGTGTAAACTAATTATTTTACATTCGGCGCCCCATACAGACACATACATACATACGTGCATACGTACGTGCATACATACATACGTACACATACATACATACATACATACATACTACATACATACATACATACATACATACATACATACATACATACATACATTTACGGGGCGCCGAATGTAAAATAATTAGTTTACACATTTAAAACGTGCATACTGCCTGGATACACACACACACACCCACACACACACACACACACACACACACACACACACACACACACAACACGTATACACACATACAATTGATACACACACATACAACATACATACATACATACATACATACATACATACATACATACATACATACATACATACATACATACATACGTACATACGTACGTACATATGTACACATCACACATACATACATGTTTGTATATGTAGACACATACGGACATACATATATATATATATACGAGTTAACGTACACATGGTATGTGTGAGAATACACAAGCACATATACATTCAGTACAGGACATCCAGACGACATTGGTGGAAGGTCGGCTCATGAGACATACCAACATAGGACGCACAATACACAAACACATTCCCACAATTACTGCACACTGTCAACGTTGGCGACGATACGTATCACGGAGATACATAGTACATGCAGATTTCTCAAACACACGAGTGAGTTCAGCTTCGCGACACACATGTGAGCTTCGCTACACAAGTGAGCCGACACACATACAATTCAAAGATACAGATATCACTGAGACTGAATGCGCATGCGTTGAAACAGCGACGCATACAAGTGAAGTTTCTCAAACACACAAGTGACTTCAGACACACAGGTGACGGGGGGTCCCACTCATATTCTAGGAAAACTGCATAACACACAAGTGACTTCAGACACACAGGTGACGGGGGGTCCCACTCATATTCTAGGAAAATGCTCTGCATAACATGCAAGTGAATTCAGACACACGAGTGACAGGGGTCCCACTCATATCGTAGGAAAATGCTCAGCCTGTTTATGTTACCGAAATTGAATACATTTGCGTCTTTGTGAACAGTGGCGTACGAGTGAGATTACTCAAACACACAATTATTGCAAGTGAGTTTCACAACATATGAGTATCCGAGGGCCTACTCATGGTTCTTGGATCCGGGAAATGTCTTACATCTGTGTCGTTCATCTACTGTCTATGATTTAAGTGGACGAAGAAATAATAACAATTGCCTGAAGTTAACAAATGTCTATGTGTCGATGTGAAAGTAAACACTATGTTTTGTCACAGAGCTCCGGATGGTGGTACGCATAATTAAGACCGCGTTCAAAAATGGTGAGGGGGGCTGGAGGAATTCAGGGGGATTCATAAAATTTTGGGGTAGTCGAGGGGGGACTTGAAAGTTTTGCTCTGCCTATAGGGGGACCTGAAAATATTTTGATTCCCAACAGTTTGATGTCGTCCAGTGGTTTTAATGTTAGTAATAATTAAACAAAATCTAGAACCTTTTTTGCATTTTATGTCTTTAATCAAAATGCACGGCACACATAGGGTGTGTTGGCAAGCTATATACTGGACAACTCAACATGATGTAGGGAGTAGAACAAGAACGCAATTGTATAAACTAAACAAAGTATTGTCAAAATAAAAAGTTAATACAACTACTGCCCTGCTACTAAATACTGGCAGTGACAGTGATATATGTAGCTCTGACTCTGATGTAGTAGAAAAAGAAAATCCTCCAGGCTCCCCCTGGAAGTAAATTCTGAACAGTCCCTAAAAATAACTTCGTTTCAAAGGTCAATACATTTAACAAGATTAGTCGAACGTGACTAACAACAAACAGGAAATCTGGTCACATAGCAAACACAGTTCGCTACGCGCGAATTTCATGGTACGGCATTCTTAATCGAGGAAACACCGTTGCCCCAACAGATCTTCGCCACCGACGCGCTCTAGGCAGGACCAGGCATGTACACGAAGGACTGGTCTTGTATGCGAAGGTCAACGGACCACCGTGACCCTGCGATCGCAGACGCTATATCAATTTGCAAGAACTCTACACAATCGTATACTGCTTGCTTGCAGGCCGGCGCGCCAGTGGACCAACTCTACATTGTAGTATATACGGACAATACTACCACGATGTATATGATAAACTCCGGCACGTCCCGCAATACTATAGCCACGTCCTGGCTCCGCGAACTGTTCTGGCTTTCAGCCCTTTCGAAAATCTATATGAGAGCAAGATACGTCAACATGAACATTAATCTTGCGGACTCGCTATCGCACTTACGCTAAGTCAAACGTTACTTCAAGGCCATGGACATTCCACGCACTCGTGCACACCACCCGGTACTCAGGCTCACCCCATTACTCAATCTGATTAAAATCAGATGTAGAGTACGGCGACGTCTCTGTACTTGCGCGGTTTTGAGAGGCGACAACAAGAGAAAACCGCGCAAGTACAGAGACGTCGCCGTACTCTACATCTGATTTTAATCCGATTGCCCCATTACTCAACTGGCTACACTAATTACGCAACTAGAACACCAGCTAACAAACGAAGAAACACACCAGTGTTCCCAACAAAGCCCGCATAATAATAATAATATTTTTATTGCTTGCTTGTAAATATAGGATTTACATCACATTTGTGGCAATAAAAGTGTGATACAAAAATAAGTTAAAATTTTTCTTCAATAAAGATAAAGTATTACAGTATAATAATAGTAGTTAATAATAATTATAACTAGGTATTTCTTTGTTTATATAAAGTAAAAATACAATCTGCAAGTGTTCATTAAAAGATAACTCCTGTTTGTTAGTAGAGAAATAAGCTGATTTTCAGTATCGTCGTTTGGGAAATTGATTTTACCGAAAAAGTACTTTCTTTGGACTTTGTATTTCTGACAGACTAATAAAAAGTGTGTTTCATCTTCAATACTGTTGTGTTACACTGATTGCAGTATCTTTCAGTAATTGGGGTTTTTGGAATAGTGTGTCTTTCTTTTTCAATTGCTAGATCATGATTGCTAATGCGAAGTTTGGTGAGCAATTTTCTTTTCTCACCTTGTAACTGTGTTATATGAGAACACAAGCTATAAAAAACAGCAATGTGCAAAAAGTGTAAACACATAGAAGGACAAAACCCATGGAAACTATTCCCGCAATAATGGATAATCGCATACAGAAGAAATCCAAACATACGCGATGCACTGATACAGGCCAAAGTCCACGGCATTTTTGTATTAGGAACATGACGATCAAAATATAAATATTCTGGCTTCATTGCTAGAAGAACAGGAGATCAACAATATCGACGTGACATAAAACAAAAAAGATATAGACCGAACAAGCGAACAAACGAAGAAACAAAGAAAACACTAGTCTTCACAACGAAAATTATAGCAACAATATATATAAGAACACAAGCTATAAAAAGCAGCAATGTGCGAAAACTGGGAACTCATAGACGAGGACGAAACACTACGCCTGAATGAAATATTTCCACAACAACCGATCATCGCATACAAAAGAAATCCAAACATTAGCGATATACTGATACAGGCCAAAGTCCACGGCATTTTTGCATTAGGAACAAGTCAATGAACGAACGAACACATGACGATCCAAACATAAATATTCTGGCTTCATTGCTAGAAGAACAGGAGATCAACAATATCGACGTGACATAAAACAAAAAAGATATACATATATCTTAGGCGACTGAGGAAGAGACCGCTCTGGTTTCGAAACGTGGGGATAAAAAAAGAGTCAAGGTTGTCAAAGACACATCTAACTACGCCCACATCTCGCCATGGCTTATTTTAAAATTAACGAGTCGTTTGTTAATTTTCACACTAACAGCCAAAACATTTCAGACACTAAACACACCAAAGCAAATACAAGACGAGATGAGTGATGTGTGAAGCCACTTTCCCTTTATTACACTTCAATTTCGGTAACATAAATAGCTAAGCATTTTCCTACGATATGAGCGCGACCCCTGTCACTTGTGTGTCTGAATTCACTTGCATGTTATGCAGAGCATTTTCCTAGAATATGAGTGGGACCCCCTGTCACCTGTGTGTCTGAAGTCACTTGTGTGTTATGCAGTTTTCCTAGAATATGAGTGGGACCCCCCGTCACCTGTGTGTCGAAGTCACTTGTGTGTTATGCAGTTTTTCCTAGAATATGAGTGGGACCCCCCGTCACCTGTGTGTCTGAAATCACTTGTGTGTTTGAGAAACTTCACTTGTATGCGTCGCTGTTTTAACGCATGCGCATTCAGTCTCAGTGATATCTGTATCTTTGAATTGTATGTGTGTCGGCTCACTTGTGTAGCGAAGCTCACATGTGTGTCGCGAAGCTGAACTCACTCGTGTGTTTGAGAAATCTGCATGTACTATGTATCTCCGTGATACGTATCGTCGTCAACGTTGACAGTGTGCAGTAATTGTGGGAATGTGTTTGTGTATAAGTTTGTGCGTCCTTTGTTGGTATGTATCATGAGCAGACCTTCCACCAATGTCTTCTATATGTCCTGTACTGAATGTATATGTGCTCGTGTATTCTCACAGATACCGTGTGTACGTTAACTCGTATATATATGTATGTCCGTATGTGTCTACATATACAAACATGTATGTATGTATGTTTGTGTGTATGTATGTATGTATGTGTGATATGTACATATGAACGTACGTATATGTATGTATGTATGTATGTATGTATGTATGTATGTATGTATGTATGTATGTATGTGTGTGTGTATCAATTGTATGTGTGCATGTGTTATGTACGTGTTATGTTTGTGTGTGTGTGTGTGTGTGTGTGTGTGTGTATCAAGGCAGAGACTATGATGTAATGTGTAATGCATGATGTTTTGAATGTGTAAACTAATTATTTTACATTCGGCGCCCCATATAAATTCATACATACATACATACATGCACTCACGCACGCACGCACATACATACATACATACATACATACATACATACATACATACATACATACATACATACATACGTACGTACGTACATACATACATACGTACGTACATACATACATACATACATACATACATACATACATACATACATACATACACAAGCCCATATGCACTCATGCACGCACGCACACATACATACATACATACATAAGCCCATATGCACTCATGCACGCACGCACGCACACACACACACACCCACACACTCATATACATACATACATACATACATACATACATACATACATACATACATACATACATACATACATACATACATACATACATACATACATACATACATATACACACATACAGGATCGAAAAGTTTACATGAGGGGAACGAAGTACGCATGCGTATATCCACTCGCACACACACACACACTGCTCTGAAAAGTTTACATGAGGGGGAACGAAATACGCATGCGTATATCTACTCGCACACACACACACACTGATCTGTAGACTGTCGACAGTCTCTCGTGCCTTCTTTGACCGGATTCACTTTATTAAAGTACGGTAGCAATCCAACGAAGGTGATCGAGCGCCGAAGGCGCGAGATCGAGCAAGGGGGATTGCGTGAGGCGTAACAGTCGCTTGTACCAGCAAATACCGGAAGCTACGCCAATACGCGAAACCAAGCGGTACAAGCGACTGGCGAGAGTCTTAACTGATCTGAAAAGTTTACATGAGGGGGAACGAAGTACGCATGCGTATATCCACTCCGAGGACAAAGCAGCGTTTGGCAGTGCAGAGCAGAGACGAGAGTATAAGCTGATCTCCATGGAGACGAGTGGCCCCGATCCGAGGACATGTAATGGCGATACAGAAATGCCTGAGGCGGCCTCAGTTGCCGGTAGTAGATTCACTTCCCCGAAAGAGAGTCTACTGCAGCTGACTCTGGACCTGCTAGAAAGAGTGACTGAAGTACAAGAAGTGATTGTACAACGCACTTTTCATCTGCGTCGACCAAACCATAACTCGAGGGATTCACCGGCTCCTTCTACCAAGTAAAGTATTAGATTTTCAACCCTGGCATAGAAGTAGGTAATCGCCGTTTGACTTCATTAGAAACTTTTTGCTGTGAACAGTTGTACGTTGAACATTTTGACCTCGCGTGAACTTTCCCAGCTGAGAGGGATTCGTCGATATTTATCGTGATGGGCTTTTCTGTGTGAGCCTGGAAGAGTCACGATCGTGTAATTCCGCGTTGAGCATTATGTTTTCGGACAATTGTTTTGTTTTGTTTTATTTTGAACTTTTATTGGACCGTATTTAGTGGACATTTAAGACTTTTGTGTGTTTGAGTTTTGTTTTTGTATTACGGTTAACTTTGATACTTTCTGTAGTGAAAGTATTTGATACTGAGTAGAATGACTTTTAAATTTTAGCAGACATATGTTTCATTGATGTATTGCCCATCGAGTGAAAGTTCCAACGGGAGTTATGGAACTCAAAGGAGGGGGTAATGTGACGTTTCTGGATGTGTAAACGTCTTTGTAATGGTTTCTTAATTAATTAAGTGTCTTTTAATTGTTGTGTTTACGTTTAATTATAGTAGCGAGTAGCGTACTGTCCTTGGTACATGCACTTAAGAGGTCAGTAGACATATCCGATGACATGACTGGACTGCATTCCAATGCGTCTCTTTGTCTTAGAGTGTGTAGTAATTTATCACTTCTTCTGACAGTTGTTTTTGCCAACGTGGCAGTATTAGTATTAAGATGATATTACTACAGATTTCGATTCAGTGTAACGTACCATTTCGAGAAAGTAGGAACGACGTCCTTTGGTGTCGATTTAATCTCGATAACATAAACATTGTATCGCGGGGCTACTAAAATAATTAACTTGGCGCTATCAGTGTCTGAGGAAGTGGGGGGGGGACGGTATTACAGTTTACGAACAAACAGACAATACAGTTCATTCCTGAAACATATTTTACTTCCAAACATTTGAAGCCAAAAACTAACGTTAAAAATTAATAAAATCCAACAAAGACATGACCATATTTCACGTTCATTACAGAAGTTGTAAAACATCAAGCCATAGAGAAAACGTGTTGACTGGCATGTCCATGACCTAAACATTTCACAGTTGTGACATGGTATTGGTTTTTGTCGTCACATGAAATGAAGATTTGAATTAACACAGAACTTATGAGTATCACTATAATTGAACACCAGTCTTACATTTTGAGATAGGAAACCTTTCACAAGTGCACCTTAATCGGAAAGCTGACATCAGCATAAAAATCAGACAACTATGACAATATCGCGATTTAAAATCGGTACAGCATTCTTTCACTTTCGACGGGCTGCCGATTAGTTTATCCGCAAACAAGAACATGAAAAAGGCACACCACCACAGCCTCATCTTGTGGCCTGCGTTGTCGGCTTGTATTAGCATAATTCCTATACGTTACGTTAGCTGGACTTGATAATTTGCGTAAAATAACATTTCAAACTTGGAGGAATCCCACAGTGGAAAAATAACCATGGCAGTCGGCTGCCGTAATGCCAGACAGTGCATGAAAAATGGCGTATTGCATATTACGATGCAGCATGTCTCTATATTCAGGACACTTCAAACGTTTCTTCAAGTCATTGAATAAATATTCAACAGGATTTATATCAGGCGAGTATGTCGGAGTGAAAACATATTCAACTCCTAAATTGTCCAAGGATTGCCGAAGTGCTCTTCCACCTTCATGGTGGTGAATAGGACAATTATCTACCACTATCACGTCACCGGGCCGAATTGCTGGTTCGCCATTGTCCGTGTTAGCATCAACAGCTTCAGTAAAACATAGGGCCAAAGTCCCTGAAGCTACTATAGACATGGATACAAAATTAAGTATTTCCTGACTGTATGAAATTATCTCACTAAGGTCATCCTAGGGACATTTAAACCAAATATTGAAGCTGTCTGACCAGCGGTTTTGAAAAAACAAGCGACTCAACAGTTGACAGAGCTCTGCTGTGTTATGTAGAGAATAACCTTTTGTGACACATGTATTGATGAAGAAGGTGGATATCTTTGATAGCTCATTTCAGGATTGCCTGACCAAAAATGGAAAAAAATTCCGTAAAAATACAGATTTGCATATTTCATCAGACTATATTAGTCTATAATAGCAAATAAACGAGAGTTAATTATATTCTAATCAAAGTAAACAAGACTTGCTTAAATCAAGATTTACGTCATAATAAACAGCATATCTGTCAGGTTATAAAGAATCTTGAGCTGGTTATCTTTTGGTAATATCAGTATTTTCATCCTATTAACCAAGCACATTTAAACTTTCAAATTAACATTGTAAGTAAGTTCTGTTGAATAAGTTGAGACTGTACTACTCAGAGAAAGCACACTGAAGAGACAAATGTTTCAAACTTAAGAAGTTCAAGGTCATCAAAAGCATTATAAGGAATCATGTTACACTTTCATTGCACTGTTTACACAGATTGCATAATTGCTATAAATAGCACATGAGGAATCTTACAGCCCAGCTTTACCATAAAAACCCTATCACTTTGACCACTCTTTTAATTGACCACTCTATTTTTTTCCTCAAAAAGTAATCCAATTTTATCCTTACCAAGTCAACCATAAATGGTAATTAGAACTATCTCTATCTCTATTTATTTGACCATCCTATCATGACAAACTATTATGATCAATTTCTTTGAGATAACATAAATGGTGGTTCAGAATATATCAAAGTTGGGATTCAGGAAAGTTGGCTTTACATGTTTCAATCCTCAATTCACTATGAACTGTCAAAACAAAGTTGAACTTTCTGATAATTCCACACTAAAATTATTTTGGCTTTGATGATTTCCTAATTAATTCAATTATTTAAAATCATATTAATTATTTTTTCTGGGTGAATTGATAGGGTTTATACAGTACAAGAATTACATACAATGTAAGTCAAACTTTGACCAAAAATGACAAAAAAATTCCTTAAAAATACACATTTGCATATTTCATCACAATTTGAACAAATCTAAGTTGGGTTATCCCTAGGGACCTGTATACCAAATAACAAAGCTGTCTGACCAGCGGTTATGAAGAAGAAGATTTTTTACCAAAAACACCTTTTTTGGCATTAATTTGCCTATTTTCAACAATATCAAAAAATTAAAAAAAATTGTTTCTCAAAATCATATTTTTCATCTACACAACAAATGTCAAATCAGTAAGTACTGCGGTTCTCAAGATATTTGAGTGGACGGACGCCTCACAAACGGACATACATACATACATACATACATACATACAGACTGACGACGGACGCCGGACGGATACCCATCCCAATAGCTTCTATAGACTATAGTCTATAGTAGCTAAAAAACTGCAAAAACTGAGTTGAGTTGGATCCCCCGCGATTATGTTTGCGTAACAAATCCCGTTAGCACCCATCAGTAGTTTAGAGTCATATTTGGACTTTTGCATATCGTTGCAATTCAACGCATCGCTCGCCAACAGGCGAATGACTGTAGTTTTGTGAGCCAACAGACGGTAATTGAATTCCAGATTCGTCCATAAACTTTACAGTGTATGGATTACATTGATTACAGCGAGCGGAGGGGTAAGTCCAGTTAAGGACTAGCCTAGATTGCTTTACCGTCCGCTTGCCTCCGTACCTCCGTCCCCACTACCAGTGGTAATGGGGACGGAGGTACGGAGGCAAGCGGACGGTAAAGCAATCTAGGCTACCTAAAGTCTGGTGTTTCTGCTCTAGCCTTGCCAGACTGTCTTCACAGAAAGACAGTTCGTTCCAGTACTCCGCTGCTGTCTAGTTCCAGTGGGCATACTTGGCATTCCAGACATTCATTCCCTGCTGAGGGGAGCTACGTACGATCCTGAGTAAAGTAAGCAGAGAGTTTAGCAGTAAAGCTGTTGCTTTAGTTCCAGTAAGCTGTTGCTGTAGTTCCTGTTGAATGCTGTATTTAACCATTAAAGAATATAAGCCGAATGGCAGAGAGCTGTAATACACGACTCCCAGTGTTTTATTGGCCTGGGTTGGGCCGTTAACCCCAGCAGAACTTCGCCGGCAGGTACCATTAAGTCAGAAACCCTTACAGGGGCCTCTAAGCAGTGTAGTATTACTCAGGGCGGCTACTCACTGTGTAAAGCCCTGTACGAACCCGACTCACGACACAAAGGCCAGAAAGAGAAAAAGTGTCGCACATCTTTGTCATCGTCACTAGCCTTCGACGCCGCAAGGTACGTAGAGTCCGGGTTAGGAGTGGGCTCCCGGTGTGGCACGATGTAGTGTGTGGCCTGTAGATCGTTGCGTCAGTGTGTGTA
The DNA here is from genome assembly GCF_041260155.1 of Ptychodera flava. Lineage (NCBI taxonomy): Eukaryota > Metazoa > Hemichordata > Enteropneusta > Ptychoderidae > Ptychodera > Ptychodera flava. The sequence continues at coordinate 24,769,011 of NC_091938.1, read as the reverse complement.
TCTCAGATCTACAGGCCACACACTACATCGTGCCACACCGGGGAGCCCACTCCTACCCGGACTCTACGTACCTTGCGGCGTCGAAGGCTAGTGACGATGACAAAGATGTGCGACACTTTTTCTCTTTCTGGCCTTTGTGTCGTGAGTCGGGTTCGTAGAGGGCTTTACACAGTGAGTAGCCGGCCTGAGTAATACTACACTGCTTAGAGGCCCCGTAAGGGTTTCTGACTTAAGTAGCAGAGAGTAGCAGTGTGTGTGTGTTGTGTTTGTTGTGTGTGTGTGTGCGAGTGGATATACGCATGCGTACTTCGTTCCCCCTCATGTAAACTTTTCAGAGCAGTGTGTGTGCGTGAATGTGTGTGTGTGCGAGTAGATATACGCATGCGTATTTCGTTCTAGCCTAGATTGCTTTACCGTCCGCTTGCCTCCGTACCTCCGTCCCCACTACCGTCTAGTCTCGTGAGCACTATTTCGAGCTGGAGTTGTAAAAACTGCTCATTTGAATGTCAATGGTCACCAACTGAGACCATGACGTCAACAGCGTCCCTTCCAAAGTCAATCACTGAAAATGACCCTCTCATGATTGGCCTATGACTTGGTTGGGCAGAGCTGCAGTGTCTACACAATTAACATATTTGACGTCATATTAATTAGCTCTGCCCAACCAAGTCATAGGCCAATCATGAGAGGGTCATTTTCAGTGATTGACTTTGGAAGGGACGCTGTTGACGTCATGGTCTCAGTTGGTGACCATTGACATTCAAATGAGCAGTTTTTACAACTCCAGCTCGAAATAGTGCTCACGAGACTAGACGGTAGTGGGGACGGAGGTACGGAGGCAAGCGGACGGTAAAGCAATCTAGGCTAATTTCGTTCCTCCTCATGTAAACTTTTCAGAGTAGCAGTGTGTGTGTGTGTGTGTGTGCGAGTGGATATACGCATGCGTATTTCGTTCCCCCTCATGTAAACTTTTCGATCCTGTATGTGTGTATATGTATGTATGTATGTATGTATGTATGTATGTATGTATGTATGTATGTATATGAGTGTGTGGGTGTGTGTGTGTATGTGCGTGCGTGCGTGCATGAGTGCATATGGGTTTGTGTATGTATGTATGTATGTATGTATGTATGTATGTATGTGCGTGCGTGCGTGAGTGCATGTATGTATGTATGTATGTATGTATGTATGTATGTATGTATGTATGTATGTATGTATGTATGTATGTATGTATGTATGTATGTATGCACGTACGTATGCACGTATGTATGTATGTATGTGTCTGTCTTCATATGTCTTGTGTGAATGGTTCACATATATGTATGTTTTTTCACTCATATACCGTATGTATTTACTTATGTCTGTGTAAATTTATTTATACTTATGCTATAGTAGTTTTTTTTATTGATAAATGCATGCAAATACACCCTTTTCGTATGAATATGTTCTTCTAATGTGTAAAATAATTATTTTACATTTGGCGCCTGGTAGTGTAGAAGACTCTCAATGTTAACGATGCGACTCAGGTTCAGAGGTCAATTTTAGCAATTTTTTTTATTTCAAATTTCAAACCACTGACACGTGGCCTTTCTTTTGGGGCAAGGTGTTGGGTAACATCGTACCGGAAATTCCTGAAATACTACTAAAATGGCAAACTATCAGCTACACTGCGTGCCATTATTTCCCTTTTGTCTTAACGGTCGCGGATTACCGACCACGATATCTTTGATAAACACGCAGAGATTATGTATAGGCTTGGCGGTATAGTGCGCATGCGCTATCTTCAACGTTATGCTCAGCGTTTTGAACTCCGCATGTATCGGTACGGCAAACACGTCGAGCAGACCAAAGCCGGCGCTCGCGCTCAGTACCGTCGAAAAAGCAAGCGAGGTCCACAAAAGCGGACCTGAAAAAGACGGCAACGTGCGCAAAGGTCGATTTAAATGTAAAACAGTCCAACTTTGGCTCATACTCCCTGCAATAACGATCAAGAATGCAGTGAAGAGTCAGATTTGGCCGAGGACGCACACGTTAACGGAGACGTGCTCAGTTCAACAAATATGAAGTATTTGACACGCTGCTTTTGAACATAGTAGGCTATGCTGATTAGGGACGATTCAGAATTTACTTCCAGGGGGAGGGTGGAGGATTTTCTATTTTATCGGTGATTTTTTTCCATGGTCCCCCTAGTAAATTATAGAAAAAATCTATGGCCCCCTCATCTTTCCAGTTTTTATTCCATGGCCCCCCCCCCCTAATATATACATGCATGCTTATACATTACAGACATATCCAGTCTAACAAGTTGCAGGAACTGTAGTGGACATTTTATCGATGATATAACAAATCATTTCAGGGTTATATGAGTATAAAAAGAATGATTTGCAGGGACTGCAAGTGGCACACTTTTGGAAAGGGTAGCAATAAACACATCTGGTTGTAAATTTCTGAAGAAAAGTTAATTACTAAATATGAATACTTTTTTCGTTATGTCTCACTGATACATATGATGCACACAAAGACAAGCAAAGATGTCAGTTAGAAATGGTGAACAGCAAATCAGAGGAGCAGATAATTGGCAAAGTGATATATATCTTGAAGTTTAATGGTACATCTCATTTGCAGATATCCAGATATTTCTGGAAAGTGAGATTTACATGTACATGCACACGCGTTCAGCATACATTTTCATTTGATGATGCTGAATATTTGCAGACTCACGGTGAAAGTTTTAAACATTAGGAATTAAAATTGGTGAAAGCCAACTTGTTTTTAATTTTCTCTTTTTTTCTAATTTGGTTGTCATAAAACCAAGTAGCTGCCACTGAAAGCAACAATGCTGAGGAATATTTTAGAACATTTCTTGAACAAAACACCTTATCCAAAACATGAATTCACATGTTATTCTGCTCATTCCATTCACAATCCAATGTTCATATTAAAATGCAGATAGCCCTGTGTAAGTTAAAGTTCACATTTTGTCAGCAGTATTTTTCAAAATTGACAGAGCATTCATATTTCAAATTTTTTTAACAAACTTTAATTTTAAAATAGTCATGATGCGCATGTTTTCAGATGACACGAAACAATACATGTTAATTTGTTTTTTGCCTTTTCTGCCAGCCGCCACTGTGAAATCTTTGATTATACATATCAGAATGAATGGGACACAAAAGTATTAGCATCAATACACAATGTGTAAGCCTATCCACATTTCTCCTAGCCTCATACACACTGAGATCACTTCTTGGACTACAGCAAATTTCTTGTGTACACAATATTTCAACAATCCGACACCATAGCATTGGTGCAGTGCCACATGATCTTCTGGATGCACATACAGGATTATTGGAAAATCAACCCTTTTGTATTTTTTCACCATATATTTTTGACAGTAATACATAATATTTTTATTTTCAACATTAAACCTATTGCTGAAAAGCACCTTGAAGATGAGACGGCCATAAATTTATTTTCAAAAAGTTTATAGTAGATGTAAGCACTGTAAAAAGTTATGTAGAACATTTAAAAAATTTAGAAAGGGTAAAATTGATGAGAATGAAACATAGGAAAAAGGAGCAGAAAAGAAGAGTAGCAGTAGCAGTAGTTTACTCAAAGGATGAAGTGGGTGTATATTTGGGGTAAAAAACCTCAATTTTTGTATTAATGATAAAAATTAATTTAAGTCGAAAACTAGACAGTATTTTCTGAAATGTAATATTTCACTTGAAAGGATAGTATTCATGTAGAAAAAACAACTATTTTATTTGGCATTATCCATCTTCATTTTAAAATTGTAGGGGTTTAAAGACTGACACTCTAATAATTGATTAAAATCATGATCAGCAAAATTAAAATGCCTCTTATTCAAAATGCCTCTTATTAAAAATGTAAGAGCTTTATTGCCAAACAAAACCAATTGATAGTTGTTGTGTTATATAGCATTTAAAAAACATAATGTGAAATTTCAGAAAATTTGACCCAGCCGGATTGGAGTTAAATTCGTTGGAAATTTTGAAATTGGGAGGCAAAAGAAGCCAAGAAATCAGGTGATTTGCATACATTTGCATAAAGTAACACTTCTTTATCATGCAACTTTCAACTGCTTTACAAGCTACAAGGTAAACCCAACCTTATAAAGACATTTGCTGTAATTTTTAGCATTTGTTCAATGTTCATCTCTGTGTATCAGCATTTGTTTGTTATTCTATCACTACATAGAACACCCAATGCTGTATTTAGCAACATACCAGTGTGAACATAAATGACCATTGTTATTGTTGATAAATGAATTCTAGTCTGGACTTGAGCTGAGATCTCTTTTCAACAAAAACAACCCTGACTGTTCACTGTATGGTTTGTATTGACATGCTAAATACTGGACATTTCATAATGCTTCAGGAGGAGAACAAGATACTGCTATAGATGCATAAAACAAACCACTGTGAATATTACCGAATTTGGCAGCTAAAGGAGTTTAACTAAACACGTTGAGTTTATCTGTCACCCAGGTACAGTTTGTGGCGTCTATGGTGCTCTTTTGTAGAGATAAGAAATTCTGGGCAAATATTGAATTGATTTTTTTTTTCCTTGGGCCCCCCTAAAAGATTGTGGTATTTTTGTCTGCCCCCCCTAAATTTTCTTGGGAAAAATGGGTGCCCCCCCCCCCTGAAAATCCTCCACCCCCCTGGAAGTAAATTCTGAATCGTCCCTTACATACCCGAGTCCAAAAATTAGCCTGGGCGAGATGAAACTTCTGTTAGTTGCGATAATTTTATCACTCTTGCTGTACATGCTTGGTGTTAGTATCGTGTTCTTTTATATTTTTAAACTCGAAGTTTCATCTTTCTATCGTGCAGCCTCTTCGTGTCTGCTGAGAAACCTTGAGCAACACCGTACCCGACAACACGCGACATGTATGTCATTGAGTTTCCCAAGCGAGTGCAAGACTTCATACACACTTGATGCAGATTCACAAGAGCAAGTTCACCGATCTGCTAATTTTTCGAAACGTAATGCAAATATTTTTTTATTTCATGCCTTTTCTTTCTTTATTTATTAATCAGTTGTGATTAAAAAACTATTAGAATACAAGCTTGCACAGTGTCAGAGTGTGCCTATTGTAGTTCTTTCTTTAAATATAACCCAAAAAATTAAATTACGTCAAACGTGGATTGCGAGGTTCACAAATGATTCTTGTGTGCGTGTTGTCTAAACTTATCTATTACCCGCAGACTCCACAGCTGCTAGCTGGACCTCAACACTGAACGTAAAACAAACCCAGCTGAACTTCTAGAAGTGCTGAAACTAGCAATTTTTGCTTAATAATGAGGTCAGTCATCAAAAGTTTGATTGAAAGTAAAAATCTTCGAAATAATTATTTGTGCGCTGGCATTGCGCAAGTCGAGTGACTCCACTGTACACTAGTCGATACTCTGTCTCTCGGAACACGCTGTCGATGACAGCCTGCACTGTTCTACGCTACGGCGTGATTATTATTAGTTTGATAAAATCGGTACAAGAACACATATAAATAAAGTTTGAAAAAATTACCAGTAACACGAGTCAATCTCTCCCGTCGTAACGAAGGGCGACAAGTTTGCAGTGCAGTGCAAAAGCTAAGCAAATACAACAGACATTTTATGTTGTCAAGAGTTACATGTGTTCGTCTCATCTTGAGGTTGGAAAACTAGCGACTGACGTACCGTTCACACAGTGTTGGCGCTTACATGAACTTGACAATTATTTTTCACAAACGACATGCATAAATTGCCGATTGCGAGACAGGAAGTAGACAACTTGAGTCAAGAACAAGTGAATGCCCGACGCGATCGCGCGACAACAGCACACAGGTCTCGATCGGAAAGACTTTTTTACACAAGTTTCGACGTCTCAGTTCATCTTGACTGTGAACACTGGTAACCAGATTGTAACCGTTGAGACAACAGTATACAGTTAATCTACTAGTTAAACGTTCCAAAAATGGATTAAATCGCTAATTACCCCTCTGTGTTTGTTGTGTAAATACCACCACTGCTGGCACTAAGCATTTGCCAGTTCAGTGTATAATTTCTTTCTATTTTCACACGATCTGCAATCCTAAACATATTCTAAATTCCCAAAACTTACTCTAAATATTTCAACTTAGTCCTGGTGTAAGAAAATTCGCAGAAAATGGTGCGCGACTCGGACTTCTTGGCCACAATGTGTGACGCATAGGTCGTTTACACAAATCGTCGATTTTCTCAGTTCCGTTTTTGGCAGTGCGTACATTATTCAAATAAGTATAAGTCGGCGGCGCCTGGACAGATTAGCCTGATTTTTCACCTGTGGACAGTGAATGAATATATCTGAAAGATCGTGTCTCAGATTTCCGATAAGGGACTGGTCAGTTTCTTCAGCCTGGGGGGGGGGTGGATTCATGGGGTCACCCTGTTTTTGACTTTGGTGCTAGGGGGGGGGGGTCATCATGTTTTTTGAAATGCCCAATAGGGGGGGGGGGGGTCAGTGTGTTTTTGAGTTTTGACACAGGCTCATCATGGCCTAAAATGTTAGTGTCAGCCACAAATTTCATCATTCAGTTGTATTTTTCGGCGCGCCCTTGGGCGCGTAGCTTTAATAATCAGACATATTTCCAGCACGCCCAACTTTAACATATCAAGCATACTTACATCAGAGATACCTGTATGTTCAATATTTTTCAGCGTGCTCTTCAAGCTCATTACTTTAATATATTAGACATTTTTCAGCATGCCCTTCAGGTACATGACTTTAATAAGGCATATATATATCAGAGATATCAGGATGTTTCATATTTTTCGGCGCGCCCTTCGGGCGCCATACTTTAATAAATCAGAGATATCTTGATGTTTGCTAAGTGAAAGTGTACCATTATGAAATTTGCATTTCATATGAAAAGGATGACAAATTCCTGATACTTTTCTGTTCTCTCTATGAGAATTCAGTATGAGAAAGCAACATGCACAAATATTTCACAATATATATTTGATACAGTGACTTATTTTAGAGATAGAAAAATGACAAGATATCTTTCCTTCTCATTGATGCAACTATTTTCCTTTGTTTCACAGGTTTTCTGTAGAAAGATGCTTTTTTATGAACAAAATAACAGTTAAAAGGACAGTTTTTGTCATTATTAGCAGTGCTTTATGTTTTCAATGTTACAAGAAAGGTCCTCTCAGACACTGTACACATCAGATTTGGCTAAAAAGCTCTCTATGGCTCCTCAGGAGATTGAATTGGACGGTTGGCAAGTCTTAACACCTATCAAAGTTTTTGATTCACTGCTTTTTCCTCTTTGATATTAATGCTTGACATCCATTTCTGTACAACAGGACATCTGGTTAAGCATAGAAAGTGTGAAAGACATTCACAGCTCATTGAAAATACAGCTCATTCAAAATGTACTGTATTCAAACTTTAAGATTGACACTTTGAAATTCCTATCTTACAACTGACATGTCAACAATTTCATTAAAACAGAGAATGACTATTTAAAATATGAATATATGTAAAATATAATATATATATATATATATTAATATATATATATATATATATATATATATATATATTATATAATTTATGTCCACCTTTTGTTTTACCTATGTCGCGCTCCGGGGGGGGGGGGGTCCCCTGTTTTCGAAATTTGGAATAGGGGGTCACCCTGTTTTCGAAATTTGGAATGGGGGGGGGGGGCGTCAGCCACTTTTTGACGTCGCAAAAAATAATCCACCGCCCCCCCAGGCCGAAGAAACTGACCAGTCCCTAAAAGGCCTGGAAGTGAAGATATCCTGACGAACGTGAACAAAGGCCGATAATTTATGCAAAAAACGTCAAGTTGACACTTGAAGGCGAATTGTGTGAAAACAAAAGCGAATTTCAAAAACTCGGGACACAGTTTTTTGCCCAGTATACCCAGCCGTCGATTGCCGTAAACAGATCACCAAGGCCGATTGGAGATTTGTACTTACACTTTTTTGAGTAAAAAAACTAAAAAACACGTGTTTTTGAGTAAACAGCCGTATGCGCACTGTTTTTGAAAAACTAACAAATTTTACTGAACTCTTCGGTGACCGAGCAGATAAAAAAGTATCACATGTCGGTGTGTGACCACTTCTTCTTTGTGAAAATGAGGATTGAAAATAAGTGACAATGAACCTGAGTCGCTACCTTAATAACTTTTATAGGTCCACCCATGTACAAAACGTTTTTTAGGACCACCAATCACTCCAAAAAGAAAATGCCGTTTCTTGCGTGTTCATTACATGTGTGTACATTGTATGTGGTTGTGTATGCGTATGTTTAGGTACACAAAGGTGATTTTAGTGATAAGTCAGTACGCTTTGTTAGTTGTGCTCCGCAAGGATCAAGATCGCACAGGCCGCAATTTGAATTTTAGTAATCATGCACTGCAAATTCTTCTGGATTGAAATTTCAGAACACTGTCTTGTATTTATACCAATTAGGTTTGCGGGCAAGCTTATGTGTCTTTGAGCATGAAATACTGATTAATATCTTAACCAGAAACTTATGGTTTGTGAAAGGCTCTGACCTGAGGCGAAATTAATGGTTTGTATTCCACCCGACAAGATCACTGTGCAAAAATTGGTCATCATTGGTTTGTTGACAAACTAAACCTATTCTATGATCTGGCGGGAATTTATTCCATTTTGAAATAGAGATTATTATCCACTGCAGCTGTTGATTTTTTGACCGTTTTTCATGACATGCGGGATTGTCCCCTGGTTTGAAAATATAACAAGTGGAGCCACACTCGCAAAGTGCGAATAAAACTCATTTGGCGATTTTTTATTTGATAGTCATTATATAGCCATGCATGCGAATTCAAATTTTCGACCCGAAAAACGGTTTGGTTGGATCGATCACTCAATTGCGACCGCCTTTCTGCACTGTTACTTCTTCCGGGTTCTGGAAGCGACCCGAGTACTCTGTTCAGAATGGTATTAGAATGCAAGGGTGAGCACTACCCAGAGCTCTCTGGCTAGCTGATTTTACCGCCGGGCAAGTACTAATTGTTGGTGCCTACAAGCCCGACGGGTTAGCGTAGTTTAGGAGAGTAGCAAAGTCATTCGGCATCAAACGCCATGGAGTAGGCTACTATGAGAACTGTATTGCCTCACGATAGCACAAAGCAAACATAGAGACGGTTTCCGAGCCCAACCAAACTGACAAAAAGTCTTCATCAAGGTTTGAATTTAAAGAGCGTATGCAGTTCCCGGATGAAGAAAACGTAGCTCAGAGAAAATATAGTTTGAATTTAATCTTGGAAAAAAGACAAACAATCAATACGATTTAGCGTCAAGCGTTTACGTCTAAATTCAACTGATGTGGGTCTAGTACTACTACTAGCTGTGATATCGCAGCGGTACTTTTGGCGTATATCGAACGCGCTCGGGTCATTGGGGTCATCGCCACAGTCCGATGACCCCAATGACCCGAGCGCGTTCAATATACGCCACAAGTACCGCTGCGATATCACAGCTAGGTCTAGTACATGTATCATGCAGCGTAGCTGCAATAATTGTAGCCTTTGTTGTTGGTGTGGCTCGCGCCTTGCCCGGGGCAAGGCGCTAGCCACACGACAGAAGCCCAATCCCCACCAACAACCAAGGCTACAATTATTGCAGCTACATGCAGCGCAGCGAGAGCAGCATACGAAATTACAGACCTTTCAAAGATCAAAATGAAAATAATGGCAGCAATATTAGTTGTAGTCACACTTAATTTTTCGAATAAAAAAAATTCTTCATGTGGATCGTGCTGTGAGAGATGAATTCTCTTGTACCAAAAGAGTAAACAAACTTCTGTCGAGCTTGGTGGAGGCCGTATAACGCCGGGAACACACAGACCTGTACGCATGGCTAAGTTCTTACCAGCGCGTATTTACTGCAATTATGAAGCGCGTATTCGAAGTGCGGCGGAGAATAACGATGCCGATGGTACGTTGCTATGACTGCCGTGTACATGAGCGCGGTGGCTGGAATGGAACTTGCACGATTGCGCACATAGGGTCATATTTTAAGCGGGAAGACTTGCCACGTTTGCATGTCATTTCCAAGTGACACACTGAGTTACACAACATGTTTAACTTTCAAGTTTCTCGACCTTCGTTGGACGGAGGGGCGGAGGCACGAATATGTAAAGAGGGGTAAGGGACGATTCAGAATTTACTTCCGGGGGGGGGGGGTGGAGGATTTTCAGGGGGGCCACCCATTTTTCCCAAGAAATTTAGGGGGGGCCAGACAAAAATACCACAATCTTTTAGGGGGGCCAAGGAAAAAAATCATCAATTCAATATTTGCCCAGAATTTCTGATCTCTACAAAAGAGAACCATAGATGCTACCTGGGTGACAGATAAACTCAACGTGTTTATTTAAACTCCTTTAGCTGCCAAATTCGGTAATATTCACAGTGGTTTGTTTTATGCATCTACTGCAGTATCTTGTTCTCCTCCCTGAAGCGTCATGAAATGTCCAGTATTTAGCATGTCAACATAAACCATACAGTAAACAGTCGGGGTTGTTTTTGTTGAAAAGAGATCTCGAATCAAGTCCAGGCTAGAATCATTTATCAACAATAACAATGGTCATTTATGTTCACACTGGTATGTTGCTAAATACAGCATTGGGTGTTCTATGTAGTGATAGAATAACAAACAAATGCTGATACACAGAGATGAACATTGAACAAATGCTAAAAATTACAGCAAATTCAGCATCATCAGGTTGGTTTACCTTGTAGCTTGTAAAGCAGTGTAAAATTGCATGATAAAGAAGTGTTAATTTGTGCAAATGTATGCAAATCACCCGATTTCTTGGCTTCTTTTGCCTCCCAATTTCAAAATTTCCGAAGAATATAACTCCACTCCGACTGGGTCAAATTTTCTGAAATTTCACATTATGTTTTTTAAATGCTATATAACAAAACGACTATCAATTGGTTTTGTTTGGCAATAAAGCTCTTACATTTTTAAAAAGGCATTTTGAATAAGAGGCATTTTACTTTTGCTGATCATGATTTTAATCAATTATTAGAGTGTCAGTCTTTAAACCCCTGCAATTTTAAAATGAGGATGGATAATGCCAAATAAAATAGTCGTTTTATTCTACATATACTCTCCTTTCAAGTGAAATATTACATTTCAGAAAATACTGTCTAGTTTTTGACTTAAATTAATTTTATCATTAATACCAAAATTGAGGTTTTTTACCCAAATATACACCCACTTCATCCTTTGAGTAACTACTGCTACCATACTAAACTTTAGAGTCTCTGCTTTTTGAAAATATATGGTATGAGTGGGTTTCCTTGTCATCTTTGATGAGAAATATTGCTTTGAAAAAAACTGTGTTGGCAACATGCAGCTCCACCTTAATTCAAAACAAAACGACTTGCTACTCTGCCACTTCTTAAAGTAACATGGTCACGTTGGTTCTCTGGGATTTCGTCAGTTCAGTGTCTGTGTCACTATTATATTCAGAACCAACACCATCATCATCACTCTCAATGACTCCATTAAAAGAGATTTCCAATTCAGAGTCACTGCTATCTGACTCTGACTCATCTGTGACATAAGTTGTTACATCTTTCCCTGAATGAAGGTTGTGCATGTATATGTCATGTGCGGTTATAATTTGAACTTTTTCAGCTTTCAATTTTTTTTGTTTTGGTAATTTATGTTTATTAAGGTATTTATCTAATTCTTTTACGTTTAAATTTTGAAGGTTCCCACTCAAGAGCAACTTTAACCAGTCATAGTCCTCGTATTTTTTATCCTCTCTTCTTTTCTGCTCCTTTTTCTATGTTTCATTCTCATCAATTTTACCCTTTCTATATTTTTTAAATGTTCTACATAACTTTTTACAGTGCTTACATCTACTGTAAACTTTTTTGAAAATAAATTTATGGCCGTCTCATCTTCAAGTTGCTTTTCAGCGAATAGTTTTTTAATGTTGAAAATAAAAATATTATGTATTACTGTCAAAAATATATGGTGAAAAATTTACAAAAGGGTTGATTTTCCAATAATCCTGTATGTGCATCCAGAAGATCATGTGGCTCTGCATCAATGCTATGGTGTCAGATTGTTGAAATATTGTGTACACAAGAAATTTGCTGTAGTCCAAGAAGTGATCTCAGTGTGTATGAGGCTAGGAGAAATATGGATAGGCTTACACATTGTGTATTGATGCTAATACTTTTGTGTCCCATTCATTCTGATATGTATAATCAAAGATTTCTCAGTGGCGGCTGGCAGAAAAGGCAAAAAAACAAATTAACATGTATTGTTTCGTGTCATCTGAAAACATGCGCATCATGACTATTTTAAAATTAAAGTTTGTTAAAAAAATTTGAAATATGAATGCTCTGTCAATTTTGAAAAATACTGCTGACAAAATGTGAACTTTGACTTACACAGGGTTATCTGCATTTTAATATGAACATTGGATTGTTAATGGAATGAGCAGAGAATAACATGTGAATTCATGTTTTTGATAAGGTGTTTTGTTCAAGAAATGATCTAAAATATTCCTCAGCATTGTTGCTTTCCGTGGCAGCTACTTGGTTTTATGACAACCAAATTAGAAAAAAAGAGAAAATTAAAAACAAGTTGGCTTTCACCAATTTTAATTCCTAATGTTTAAAACTTTCACTGTGAGTCTGCATTCAGCATCATCAAATGAAAATGTATGCTGAACTTGTGCATGTACATGTACATCTTACTTTCCAGAAATATCTGGATATCTGCAAATGATGTACAATTAAACTTCCAGATATATATCACTTGCCAATTATCTGCTCCTCTGATTTCCTGTTCACCATTTCTAACTGACATCTTTGCTTGTCTTTGTGTGCATCATATGTATCAGTGAGACATAACGAAAAACGTATTCATATTTAGTAATTAACTTTTCTTCAGAAATTTACAACCAGATATGTTTATTGCTACCCTTTCCAAAAGTGTGCCACTTGCAGTCCCTGCAAATCATTCTTTTTATAGTCACATAACCCTGAAATGATTTGTTATATCATCGATTAAATGTCCACTACAGTTCCTGCAACTTGTTAGACTGGATATGTCTATAGTGTATAAGAATGCATGTATATATTAGGGGGGGCCATGGAAAAAAAAACACGAAAGATGAGGGGGGCCATAGATTTTTTCTATAATTTACTAGGGGGGGCCGTGGAAAAAAATCACCCAGAAAATAGAAAATCCTCCACCCTCCCCCTGGAAGTAAATTCTGAATCGTCCCTAAGAGGTCAATACGTAGCCCACTTTGCTTTCCACTGTTTGATACTTTACCCCTGAAATCATCATGAGAAATTTTCATATTTACGATAATGAGTGTTAACATTCAGGTTTGAATAAGATACAGAAAAAATATGGTAATAACGTTACTTTATATTTTGATCGGCCAAGTGTGGGAGCGTCTCATAACCTTTGACCCTGCATCCGCTCTCATAAACATGATCAAGTACACAACCGCGCCTTTCAGTTGTTATTTCGCTTGCTGATGCCTCGGACGCAGGACAGTCACTGTGTTCTTCAAAACTATCCGCCCGCCCTTTGTACCCGGTATACGGTGAAGACAATGGCCAACTCTGGACCAAAAGCCCGCCTGACGCTAACAGTGTCACAGGAAGAGCTTCAGCTGCATCTAAAGGACAACCGTTTCCCACAGACAGTTTTGAAAATTCTCAACGGTAAGTCACGATCGTCCGACCTCCTTGCTGCGAAAACGAGCCTGCCACTCCTTGACGTGTTCTGCTGGGAGTGACTCCAATGACCAACCTACCCGAGTGGTAGAGGCTACGGATTCGCAGCAACCGACCTCCATGACAGGCCCACGGTCTTATTTACAGTGTTCTCACTCTTGTTTCCTAAAATGTTGGGTGTTTCATCATTTTATCGTCAACGCATAGGCAACTTGCAGCTGAACTTGACCGGGACTACAACATGATCTTAAACGTCTTCGAATCTGCTTTGTTATATATCTAACACATTTCATGTCACCGTTTTACATATCCATCGACATTGTGTAGCAGAGGCCATGACTAATGTAATTCCGTGAAGGAATTCATACATCATTTCACCACCACAGTAAGACAGACGGATAGAAGATAAGTCGTTTTTTATGAGATACTAATTCATTTTGCCAAAAATTATTAAGTAGGTAGGTTTATGTGAGTAGAAGGCTAACAAAAATCAAATTCAACCTCTGCCAAACTTCAACTAGAAGGGATTTACCCGCCAAGATTCTTTTCCGCACCGATTGTGGTATCAAGTTACGATTGGGTTCGCATAAATGTGTGCCGTGTGTTTGATTTTCAAACGTCATTGTTATAATATACGTTTTACTATTTCCACGGCAGGAAATTTCTGCGCAGCGAAAAAACTTGCAAGGTGATATTCCTCAACAATTTCAGCTCTGCGGTCAGTAATGCAGAGCTGGAAGAGTGCTGAGAAATGTAATGGTACATAAACCCTCTCATCTGCTCATCACACATATGTCCCTTGTTTACACTTCATTCTAATTCAGTCTCGCAAGATTTATCTGTAACCAATGAAAGGCATTTGCCCGTCTTACTTACCCGCCAAAAGCGATTAAATTACTGCCAACGCAGTCATAAGGTTCAGTGTCTCATACTTCATGTGTTCAATCTCATTGGTCAACATGATAAAGCAAATTAAACTTGTTTCCTAATTTTATTTTTCTTTTGCAGATCAAAAGATTGATGGGCCTGATTTTCTTTCCTTACAATGGAATGACGTCAATAACCTCTAGGCTGAAGGGCAGTTCATAGAGAAAGTTAAGGTAAGGTTTAATTCCTTTCTCACCATAGCAATGTATTATACTGTGTATTCTGTGAGTGTCTTCTATCAAATGAATAATCTTCTCAGAGATGATAGGCCACCCTATCTAAATCCAATATTTACAGTATACTGTAACAGTTATCATAATTGATCATGCTAAACTAACCTATTTTGCGTTTAATCCAAGTTGATCATAAAATTTATATGCAAATAATCAAACTTTATATTTGAAATATCAAAAAACTAGTCATACAGAGAATTTTGTAAACTTTGTGATGTTCACATTTGCCTAATTAGCTCCGCTGTCATGAGCTTATCAAACAGGCTGATTTTCTGTCATTGTCCATATGTCCGTCCATCATCCCTCAACAATTGCTTTCTCCTTTGCAACTGCAAGTCTGATTGCTTTGAAATTTGATATGAAGCTTATTTGTGATAACCTTGTTCAAATAAGTTGTTCAAATCGTAATGAAATTTGCACATTTTTGTTTTTAAGGCAATTTTCATCATTTTTGGTTTAAAAAAATATTTGAAAATCTTCCTCAAACTCACTGGTCAGATAGCTTTGATATTTGCTACATAGGTCCGTAGGGATGATCTATTTCAGATTTATTCAAATAGTGGAGAAATATGCAAATTTTTATTTTCAAGGCAACTTTTGTCATTTTTGGTCAAAACAATTGTTTCACCAAAATCGCTCGTCTGTCAGCTGTGATATTTGGTATACAGGTTCAAAAGGATGAACAAAAAAATATATATTCACATTATGATGAAATTTACAATTTTGGGGCAATTTTTGTCATTTTTGGTCAAAAATTGTATTTCTCAAAAAGTATGGGTCTGATAGCTTTGATATTTGGTATACAGGTTCCTACAGATAAACTGAATGGGGTGTATTTCGACATTATGATTAAATCTGCAATTTTGTATTTTTGCAGCTATTTTTGCCTTTCTTTGTACAGCCACTGAAATGAGCTATCAAAGATAGTCCACCTTCATCAATACCGGTACATGTCAAAAAAATATTCTCCACAAAACACAGCACAGCTATATTGCCCGCTAGGTCCCGCTAGGTCGCTTTTTAGCTCCGCTGTCAGCGACGCGGAGCTTATCAAATAGGTTGATTTTCCGTCGTCGTCCGTCGTCGTCCGTCGTCGTCCGTCGTCGTCGTCGTCGTCCGTCAACAATTGCCTTCTCCTCTGAAACCGCAAGTCCAATTGCTTTGAAATTTTATATGCAGTTCACTTTGGGTGACCTCACTTCAGTTTGTTCAAATCGTGGTGAAATTTGCATATTTGTATTTTTGGGGCATTTTTTGGTGTTTTTGGTAAAAAAATCTTCTTCTCTGAAACCGCTTGTCCGATTGCTTTGAAAGTTGATATGCAGTTTGCTTAGGGTGACTTCAGTCAGATTTGTTCAAATCGTGGTGAAATTTGCATATTTGTATTTTTAGGCAATTGTTGTCATTTCTGGTAAAAAAATCTTTAAAATCTTCTACTTCAAAACTGCCAGTCAGATAGCTTTGATATATGGTACATAGGTCCCCAGGGATGATCTATTTCAGATTTGTTCAAATTGTGCAGAAATATGCTAATTTGCATTTTTATGGCAATTTTTGCCATTTTTGGTCAAAAAATTTATTTCTCAAAAAGTACTGGTCTGATAGTTTTGAAATTTGGTATACAGGTTTCTATAGATGAACTAAGTAATATGTATTGAATTTCTGATGAAATCTGTAATTTTGTATTTTTGGGGCAATTTTTGCCATTTTTGGTCAAAAAATGTGTATTTCCAAAACTACTCATCCGATAGCTTTGAAATTTGGTATACAGGTTCCTACAGATGAACTAAATGATAGTTATTGAAATTATGATGAAATCTACAATTTTGTAATTTTGGGGCAATTTTTACCAGTTTTGGTCAAAAAATGTGTATTTCCAAAACTACTCATCCGATAGCTTTGAAATTTGGTGTACAGGTTTCTACAGATAAACTAAATGATAATTATTGAAATTATGATGAAATCTGCAATTTTGTAATTTTGGGGCAATTTTGGCCATTTTTGGTCAAAACATGTGTTTCTCAAAAAGTACTGGTCTGATAGCTTTGAAATTTGGTATATAGGTTTCTACAGATGAGCTAAGTAATATATATTGAATTTCTGATGAAATCTGTAATTTTGTGTTTTTGGGGCAATTTTTCCTAATTTTGGTCAAAAAATGTGTATATTCAAAACTACTCATCTGATAGCTTTGAAATTTGGTATACAGGTTTCCATAGATGAACTAAATGATATTTATTGAAATAATGATGAAATCTGCAATTTTGAATTTTTGGGGCAATTTTTCCTAATTTTGGTCAAAAAATGCGTTTCTCAAAAAGTACTTGTCTAACAGCTTTGAAATTGGTATACAGGTTTCTATAGATGAACTAAATTTGATCTTTTGAAGTTATGATGAAATCTGCAATTTTTACTTTTAGAGGCAATTGTTGCCATTTTTGGTCAAAAAATTTATTCTCAAAAACTCAGTACTCATCAGATAGCTTTGGTTGACATGTTCTTAGGGATGATCCTATGTGATACATTCAAGTATGATGAAATCTTCAATGCGTATTTTTGCAGCTTATTTTAGCCACTTTTTTCTGGCCACTGCATCGAGCTATCAAAGATTTCCACCCTTCTTCATCAACATGTCTCAAAGATAGTTATTCTGTACATAAACACAGCGGAGCTATATCGGCCGCTAGGTCGCTTGTTATACTACTGACAGCTTTACACAATGTTTTGTTTGCATATAAGTGAGTAAAATAACTGATACACTATTGCACAATATGGATGAGAACTTTTAAAAAACCAGGTGGACCCAGTGTTCAAAATTGTGTCAGTGTGGAAACCAACTACATGTCATGATACATTGTGTTCATTAATATTTACCATTTTCAGTATCAAACAATGAATGCCATCAACTTTATTTCCTATTTTCTAAAAGGGTTTCCCAAATTATTATGGAAAGATAGTTTGTAAAAATAGGAAGAAGCAAACACAATTGCACAATATGGATGAGAACTTTTAAAAAAACAGGTGGACCCAGTGTTCAAAATTGTGTCAGTGTGAAAACCAACTGCACGTCATGATACGTTGTGTAGGTGTGTGTATGTGCAGTGTGTCTCAAAGCGTAGCTGCCTATGACACTTGACACACCGGAATGCACCATTCTTTACACATTTGTGTAATTATAGAGTCGCTGCCAGTGAAAATAGTGTCCAATAGGATTGCACGCGATGTATAAGTTTTTGGCTGTGTTGTGCGTGCAATGTATGTTATCCTATGTTTTGGTTTTACACCTGCCTATGCGTCAATTACATTCACAATCCATAAGGAACGATGGCATTACACAAATATGTTCACATATCCTCAATGTCAAATTATCTTCAGTTTCAAAGTAGCTGGATTCAATCTCAAGTGAAAACTGATTTAATTCCGCACACGTTGTGTTCATGAATATTTACCATTTTCACTATCAAACTGTGAATGCCGTCAACTTTATTTTCTATTTTCTAAAATGGTTTCCCGATTGATAATGGAAAGATAGTTTGTAAAGATAGGAAGAAGCGAAGGAGGAGAATAAGACATATAAGTATATAATTAATTTTGTATTACACTTTGTAATATGTTTTTCACTCACACAGCACTCTATCCTGTAGTCACTTCCTTCAGTACTGAACCATAGAGTTTAAATTATGTAATACAAACCACAAATTCAAAAGCATACATTTTCCCCAAACTTTTCTTCAGGAAACATTTCACTATACATACTTCAGTGCCAGGGCCTGCATGGCAAGCTTGGTAAACATTTTACATACTGTTAAGATTCAAACAAGCCTTCATTTGCGTATGAAGTTTGTGGGGGAAATTACATGTCAACTTTCAATGTTTACAAAAATATGTATGGCGAAATCTTCTTTTGCTCCGTGAATATCATCGTGATTGCTCATTAGTGATGAACTAGCGAATGTTTCAGAGTCCAAATACCTGAGCAAGAGGTGCATACATACTATGTATTTCAAGATCCAACATCTTTTCTCTGTACAGATTGTAGAGGATATTATATACATCATCCAGCAAAATCCAAATTAACCACAAGTAACCAGAGATGAGCTTCAGGCTGATTGGAAAGCAATTGAAGACAGTCTCATCAAGTATGGCTTGTTACAAACATTGATGCCAAAGGTAAATCTTGTTGCCGGGTATTACAAGCATGAAAAACGGACATAATATGATAGACAGCAAAGCAATGACACGTAAATTGCTATTCTGGTACCTTAAAGGAAGTTTCATAAACAATGTACACATGAATGAATAGACACTACTTCAAGGTCTCTGTTTTTAGCTTCTATAGACTATTGTCTATAGAAGCTATTGGGATGGGTATCCGTCCGGCGTCAGTCTGTATTTATGTATGTATGTCCGTTTGTGAGGTGTCTGTCCACTCCAATATCTTGAGAACCGCAGTACTTACTGATTTGATATACGTTGTGTAGATGGTAAATATGATTATGAGAAACTAGTTTTTTTAATTTTTTGATATTGTTGAAAATATGCAAATAAGTGCCAAAGAAAGGCGTTTTTGGTAAAAAATCTTCTTCATAACCGCTGGTCAGACAGTTTTGTTATTTGGTATACAGATCCCTAGGGATAACCCAACTTAGCTTTGTTCAAATTGTGATGAAATATGCAAATCTGTATTTTTAAGGAATTTTTTTGTCATTTTTGGTCAAGACTTTTTTTCATCAAAACCACTCATCTGACAGCTTTGATGTTTATTATACAGGTTCCTACAGATGAACTCAATATGATATATTGAATTTATGATGAAATGTGCAATTTTGTATTTTTGGTGCAATTTTTGCCATTTTTGGTCAAAAAATGTGTTTCTCAAAAACTACTGGTCTGATACCTTTGATATTTGGTATACAGGTTCCTAGGGGTTTTCTCAGTGTGATATATTGAAATTTGATGAAATCTTTGGGTCAATTTTTGCCATTTTTAGTCAAAATATTTGTTTCTCAAAAGTTACTCATCTGATAGCTTTGATATTTGGTATACAGGTTCCTAGGCTTTATCTTAATGTAATATATTGAAATTATGATGAAATCTTCAATTTTGTATTTTTGCAACTAATTTTGCCATTTTTGGTCAGGCCATCCTGAAATGAGCTATCAAAGATATCCACCTTCTACATCAATACATGTGTCACAAAAAGTTATTCTCTACATAACACGGCAGACCTCTGTCGACTGTTGCGTCACTTGTTTTGCAAAACTGCTGGTCAGACAGCTTCAATATTTGGTTTACAGGTCCCTAGGATGACCTTAGTGAGATGATTTCATACAGTCAGGAAATATTTAATTTTGTATCCATGTCTATAGTAGCTTCAGGGACTTTGGCCCTATGTTTTTAAAGTTGGAAAGGTTGGCATTGCAATAAATCTATCCATGTTTGCTTTGTTATTGAGTAGTACAGTATTGAGTAGGGTAGAATATTGTGCTGTACATAGTACATAGTTGTATAGTCAATGATTCATTGACTCTCTATTGCCTTATATTGTTTTACATTTCGATGCAATTTTGAGTCAAATGCACCTGAAATTTAAAATGTAATGACATGCAATATGCTGGACTTATGTAATATCATCAACAGGTTTGCCCTAGAATGATTGTATAAAAAGACTTTATTTTAATGATAAGATACATAATGCAAATATTTTTGGCATTTACACTATAGGGATCAGAACATTGGCAGTTATCAGAGTGTTGGAGATCACCTTTGGAGGTCAAAGTGCACTTGGGAAGATTGTAACCATTGTTGATGTAAGTATCATATCTCTCAGTAATTCAATGTAATATGATAACTTGATAATATTGTGTCATGTTCATTATGCTCTTAGTCTCTTTTGAGTAAGCTTCTGTCACCACAGTAGTGGTTTACTCTGTGTTCACATGCTGGACAAATTTAAGAACAAAGCCTTTCAGAGTTATATAAAGAACCTTGTCTTATATTGGTTATATTTTTTTACCATGATTATTCGTTCTTCATAGGATGCTGAAAACTTTCTGTGAAAGGAAGAAAAGATGGCAGACTACCTCGTTTGGGTGTTTTGGTACATGAGGAGAAGGTTAAGCAGTTTGTTATTTTCCCTGAAGGAATAATCTTTTGCAATGTTGAAAGCAATAATCTTGTTCTTGCACTCCTTTCTTATATGGGAGTGCATTTCCTGTGTAACTTTGACTATGCTCGAGCTGTAAAGAGTGCATGTCAGTTTTTAGAACACTTTTGGCTCACATCTAAAGACAAAAATACAATCCGGGGTAGGGTCAGACAGTTAGGCCTTGCTATTATGGGAAATGTGTAATTTGGTCATAGCAAGACAATGTCTTCTGAAAATCATGAAACATCAAAAGTAGGACTTTGTATGTACCGGTATGCCTATTTTTCAATGGCAGTATTAAGAAAACTTCATTTTTACTATTTTTTGCTTTGCTGTCAGAGATGGGAAGCTGATCAGATAAGCTGACTCATTCATGTTGTCTGTCCTCAAATTTAGTCTTCACTAAAACTGCTCAGATGACATTCACCATGTGATATTTGGACTACAAGCCACTGACAATGACTGATTTATAATATTATCAAAGGATAAATACCTTGCATATGCAAATTTTTTATCTGATTTTTTAGTGTTTTCAAACAGCCTCTTTTCTAATGTGGTTGGTTTGACAGCTTCTTGTCTGATATGGCTGGTCTTACAGCTTCCAAAGTCAATGTGCAGCTTCCTTGGGAGCCCTTATCACTGTTAATGTCAAAATGTACACAAAATTTGTACATGTACATGTGTTAGTATTTCTTTATATTGCTCAACTTACTTCAAAAATCATTGAAATTGTCCACTTCGAATATTTAGAAAAATGTTTTGGTAAATTTGCTACTTTCTCATAAAAGCATTTTCTCACGTAGTGTTTATCTGACAGCTCTCAAGTATAGCTTTTAGCTTTGTAGGGATGCTATTGGTAGGTGTTTGTTAAATTAGCATGAAAATAGATATTTTAACTTTTGCAAGTACTCTGACTTTTATGCAAATGTTGGTCACATTTGTATCAGCAAGTTTTTTGGTATTTCCTATGATAAAAATATTGTTGGTATACCACCAGTCCCAGGAACTCCTAATTCAGCAATCTAGCACTTGCATAATATGTTTGTTTGAATTTTTTTATACTTTTCCAACTTATTTTTGTGATCTTTTTCTCCAATACCAATTGCAATTAAAATTGATTTTGTTTCCAAGGATGACCTCACTATGTCCTCACAAGTGTTTGTCTGTTAGCCATGACATTAATTATACAGTCACCAAGGGTTATCCTAATGTAATGTGTATCGAAATTATGATAAAATCTGTAATTTTGTATTTCGGGTGCAATTTTTATCAGAAAAATTGGTTTTCATAAATTACTTGTCTGATAGCTTTGATATTTGGTGTAGAGGTTCCTAGTGTTTATCTTAATATGATATACTGAAATTATGCTGAAATCTGCAATTTTGTATTTTTAGGGCAATTTTTGCCATTTTTGTCACAAACTTTGTTTTGCTAAAACTGCTTGTCTTATAGCTTTGATATTTGGTATAAATGTTCTTAGGGATGATCTTAATCAAAGTCAAGGTCAGCCAGGAAAGTGTTATCTTTCCTGCCATTCAGCCTGAGCAGAGGTTCTTGGCCTTTCATCCTAATGAGTCCCATGTCTTTCTTCACCTTCAAACATATCAAAGGCTGTGAAAGATTTCCACCTTCGTCAGAACATATGTCACAAATAGTTAAGTCTCTACACAATACAGCGGAGCTCTATCGGCTGCAAGGTTGCTTGGTTACAGATTTTTGTGAGATTAGCATATTTGTATTTCTTTGGCAGGTTTGTGCCTCCATTTTGTTTTTGTTTTATGCACAAATACCAGAGAGCTTCTATAGTTGTCGGTATCTGTATGTCTGTAAGTATGTGCAATGTGTGTCCGTCCACATCTAAATATGCAAAACTGCAGCACCTACTCTCTTAGTATTTGGTGTACAGGTGCACCCATGGTGGAGATGTGAATTTGTTCGAACAAATATGTCAGTGTACAAAATATCTAATGAAGTTATAAAGGGAAAATCCAATAAATTGGTCAAAAATTCGTTTTCTCTGAATTAACTGTTCTGATTGCTTTGAAACTTGGTATACATGTACCTAGAGGAAACCTTATTTGAATGTCTTCAAATTTTGGTGAAATTTTCTTATATTTGTATTTTTGGGAAATTTTTCCAATTTTTTATTAAAAAGATCATTTTCTCTGAAATTGCTCATCTGATTGCTTTGAAACTTGGAATGCATGTTCTCAGGCGTTAACATTAAATATACTCACTCTGGCCTGCCACATCAAACCAAATGTGAGCCAAGTGTCATTGAAGCAATGTTTTCAGTTTCAAGTCAAAGAATTTATTCTTCAGAACTACTTATTTGACAGCCTTAATGTATTCTTGTCACTGGGAATGACCTAGTTTAAATTTGAGTGACAGTGTCATTGACACTATGTTTTGGAATCAGATGTTATTTTATTCCATTCATTGAACATTTGGCCAGTATATTTTTAAATTCTTCATCAGCACTTTCTCATTTTAGAGTCCTGTAGTTTTTTAAATATTTTCCACATACAGCAAAACCTGTCTACCTCCACTTGGACTGGAATTTTTTTGAAATGATATTTAGGAATATTTGTCATTGTGCTGATAGGCAATGGACTTGAAAACCTCTAAAGTTTGATTGTTCTATTTAGGCAAAGTTGAGATTACACAGGTTTTGCTGTATTTTATGTCTTACCAAGTTACACTTGTTATTTGCGTACATATATATATTCAAATCATTATTATTATTATTATTATTATTATTATTATTAGCATAAATGTTTGTTAATACATATTTACCGTTATTGTAAAACTTTGTCAAGAATTTTCATTTTATCAATAATAATCATAATAACACTAAAGACATTTCTCTGTGTGATTTCTTTAACAGGTTACCACCATAGCCCTCTCCCTTTCACTGGACAAATGCCATTTTATTGGGGTTTCTTTAGTGTTTCTTACAGGATTATGCAGTTTGTCAGTGTTTAGTGTACCGGGTATATACATCAAGACTAAGTCATTTTAATCCTCTTTCTACTAAGTGATATTAATATCCAAGCTTTGATCTATGGAACTGATAGAAAGAGGATTAAATTGACTCTAAGAGGACAACAGACAGTAAAGGCATCGTCAGTGCCCAATCTCTCCATGCCAGCCCCGTATCCCTCCTTCCCCCGCCCAGCCCTGCCCTACCTAAAACTGGATGCTCTCCCGGCCTGCCGACAGACCACAAATGTATTATGGATGGCTTGCAAGCAAACCACATTCATGCCAGTCTAACAAGGAAGACCTGGCTTGCCTGTAAACTGATGTTTTTTGAATTTGGTCTAAATTCAAGCTTTTTTAGAGACATGTAGTGGATTGCCAGCAAACCAAGTCCTACACTCTGTGTGGTCTGTTAACTTGCCAGTCTGTTCAATCAAGTGGCCTGTAGGCAAACTGAAAACAAACCAAAAAGCAAGCCAATTTAGGGAAAATGAAGCAATCCGTTCAGCGACAAATAACCGGTACGAATTTAGCACGAATTTAGCTTGCCGGAGAGCTAGAAGAATTTGCAGTGTGATTGGCAGCTTACATTAGCATTTACAACAGACGTCAAATAGACATTCTGGAGTCACTCTTTGTGAAAATATGTGTTCTCTGTTTTAAATAACTGTGTTTTTCAACGTTTCTCGACATAAGGCAGTCGCTATACATTCACAGGAGTATGAGAGTGGACGGAAAGTAACGCCGTTCACATGTCGAATTTCTGGAAATCTCGGAGCAAATTGAGTGCGTCTTACCCATGCATAGCGTGGCTTTTTCACATCTGCATAGTCTTACTATAATCCCCCTTTTGTAGGGGACTTTGGCGTTTAATGACCACATTTCCCTATCCCGTAAAGACTAATACTCCTATTACAAGTGGGGACTATGTCATTGTCAATGACTTGTTCTATTTGACCGGTAGTTTATTTACTCTCTGGGGGTCATAAGCCATTATAGTTTGTGCCGGCCAATCCCCTCATGACCTAACTTAGTGCAATGCCCATGAACTGAATGCAAATAACAAATTTTGACCATAATTTTCAATGATGTTTCGAAGTGTCATAAGTCCTATTCGCTCAGCTTTTTTATATGTATATGAACATACCAACGAAGGTCACGCATACGCGTAGCTGTAAGTAGTTCCGGTTACAGTGAAAATATAATTCGTATTTTAACATGTTAAACTACGGGTTCATATCAGTACCCTCTAAACAATAGAAGAGTGGCAACACAGGCATAGCATGTGTGATAATCGTGGGGATGTTAATGTTGTGTATATATTCTGATCCCCACGTAGTAACTGGTAGCATGGCTACTACCTCCATGCTGGTAGTAACTTTGCAGCCATCCCTCTACTGAATGGTTCGTACCTCGACAAACTTTATGCCAATATTGTCTCCTCATGCATTCGTGTCATCAGTACACGGGATCGAAAGACTGCATTGGCAAGAAGTTAAAGAGTGGCTTTCCCTAATTACGGGTAAATTATCTATTATAACATATTTTTTGTAATTTGCTATACGGTGGTTTGCTTTGAAGCATTGGCATTACGCGAAGTAGACATATTGTCTAAATTGAGGTGTTGCCAACACTGTCAGGTGTAATTATCAGTTGAGCAGTAATTTCAACCGATCCCAGAGAAATCAACTCTACCAAAGTTGAAACATTGTCTTACAGGAAGTCAGATGTAGTGAAAACAACTACACCTGAAAGCCAGTGATATGACATGGACAGTGCATGGACATTTGTGGTTGTGTTGTTTTGACGACTACGTCTAACCTCCTGCTAGACTTTTATGGCCTATTCATATTACCGCTTAGCTGATAATTACATCTGACAGTGTTGTCAACACGTCGATTTAGACAATATGTCTAGTTCGTATAATGCCAATGCATCATCGAAAACTACTGTCGCAAATTAGTGTCAAGTTTTTGCTGTGCTCAGGGATTTTTTAACTAGGCGGCAGTTCAACTCACAGTTAACGTACAGTGCGTCTACTCTGTACTAGGTAAGGTGACCTAACATTCACATTTGGAGGATAATTCGCATTTGGTGAATTATTTCATATTTAACAAAGGAGAATCTATGATTATACTACAAACTGTGACTTTTCAGAATTGGCGGCAAATCGGTACAAGTTGAATACATCCCGCGTTATTTTCTTTGTTTTGGGTGTGCCGCTTATACATTAACTGGTCTGTGGTGTGAGGTGCTATAAATAGAATGACATCAATGATCGCTTAGGAGTGAACCATTTGGGAAGGGGTGGAAGAAATGTATGGCAACAATAATTCCATTACCCATCCTGGCAGCAAAACTGTTATCCAAAGGTTTCATTAGTTGAATATTTTTTGTCAAGTAGAATCAATGCATTTTCACAAAAAACTAAAAACACTGATTAGTAATAGATAATGTCACGCGCACAGTACAATAATTACCCATAATTTATCCGATTTGTACCGATGAAGTTTTTTCATAAAATTTCCTGCTTTGCATATAAGTGTACCGAAAACATATAAAAATTGTTAAATAATATTAATAAAAGTGCGTTAAATTATTTAAGTAAAAATTCCAAATAATCATTTAATTATCATTTCACATATTCTGCATGTAACTTTGGGAAGCAAGTTACGACAAACTGTAGGGTGTAAGGGTCATTCTCTGTGAAAAGTCAGCAAGTGACTTTCTTTTGACATTCCATTGAAAAAAGTCAATGTGCTTTTGTTTCATATTCTGTTTTGATATAATTTATGCCCTAAGACTTTGAGCAAGTCTATTATAGTACCATCTTAGTCCCGCATTCACACTTTGACCCATATTTTGTAGAAGTGGTTGACTAGCCCATTTAAAATTGGTGTCATCCCGATCTAAGAATGTTCAAGTTCTTCCCATGACTTTTCTAGCCAACGCTAAAACCTAAGACTTTAAATGACTTTATTTGACAGGATAAAAAGGAACGTGCACATACTTTCACCGAAAGCTCTACATAATATCCCTCAAAGTCAAAGATTTTGTTTTTATGAAATGTTTGTAATCAGCAATCCATGATCCGATGGCTGTGTTGTTGATGCCATGGTAACTCATAAGATTAGAATCGAGTAGAAAGTCTCAGACTGAAATGTGTTAAAATCGCCACTATTCAACTGGATGTAAAAGTGTCAATTATACGGTAGACGTAAGAAACCATATACTCAATAAATTAACCTTACTCACAACCTGAATATTCGACGGAATTTTAACTTCCACAACCAACCAAGAATATACACGACTCAAACTTATGGCTAAAATGATGTGTTGTAACGACAATGCTGTCAACAAACATAAATGTCGGAAGTTGAAAAAGACAAACTACAACGTTTCAATTAACATTTCAAGTTATACAAACGTGGACTACATTTCAACGATTGCTGAAATTGTATGATATGGTAATTGTACAGTCGAGAATATTCGGATCTGATCGTCCGTGTAACTGACACCGCAGCGTGATATGCACTCAGAATCCTTTCGCCTGACCAGTGAAGCTGAATGAGGATGACGCTAATTTTACGCTTGTAAGTGATTATCCCGTCCTCATACCGGAATATCCCTACAGCAAGTTAACTACAAAGTTGCAACTTCCCAAAACAGCCATTAGGGTAAACCGTTTTACAGAATTGGTCTCGAGACAATGACATGATTAAGCTCTTTAAGCTCTTTATGATTGTTGTATTAGGCCTATTTTGTTTTTAATTTACAGAAAGAGTGGGGATTTTGGAATTCTCTCTCAATCCTTTCAATGTTGATCTTTAATTATTTGTAAGAATGAAATTAGGCAAGGTTGAGATTATTTAAAAAAAAAAAAAGGATAAAAAATTCTTGTACCGGACATTTTATGTCTTATGTGTCTGCGGTCAGGGGTGGAGCTCATATAAACATGGCGAGAAGGGTGAGATTTAGATGGGTGAGATTCTTGAATCTGTCTGACAGGGACAACGTTAGGGTCATCTAAGGCTTACTGCCTTCACTTTGGTTATCCTATCTAAAACTGTAACTCGTAACCGCATCATGTCTATTCACACTTCACGAAATCTTTCTACAAATTACGCACCCTGTTTCTATTCATTCATTCTGCGTCAGTTATGCGAAAAGCAAGTCAAGCAAACATATTTTTATCAAATATTTATTTCTAGGCACCCCTAAAATTCAAGTAGATGCCAAATTTGATTACACTATATTTGTAAACTTGATTACACTATATTTGTAAACTTGTCAATTTTGAACAAAATTTCATCGCCTGCATTCATTTGTGTTCATTCACGCATTTAGTATTTGAAAATTAAAACAAACTACACTGTTTGCTACGTTTTTTCTCTCAAAATTTTACAATTCCGGTAGTCGCATGAAAGCAGACTATCTAGCGAAGGGAAGTACGAATTATTGCACGTCGGCAGAATAATGCTTTAACTATGTGTCACCGCCCCGCCCGCCACTTAGCGTGCCATGGCCTTAGCATAAGAAAAACTGAACATCTAACCTCTGCAGGTCAGCAGGTCAGTAAACTTGTTACTATTTCGAGAGAAGGTACCGGAATTTCCCGCTCGTTAGTAAGTCTGCAAATTTGTAAATTTCCGCGAGTAAACTCTACTGAGATCTCGATGACTAATACTGCATGTATAGTTTTTCTACGACAGGAGATAACACATGTCGAGGTTTTATCAGTGTCCGCGTCGTTAGGCAGAGTAAAACATTCAAGCTTCCGCAATAATGAGAAACATAAGAATTTGTGATATATCTTAGACGTTAAATTTTAAACTATTCAAATATGCAAATTTAATTCCAAGTATTTATTTTCCTTCGTCATCATGAAATCACAGAAGGGCAGAGGGTGAGCGACGGGCGTCACTTATGACACAACGCCAAATACAATTTTGCCTTCATAAATAAACACGGTCTAGTAAAGCGGGCTCGGGTACCCTGCATACTTGATGGGCATTTGTAGAAGTGGAATCCAAAACTATGATTCGAAAGTTGTTTTTCTCTCTTTCTGTCTGTCACACAAAGTAAGAATTCAATAGTACTATTTTGAATGTAATGAGCAATGTGAGAAGTTCTTCTCTACTGCATCGCATTCACGTCACACAAGGATAATATTTTTGGACTTGTCTAAGCGATTTTTAACTATCTAAGTCGGTAAAGATCACGGATTCAGTAATTTTTGCCCTGTTTTCATCCAAAGGTCGTATTTCGAAACGACCCGTAAATTTTTGGCAAAGATTGAACTCCATCATGGGGTGACTCACCCCACTGACATAGCGTCACGGTGTTCGCTGTTTACTGTATTCACACTGATTCAAGTATAATCCAGATTTTCCATGTCATAGTTAGCATATTAATGTGCATTTGGAATAAATGAAAATTGCTCGGTGCATAGAACCTTCGAAAGTGACGGCTGACTTTGTAGATTTCAATTCGCCAAATTCCTTCCAAATAGGGGTTAGTGTCGGGGACAAGTACATTGGCAGACGTGAGCTTGCTCCAATTGCAAGTCTGTGAGCATGTAAATATCAAAGCAATAATTTGAAGGAGGGGATTTGGCTGGGGAAACATGCGATTAATTCACTGCCTGAAATCGCTAGAGTCTTGCGATAGTACGGAAAGAAACCATGAATTTTTAGCGTTTAATTTAAAAATAAACAATCGTATTCTCTATATTACGGAAAACGCGCGGGCAAAACACCACATAGTGCTGCTATCTGATAGTAAAGAACGGTGGCGAAGAAAAATCAGGAGTAAGAGTGGGCGACCCGCGATTCTTTTACTATATAGTAATAATTAAGCATGATTTTCCTAATTATTTAAATGATATAGAGAATAATGGTGTGATTGAAAGATTGTGATATAGCCCAGCGCCGGATTGTTTTGAATTTTACCCTTGAATTTATTGTGATGACTGACGATGAACTGACCGACAGTAACCTCTAAACATGATGCATCGTGAGAATGATCTCCCCTTGGCTTGTTTATTTTCGTTACCTTTTAATGCACTACCAAAGTCATGACAATATGCAGATTTTAGGACGATTTAAGTTGTTCGCTTTAGACCGAGGTGCACTTCACTTTACGTCCGACTAGACACTGAGATGTAGACGCTCTGCGACTTTGACATACTGACTTCAGTGAGAAGTCCAGTTGTTTGACTGTGGTGGATCATGTCATTGAAGACGACCGACCTTTCTGGATACTGTACTCATGTGGAAGTATTGTGATTAAACTAACCGAATCATGGCGTTCCACTCGCCTGTATGTGCGTTATTACCGGACCCCTATACGAACAATCAGAATAGCACCAACCAACCACGAACAATATATGTGCCAGGCCGATTACCAAACAAACTACCACTCACTTTACAGTATGTTTTCAGAACGTTTAAACTAGTCTATGAATGCATGTCTACACATGGGAGACACTGTCGCTTTCCCCCAAGGAAATGGTACAAATCTTAATGATGAGAAATGGAATACCTCGAGCCATTACTGTTGAGTATCACGAAATTTTGAAATGACCAGGATTGGTGCCTTGCATGTGGGTGCATCATGTGGGCCTTTCCGAAATAGATCCTTCCATTTCTCGATTATTCAATATATGCAAATCATGAATAATGTTACCCCTATATATCTGAAAGTAATTGAATATTTTTGTGGTCATTTTTAATTGATAGTCATAAATCTTCCTAGAAACAGCTTGTGTAGCTCTTTTAAAATAATTTTTGCTGGTTCCTACAGATGTTCACATTCAGATACTTAAACCCGTAAGTTGTGACAAAATTAGCTCTGTTGATTTGAGGAAAGCCTAGCTTTTTCAGATATCAACACGATATTCTGCAGATAATGCTTTTCCGATTGCTTAAAGTTTGAAATTTGGTTTTCAGATACAAAAAAAATCTACGAAATCTATTGTTTCATAAAGCTTTATAGAAAATTGTTAAACATAAGATTTTATGGGGCAAATCGCCCTTTTCACCATTTTCCTTGAGTGTAGCTGGCTATATTTAGGTTCAAGAATAAGAAAGTCTGTAAAGTTGTTTTGATTTCAACAAACATTTATATAGTGTGTATTTATTCTTCAAATATTTATTCCCAGATGTTTGTAAAATGTTTTTGGGTTCAGAAAAAAATTGCTACCAGTAATTTGTGGATTATTGGATTTATGATGTTATTGTTCTTTCATTCAACACTGTTTAAAACGCACAATGTTAGCTTCAAAGTTTACTAAGAGGCATTTCAATGATGTGGAGTAATTCATGGTGTTTAATTTTCTTCTGTCGAGGTGTTGAAAGTGTATAGAGGTCATACCTTGTCCCTACTATTGTTTAAAAAACAAGTCAATGTCAACATGTGTGACAGAAGACTGGAGTTAATGTAATTACATGTGCAATGAATATCACAAAACAAAATTATTTACTGAGATTTGAGTTGCAGCTGAAAAGTTGTTTCTTCCTTGAATATTTTATCAAATGACATACAACATATATTTCGTGAGCATTACCAGTACTTTCAGGAAATATCTCCGTTTCACCTCTCTCCACTAAACAACTTCCTGTGGCCCTTTTCCGCTACAGAGAGTCCAACGCCATCACACTCGCACTACCCACCCATAAGGCTTTTTAGCTACTTTGTCAGCGACGCGGAGCTTATCTTGATATGGTAGATATGTGGCGGCATCCGTCGCCCGGCGTCCGTCAAACTTTTACATTCCAAGCTTCTTCAAAAAGATCAGTCAACTTCCGTTAATGATTTGGAGTACAGGTCTCAAGGGATTACCTTAATCAGGTTTGTTCAAAGTGTGGTGAAATATTTGAGGCTAATTTTGCTATTAAGGGGCTAAAATTTTCTTCTTCTCATTACCGGCTGGTCCGACAGCTGTAATTTGTGGTATACAGTTTCCAGGGAATAACCTTATTTAGATTTTGTCAAGTTGTGGTGAAATGTGCAAATTTGTATTTTAAGGCAATTTTTGTCACTTTTGGTCAAAAAAAAATCTTTAAAAAATTTAATACTGTTTTGGCCAAACAATTTGTGTTCCAAAAATCTCATCAGATATCTTTGGTGTTTGATATGCAGGTTCCTAGGGATTATCGTAATGTCATATATTGAAACTGTAACGAAATCTGCGATTTTGTATTTTATGGCAATTTTTGCCATTTTGGTAAAAAAGTTGTTCATCAAAAAGTAATATGAGAGATTTGATATTTAGTAGACATGTTCTTAGAGATGATCTTAATGTGACATGCTCAAGTCATGATGAAATCTTCAATTGTGTATTTTGCAGCTGATTTTGCCATTTTGGTCAGGCCATCATGAAATGACCTATCAAAGATTTCTAACTTCATCAACACATGTGTCACAACTAGTTATTCTCTACATAACACTGCCCGCTCTGTCAGCCGTTGGGTCGCTTGTCTGATGAGCAAGAGCATGACACTTTACAGGCCGCCAAAGAATGGTTGCCTTCCCTTCTGTTCCCTGCATGCCCGTCAGGACATCTCTATTAACACCATTTTCTGCCAGCCAGATTCAATATTCAAGTGCAAGTCAAAGTGTACAGCGTAAAATGCAGTGTAACTGTAGATGACTTCGTAAAAGGCATTATGTAGAATATTAAACAGCTCTTTCACAAACACTAGATTTAAGTTTGGCTAATACTTCATTTTTTAGTCGGATAACATATTCGGTTGGATCATTTAGATTTAAGCAGACCTTTGAAGGCGTTTTTTTCTTAAATTTCATTCTCATTATTAAGCGGTAAGGATCACCTTTTTGGATCACCATATTGGCTAGCGCAGGTCCAGGATGCAAACAATAAAACTGGAAAGTATTAACATTGCAAAGAAAACGCAGATACCTTTGAAATAGTGTTTGTCGGTTGTAAACCGGACCAAGTTTTGTGACATACACTGTGTCTGTCAAAATCAGTTAAACAATAACAGTATTTTTGACTCTGAAGATTACAGGTTTCAATAGATTTAAGCGAAGAATGAAATTAGTATATCCGTTACATGCCAACTATGAGTAGAAGTTGACCTAATAGACAGAACGAGTTATACTTACGTGTCTATTCACATTGTTGATTATATAGTAATGAAAAAACTTAAGATCAGTAAAATACGCAGATTGATAGCAACACATGCATCAGTTCAAAGAGCAACCGACAACTTACTGCTGAGTTAGGTTTTATCTTCGTCGTCCACGCATTCGTTGTGGCACAATATCAACTCACAACTATACTGACAAGTTAGGAACGACTACCTAAGCGAAAATGCACAGGATTGTTAGTAGGGTAGAAACAGACATGTGCTTGCCTACAATATAAACAATTCTTTGTCGTTTAATTACAGGTATAGTGTTTTCATTTCAGAAGTTGAAGGTGGCTATTTCAGAAGTTATTGTATATTTGCATTTATATTTGCAGAACCAGGAACTTGCTGAACAAGACTTAGTGTGAGCAATGATAAAATGCATGACTATCACCTTGGCAAATATTTACTTATGTGAGTACCTTTCGATTATTTCATGACAGTGAGCCTTCATTTTATTCAGATACTTCATCCGCTTTTCTGAATCTGTTTGAACGCCAACACAATCGTTGTATTTTTTCAATTGATTTCGTAACATACGACAAAAGTTTATCATTTAAAGTCAGATATATAATGCAGAGCATAATAATGGTTGTTTCACATAGCTAAGTGAATTTTGTCGTTTAGGCCTCAGGGTCATTATATAACGCGTTCATTATATCCATATCAACGTTTTGAAAGTTTTTGTGATGGTAGTCGTCTCACAGATGTCGTGAGTTTGAATCCGATCACAGAAAAAAGGATCGACAAGTTTACGATGTAAATTCGCCGGTTTTGATTTTTCTTCACAAAGCATAAAATAACTATTTTAACCTCAATGATATGAAACTTTGAACAAGCATTAGCGTATTAGCTCTATTCATTTGCATATCTCTACCCATTGTCCTTCCTCGTTTATAGGATACCAGAGATCTGCTAGAGTATAGACATTTATTTCATGACGTTTCATAACGTAAAAAAACTTACAAGTGCAAAAAGATTAGAAAAGGCTTGACTTTCAAAATTGCAACTCTGCCATATACTGTCATAGATCAATTATAATGTAGTATTTCACATTCAAATTCGAATACTAGCAAAATAAAGAATTCTACCCTTCATAACACAGCTCTTAAAACGATCATGGGGTTACCTTTTGCATATGGCAATTATAGCGGCAGGGTATTTGAAAAAATCACAGTTAATACATTCAGATAATTATCAAGACACAAATTAAACACCAAATGTCGAATATCATCATGACGTTTTTCAGAATATATACATAATTTTGTCTAGATACAACCAAAATTTAGTGATCCTATTTCAATTAAAAATTGTATCTCAAGTTAATATTGTTTGTCAGCGTTCCCAATGAACTTAGAAATGTTTTAATTGTCAATGTCACTTTTCCTTTCCGAACAGTGTGCAGATTTTAACCTTTTGTGTAAGATTTCGGGAAAGTCCTAAGGTATGAGTTATGCCCGTAACAACCCTTCAATTAATTAACCTTACTATAATTGTTCTTTCCCGTCTGATTAGTATAGCGCATCAAGATTTTGCTCGTGTCAGTCCAGTGGAACATGTCAAATATATCACAGGGAGAGTCAGTAAAAATATAAACTTCACTTGACATCTTGTAGTAAGAAAGTTAAATTCAAAGATTCCATCTTGAAGTCCAATTTAAGGTAAAATAAATGCATTTCCGAAACCCAACCTATTTAAAATCCTAAGATTGTTAACATTTTTTCAATTTTCAAAAATTATCAATGACTTGACATATTTTACTGTTTTTGAAGGGCAAAACACACAAAAATTCCGTCCAACCTTCCCTGTGACCTTAGGGCATATCAACAGAAACCATAGACAGTAGAGAAAGCCCTCAGCAGTTGAGCCGAGCTAAGCTCGGCTCAGCGAGCCGGCGAAGCCGGCAAGTACCGCTACGCTACAGCATGCGGCTGGCTCGGTTAGCGTCGCTTGTTAGAAAGACCGTTGAGAACGCACAACTGCGTAGCGAACGAAGGGGCTGTGGAGAGAGTCTAACTTCACCATATATTAATGCGTATTCTATTGCCAAGAAGAAGCATAACGATAAGCAAACATGTATGCCGTTGATTCTTTCAACAGGTTACCCGGAATGGGAATGGTCCACGGTACAAACAAACCCCTCGTCCGCAAACGTGCATAGAAAACCGTGTATTTCCGTTTGCGCTTGTACAAATTTGTTTTTTTTTTGTATCGCCATCATGTGATCTATTTGGCATACTTAGTCTGTAGAACACATCGTGTTCCTTTTTATTCAGCAGTACAACCAATTAATTAATATCATGAAAATTTAAATTGTAAATTTGCTGGTGGGATTAAGGTTAATGTCACAACTTTCAATAAAGATCGCATATGTCGTTTTCAAATGTATTCTCTGTAACGTACATATCGTATTTCAAAATCCTGACGCGTCAATTCATTCAGGTTTATCTCCCAAATATCGTTTATAAAAGTTCGCATTTAAGTCATTACTGTTTTCATAGTCGATATCGCCCTCTTTGTACACTTTTTTGTAAGAAACTGAACAATGGGGAAATGGTGACCCTCAATAAGAACCCTTGAATTAAATAACGTCTCTTTTTCTCTTTTTTCAGTTTGGTTTTGATGGTAAATGTCATTATCGTCACTGCTCAGTCAAGATATGATGAATTGCTTCGTCTCACTTCAGTAGAACAAGGAAGATATAGCACACAGAAAGTCCGTGAAAAATCTCTTTCACAGTTAGTGACCGGTAAGAAAGTTTTGTTTTAAGACGTGAACCTAAGGTGGTAAAAAAGGTCAAATAAAAAGTGAGTCTAGCAATCCGACGTAACCTATTTTAAAACCAACAGACCCTTACTGTTTTTAGTGTTTTCAAACACAATGAAATTAATGACTTTTCAAATTGTTGCTATATGTAGTTATAATCAGAGAATTTAAGTTTACTATGGCAGCAATAGTTTACACGAAGGTTGTAGGCGTGAATATTTATGGTAAAAGCCTTAAATTCACAGAAATAATTGAAGTCAAAAACTTTACACTATTTTCTTAAATGTCATATGTCACTTCAAAGAAGAGTATAGGTAGAAAAAACGACTATTTTATTTTGCATTATATATCTTAATTCTAAAATAGCATGGGTTGAAACACTGGCACTCAAAAAGTCATTAAAACATGATTTCAAAATTCAAATGCCTCCTATTCAAAATGTAAGAACTTTATTGCCAAACAAATGGTCGTTTGTTATTTGGCATTTGAAAACATAAAATTTGATCCGGCCAGCGTGGAGTTAGAATTCTTAGGAAATCTATAAATTGGTACAAAAGAGAAGCCAGGATATCGGCGGATTTGCATACATTCGCATAAAATAAAATTTCTTTATCATGCAACTTACGATTGTTTGATAAGATAAAAGGTGAACTCAACCAATATTTCAATCTTTGGTTGACAAATTATTTAAAATTGAATGAATATTTCCAAACAATACGCTGTGTATGGTGCTGTGCCCCTCATTGATAAACCAAAAGACACCAATATCCGATTCGACCGCATCACACAATGTCTTTTTATGCAAAAGAGTGAGACTTGTCGACTTTGCCGAAATTTAGATTTTTGCACTTATACTACAGATAAATATGCATTTTCATGTCGTCCAGGAAGAGCTCAACAATGGAATCACTGTCATTATAATTTCCATTATAAATTGAAAATAAGATTTTTGTTAAATATGTATAACTTGCAAATGCAGATCACATGCGTGTTTATAAAAGCAGCTCTGTCACGAATTCGTCGTATTTTGAAACCTTGCGCCGATTTGATTAGGTCTGTCTTCCAAATATAATTTGAACATTTTCCTATTTTAGTTATTATTGTTTAATGTTTCATTGTCGAAGTAAACATTTGAACCTTTATGTATGAAATTGTGGAATTGAATAATCTTGAACATCCATAACAACCCTTAAGTTACATAACGTTAATTTTTTCTTTTTTCAGTTTGACTTATGAGGCAGAGGAGATTATCATTACTGCTCGGTCAAGGTGCAAAGCATTGCCTCGTCCCACTTCAGTAGAACAAGGAATATATAGGACAGAGAAAGTCCGTGAAAACATCAATTTCAGAGTGACTTACTGGTAAGAAAGTTTTGTTCTAAGATCTTACCCTAAATTCCAAATAAAGGCAAAGTAAAAAAGTGTGCGTTCCAAGAAACCCGCCCTAACTTATTTTAAAGGGTATATCTCACCTAGAAAATATTCTTTTTAATTTTTTTGTCAATAAATAATAATACTATATCGAAGATAAATGGTGGTGTTTTTTTCCTTTTTCCCGTTGATAAATAATTGTGAGAGAGAAAGATGTTCATGGCTTGACGAAAAAACTTCTGTGATGTCATTTGTGAGTGTAGAACTGAGTAGCTATACACACAATTGCAGAATGACATCTATCTGAAGTTCTGTCTATGATTTGGGAATGACAATCACTCCTGCAATAGAATGTTGTTTGGTATGATTGATTTAGAGGGTAGCCAGTGATGGAGAGTCTAGTGTTACTGTTGAAAATGATTCCATCGGAAATATTGTGAGCGTAGATTTTGTGCCTCAGTTAACTCAGCGTGAAATGTCTCCAGACCAGCCGGCCGCTATATAGTCGAGTATGTCAACGCAAACAATCCGCAGCTTCACAGGAAATCTAGAAAATTTTCGATCTACTGCCCTGTTCTTTACAAAAGTTATTAGAGCAGAATATTAATTTTATCAGGCCTTACTGCCTGCGGAATTGATCCTATGCTTTCCTGAAGTAAATAAATAAACACTTGAGATGCAAAGCTGACCCCGGTCGCTTGGCCTTTTTGTCTCGGTGCGCGGCACCAGTCACAGCTGGCCAAGGCCATTGCGTTGACACCCCCTCCCATCGAAACATGAGCTTAATACCAGAGTACATTGCTTCAATGTCACCTCACCACAAACATGAGAGTCGATTGATTTTATTCAAATTCCTTCAGTTTATTCTGTTTTGATATTTATATACCCACAAACTTGGGACTACTCTAGTCAGACACTGACATACGGAAATATTTGGAGCCAATATCCCATCGTTGATATTTCTAATGGAAGAGAACATTTTAGAGCATGATTTGAACGTAGGACGCTTTTTCTTGTATACCCAAGCATACGAACTGAAGAGGGTCCCAACCCTGAAACTGACAAGATGCAGTCCATCGGAAGGTTGATTGAAAATTGCCGGTTGTCTAGTCGGGACCCTGCTGCATGCTGCACTCTGGACCTTGTCAAATGGTGAACTCGTCCTTACTTGGTTCTGTATATTTAACTTACTACAGTTATGTAATTAATGATGCAAATAGCAGACGACTGTTTATAGAGCCTGGAAAAAGTGCAAACTTTACACAGTGCAATTAACTGAGGCGGCGAGCCTGATATTCGACCCCTTTCAATACGTATCACTCCTAATGTTCTGGCACAGTCCCTACAGACTCGGACTCCCATGTCCCGCGTCAGTCCGGTGGATAAACAGATTCACAGCTGTAGTATTTTAGGCGTTATAACATTGTGCAGTTTAAGTAGTAGTACAGTTTAGGGAGCTACTAATTATGAATATCCTGGATGGGTCGGCTCCATGTACACGCATACTATTCCTGTACAGTACACAGCGGTTGTCCGGTTAGGGGTCGGCTGCTGGCACACACAACTCTGCCATGCTCTCATGGAAATATTTCTAGGTCCACACCAAATTGATGGCACATTTATAGACTAAACCATCCAGGTTTGTGTTTTTGTAGTCCAAAACCGCGCATCTTATTCATCATAGCGAACTATCTGAGATCTTCTCGAAGTCGGTACCCGACGATGTGTTGACTATTGCTCTCAGGGGATTGCTCTCAAATGTTAGCCACATCTGACGCGACCAATACGCGGCGAATCTGAAATCTGACGTTTTTTTTTTTGACAGGGTGAATTTTTCACATCTTTAATAGTCAAATACACTACTATAGAAATAATTGCCACTACTAATGAATATTGTTTTAAGCAATTCGATTAAGTTTAGACGTACAAAAAATAGGTGGGATATACACTTTAAACCCTTTGATCGTTACATTTTTTGCATTTTCAAAAACCATTAATGGGTTTGGCAAAGTTTGTTTTTTTTGATGGGCCACCACACACACCAATAATCGAATAACGCAAAAAGAAAACATTTCTGTCCGACGTCCCCCTGTTTCCTTAGGGTATGATAGCAGAAACGCATGATGTTTATGCCTAATGCTGTTAATCCCTAATGCTGTTGATGGTTTCAATTGAATAAATGTCATGAGAATTTATATTGTAAATTTGACTACGAATTTCATGATAAACAAATAATTGCAACTTTAGGTCTCGTTTTTAGTTTTCAAATGTATTCTCTGTGATGTACATGTCGTATTTCAAAATCCCATGTAGATTCGTTTAGCTCTATCCACTAAATATTTCACAAATGGTCCCATGTACGTTACTACTCTTTAAATTGTCGATGTCGCTATCATGGTTCCGTCCACCCATGTGCACATGTGAACCTTTGTGTAATCTGATAAATAAAGGAATGAAGCTGAGGACTTCTACAATAACCCTGAAGTTAAATAACGTTTTAACCTTTTGTATTTTTTCTAGTTACAAATTGATTTTTGTGACAGAAGGGCTCACCAACACTGATCTTTCAAGTTGTAAAGACTTGCTTCTTCCCGCTTCAGTTGAACAAGAAACGCAGAGCACGGAAAAAGTCAGAGAAATCACTGTGACAATATTTTGTTGGTAAGAAGATTTCGCTTTAAGATCTCATTCTTCGTCGAAAATAAGGTTTACTAAAAGAAACTTGATTTTTCCAGTATTCGGACATAGCCCATTTGAAATCGTTTGACCATAACGTTTTCCGCGATTTTAAAAAAATCACTGATGAGTTTGGTAAATTTTGCTATCATGATGATAGGTAACATAAATAGACATACAAAACACAACCTCTAAAAAAAAATATATTCCATAGGGCACGTTAACAGAAAAATGTGACTATTCCCGCCCAAGAGTCTATGTCACTTCACCGAAATTAAGATTTTGCCCTAAGAGATGATTATGCATTTTATATCATCAAGGAAATGCTAAACGTCAGGCAAATATATATGGAATTAATGCTTTAATCAGTGCCATGGCAATCTGAAACAGTATTTGATGATGACATTCGTGATAAATATGTAGTAACTTTCAAATACAGTTGAAATATGTCGTTTACAGGTTTATTCTCTTGATGTCATATTTTGAAACCTTGCGCCAATGTGTCCGCCTGTGTACACGTGTGAATTTTTGTGTAAGAAACTGAGCAAAGGAGGATTTGGAGAACTCTATAACAACCCCCAAGTTAAATAATGTTACTTCTTGTACTTTTTAGGTTGATTTATTTGGCAGCCGTGTTTATCATCACCACTTATCTTTCACGCTGTGAAGAATTATCTTGTCGCACTTCAGTGAAACAGGAAATATATAGGACACAGAAAGCTCGTGCAAATACGAATTTCAGCGTAACTTACGGGTAAGAAAATTTTGTTCGAAGATCTCAACCTAGAGTCCAAATAAAGGCAAAATACAAAAGTGTGTTTCCCGTTTCCCGACGCAAACGATTTAAAACTAGTACGTTTCTGTTCGTACGTTCAAAAACCCCCTCGTTACGCAAATGTTGCTGTTGTTTAAGGGTTCACACACGCATAAATACACACACAAACACACACACACACACACACACACACACACACACACACACACACACGCAACAACAAGAGCAGCGGCAACAACCACAACAACAACAACAACAACAACAACAACAACTGCAACAAACAATCTGAGCCCCTAAAAACATTTCCGGTCCGATCGGCCCTGTTTCCTGAGGGCGTGTTTTGAATGCTGGTGAGTGTTCATGTGGATATTTGCCCGATATAAGTACACATTTGATGGTATTTTATAATGTGCTGCAAGTTCTTAACGACAGTCCAATATAAAAGCCTTTGATGCTTTCAATTGAATCAATGTCATGAAAATGTGTAATTTTTTAGTTTGATGATTAGATTCATGTCAAATATGTATTAACTTTCGAACAAAGGTCGTAAGTGTTGTCCAAATGTATTATCTGTGACGTACATGTCGTATTTTCAAATCCTGCGTCTTCGAAATATTATTTATAATGTTCGCATTTTAATTATTACTGTTTTCATCGTCGATGTCGCCCTTTTTGTTCCGTCTGTGTACAGGAGTGAATTTTTGTGTAACAAACTGAGTAATGGAGGATCTGAAAATAACGTTACTTCTTGTACTTTTTTAGTTTTCTTTGTGTGGCATCCGTGTTCATCATCACTGATCTGTCGAGCTGTAAAGAATTATCTTGTCCAACTTCAGTGGAACAAGAATATCGGGCAGAGAAAGTCCGTGAAAATATCAATTTCACAGTCACTTACTGGTAAGAAAGTTTTCTGCTAAGATATCAACACAAAAGTCGAAAATTAGGCCAAGTAAATGTGTGTAAGGTAACCCAGCCTAACCTTTTAAGACCCTTAGATCCTCACTTTTTCGCCTTCTCAAAATTCATTAATGATTAGTATGAGTGTTGCTGCTGTGTGCTTGGCCATGTAAAAACCCAAAACAAGCGCCCCTTTAACAAACATACAAACACAGACACATAAATACAAATACAGACACATAATTATCCCATCCGACCTTCTCTGTTTCCTGAGCGCACCTTCAGGTAGATACATACCTTATGAACACTTTCAGATTTTTATTGTTTTTCACAGTTATGGAAGTCACATATCCCAATAAGTATATATTTTCTGAAAGCTTTGATATTGGGAAATCCGACTGTGCACAGTACACAGTCATTGTTTACATAATAGTCATGTGACAAGCGTTTTGCTAAAATAGGTTTTTCCTCCCTTTAGCGAACACGCTGCACGATTTCTGGTTGGAATTAATACATTGACAAGCCTTAGCATACCCTTAAAATCCGTGTCTGCGATTTTTTTCTCCGAGTATCAAGTCAAATTGTACGGCGCGACAATTACAATTGCTTAAAAAGCACCTTAGTCTAACACCTTTAATAGTGCATAACAAAAAAAATGAAGTCATATAAAGGAAATCCCAGACACGGATTTAAAGCGAATTACCAAGGCTTGTCAATGCACAAATTTCGACCGGAAATCGTGCACCGAGTTCGATATAGGGAGGAAAACTGCTTTTTGGAAGGGTCAGCAAAATTCTTGTCACGTGACTATTATGCAAATGATGACTATGTATTGTGCACGGTCAGATTTCCTAATATCAGGGCTTTCAGAAAATATATACTTTATTGGGGTTTGGGACTTCTATAACTGAGAAAAAAAAATCTGAAAGTGTCTATAAGGTATGCATCTACCTTAAAGGATAGTGCTTTTATCGACTTTAGCTTCTGTCTAATGTAACCGCATATGCTAATGGGTTTTATGTTGTGGAAGTACTTAATGCTTTTGACATCGTGATATGAATCCTTCTTGTAACAATTTGAAGCGTAATTTTGCTAAACGTGATTCATAGCTATTACTCGCAAATGTTGGTCACATATGTCGTTTCCAAATGTAGCTGTTGCTCCAAATCTCGCACACTAGCCTCAAATTCTCACTGACAAAACAAATATAGTGCCCACCACGGTATGCGGTCACATGCATGGGCTAAGTGGAATACTTGTAAACCTACGGGTAGGATTATTTCGTATATTCACATCATTTGAAAGCGTTGTTTTAGTTTTTGTTTATGTGAATCTAATCCAGTATTTTATAAACCTCTGGTATTATCTCCATTCTTTGTTTCAACAGGTCCATGATAACCTGGGACACCCTATTCTTGTCTCAGAGATTTTGCCATCTAAACATTCATACATTTCTGAAGTCGCGATCAAAATTTCGCACGAATCAAACATATGCGATTTTGTGTTGATGCGCAAACTGGAAATAAGAATAGGAGA
The DNA here is from genome assembly GCF_041260155.1 of Ptychodera flava. Classification (NCBI taxonomy): domain Eukaryota; kingdom Metazoa; phylum Hemichordata; class Enteropneusta; family Ptychoderidae; genus Ptychodera; species Ptychodera flava. The sequence continues at coordinate 24,725,780 of NC_091938.1, read as the reverse complement.
GAATCGTACGTGTAAACGCGAATATTCAGATCACTATATTAAAACTTTGCTCTCAATTAAGTCCCCAGAATCATCTAAATTCTTCGAGAAAGAGATCGATTACCAAAAGGCAAAATTTGACTTACGTCCTTTCGACTGGACAAGTTCTAACATACACTGTGACCGAGTGCAGAATACCATAATAATATCTTTATCCACAAATCACAAAAGCTCTTCGTTATCTTCTGAGAAGGGAGAAAAGGAAGGGGAAGAAAAAGAAGGGGGATATAAGGAGGCTTTTCAAGGCAGTAGGTAATAGAGATAGGGAGAGAGTTGATAAAAAGACATATATACAAATATATAAACAGATATATACATATAAAAAGACAAAAAGACATATACAAACATTTCATATGCTATAATTATATTAACAAGAGCTAGTTTTTACAATATTCAAACAAAGATTTAGATGCACATTTCTCTTTTCTTAGTTCAATTTTAAAACTATTTTAAGTCATTTTACTACGAACTTTGAAAACCATATTGTTCTTAGTTTTATAACATAAAGTACAAGACATAAAAATAGACTCACATAAAATCAGAATCCACCTATTGGTTTGTCAAAAAATGGCTGGTCATCCTCTGGAGATTTTAAGCGAACGAGAAAACCTGTGTGAGACATACACCTGTGCATATTGTAAATTGCTGCTGAACGACCCTCATCAAAGTCAATGTGGTCACCGTTATTGTAAACCTGCATCAGTGGCTTGCTGAGGTAAGTGGATATTTGGTTTTTATTGTTCCTCTCTACGGAATGTTTTTTTTGCTATGTATGCATTTCCAGGCAACTACTTAAGTATTGAAAGTAGTGGTTTTCAAAAGCTACGATAGACATAAGACATTTTTAATATAAAGAGGGTGAGCGTCCAAGTGGAACGCTGGTCAGTCATACGAGTTAAGTCTTCAACATAAGCCCCCCCCCCCCCAAACATTGAAAGCAGTAAAAACTACAAATAAGTTTAACATAGATAAACAATGACGTAAAAGCAATCAGTGACATAAAAAGCAGAAAGGCAACAGTTGCTATTGTATATTTGGTGATTGCAAGATCAAAATCTGTATATTGCATGTACCTCAAACGAGCTAGAGACACTGCCATTTTATTATCTTTGACAGCACTTTCCATGGTAGAGGTTCTTTGTTGGCTAAAGTCATACTGAGAGCACTGTAAACACGAGTCTCAATTTCAGTATTCGTTAATGTTCATTTCGGCAGGCTTGTTTTTATAGTAATCTTGGTAAGGTATATTAGACCAAAATACATACAACATGATCTACTCGCAGAGCTATGTGGTAAGAGACTTGGATACAGAAAGGAGAAGCTCAGAACTTTTGTCACTACACTTTTAAGCCAATACGTCGGGACTGATATTTTCAATTTATCGAAATTCGAAATAGATCAATATCAATTTTGTCGAACTAGATGCGTGGAGCGAATATGATATTACGTACAAAACCAATACTGTTCGTGGACAGCCATCAACTACAAAAAAAAACAAAACAAAACACAAAAGTGAACGGAATTTGACTATGAAGTTATACAGAAGATGAATGTGATTTTACCATCCGAAATTTGCCTACTTATTATAAGATTTACATTATTACTTTTGGATAAAGCCATGTGTACATTCTGTTTGGTGCAATCAAAGTTTCAAAATGATGAGTTTGAGCGAATTTTCAAATCGAAAAGTCGTATTACCGTCATTACTTCCGTGGAGAATGACATAACAAAAAACGAGTGGTTCCCCCCGCTTATTGCAGTTTATCTTCCTACAGTACTGCTGTGTTAGGAAAACGGAGGTCTTCAGTGACGTAATACGAGACTCTCAAAACTTGGAGATTGACTACTCCGTACGCGTATAGTAACACTACAGTAAAGTAAATGATATTAGAACTCATTGTCTCAGTTAAGGTTACAATTTTTGTTCCATTTCCATTAGTTGAAATAAATCGTCTCCTCTGCAAAGATATGACACCATAGTAGCCATGCTAACTGCGTAAGAATGGGTAGTACTGTTGGTGATGGAATGTATGATGTAAATAATTTATTTTCGTTGTCAGAGAAACGGACAGCTTCATTTGTCAACTTTGTGATCCTGAAACGGAACCAGATGTAGATAACATAATAACTGCGAAAAAGGTAAAGTGCCAAGTGGTTGTGTGTGCGATGTATGATAGTGTGTGGTGAGCGTGAATGATTCACGATCTCTACGCTACAGCGAGTAGAGAGGGCGCAGTCAGAATTGTAACAACTTTTGAGGTTGGGGATTTAGCCGAGCGGTCTGTCTGTTGCTTTCTCCGCTAGGTGATTGGGTACGGTGCGTTGTGAGATCGCGTCCGATTGAAACCATCGTATTTCTCTATCCTGCGTTGATAGTTCTGCTGGTGGACAGTATTGCCCCGAGGCTGTCTTCCGCCCTGTAAGGCGACGTATTCATTGCTTCGCTTCGATAAAAGTTTGTGTGTGCGATGTATGATAGTGTGTGTGCGAACGTGAATGCTTCACGAACTCTACAGCTAGTAGAGATGGCACAGTCAGAATTGTAACAACTTTAGCTCGGTTATTGAAGCAATCTTTTTTGAGGTTGGGGATTTAGCCGAGCGGTCTTTCTGTTGCTTTCTCCGCTAGGTGATTGGGTACCGTGTAATGTGAGTTCCAGTTTGATTGAAACCATCTTATTTCATATCGAAGAAACAGTCAAACGATTCATCTTTAGTATTTTTGGCCTCGCTCCGTATTTTGCTACTGTCAAAGATTTCTCTGCGATCACATGGATAAGCCTAACTTTATCATAAGAGCGACTTTTATGTACACCGCGTTACTTTTCTACGAAATTATCGTTCTCTCTGATACAAAGTGAATTAACGAGGTTTTCCAACCTCGCTTGCTTTGGACCAGTGTAAATGTTATAAATGATTTTTTTAAACCTCTTGGTTCACATTGTTTGAAAGCCTGACGCCATTGTTGATAAAATACTGCTTTTCTTCCAGATATTTGAAGATAATGCTATAAAAAAAGAAATTAGACTACTTAATACCAAGTGCATAAATGACGGCTGTATATGGTCCGGAAAATTTGAAGATTATAGAGTAAGTTAAACATTTGTAACTGCTAACCTCATCCAACATACGGTTTAGTCTTAAATTTGTACTTTAGCGATTTTCAACATTCTCCAAACCATGGAAACGTGTTCTGTCAGAGTAACGGTGCAATTATTTAATGTTTAGCGCAATTCCCATGAAGTGGTCAAGCCTAACCGCTGATCACCGCTTTCGCAACCAAGATAACGTGAACATTTGGAGAAGCAATGCAGACTTCCGTCGATTTCCTGACCAAACATGGCTTGGCTGATTTACTATAAATGATAAAGAAATACTATAAATGATAAAGGGATACGGATGCAACAATCGAATACGACGCCAATTAACTAAAGTAGTATACTATAAATCACGAAAGGGCATTCGATTTACTATTTACCTAATATAGGGAGTAGTTGTGACTTACTTAATTTATTATATAGCGAAATATACATACGTAATTGATTATTAGGGTAACCACATTATGAATGGAAGAAATAAAGTATTTAAGTATGATAGTATATTGTTTAATTCCAGGAACACAGACAGTCATGTAATTATGACGTAGGTCATTGCCCAAGCGGATGCACTGATAAAATAAGACGAATGAATATCGATTCACACCATAATAATAAATGTGTTTCAAGATATGTCAATCGCGAATTCTGTGGTATACATCTGCCACCGAAGTATATCAAAGCAAGGATCACATTCAATCATACAGAGACGTTCAAAAATAAACTAAACTTGTTACTGTGAATACAGTAATTTGTTTTGGTCGATAGTCTGATAATGGATGAATCACTTTTGCATTTTAAAGCTGTCCATATACTTCACAAAGTTCTTTACTTTTGCTGCAGGCCATCATTACCAATGCCCTGAGATCAAAGTGGAGTGCGAATTTTGTGGACAGAAAATCGTTCGCAGACTGGTATGTTTTCAAATTACTTGGGCTTCAACCATCCTTATTCGGCAGCAGCTTTTCTCGGAGGCATAATCGGAATGCTTTAAAGATCGAATTAATCCTTTTCAAAAACTGACTCTTTGACAGGTTCGATCAAGACGAACATTCATGCGTTGAAGATTTATGATTTATTATTTATTAATAATTTATGCAACATCTAAGTCGGCTACTGTGACCAACTCTTTTTGGGTTGGAAACTGTAGCCGACTGGTTTTGTGTGAGGCCTAGCAGCTAGGCGATGTTGCCGTGAGTGTGTGGGGGTTCGAATCCCGTTTGGGTTATAGTAAAATTTATATTTCTTTAACCTGAGTGGACAGTATTGCTGGTGGATATTTACTTGTCCCCGAGTCTGTCTGATAGCTCAGTAAAAAGCTTCGTGCTTTTCCGATTACTATATGTGTGTGTACTGTGTCTGTGTGTCGTCTGCTCCATGCACACTGTGTTGCTTGGTCGCGCACAGAATTGCAACATCTAAGTCGGCTACTGTGACCAACTCTTTTTGGGTTGGAAACTGTAGCCGACTGGTTTTGTGTGAGGCCTAGCAGCTAGGCGATGTTGCCGTGAGTGTGTGGGGGTTCGAATCCCGTTTGGGTTATAGTAAAATTTATATTTATTTAATAATACACAAACATGAACAGTACATATACAATATAAACAATTGTGAACATAAAACAACAATGTCATCCTACTTTATATAAGCTAATTATTAATCTATCAAAATTAAGATATCTAAATGGATGTAAGCTTTAGGTAGAAAACAGATAGATAAGAAGGTAGGTAGATAGGTGGGAATTTACTTATGTAGGTAGCGACATGTCTACTTAAGAATAATGTGTCCATCTGTGTATGTACATATGTATGTATCTTCACATGTATCTGTCTTTATGTATACGGTTTGTTAATTGGCCTTAACGAATCGTGCAATAATAATACCAATTCTTAAATACACAAACATTTAAGATAAAGGAAGCGATATTGTATCTCTAAAATATGTTTGATTCGAATCTTAAAATCCGGATCCTTTACTTAATTTGAATATCTTATATGCTGATTTCAAATATCTATAATGCAATATGACCTTTCGGTAGTTAGTCAATATTTTATGGAGAGTACAATTTTTGTCAACTTAATCCATGTTTGTGAACATTGAACGATATTTCATTGTCCTACTAGTAGTAATATTGCGTAATAACAATGTTGCAAGAGATTGTCTTAACAAAAATGTATACCTCACGTAATCTGCAGTGGAGACAGTTTTCAGTATCATTTAAATTGAAGTCGATGAGGTAGGCTTGGGCTAACATCCTGGCGCTTCCTTTATCCTTACCCGACCTACTCCAACAAGGATAAAGAATTAGTTTATTGTGTTTAAATACTTGCATTCACAGAGTACCTATGATGATTCGACTGAGTGATAAGTCCACATCAATGATATAATCGTCAAGGCCGCGGTAATGTTTGTTAAGTTTGGCTAAAATACTATTTATAAGGAACTGCTTATATAACAGACATAGTAAGAGCTTTGGTAAGTGATTGATTAAAGATTCAACAAGAAAAAGTTTGAACAAAATTTCAAGTCTTTCACTTTCGAGGCGCATATTAAATGGATATTTACTAAAACATGTCTTCACATGCATTCGCTTTTTTACCAACACAAATGTCACTCTCCGTATATCACAATTTACAGATTCAAAATCATGTGGACACAAATCGTGGAAATTGCCCAAGAAAAATGAAACCTTGCAAATTCCGTATCATCGGATGTAACAAGTTGGTAAGTGACATTTAGAATATTCATGCTGATAATGTCTATAATAAGTGTTATTTTCGAAAATGCAGCGAAGTACGTGTTAGGACAGTAAAAGAAAATACCTCCGATGCAACGGGGAGTTGTCAAAGGAAGTGATGCTTTTCTAGTGCATACTTTGCGTTACTTGCGTATTACAGTGGATTGCGTTGACCAGTTGGCATTAGACTGACTAGACATGCTGTCACCAACACCAACTGATTCAACACACCGCGTCTGCTACCCGGGCTACATCCCAGCAATTCGAGTTGTAGTTCCGTCGTAATGAAGTTTGGTGTGTTGAGGAAAATACTTGCTTATTTATTAACGATGCATGTGTGTATGTTTGTCAGTTCAAAAATTTGCTAGTGCGAAAAGCCTTATATTTGACAGCAAGTGATACATCCTAGACAGCTGGCTGTGTGCGTGGATATGTGTGGTTGTGTTGTTTTGACAATTACTTAGTTCACATTGGCAACCCAACTGAAATTTGGGCCGACGCAAAATAACGGTCCTTTCGGGATTAAATTTGGTCCGTGTCCACACTTACCGGTACCAGAATTAGGGCCGACGTAACTTTACATTCGTTTGTGACCTCTGACCTGTCAAAGTTCAAAATGGCGCATTTGAATAATGGCAAGCTGTTTCTACAGTTCATGATTTTCCTGCGTTTTTACGCACAAGAAGGGCAAAAATGACTACCACTCACCCTTTTAATCATTGGAGAAATCTTCACTATTTATTGGATGAGCATATGGTATATATAAGACCGCGATGGAGAAATAACTAGTGCGCGGCATTTTTGACATGCCTTTCTAGTCTATTACGTGCACTGTGGAATCGAATGACATGGTCTCGTTTGCGGAACAAAGGTTGGTTGGAAGTTCTGCATACGTGGGATGATATTAAAATGTAAAGACTGGATTGAAAACTTTCGATAGGTGTAAACTTTAGTTTCAAACGTCGTTTGTTTTGTGCGAATAGGGTGACTAGTTCAACTTCGATCCATGGCGGAGGCCTGGTCAACTGGGACCAGGGCCGACATAACGTGTCCACACTGGCGATTTGCGTCGGACCAAATTTTGCGTCGGCCCTGCGCCGGCCCTGAACCCCCCTTCTCGCCGGGACCAAACTGGGTCGGCCCAGGGCCGACGCAGCGTGTCCACATTGTTTTTTTACGTCGGCCCAGGTCCGGCCCTAGGCCGACGCAAAGTCGTCAATCTGAACGGGCCATATGTCTTACCACCTGCCAGACAATGTTTAACTTCCAGAGTTGATTTCTTTGCAATTGACTGATGATACCACCTAGCTAGCTGATATTTACGCCATACAGTGTTGACAACACCTCGATTTAGACAATATGTCTAATTCGTCAAATGCCAATGTATCGACGCAAACCACTGTAATGTGTATACATCTTACGTTTTGACGACGGAGTGGGATAAATAGATATTTTCATGTACTGTAATGGCAATTTTCTCTGATATCCACTGCCAGAATAGAGACCAACTATGAACATGTTTCTGAAAGAGTCTTCAATACAGAATGCAAGACGGTAGAGAGGTTCATTCAGTTACGTTTGATCGTTACTCCCTACGTCTTAATCACTTGATAATAGAGAGGTTTAGTTACAAATAATTTCGTGTACGTCTGAATTTGAGCATGGCGTGCGCGTAACCCTGGTAATGTAAAACTTTCAGATTATTTGAGCGTACTCGATTATATATCTGCATATTTTTCTTGGAAACGTGCAAAAGTCGTGTACTGCTTATGTAAAATACACTTCTTCACCCGAAGATTATTCTGAAACCTCACAACCATCCTTAAATAAAATCTGTCGATATTCTTTGATGCTTGTATCAACTTGTACGTATACGATCGATTTTGCTATGTAGGGGAGAGGGGTGGTAAGTTTTTTGATCGCCATTTTTCGCAATATATATTTTGAAGTCATTAACTTTTGCGCACCCTTTGGACAGGAGGGTCGCCGTTTTGCGCAATGTTGTTACAGGCAAAATATGGCCAGTGTAGAAAGATGATTAAAGAAAATATACGTGTATATTGATATATGTGTCTAGAAGAAGTTTGATGTTTGAACTTCATCCAAAAATATCAAATCACATACGCGGTACTCTATTAAGCAAATTACTAACAGTTTCCCCAATAAAACAAGCCATGTCTGTACATTTATATGTGTTTGATAATTGACATAATGTACTTTAGTATATGTAGGAGATCAGAAGTGCATGTGTGTACAAGAAAATTGATTTAGGATCACTACAGTAGGCCTAAATGTTGATATACTGTACACAGTAGTCGATGAGAAAACTAAACATTTTTCGCATACTAAAATAGTTACAGCATAGCATTTATTGTCGTTAGACAATTAATGTTAATGTACTTGATTTGAATAGGTTGCTGAAAGGTGCATGTGTGTACAAGATATTAAATTTTGGCATTGGCCGACATGTTGGTTCACCATACATGGCAGTCTATGAGAAACTACATGTATAATAATTTTTTGAGTGCAGAACAATCGCTATCTGAGCATTAATAGACGTTTGACAATTGATGTAAATGTAATTGTTATAATAGGATGATAGAAAGTGTAAATTTGAACAACAAAAATCACCTAAAATATCAATTCACTTGACTTCAATGGTAGTCTAAAGGCCCCAATAAACTGCTCTATCTATGCGTTTATATGCATATCGTTAAATATCAACTTTTAGTCTGTGAGACTTTTCTTGCCAAACTATTATAGTGCGGGTTGCTTTTAAGCCGCCGTCAGAATTACCAGTAATTATGAGTAAGTTTAATTCTGTTCAACTTGAAAATAGTCCCAAGAGCATTAGAATAGTCAAAAAGTGAATGCATGCAAACTTATATTGTTGTTGACGGTATATGTATAACAATGCTACAAGTTGACTGTGACTCGACAGCATTCCAATGGACAGGATAGGACTTTTCAACACTCATATATTAGCCCCAGTTTATAGCTAAACTGCATGTAACCGTCGTTTATTCTTAGGTCGAACTAGAAAAAGAAGATATTCACAATGCAGCCTTCATGAAAGAGCATCTTGACATGCTCCTTCAGCAAGTAGCTGTAATCTTGAACTTCAGATCACGGGTGCAGGAGAACGCAGGCGAAGTCGGGCGTCTTGGGGGCGATGTTCAGAAACATCAAGACGAAATTCTTAAATTACAGCGGTCATTAAAGGACATGGAAGATTACCTACGAGAGCAACCTCGTCTTGCAACATCGGAAGTATCAAATAGCAGTTCGAAAGATTTTAGAATTGTTTTAGAAAAACTAACTAAATCAAACAAGGAATCGGAAATGAAAAGCAACAAAATAGAAGACAGTGTTGCAACGTATGCCGACCTCGTTGCCATGTTGAGCAAAGAAGTTGAAAAGTCTTCGGATATGATTCAGGCGATGGCGGGCGAGGATAAGAACTTCCAGGAGAGACTTGACGCTGTAGAAAAGAAGGCCAAAGCCCAGGATAGAATCATAGCTTTGAAAGATGTCAGCCTGGCTGAGCAAGATCTCAGAATACAGTCTCTTGAGATGGCAAGCTATGACGGTATTCTCACATGGAAGATCACAGACTTTGGTCGCAAAAGACGAGATGCCATATCTGGGCGCACCTTATCGCTATACTCTCCGTATTTCTTCACGAGTCGATTCGGATATAAAATGTGCGCCAGAATCTACCTAAACGGCGATGGTATGGGCAAAGGTAACCACGTGTCCTTATTCTTCGTAGTTATGAAGGGCGAGTTTGACGCCATCTTGAAGTGGCCATTCCGCCAAAAGGTGACATTTATGTGGATCGATCAGAACAATCGGGAACATATGATCGACGCCTTCAGACCGGACCCTAACTCTTCGTCGTTCAAACGGCCGACCGGAGATATGAATATTGCGTCAGGATGTCCGCTTTTTATGCCTCTGAGTATGTTGGAAAGCAGCCAACATGCCTACGTGAAGGATAACACCGCCTTTCTTCGAGTGATCGTTGATACACACGACTTGTAAAGACTTTATTAGGTTGAATCGTTTGATTTCGAGGCTTGAAAGAAGGATTTGTAGAGAAAGTTTGCATTTGTTACAAGCTTATCAACTTAAACTGATGAGGACTCTGTGACTCATCCGTTTGAACCATTGGACCTTTTTTGAAATGCGTCTGGTCTTCATTTGAATTGGGAAATAAAACAGAGGCTATCAGGCTTGGGAAATTGAATAAAGAGAAACAAATTAATCGGAAGCAAATTGCTAACGAACCAATTAAAATTGTCAGTTGGAGTTTAGATTTGCCTATGGGCTACTCTGCTTAACAATGAGTGACCTTTGGAAACTTAAGAATTGACCCGTAACTTCTGGCGGCAATGTGATCTAACCATTCTAGGGAAATTTCGAAGGAGATATTGCATGTCCTCTCTTCATGCCGTTGGATATGTTGGAAAGCAGTCAGCATGCTTACGTGAAGAATAACACGGGCTTTCTTCGCGTGATCGTAGATACCTAAGACTTGTAAAGACTATATTAGGTTGACTGTTTAATAATCCAGGAGACTCGATAGAAGGATTGTACAGCAATTTTTTTTTGTTGCGGGCTTATAAACAGAATCGAAATCTTTACGCCTTGAAAGGTAGAAACATCACCTTTGGTCTCTTGCCAGGCGTCTGGAAAACATTCTCCCAGTTATAATTAATTGTACCCGTCCGACTTTGTCAAGGGGGTGATATTTCAGATTTTATTCGTTTAATTGATGAAATCACGACTTTTAATGAGGAACATGATTTGACAGGGATTCTGCTGGCAGTGCCACCCGAAAGGCCTTTTATTACTTGAAGTAACGTCTCCTTACAAGTCTCTTCAGGGCTTCAATTTTGGTCCATCATTTATTAGTTGGATTGAGACATATTATCTGGATATCGAGAATGTAGTTAGTAGTACGAATGTGGTATCAACCGAGGAGACCCACTATCACTACGATACTTAATTTTTAAGGTGGAGCTGCATGTTGCCAATACAGTTTTTTCAAAGCAATATTTTTCATCAAAGATAACAAGTAAACCCCCTTATACTATATACTTCAAAACCAGATACTCTAAAGTTTAGTACGGTAGCAGTGGTTTACTCGAAGGATGAAGTGGATGTATATTTGGGTTAAAAACCTCACTTTTGGTATTAATTATAAAAATTAATTAAGTCAAAACTTGACGATATTTTCTGAGAAGTAATATTTCACTTGAAAGAAGAGTATAGAAAGAAGAGTGTAGAAAAAAACCCGACTTTTTTATTTTGCATTATCTATCCTCATTCTAAAACGACAAGGGTTGAAAGACTGACGCTCAAAAATGTGATTAAAAGCATGATAAGCAAAATTAAAATGCCTCTCATTCAAAATGTAAGAATTTTATTGCCAATTAAAATAGTCGGGTTTTTTATATACATTGTTAGAACATAATATGAAAATTTCAGAAAATTTGATCCAGCCAGATTTGAGTTGAATTCTTTGGAAATTTTGAAATTTGGAGGAAAATGTAGTCAGGAAATCGGGTGATTTGCATACATTTGCATAAATTAACACTTTTTATCGCGAAATTAACGACTGCTTGACAAGCTAAAGGGTGAACCCAACCATTTTCGAGGCGCATATTGTTTTCGTTTAAAGGTAAAGATAAAATTGCAAGGAAGATGATAATGTCCGATATCAAGTATGGTAGCCTGTGTGCCCCGGGAGTGTTTGCTTAAATTCCTAAGTCATTCGTGTGCCATGGATTAAGCGTTTTTGGACATTTCTGTTAACACCTAATGAAGCAGCTGCAAATAGTGTGCAAATATAATATAAACTTCCCCAGATCCTCATTGGTTATAGTTACTGTGAAGCGCTCAACTCTTAGAGTGACCCTAAGAGTATCAATATTCAGTATTCTCTTATGAATTGTATCTGTGGAAATAACAAAAATATTATTATTATTATTAATGAGAAATCTGTTTACTTTTAAAATGTCTTATAGAAAGGGATTTATAACATTACTGATTTAGTGGCGGGGGGGGGGGGAGTAGAGAAATGATCTGATAGAAATATGTTCAATCCTTCCGCCACTCAAGCATTTAAAGTAGGGGACTCGATCCCAGGGATCGAGTTTATTCTACTCTGTAAGAGGATTATGGTGGTGTTATAGTCTTTTGTTTTCCATTGAAATTGTAATCTAGTTAGAAAATCTAGTAAGTAGACTTCCTTGCAAGATCTGACCTATGAAGTAAATTTAAATTTCACATACAAGCGAACGCTATAATACCTGCAGTATTAGGGTAGAATATTGCCTGTATAGTAGCTGAATAGTGCATATACAGATGAATACAGTCAGGAATCCATTACTTGTATATTCAGCACGCCTGTAGTCATGTGGACTCATGACAATTAACGTGTATTATTCTATAATACAAGCAACACAGTTAATGTGAGTTTATCTTCACTATTGCTTTTTGATGCAGTGAAATTTGTGTTTGGATAGCGGTACCATCTGACTCAAGGATAGTGCTATCTTCCTTACTAATTGGTACTCTTATTTTATCAAAAGTATTCATATTTCATATTTACATATTTTGCATAGCCGATAATTTCGTTACATATGTTGTAGTGTCCTAGTTCTGCAATGTTTTAAGTTATATCGTTCAGTCATCATTCAACATAGAATTATATTAAGGAACTTTAAATCAAATTTATATTTTTGTTCATTTTATGAGGTTTAATCTGTGTTTCATTTCTGTTTCTTAACGTTATGATAGTTCACGTTTCATTTAATGTTATTTCCATTTGATAAGATGACGTATTATGCATTGTATTAGTGTATACTCGTTCATTTTTGAGAGTCCACTGTCAAAGAAATGAGCAAGTATACACTAATACAAAAACTGGGTTTTAAACAATATTAGTGTGTTTTTTCTAAACATTATACAAAGAGATTCTCAATCCGTAATGTAACCATTCAAAATGTCATATATTTGTTTTGTAATATATTTTAGTTTTTTAGAGTTGCGATTGCACACTTCAAGTTTGATCTTTAGCATTTGCGTCTTTGTCTTAAGAGAGGCAAGACTTCACCGAGTCGTACAGCCAAGAAAAATATGACAGTAAAGGAACTGCTTTCTGAACGTCGATAAGCAGTCTGCGGTAAACATTTTTTCCCAAAAACCTTTCTAGTTCCCCAGACCACCAAATGGTTCAGACCGAGTGGGTATACTCCCAGTGATGTTGAAGTTGATAAGATACAATAGCGGCAGAAGAACAGCACAATAGTGCAACGTGTGGAATTGCACATATACCTACCGAACTCGTAGGATTTTCGGTCTTCATTGTTTTGTCATCTCATACTTACCGATAGAAACAGCGACATTTCAAAAATTGTCATTTTTCATAATCCGAATGCCGAGCCATTCCTACATCGAGCCATCCAGATCTTTTTCTGTAGATTCAACGCAGACTGTAGCGATGACGTCAATGTGTTTTATTCACTCATAACTTGAAAGGAACAGAACAAATAATAGGAAAAGAGAGACCATAGATGACGATGTGGGTGCATTACATTGTGATATAGGATGTTCATTGCTGAGTTTTTAAAGTTTATAGAAGTACTATTTTAGTATTATTTGAATGTATTAAGCCTTGTGGGTGATAAGAAATATTTTGTTTTATTTTTCTTGGGCAATAAATCATTTTAAAGTGAATATTTGCTTGTTTTCCCGCCCGGTTAGTTTCCGCTTACTTAGTTTTTTTCTGGCGGACTCACCGCACTAGCATAATGTACCGGCGGCTAGACGGACTATGCACATGGTAAAGTAAAGCAAATACAAGATGATCGAAACCGTCTCAAAATCGTCTCATATTATTAAAAGAGTTTCATATTAGAAGGATTGGGAAATGGCATATGCCCAGCATGCTCTTTAATTGCATAACATGGAATAAAATCGATAATATCGTTCTACATCTAACTTAGAGTCTGATATAAGAAGGGTTCGGAAGTGAAGTGGTCAATAGCTGACATGCTGTTTTATTGGATATTATCCGATACAATGGGTAAAATCGTCTCTAATATCTTAATGTAAGTTAGAGTCTAATATTAGAAGGGTAGACATTCTGTTTTATCTGATAATATGGGATAAAATCGATAATATCGTTTAACATCTAAGGTAAGGTCTAAAATTAGAAGGTTAGGAAATTGGCCTATGCCAACATGCTGTTTTACCGGATAATATTGGATAAAATCGTTAATATTGCCTAACATCTAAGTTATAGTCTAATAATAGGAAGGTGGGGAAGTAAAGTGGCCAATGACGGACATACTGTTTCATCCGATATTATCGGATAAAAATCGATAAAATCGTTTGATATCTAAGTTGCAGGCTAATATTAGAAGGGTTTTGAAGTGTCCGATGCTCGACATGCCGTTTTATCGCATAATGTAAAATAAAACCCATAATACCATCAAACATCTAAGTTAGCGACTAATATTTGAAGGGTTGGGATCTATCCGATGCTGACATGCTGTTTTATCTGAAAATATTGGATGAAATAGATATTATCGTCTAAAATCTAGTTAGAATCCAAAATTAGATGGTTAGAAAGGTCGCCGAAGCCTTACTTGCTTTTTATCGGATAATATCCGAACACAATCGATAATATTGTCTAAAATCTAAGTGAGAATTGAATATAGGAGGGTTGGGAAGTGGCGAAAGCCCGAGATGCTGTTTTATCGGATATTATCGGATTAAATAGATAATATCATCTAACATCTATCTTAAGCGTAATATTAGAAGATCAGGAAGTGGTCGAGGCCCGACATGCTGTTTTACTAGATAATATCGAATATTATTGATAATATCGTTAACGTCTTAGGTAGAGTCTAGAATTAGAAGGTTAGGGGAGTGATCCATGCATGACATGCTATTTTTCAGATGTTATCAGATAAAATCGATAATAACGTCTAATATTTAAGTAAGCGTCAAACATTTGAAACGGTTGGAAGTGGTTGACATCGTCGGCGATATTCTCTGATAATCAAGAATAAGCCTATGTTGCGCCTTCATGGCTCACGGACAGTGCCATGGCGCCAAAGACACGTTGTGTCTGTTGGAATGGATATTCGTTTGCTTAGGCTCCTGAAACCAAGAAATCACTTTATAATCAGAGACATTCTTTCGAAGAAGCACACACATAAATGTTTGAGATCTAAGGGACGAACCTTTACATATTGGGAGGGTGTGGTCAGAAACGGGAAAAAATCCAGAACAGAAAGTTCTGTGGAAAAAACTTCACACTAGATTGCAAAATTAACAAAATAGTTAGAACACAATTGAGTAAAATAAATCTGCAAGATTCAAAATATATTTGCAAATCTATTCTCATTTAAAATACGAAAAATTGAAATTTTCAGTTGTAAAAAATTGCTTTTCACAATCCGATCGTGACCAACCCCTCCTAAGATCTAATGGTCTGTCCCGAAGCCTCGAGGTATACGTAGTTTTGTGTGCTGTCAACTTCCGGGTTCGCGATCGCGCGATTTCGCCGAATTTATCGTACTTTCGGTGCTAAATTCGATATTGAGAATCAAAACATGTGCAGATTCACTAAATTTGACTTTATTCAGATGAAACTCAGCAGATCTTCTTACGCATTTCCAACCTGCACGGCATACGCATGGGTTTTGGAATCCATTGTGCAGATTGCAGTGTGCACCCGGGTATTTCGGCTTAACATCGATTATAAAGCATACTCTAGGTGGCAGGTAATTTCTCTGTGTATAGTTTCTTTGTTTCTTTATTTTGCTATTTGGAAAAAACCGTGATTTCGCCATTTCGTCATTTCGCCATTTCGCAGATTACCATTAGCCGTTTGAACTGGTCTGTGGTGTGAGGTGAATCGGCCATGATAAAATGACGTCAATATTTGTATTTGTGTACTCGTTCCTGACCGCAAGCATGCACAGCTTGAGCGGAGATACCCTTATTTGCATATTTAATGTAGAATTTCGTTCAAATGGAAGAGATGAGGGCGCTGTTCAACTTGACGTTAGTGTGATTTTTCCTGTTTTTTGGGGGGCGATTTCAGCCCATTTTTTCCCAACAAACGATGTCAGAGACGTTTCTATGGTCATATAAAGCAGGTAAGTTTGTGCCTATGAATTTTTATCGACTTCTACGGCTTACTTTTGGTGCTATTGTGTATTTTCGATCTATGGCTTGCTAAATATAGGCCTACCATTTTGACTGCCGCAACTACATGCACAGCTGATTATTGTGAATATTTTTACAGAGTTAGACAGTCTAATCATTATTTAAGCCCCCTAACTTAGTTTTATTCTTGTTCATGCCCTGCAAATCACTGTTTTGGCCCCGTAGAGTCGTACAACGTCCCGCCATAAGAAGACAAGATGGCCGCTTAGAGTGAGGAACGTGTCAGCACTCCGCTGACGCCTTGCTCACGTTTACAAATTATTTAGGCCAAAAGATTGCAACAATATCACATATTTTACTGTTGTCAATCCAACTTTAATGTTATATTTGATACTTGGGTGTACTATTTCGCGGTAGTGCTCGTAGGCCTTGGCTACCGATAGGTCCACAGGCTCTAGAGTCAATGCAGGCGAACCGCTAGCCGTCCACTGATACAATGAAAAACTTGTTTGAGGATACTTTATCTTGTGAGATTGTGACTGCCAGTATATCCAGATTTTACCCGCAGTAACGGATAGTCACAGTATTCTGTTGTCAGTTTGAAGATAAATATCCAATATTTATTTTTCTAGTTAGTTGTAGATGTACAGGTAGTTCTTTTTTGTAGCAGGGGTTGTCTATAATTCACGTCTATTGTGTAGATCAAAGTGTGCAATAGCAAACGTTGACCTCCCCATGCGTAGTTAAACCAGTAGTCTTGACCTGTTTTATGATAATATATTATAGGAAGTTGATACTGATATATTTTATTTGATTTTTGCTTGTTTTCAGACCAGTTTGTCACATCAGCTAACAGTGGAGAGATCTAGTGTTATAATATCAGCAGTCTATGTTGAAAGATCTTTCACTTTGTTATATTTCACTTTGATATTGGTGTAGCAATGTTTACCAAACGAATAAAACAGAGTTTATCTCTGAGTAACTGTAGTAAAGATAGTCTGAATAAAATTCTAAGTCTTTATCGCTCTGTTGGAAAAGATCAGCGTGACATTGACAAGGTTGTGTGTAGATCACAGACAATTGCACACACAGAAAGTGGTGTCTCTGCTTAAAGTTTCATGCAAGGTCACAAAGAAAAATGTCAAAGCATGTCAGCATCGGCACATAAAACAGTACTGTATATTTATAAAGAAAATAACACAGTACTATAAAGGTAAATTTCAAAATAAAATGGAGAGAGGTGTACACAGTACTCAACCTTGTGATGAAAGCTGTTCACAACAAAGTGATGGTGAACATTGTGAGAGAGAACAGTGTGAGAGTGAAAAGATAGATGAGTGCAAAGGAAAAAGTGATGAAGAAGTAGGAGGTGAGAGTGAACATTTATATTATAACCTTGACTGTAAGGATGAAATGATGCAAAGTGTGATAGCATGGAAAGTAATAAAATTAGTTGCAATGAGTACAGCATCAATATTGATGTTGATGGCAAAGTCATAAATGCTAAATGGTGTACCCTCACTGGACATTTCCTGCTTGAAGGAGTACATTGCTGGCAAACTTCGGTTGGACAAAAAAACTTTCATTTGATATTGTATGGAAAAATCATACATGACAAAATTCCTTGGCCACTTACAGAATCACTTGTGCTTGTTATAAGAGGTCTGGGTGGAGGAAAGGTAATGGCTCATCCTGAAAAGTATCATGTGGCCCCTGTATTAAATGTAGAAGTGTCACATCATCCAGATGGTATCACAAAATTGGGAAACATCAAGAATATAAGGATTGGTTGCTTGAAACACACAACATAAGTGAAACTGATTGCCTGTGTTCATCATGTGACAGGCAACTTGACAGAGACAGCAATTCTCAGACAGTCAAAATTGATAAAAGAAAGCGAAAAGAGGGTCAGTGTTTTGTCTGTTCTGATGCAAGTACAATAACAACTTCAGTTGATGATAAAATGCTCTTTGTTGCATTATTTAATCTTCAAATGGTAGTGATACACTCAAAAACATTCCTGACAAAGCCCTTATGTGTGACACACATTATCAGACTTGGAGAAGGAGACATGAATTCAGATGTATCATGCCTGAATGTAACAAAATCATCAGAGGAACACCAAGACACCCACCTAGTGTAGACCTCCTCTCTCAATATTTTACAGACCAAGGTGATTACCTCAACTTAATTTTCAAAGAGGATAGCACACTTTGTCAGTCATGTTTCATGAAGCTGTATCACACTGTAGAAAGATTGAGAAGACAAAACAGTGGAACTGTATCAGACCAGTCAGATTTAGTGACGTTGGTGGATGAAGTGAAAGAGAGATTACAAAATTATGACCCAAATGGTGACATAGTGTCAGTGGCCCAAGATGAAATGCTGGTATTTGTTGGCATTAACTTTTGAACAATGAGCCTTTCCTTTTGGTAGAGGCAAAGGAAAAATATATTCAGGTTTTATCAGCATTGTATAGCAAAAGAAATAACAATGCTGAACCATTCACTGATCATGCAAATAAAAGTTTTGTGTCATTTAAATTTGAGATAGGAAATGAGTTTAAACACCATGTGGCATTTTCTACCATGAAAAGAAATAAATAAAATCATTTGTAAGTATGGTACTCTGGTTCTCAGGTTTGGGGGCTAATATCCGTAATATTTTACATAAACAACATTACAACTCTAAAGCTAATATTAATAATTTAGAAGAAAACTGCCAAGTACTGCAAGACAAGTTGAGAAATGGAATCAGTGTCAATAGTCAAAGTTCTATAGCAATGTTAAGAATAACAGCTGATGAATTGAGAGAAAAAGTGCGCAAGTTAGCTGGTATTATGAAGGAAAAATACAAATCCCAAGATTTATCAAATATCAATTCATGTCAGTAATCAAAGATCTTGATCTACTTCTTTGGAATTTTGTTTTTATCATAACTAGCAGCCAAAATGATTATATGGAGATTTTCCGCAAGTCATTCAAGTGGAATGAACATTATTTTGGATTCTACCATGAAGAATCTAAGAACAAGCACAGACAAGTACTCAGCACTTTGTTTAATATTTGTCATCTTTTATATCTTAGTGACAGTCAATGTTCCTATCCCCTTCCTGTACTACTTGGTGATACTCTTACAGCCTATGGTGGCTCTACACAGTTGACTGAAATAATGAATGCATTTGGGGTTACAACTTCATGTGATACATCTCGGGATCACATGAACACTATTGTATCTAAAATATTAACAGATCAGTTTGAACGTAGCTTTACTCCTGATGCATTTGCTGTAGCCTCCTTGACAACATTGATATTTGCCAACCACATGCAGGAATTTCACCATTTGATAAAAGTAGGGGCATTCATGCCACATCTTACCAAGCTGTGGAACCAAAACCTGTGACAAATAAAAATTGGTGTGGTGATTACATCCAAGGCAGCACAAGAGATCGTGACATTTCTGAACTTCGTGTAATACAGGTACCTACAGATAACAATTCTTTATATCACTGTGTAGCAGTTTGCTGTAGTTATGAATTAAGAACCTGTGAAAGAGATTCAAGTTTCAAACCTGTTAACAAGGAACTTGCTGATCTTGAAATTGCTTTAGTTGGAAATATTAGAAAGCTTGTTGCAAATGAATTACAAACAGACCACTGCATTGATTTCTTTGAAGATAAAATTCCAGAATCTGAGCAGCTTTTTCTTTTGACCCCAAGATATGGGGTCTGGATATGGCTCTGGCTGATTCTATCAGGAATACAACAGCACCTGGTGATTACACTGACCTAGTTTGTTTGGCATATTTCTTGAAATGTCCAATAAAAGTGTATTCTCAGTCAGGACAGAAGTTGCTCTGTCAGTTTGGCCAGAAATATGCAGGTGTTGAACCATTCTATGTCAGGAGACAATGTTTTGGGAATTATTCATTGCTTGTTTCTAATGACAGATTTAATGATAAGTCACCATTATTGACATGTGCAATGAATCTGTATTAAAGCCATGGTACGTGTGAACATTCGTCTGTTGCCTCCCACTGTCACATGTCTGACGTTTGATGAAGTCTTTGGTAGTGGTTTGTTCTGTGCTGATGAAGCAAATTCTGATGAAAAAAATAAAACAGACCTGGAAGTAGGCCCATCAAAGCCAAAAAAGAGGAGAAAAACAAGTTTGTTAAAAGACCTAAAAAGAAAACATTGACAGAAGTCAGCATTTTTTGCCAGCAACAGGAATGAGGCGACTTACACCCTCAATATCTAGCACCTCAGCTGATGATTTTGAAATGAGTGCTGCAGAAATAAAAGAGATGGATATTATTAATAGTAATTGTTTCTACTACTGCCTACAAAAACATACACTGCACTCACTAACTTCAGAGATAGTGTCTCCTAATCTGAAGGAATTTGTTTCAAGAGGTCATGACACTAACACTGAAAGGTCAAAGGTATTCTATTTAGGAGTACTGAATGAGCCTTGTGACTGCTTTGAAACTGTTAAACATGTTCTTGAAAAACTCCATTCAATCTTCAAAATTGGTGTAAGATTGAAATATTTGGTGGTTGTGGGAGATGGAAAAACCTATGAAATTCTCCAAAAGGTGAAAGCTGAATATGCAGAAGAACTCCACTGGTTGATCTGTTTCCCAGGAGACTGGCATTTACTTAAAAACACCCAGCCAGTCTTGTTTAAAATCTATATGGAAGCTGGCCTAAAAGAGATTGCCAAAATGACTTACAAGGAGGAGGGTTTACTGACAAATTTACTGAAGTGTCAGAATTTCAAACGCTGTCATGCATTTGTCCTCCAAGTTTGGGAGGCATTCTATCGTTATCAAATTGCTGAATTCTTTAAATTCAGGCAGAACAGTGAATATCAGGAACAATGTCAACTTGACAGTAAAGCAATTTTAGAAACTGTTTTGGCATCAACACTGGACAGTGAAAATGCTTCAAAAGTAGGAGACACAGAAAGACTGAAAAGTGTAATTGAAGCTCTTCAGACAAAATTAACTGGCCTACATGATGATTTTCGGGGTTTTGTCAAACAAATGAGCAGTAAAGATGACACTTTCAAATTTTGGTCTTACTTTGTGCATAGAGATGGAATGGCTTATGTAAGTCTTTATCTGGCTTTCAGAAGTTCAAACTGGGATTTGAGACTTGGTGCAATAAAAAATTGGCCCCATTATTCCATGCCTATGACCGAACTACCTACCTAAGACTAGTGCCTCAGCATTTGATGGACTTGCTTTCTGCACCCAACAGTGTTTTGCACCATCTTAAAATGGGGGATTCAGTTTTTCTGTTACTGGCCTATCATGGAAAGAATTAGCACTGGATGAAGCCCATGAGTCTCTCATTAATTTGAGTGTCAAGAATGCAGTGAATAAGCCCTCTCCAGATACATTAGACAATACAGCAGTATTTTTACCTACAGAGCAAACTGTTTGGACAATATTAAGTCTCAAATCAAACCATCCAAATACCGTGACCTACTGATGCAACTCAGTTGACGCTTGGGAGAAACAGGGAAGCAAAGGCGAAGAAAGAAACTTATGAACTATTATGTAAAAAATATCTTGGAAAAGTTTCTGCCTCTGCTGTATTCAACTGTACTGTAACTGAAAACAGGGGTTTGTTTAAACTGTTTTCTGGAGAATGTGCAAGTGGGGCAGTATATGAAGATTTATTGAACTTTTATGACATTGGAAAAACTGCGTATTCCAACTATGTTTCTTCACGGATATTAAATACGCCAAGTGCACAAGTACCTGTTCGAATGAAGAAACTGAAAACATTTTCAATGCAAAAAGTAACAAAAAGAAAGTAAGAACGAGTGACCAAGACAAGAAACTTATTGACCAATGTCTTAAACGACAAATGCTTTTTTCAATCAAATCTGGCACACCAATTGAGGGTTTCAAGCAGTTTATTGCACTACCCAGAGCAATTTGCAAGGCTGATGGTACTATGTACCACCAAGGTACAAAATCTAATGCAACAAAAACAATAAAAGTCAGATATGAAAAGGAGAAGATTTTTAGTGAAACATTGCCAAACACTTGGAAATCTGACCTTAGTTATTTGGAAGGCATGTTTGCTATACAATCAGCTCCAATTAGAAGTCATCATAAGACACTGCAGGATTATTTTTGTATATTATCCGTAGGTGGATTTTACCCCATTTTAGACATGGTTGTAGGGCTGTCCATTTTCTCTTTGACGATCCAAATGCAATTTCTGCTGATCAGCCAAGTCCCAAGGAATTAGAACGTCTAAGGAGAGATGACAAGAATGATAAACAAAAAAGGTGTAAAATGTACACAGATCTCAAGTTAGATTCACCTATTCCCAAAGAACCATGGATGACATTTTATTGGGAAAGGTCAAACAAAAGAGCCCTTATATGCCTCCTTTGTGCTGAACTGCCCATGCTAATAAAGCCTCATTTGGGAATGATGCAAACATTTCTGGTTGCAGGAGGTTTTAATGGTGAAAATAAAGGAAAGGCATTTGAAATAAGCAGCAATTCTGATTTAATAGAAAACAGAGCATTTCTGTGCAATCATGAAGAAGAAGACACTCGGATTTGGCTGCATGCTATCAAAGCCAAAGAAACAAAACTACTTATATTTTCACCTGATACTGATATTTATCATATTGGCTTACACTATATGGAATCAGAATTGGTGTATTTTGACCAAAATGATCAACAAGTCAAACAGAAAGAAATATATGTACAATTGAGTGCTGTGCCAGGTAATTTGTCATACCTAAATATGAATTCCCTTCTGGATTGCATAAAAAGAGATCCTGATTTAGGTGACATCAGCCCAATGGACAGAGCTAGTACTATGCAGGCTATTTACATATCATCTGGTTGCGACTATATTTCATTTTTTGCAGGGTTAGGGAAAGCAGCATTTCTTAACACCTTTTACCAATATGCATCCTTTATAGGTGGCCTGAATGATGACAGTGCTGAAACTGGTCTCTTAGCATTCTATAGATTGATTGGGTCTGTATACTATAAAAAAAATAACGTAGAATTTGCATCCGAGTATACAAGTCCTGGTGACCTATTTAAGTGTATCAAACAAGACAGTATATATTCAAATGAAACTGAATTACACTGCAAATGGCTAGATAAAATAAGGGATACAATACATGTTAGAATACGGTCAGAGGATGAAATTCCACCAACATCAACAGCCCTTAAGCTTCATTGGCAAAGGAGTTGCTTTGTTGCTCAAATTTGGAGGCAGTCTCATAAATCAACCATAAGCTTACCTGATTACAATGAATTTGGGTTTCTAGTGAGAAATAATGCATTGAAGATCTTATGGGATACAGAAGAAGCCATAAGGGGTGTTGAAGATACAGTATTGTATTACACAAAGGGATGTGGTTGTAAGTCTGGGTGTAAGAGTAGGGTTTGTAGTTGTGTTAAACGGAATGCAAAATGTGGGCCTGGATGCAGAATGTGTTCAATGTATGAACTCGATGGATGCTGGAGATGTGGATGAGATAAATGATATAGTAATGGAAGAAATTAATTGTACATCAAGCGACAGTGATATAGAAGAAATTCAAGAAATTATTGAAGAAGAATATGAGGTAGCAGAAGCAAACGTGGTAGAGTTATCAGATGAAAGTGAAAATGTAGAATGTGAAGAAAATAGTTTATAATATACAGGGGTGGATTACAATGTACAGATAAATGATAGTTTTACAAACTCAGAATAATCAATAATCAATGTTTCCATGATGAAGAAAGAATGCCATTGCAGTGGAATACGATTCATTTAAAAAACTACACAACTGCCTGTTGCATACGAAATCGCATCGTTTAAGTTAATATATCACTGTTCAGTAACCATGTTTCAACTCGTCAATGTTGACTGAAGTCCGATAGCATAAAGGCGAGTTTCGCCGTATTAACTGCCATAGCGTTGTACGCATGTACAGCGTACACGTATACACTGGGCTGTACGATCGGCCTTGAACGGTAACAGCACATACATGGCATCGTGAAATCATGCCGCAAATATAGGCGCACCGTCAGAAATTCACGAAACTTGGTACAAGCGTTGTTCAATAGCAAGTGGTTTGGCACAACAAGTATTATTTTTGTTCAAGACCTGTATCAGTGTGTTTCGGGTCACAGTCTAAAAATAGCACACAGCTGAGAGGTATAAACCATCATGGCAACGTACGAATTCAGTTGTCAATTATCATTAGTATTTATTTCTATCATGCCTAGATACGATGAAATTACTCTCAAAAGTGTACATTACCTCATAGCTTGTTCAATTTCGCATTAAATAATCATATTTGTGAGCTTTCGAGCCCATTTTCACAACCATGTCGTTCGAACGACGTGTACTCCGCCGTATTGCTTGTTTACATTCAGAACGAGGCTCTGCAGCCTATTGAATTATGCAAATTTCTATACGTCCGCTTAAGCTGTGCATTTGCAATGCTGCGGAAATGTCCAAGATATACAATTGTCGATTTTTGGAAAATTTAACAATTTTACATCCTACTATGACCAATTTGAAAAAAAAGTAAAAGAGGGGCAAGATTTCTTTAGCCCCTTCATACCTAAAACTCAATTTTTTGCAACATTCCTTTGAAGAAGCACGACAAATATATTTTTGGAGGGGTTTAGATGTAGGGTTAGGGCGTGCTTTAGGGTTAGCAGACTTATAAAAATGGGGTTGGGGACCGTCAGGAACCCTTTCCACAATTTTTACGTTGAAATTGCCGCGAGGCTCTTTGAATCACCCTATTGCTACGGTTTGAAAGATACCCCTCCCCAACGACCAGTTTTCACTTCCCTCTGCAAGGAAGTGGACTGCACTTTGTTTGAAACTGGTCTGTGGTGTGAGGTGAATCGGCCATGATAAAATGACGTCGATGTATTTATTGTGTACTCGTTCCTGACCATCAGTATGCATGCATGCTGCTGAAATGCCCCAAATATTTAAAACTTGTCGATTTTGGAAAATTTAATAGTTTTACATATTCCCTTGACCAATGCGAAAAACAACGAAAAATTTGGCAAAAGTTTATTTAGGCCGCTTCATACCAAGAAATCACTTCAATCGCTGACATTCTTTCGAAAAAGCACAACAAATAAAATTTTGTAGAGGTTTAGATTTAGGGTAAGGGTTGGCTTTAGGGTTAGCATACTGAAAAGTGTTGTATATCGTACATAAAATGGAGTTGGGACCTTCAGGAATTCTTTCCACAATTTTTACGGGGAAATTGCCGCGGCCCTTTGAATCGCCCTATTGCTACGATTTGAAAGACCGCTCCCCCGACGATAAGTTTTCTAGTTTTCGCTTCCCTCTACAAGGAACTGGACTGACCTTTGTTTGAACTGGTCTGTTGTGTGAGGTGAATCGGCCATGATAAAATTACGTCATTATATGTACATGTATTTGTGTACTCGTCCCTGACCGCCAGTATGCATGGCAATGCTACTGAAATGTCCAAGATATATAAACCAGTTGGTTTTTTGAGAATATTTCAATTGTACATGCTATTCTGATCAATTTGGAAAAAAGAAATAAATGAAACGGAGAAATTGCCGAGAGCCCTTTATATCGCGCTATCACTGCCATTGCCTGAACAGCTTTTTTATAGGATAATATCGGATAAAATCGATAATATCGTCTAACATCTAAGTTTAAGTCTAAATTAGAAGGTTAGGGAGTCGCCGATGCCCGACATACTTTTTTATCGAATAAGATCGGAACACAATCGATAATATCGTCTAACAATTAAGTTAGAGTCTATTATTAGAAAGTCGGGAAAGTAGCCGATCCCCGACTCGTTGTTTTATCGGATAATATCGAACAAAACCAATAACATCGTCCAACATCTAAGTTATAGTCTCAAATTAGAAGGTTAGGAAATTTGTCGATGCCCAACATACTATTATATCGGATAATACCGGATAAAATCGATAAAACTGCCTTACGTCTAAGTTACAGTCTAACATAGGAGGGTGTGGACAATTTGTGTCATACGCCCGACATGCTGTATATTGGATATTATCAGATAAACTAGATAATATCATCTAACATCAAGTAAGAGTCTAATATTAGAAGGTTAGGGAATGACCGATGCCCGACTTGCTTTTTATCTGAAATAATCTGATAAAATTTAGAATAGCGTCTAACATCTAAGCTACTGTCAAGTGACTGAAGCGGGTATTGACTGAAGGTAAAGTAAAGCAAATACAAGATGATTGAAATAGTCTCAAAATCGTCTCATATTATCAAAAGAGTCTCATATTAGAAGGATGGGGAAATGGCATATGCCCAGCATGCTCTTTTATTGCATAACATGGGATTAAGTCGATAATATCGTTTTACATCTAACCTAGAGTTTGATATAAGAAGGGTTCGGAAGTGAAGTAGTTCAATAGCTGACGTGCTGTTTTATTAGATATTATCCGATAAAATGGGTAAAAATCGTCTCTAATATCTTAATGTTAGTTAGAGTCTAATATTAGAAGGGTAGACATGCTGTTTTATCTGATAATATGGGATGAAATCTGTAATATCGTTTAACATCTAAGTTTAAGTTTAAAATTAGAAGAGTAGGAAAGTGGAGAGATGCCAACATGCTGTTTTATCGGATAATATTGGATAAAACCGTTATATATTATATCATGCTACCATGCGCCATCTGATTGGACGAGAGCTCATTCCACTGATGCTAAAATACTGTTTTAGCACTGATAGCAGTGCTAAAACGGGCCCCTAAAACAGATTTTCGAAAATTGCCCGGTCGGTGCATTTGAACGTACCTATCTAAACCATAGACCCTCGAGAGAGATCGAAACATTCCACTTTGTTTCAAAGACCGAAGGACCGACTGACTGTTGAAGCTATGAATGTATACGACCCTCTGCTGCCCGAATACCGGTTAATCACCATTATTATGGATATAGGCAAATATCGCCTATTCAAACCTGTTCGGACAGAAAGCATCAACAGTCAGCAGAGATTGTTTTTCCCTTGAAGTTTGTTAACAAAGGGATTGACATGATTAACATCAGTAATATCTTACACAACAAGGACGTTATGGACAAAGTACCACCTTACTTTACATTTCAAGACCCTCCTATAGTGTCCTATACCTATTCTAAGACCATAGGTAGGAAATTGTTTAATTACAATAGGGTCTTGAAAGAAATTGATATTAGGAACAATGTTCATGATGGTACTTGTGATTGTATGTCATCTCCCTTCTGTTACAAACCTCACGGTCATATTATAACAGGTGACATGAAAATAGTTCCACATCCTAAGCTTCGGCAGCTGTTCCAGTTTGGCCCAAAATATCGAGAGCCACCCAAAGTAAACTGGAACTTTAACTTAAGTTAATCATGGATGCTGCTGAGGCTTATGCTAAGAAGTGGGCTGCCCTTGAAGACGAAGACGTTGGATGTCTTTCGGACTGGCTTCGCACAGTCCGTGATAAGGTTAAATCGCGCATTTCACGTCTTCGTTCTTTACACACTGTCATCAACACTACATCTGCCTTCGATGACCCCTCTGTACGGGAATGTCTAGATGCTTACACGATAAATATGTTGTTGTGCCTGCAGACAAAGCATCATTTTTGTCTGCAGGTAATCTTACATTCAATGTTTAAAGAACAAACTTCAGATTAACTCAGATGATGAGAGTAGCACAACATACTCTCTTTCAACCTTATCTGAAGAGGAAATATTGCAGAACCATTCAACAGTTTTGAGTGAGTTTGGCATCGAGTTAGCACAAGATGACAAGGTATTACCTAATCTATATTGGATTCCTAAGATCCATAAGAATCCCTATAAACAACGTTTCATAGCTGGTTCCAGTAAGTGTACAACAAAACGCTTGTCACAACTTTTAACCATCATTTTATCAACCATTAAATCTGGTTTGGTACGGTATTGTGACAAAATTTATGAAACTAGTGGGGTCAATCAAATGTGGATATTAAAGAACTCCAAAGAATTGTTACATATTTTACAAAATAACAAAAACATGTACAATTCAATCCACACATTTGATTTTTCAACGTTGTACACAACCATCCCACATAACAAACTTAAAGACAGGCTATCATCTCTCGTGAAGAAAGCCTTCTTTTACAAGAATGGTAGTCGTAGGTATGAATACATTGCCATCAAGCGCAACTTAGGCTATTTCACCAACAACAGTGATGCCAAACTCAAATACAGTGATGTTGAGGTGATTCAAATGCTATATTTCCTAATTGACAACATATTTATCAGTTTGCTGGCATGACATTCGGGCAAACCATAAGCATTCCCATGGGCACAAACTGCGCCCCACTTCTTGCAGACTTATTTTTGTATTCGTATGAAGCGAGTTCATGCAATCACTTCAGAAATCTGGGTGTAAAAGGATTGCCAAGCGATTTAACAACACCCACGATATATTGATGATCTCATCAGTTTAACAATCCTGGTATATCCAATTATCTACACCACATCTACCCAGATGATTTAGAAATAAAAGAAACAACTGAAAGTGTGGACTCGGCATCATACCTAGATGTATGTTTGAAATTAGACATAATACACTGTATACTAAGCTGTATGACAAAAGAGACGATTTCAATTTTTGTCGAGCAATATACGATCATCTCCAGCTTATGGTGTGTATATTTCACAACTCCTCAGATACAGTAGAGCATGCCATTCATATGAAGACTTTCGAGTTAGACACAGCCTATTAGCTCAAAAGTTAGTGAGGCAAGGATTCTCAGAAAGTAGATTAGTGAAATCATTTGAGAAGTTCTACGGTAGATACGGAGATGTTGTATCAAATATGACCTGTCTGTTTCTCAAATGATGAGTGACAGCATACCAAATTTTGACTCACAAAGTAATTTGGTGAATTCACCAAATAACAATGAATTTGTCGCTTTGGTCAATCTTGACGGGTGCGGCTAGCTGGCAGGGTACGCTTACCCATTCCGGACACCTGGTACCACCACTATTTTGTGGTTCAAGATGACCCCATTGCCTTTGTCATCATCTATATGTTCCTTGGACCTGGTAAATTTCACAGTTTACCTTGAATGATAACGATTATTGGACCTGATTTGATGTCTATTTTGATACACAGATAAGTGTGGGTCTGTAACTCACCTCTTGGTGTAATAAGTTGGGATCGATGATGAAAGACATTTCTGAAGCAGCACGTTTGGGGTATGATACACACAAACATTAGTGCGACAGCGCACCGTGCACTTTGCGGGAGTCGAGACGCGATATATCCTAGTACCGCTCTTTAAAATGAAGATAGTATTCGTTCATACACAAATAAATTGACACTTCCTCACAGTAACGGTATGTCAGATATTATTTACAAAAGTTTGGGCTATAACAGATCGGGATGTCCTAACGATGTAGACCAAGAAGTTCAAAAAAACAATGGGATGACTCCTGGCGACTGCAATGATATTTGACATCAAATGCAACGAGCAGTGTCAGCATCCAGCTCTCCCTGCATCGGGCAATACACTCAGAATCTACACAACTGTTCATCACAGTTACATTCATCGCAAGTCTGGATTATTGTAAAACTGCTTGTTTTCTGGTACAATTAACGTCCAAATTATCCATCAAAAATAGATCCTGTAACTTCACTTTGCCACCACTGAATGTCGCGACGGTATGCGGTACAGAATGAGACAAATCTATTTTTAGTATGCCAAAAAGCCAGGACTATTGATCTTATGTAAATTTACGAAAAAACTGTTACTTTTTTCTTTTTGATTTGAACTCTTGACCCATTGTCTGTGTGAGTGCAGCAGGTATTTTTTGACAAGTATGGGCGTTCGTGTTGCATGCGAATAAAATGCAATGTCGACGACGTAATGCGTATTTATCTTAGGATACTGTATGCCTGTACGGAATCCCAACTTATGAAAATGCTCGATCTCGGGCGCAGAATTTCCAACGTTCGATCTCTCAGACGTCAGTTTTCTGCATTTGGCGCTTAGAGTGATGAAAATACCCAAGTAAGACAACAAAGACACGCAAGTTGATATAATGTAATAGCAATAACCCCCTTCGCAGTCGGGTATAGACTCGACTTTGGTACAATTCGCTCCATATAGCACTCACCCATCGGCTCGTGCTATATGTCGCGCATTGTACAAAATCTCGTGTATACCCTCCTGCGGCGGGGTTATTGCTTAAATATCGCCTAACAACTAAGTTATAGTCTAATAATAGGAAGGTGGGGAGTGAAGTGACCAATGACTGATATACCGTTTAAACGATATTATCGGATAAAATCGATAAAATCGTTTGATATCTAAGTTACAGTCTAATGTTCGAAGCGTTTGGAAGTGGCCGATGCCGACATGCCGTTTTATCGCATAATGTGATATAAAACCCATAATACCATCAAACATCCGAAGTTAGAGTCTAATATTTGAAGGCTTGGGGATCTATCCGATGCCTGACATGCTGTTTTATCTGAAAATATTGGATAAAATAGATATTACCTTCTAACATCTAAGTTAGAGTCTAAAATTAGATGGTTAGAAAGGTCGACGATGCCTGGCATGCTTTTTTATCGGATAATATAAGAACACATAGATAATATCATCTAAAATCTAAGTTACTGCAAGACTTCGGTACATACCAATCAAATGTTATCAGGCCGAGTTTTCTACTTCTGAAAGTTTTTGAAAACCCCTGGAGCAACAATTTTGTAAAAAAACATTGACGACTACCCAGTAGTAGTATAGAACGATAACAACACAATGTTTGATGGCCTCGATATGTAAGGACAGAATGCATGAGTTGTAATTAAAAAAAATATAAAAAAAAGATAAGCCGGCAGAAATAGCAAAGCACGTAAACTTTACGTCGCAGCGTAGTACATTCCCCGGTATGACTACTATGCTTTTACCTTTTGAACCCAACCCACATTTAAATTACTTAATAATAAGCAGCCACCCGTGTGCTGAATAATAATACCCTTACATTCCCCGGCATGACTACAATGTTTTTACCTTTTGAACCCAACCCACATTTAAATTATTTAATAATAAGCAGCCACCCGTGTGCTGAATAATAATACTCTACATTGTTAACATTGCGCCATTACAATTACGTATCAGCAGTACCCGGAACGAAAGACGACTATGGGCGCCGAATGTAAAATAATTAGTTTACACATTTAAAACGTGCATACTGCCTGGATACACACACACACACACACACACACACACACACACACACACACACACACACATAGCACGTATACATACGTACAATTGATACACACACAACATACATACATACATACATACATACATACATACATACATACATGTACGTACGTAGGTACATATGTACATATCACACATACATACATGTTTGTATATGTAGACACATACGGACATACATATATATATATATACGAGTTAACGTACACATGGTATGTGTGAGAATACACAAACACATATACATTCAGTACAGGACATCCAGACGACATTGGTGGAAGGTCGGCTCATGAGACATACCAACATAGGACGCACAATACACAAACACATTCCCACAATTACTGCACACTGTCAACATTGGCGACGATACGTATCACGGAGACACATAGTGCATGCAGATAACTCAAACACACGAGTGAGTTCAGCTTCGCGACACACATGTAAGGGACCGTCTCAGATTGTCGCAGAAGTTCAAGAAACGAAATTTCTTCGTTTAGATCAAAACCCCCTCCCCCCTCCCCCTAAACGAAACTTCAAAAGTGTGAAATGTTATGTCTGCCTGAGAGTACAATGTTGCATTTTGCTATAGCTACTAAAGACATATTCCCCTTGCCACATTACAACATTAAACAAACCGAGGCTTGGTCTGCAATGCCCTAATGCCAGCACTTGCAAATGCAGTAACATCCGAGTAATCGTCATACGGTTCAGGCGATTTACCCACATAAGGATATCCCTCACTCGTTATATAGGAAACCGGTCCAGTTCTGGCCGTTCCAGTATGCATTGACTGTTTGATTGCGTTGTCGCAGACAGTTGCTTTGATTCCTTACACAGAATTTGGGCTTCGGTTATATCAGTCTGTTTACATGGTGGTTTTTCCTCACCAGGTAGACATATAGCTGGAGTCACTCCGGCAAGAAACTTCGACATAGGGGCCCAGGCAAGTTCAATCATATTAAAACGACTATGACCAGGTGAATAACCCTGGTGCATAACAATTGAGAATAAAGAAATCTAGTGGTTAGAGCAGACGCTTATAGATAGCCCATTTTAAAAAATGATACTTTTTGTCTTTGAATAATTTGATGAATGAAAGGTTTAGGATACAATGTTACTATCGGTAAATTGTGTTTGGGGAATGAACGAGATGGAAACAGTTACAAAGTTGTTGGCACGAGTGTGCATTTTTTTCTTTAATTTAAAATAAAACACGAAAAACTTGTGATCACAAAATAAAAGTGCGAAAGTGAAGTTCACTAATTGAATGGAGGTCAACCCCCTCCCCCCCTAAACAAATAAATTTCGCTTTTTGAAACTTCTGCGACAATATGAGACGGTCCCTAAGCTTCGCTACACAAGTGAGCCGATACACATACAATTCAAAGATACAGATATCACTGAGACTGAATGCGCATGCGTTGAAACAGCGACGCATACAAGTGAAGTTTCTCAAACACACAAGTGACTTCAGACACACAGGTGACGGGGGGTCCCACTCATATTCTAGGAAAACTGCAAAACACACAAGTGACTTCAGACACACAGGTGACGGGGGGTCCCACTCATATTCTAGGAAAACTGCAAAACACACAAGTGACTTCAGACACACAAGTGACGGGGGTCCCGCTCATATTCTAGGAAAATGTTCTGCATAACATGCAAGTGAATTCAGACACACGAGTGACAGGGGTCCCACTCATATCGTAGGAAAATGCTCAGTCTGTTTATGTCACCGAAATTGAATACATTTGCGTCTTTGTGAACAGTGGCGTACGGACAGATCGTCCATGTAGCCGACACGAACACGAAGTGTCTGTTACGGCTACCAAAAACTATGAAAAATAGTAAAGAATGAAAGTTTTGCTCTGCCTATAGGGGGACCTGAAAATATTTTGATTCCCAACAGTTTGATGTCGTCCAGTGGTTCTAATGTTAGTATAATTAAACAAAATCTAGAACCGTTTTTTTTTTTGCATTTTATGTCTTTAATCAAAATGCACGGCACACATAGGGTGTGTTGGCAAGCTGAATACTGGACAACTCAACATGCTGTAGGGAGTAGAACAAGAACGCAATTGTATAAACTAAACAAAATATTGTCAAAATAAAAAGTTAATACAACTACTGCCCTGCTACTACATACTGGCAGTGACAGTGATATATGTAGCTCTGACTCTGATGTAGTAGAAAAAGAAAATCCTCCCTGGAAGTAAATTCTGAACAGTCCCTAAAAATAACTTTGTTTCAAAGGTCAATACACTTAACAAGATTAGTCGAACGTGGCTAATAACAAACAGGAAATCTGGTCACATCGCAAACACAGTTCGCTACACGCGAATTTCATGGTACGGCATTCTTAATCGAGGAAACACCGTTGCCCCAACAGATCTTCGCCACCGACGCGCTCTAGGGCAGGACCAGGCAAAGGCGTACGGAATGTTTCGTAGATCGTCGTCGGATGGCAAGTGACTGACACTGTGAGGCCGAAGGCCGAACTTCGGTACTGTATAAGGGAATATTATACAGTACCGAGGTTCGGCCTTCGGCCTCACAGTGTCAGTCACTTCCCATCCGACGACGATCTACGAAACATTCCGTACGCCTGTGGGACCAGGCATGTACGCGAACGACAGGTTTTGTATGCGAAGGTCAACGGACCACCGTGACCCTGCGATTGCAGACGCACATATCAATTTGCAAGAACTCTACACAATCGTATACTGTTTGCTTGCAGGCCAGTGGACCAACTCTACATTGTAGTATATACGGACAATACTACGACGATGTATATGATAAACTCCGGCACGTCCCGCAATACTATAGCCACGTCCTGGCTCCGCGAACTGTTCTGGCTTTCGGCCCTTTCGAAAATCTATATCACAGCAAGATACGTCAACATGAACATTAATCTTGCGGACTCGCTATCGCACTTACGCGAAGTCAAACATTACTTCAAGGCCGTGGACATTCCACGCACTCGTGCACTCCACCCAGTACTCAGGCTACACCCCATTACTCAACTGGCTACACTAATTACGCAACTAGAACACCAGCTAACAAACGAAGAAACACACCAGTGTTCCCAACAAAGCCCGTATATGAGAACACAAGCTATAAAAACAGCAATGTGCAAAAAGTGTAAACACATAGAAAGGACAAAACCAATGGAAACTATTCCCACAACAATGGATAATCGCATACAGAAGAAATCCAAACATACGCGATGCACTGATACAGGCCAAAGTCCACGGCATTTTTGTATTAGGAACATGACGATCCAAACATAAATATTCTGGCTTCATTGCTAGAAGAACAGGAGATCAACAATATCGACGTGACATAAAACAAAAAAGATATAGACCGCACAAGCGAACAAACGAAGAAACAAGAAAACACTAGTCTTCACAACGAAAATTATAGCAACAATATATATAAGAACACAAGCTATAAAAAGCAGCAATGTGCGAAAACTGGGAACACATAGACAAGGACGAAACACTAAGCCTGAATGAAATATTTCCACAACAACCGATCATCGCATACAAAAGAAATCCAAACATTAGCGATATACTGATACAGGCCAAAGTCCACGGCATTTTTGTATTAGGAACAAGTCAATGAACGAACGAACACATGACGATCCAAACATAAATATTCTGGCTTCATTGCTAGAAGAACAGGAGATCAACAATATCGACGTGACATAAAACAAAAAAGATATACATATATCTTAGGCGACTGAGGAAGAGACCGCTCTGGTTTCGAAACGTGGGGATAAAAAAAGAGTCAAGGTTGTCAAAGACACATCTGACTACGCCCACGTCTCGCCATGGCTTATTTTAAAATTAACGATTCGTTTGTTAATTTTCACACTAACAGCCAAAACATTTCAGACACTAAACACACCAAAGCACATACAAGACGAGATGAGTGATGTGTGAAGCCACTTTCCCTTTATTACACTTCAATTTCGGTAACATAAATAGCTAAGCATTTTCCTACGATATGAGTGGGACCCCTGTCACTTGTGTGTCTGAATTCACTTGTATGTTATGCAGAGCATTTTCCTAGAATATGAGTGGGACCCCCCGTCACCTGTGTGTCTGAAGTCACTTGTGTGTTTTGCAGTTTTCCTAGAATATGAGTGGGACCCCCCGTCACCTGTGTGTCTGAAGTCACTTGTGTGTTTGAGAAACTTCACTTGTATGCGTCGCTGTTTCAACGCATGCGCATTCAGTCTCAGTGATATCTGTATCTTTGAATTGTATGTGTGTCAGCTCACTTGTGTAGCGAAGCTCACATGTGTGTCGCGAAGCTGAACTCACTCGTGTGTTTGAGAAATCTGCATGTACTATGTATCTCCGTGATACGTATCGTCGTCAACGTTGACAGTGTGCAGTAATTGTGGGAATGTGTTTGTGTATAACTTTGTGCGTCCTTTGTTGGTATGTATCATGAGCAGACCTTCCACCACGGTCCCTCCAGGAGGGACTGTGCTTCCACCAATGTCTTCTATATGTCCTGTAATGAATGTATATGTGCTCGTGTATTCTCACAGATACCGTGTGTACGTTAACTCGTATATATATATGTCTACATATACAGACATGTATATGTATGTTTGTGTGTATGTATGTATGTATGTATGTATGTATGTATGTATGTATGTATGTATGTATGTATGTATGTATGTATGTATGTGTGTGTATCAATTGTATGTGTGCACGTGTTATGTGCGTGTCCGTGTGTGTGTGTGTGCGTTTGTGTACTAGTACTATCGAGACCATGTAGTAAGGAATTCACGTACTTATCGAGACCAGACTTGCGTAATAAAGCCAAAAGCCCTGGCTTTATAATGTTAGCCTTCCAATGGCCTAAGAACTGCCTAAATAGTGCTTACTAACGTTTTTATCGACTGGCCTCATTTTTCTACGCACCGGGGAAAATGAGTGTGAAATTTGTGTGTGAGGTGCGTGCCTCGCCAGGATCTACGCACCCGTAGTTTGCCTGAACGAGCGCCACCATTCGACAACGGTGATGTCAACACGTCCGCCATATTGCTATACTGCTTGCAAGCGTACAGTTCGACACGTCTGGGATCTGCCTCTCCTGCGCTGTGTGGTGTGCTTGTTGGACACGTCGTAGGTCCAAAGAGCTTCTTTCGTTACAGGTTAGTACAACCATCATATTTAACTTGAACTAATGTTGTAAATTTCGCCGATTTTGCTTTTTTAATTAAATATGTGCCACCAGCTCTCAACCAGCGATCGATGACTCCTGACCAGCGCGATCAAGTTTAGTAGGGGTACAATTTCGGTGAACAATTTTGTCAGAAAAATAACTGAGTTTATCTCATTTTTGTCCGTTATAGCAAAGTTTGATACCCGATGTGTATGTCTATATACGAGGAACTGCTCGATGTTGCATGGTCATCATTTGAGCACAGTTCTGTGACAGAACTAGCTTCTAAATATAGGACAATGCGCGCGACATTGGCACTTTGCATCAAAATGCAGACAACTTTGCTTCGGTTCATTCTGCGGCTATGTCTCAACTTGATGCAGGAGTTGCAAGCATTTTATATGCTTGCTTGCAGTGTTAATGTCGTCGGTTTCGATAGACACCAAGCCCAGTTTTCAACATTGTCATATTGCCAGTACAGTCTGAGTGTTTTGTCTAAATTTGCAGACAAATGCCGATTTGTATGTGGTCGATGTATACTCTGACTTAAGCAATTACCATGTTGGACTAAATCACATTTATTTCTATGCAATACACTGTACAACTCAACAGATTTGAAACTAAAGTTGAACAGTATTTACAGGGGTTTCGTTAAAAGCCGGCCACCGGTCATACGGCCGCCTGTTATTACCTGAAAAATCGTGTAATTGTTGTGCTTCCTACAGAAATGAATAGCTAGTAACAAACAGCATGTTGCCAAAAGTTTACAATGATCTGTATCCTTAATGCTGAATTACTTGTTTTTCAACACTTTTGGGTGTTTTCAACGAAAATTTTGTGTTCATTCGTTCGCATTTGTCGATCGCGCAATGCCTCGCTAAGCTTGAAGATGTAGGTACCGATAGTACCGCACGGAATCACAGGCGCTCCTTAGCTGGGTCGTCTGCCAAGTAGATCGATTTTCGGATCGATCTATTGATCCCGTAGTCGATATGCCCGCCACTGCAACCTAAATAGGTTAACCTAATTAGGTTGCAGTGGCGGGCATATCGACTACGGGATCAATAGATCGATCCGAAAATCGATCTACTTAGCAGACGACCCAGCTAAGGAGCGCCTGTGCACGGAAAACGTCAATACAACGTACACAGCTGGTTGGAGGTTAGAGGTCATTGAGCTTGTGCCATAACGCAACATTGCGTTGGCCATGAGATGTGAGTGAAGTGATTCATTGGGTCGAAATGGAGAAATACAGACGGGTTGATGACGAAAGGTACAGTTTATGGCAATTTCTCAGATCATATTGATACTTATGCGGCGTTTTATGAATATTTATCAGGAAATGTTTCTTCTGAATGCATCAGCATTCGCCCCTACAGCGATCCACTAGCCTCGGGTTGTAAAATGTAAACAACACCTTGGCATTGGTGGTCGACGTTCGCTCTCGGATTTTAATGATTTTCTTTATGTTTGACTTGCCTTAACTCCGTGGGCATATAAATATCCAAACTGAATAAATGAAGGTGTAAACTTCAGCAGACTGTGACGTTTAGCGGTTGGCTGTAGCACAGTCGTCATACACGGCAATGCAGGAAGTCCGGAAATGGAATAAACCGGCCATGGCTGCTATAGCCTGCACCTATCGCTAAAGTTCGAAGACTGCTTTCCTGCACCAAAAGCCGCAATAATTCATTCAAAAACCCCCGTATCGATGGCTTCCAATACATCTCTAAATTCATATCTTGTATGCTTTTTGTGTTGAAGACGATGCATTTTGAGTGTGGTTTCCAAAAACGAACACTTTCATAAAACGAACACTTTTTTACAACAGCTGCCGTTGATGATTTTAAAGTAGATCCAGGCTGTCTAATGTTGGTCCCTGATCCTTTGAAAAATGTAAATAAAGTAGAAATGCGGAGCGACTGAGGGCTAGTGTACTAGGGTCAAAGTCAAAATTCATAGAAATTTTCATTCTGTTCTACCAACAATCACTTGAAATGACTATTTCAGTGGTGAACCATAGAGGAAAACTGCATCAATGTTGACCACCAAGTTTTCGGAGGTCACACTAGTGCTGCAAAGCTGTAAGTCTTACATTCCTCTCACAGTTTATTGCTAGGAGTATCCAGAAACAATATATTATCCTCAGAGATAGATATAGCAGTTATCTAGTAGTACACATCTTGTCTGTTCAATCATAGTCCCTCCACTTTGGTTTAATGTCAGTCCTTCAACCCCACTCCAATCTACCCAAGTGAGGCGTTCCTTTGGATAGACAATGTCTCTCTTTGTTTTACTGTTTACTGCTATGATTATTGTGATTAAGTCTGCAAATGTTGCATAACATCTCATTGTACAAAACTCTGACAAAACTTCATAAGTTCAAAAAATGCAATAATTGTCATGTTATCAGCAGTAATTGTCATTTCTTGATTACTCAGTTTGTAATTCTGTCAAAACTTACAGTCAGTCAGTCACTCATGCACTCATTTCAAGTTGTGAAAATACTGAAAATTTTTCTAGTGGATTTTACTGGGCATCCAACATAGACCAACGTAACACGAGTAGCAGCATAGTGGAATGGTTCCAGAACAAGATGTCAGCCCACTATTCACCCCTATGGACCCTGACCTCCACAAGAATTACACTCTGACAATGACAATTATTTTTGACCACCAGAATTTTGCAATTGACCACCAAAATTTGAATCTGGTGGTCAAACTTGACCACCAAACAAAAAAATAAATTTCGAACCCTGTTTGTAGATGATCATAATGACATATTTCTGTAAGCAATGCTTGAAATAAAACTTGTAACTTACCGTTTGTGGTTGATGAACTGTTTTGTCCAGTTTGTAAAAAGCTAATTTGGAACCGTGTATTGGTGGGTGAGGGGTGGGGGTACGTACCAAACATCCACATGTTTGCTGGTTGGTATGGCTTGGCCCCCTGTAATTTTCATATGGCCCCCTGTTTCAAAACTTAGTGAAACCCCTGCATTGTCTTTTGCAAAATCTTTGTTAACATCACCATGATTGCTATAATACAAGAGGTCCAATTGATGGCTTTAAAATATTGGTTTCACAAAGTCTGTTGTTGAAAGGGGTATTGACATTGAAATTGACAGTTTATAGAGCTCAGCTGATAGATAGCACACAGCCATCTGTGTTTATACAAGAGATGAAGTATACCGGTATGTTCACTGCGGCCCAGCAGCGCCCTGTTTTGTCCAATGCTTCGTGGAGCGCGTATACCTATATTGGGGTCATGACTGAGGTCATTTACCGTAGTTACTGTAAATCAATATGGCGGCGCCCATGTTAGTCATCGCTACAGCGTCAAGCGTAAGCTACGCAACGCAAAGTTTGAGCTTATGAGAAGCAAGGGCGATTTCCATTGTGACCTACCGGTACATGGCCTTTTCGATGAACTAGATGCCAATGTTGACCCTGCAATCAAGAAACATGATAAAATCACAGCTGACAAGGTAAAGCTCCGCCAGATAGAGGTGTACCCAATATTTGAGTGTGAAATGAGACATTGGCGATCAGCAGTGACCCAGAAATTGAAACCCTCTTGCTCAATGCGGAATCCATGGAAGGGAACCTTAGCAGAAATATCCCAGCAGAAGTGTTTGAGCTCATTCGGCTGTATTCAACCCGCAATTCAATGCGCATTGAAGAGTCTGAAACACCGTGTACAGTAACTCTGAAATTTACCTGGTTGAACAAAGTCAACTATCCTTGGCCGTGGAGCCCGCTACGAAAATCAGCAGCTGTTACTGAGGTCAGTAAAGGTTCAGTGTATGGAAGTTATCTGTACCGATGACAAGCCCATGATCGTGCGGTATAGGAAGACATCAGAAACAGCGACGATCAACTTCCACTATGGCTGTTGGAACAAACATGGGGTTCCTCAACATGTTTGAATGGTGAATTGGTGAATTGTCCTGGAGAAATTTTGAACTGCTGAGGTTTGACGTTCTTGTTCAAGTTTTGAAATCATTTCATAGCTGTGAAGAGTTCACATTTTTTGGCCTTTTTTCAAAGCATGAAATCAGCAGATGTTTCTGCACATGTTCAATCATACAGAAATAAAAAAAAATTGATATTCATCAAAGTTTGTGATCTTTATGACTTTGCTTGAAAGTTAACTGTGGCATACAGTAAATTACAGTCCATATTCCTTACATACAATGGTGGTTTCAGAATGAAAGGCATCCTAAATATTAACAAGATAACTTGTCAATAAAAAACACTACATGCATTTATTTCTTAACCATTGGTCAAACATGTATTCGAGTATCACCTCTTTGAAAGCTCTGCTGCAATGTTCAACTCAGCAAATGAAGTGAACTTTTGCAGTCCCATGAAGAAATTTTTTTTACACTAAATTTTACAAATTCAGACTTTACAATTCCATTAAAATGCGGCCAAAATATTAAAATTACATTACTTCAAAAACCTTTGGATATAGGCTCAGCAGTGATTGTGAAACTAATTATGATCTCACGTAATTCTAAAAAATTGAAATTCTTTTATATATTTATCAAAGCACAAAGATCATTCTCAGACAAAAACTGAATTCAATCTTACACTTAACTGTTTAAAAATTTCATTCTCAGCTGTTTATGATTTTCTAATAATCCTACAAAATGTTTAACAATTAGCTTCTAACTTATATAGGCAAAACTTATCAACATCTTTGTATACCTATTATATCCATTCAAATTTACACTGTGAAGGCATGCACAATTTTGCATCCAAAGCTCATCACTTCAATGTATTTTTCAGAATTTTACTTATTTTCCCACTCACTGCAGACCGTTTAATTTCCCCCATAAATTTGCTGCTGCAAATTTCACAAGATTCAGAGGAACACTGCTTCTCATTGCCACAA
Source organism: Ptychodera flava (assembly GCF_041260155.1). Taxonomy (NCBI): domain Eukaryota; kingdom Metazoa; phylum Hemichordata; class Enteropneusta; family Ptychoderidae; genus Ptychodera; species Ptychodera flava. The sequence goes on along the minus strand of NC_091938.1, from coordinate 24,684,363 downwards.
AAACAGTAACTCGGGTCATCATAATATCTGTCTGGAATATATTTGGCATTCTCTATGGCTTTCAATCCCATATGACCCCCCCCCCCCCCTATAATTATCAGAACAGGGGTCTTGTGTGCGTAGCCAATACAGTAGTACGTATTCATGCCTGAATATGAGAGACCATCTGTTCTGGGGTGTTGATTTACAACTGTATTCAAGTAAGCGCAAATGCTTGGCTTCTCTTCCCTCCATTGTATAAGACCCAACCCCATATTGAACTTCCTTTGTAACCTTCTGCTTTTTGCATGAAGCACTGTACTATATATATATATATATATATATATATATATATATATATATATATATTATATATATATATATATATATATTATATATATATATATATATATATATATATATATATATATATATATATACAGTGTGTGCATGAGAGAGAGAGAGAGAGAGAGAGAGAGAGGAGAGAGAGAGAATTATCTTACCTCGGGATATATATATATATATATATATAATATATATATATATATATTATATATATATATATATATATATATACAGTGTGTGCAAGAGAGAGAGAGAGAGAGAGAGAGAGAGAGAGAGAGAGGAGAGAGAGAGAATTATCTTACCTCGGGATATATATATATATATATATATATATATATATATATATATATATATATATATATATATATATATATATATATATATATATATATACAGTGTGTGCATGAGAGAGAGAGAGAGAGAGAGAGAGAGAGAGAGGAGAGAGCGAGAGAGAGAGAGAGAGAATTATCTTACCTCGGGATCCTGCCTGAACCTGTCTGTTTTCTGACTAAGTAACACACAGCCCTGCCATGCACAGCAAACATACATACATACATACATACATACATACATACATACTAGCTCTGCATGGCAGGGCTGTGTGTTACCGGCGTTATGTGGCCTCCCACCACAGCCTGTGGTGGGAGGCCGTATAACGACGGTAACACACAGCCCTGCCATGCACAGCAAACATACATACATACATACATGCATACATACATACATACTAGCTCTGCATGGCAGGGCTGTGTGTTACCGGCGTTATGTGGCCTCCCCGTGACCACAGCCTGTGGTGGGAGGCCGTATAACACCGGTAACACAGCCCTGCCATGCACAGCTAACATATATACATACATACATACATACATACATACATACATACATACATACATACATACATACCCCCGGTACATACATATTAGCTCATGACGGGACGCTTGCATCTAAAAAACAGTGCACTTTTTTGAGCTCTTTCTGCACTGATAATATGCAATCTACAGTAGTTATATCAGATATAATCAGACATTACATAACGCTTAGTCAACAACTTCAGATACCAATAGCTTCGCTGGTACTACTTTATGCCATTGCAAGGTATTGTACAGCGAAGCGGCACAAACTCAGTCTCGTGTAAACCTTGACAACAGTATTATCATTTCAGGACATCGGAATTTGTTCCTACTTTTATTAATTTGAACTAAAATATGGCGTGTAGTATATTTATAGGTCCTATTCTGTGAAAATTAGGGTACAATGTTCAAAGAAGTTCAAGGCGAACGATTATCTGTATGAGTGAAGTGTGTAAGGCAAAGATGTCTGCCCTGTACACCCACTTAATTGCTATCTCTAATCACATATTGCAAACAGCTTACGAGATGGCAAATAACTTTAATTAGGAGCTCCATACCCCTTCAAACCCCTATTTCAAGTGGTGAATGTGCATTGAATATGCATTGTTTTTAGATGGAAACGTCCACTAATGTCTGCATGGCAGGGCTGTGTGTTACCGCATTATACGGCCTCCCACCAGAGGCTGTGGTGGGATGAGACATAACGACGGTAACACACAGCCCTGCCATGCACAGCATACATACATACATACATACATACATACATACATACATACATACTAGCTCTGCATGGCAGGGCTCACTGTGTTACCAGCGTTATGTGGCCTCCCACCACAGCCTGTGGTGGGAGGCCGTATAACGACGGTAACACACAGCCCTGCCATGCACAGCTAACATACATACATACATACATACATACATACATACATACATACATACATACATACATAACATACATACTAGCTCTGCATAGCAGGGCTGTGTGTTACCGGCATTATGTGGCCTCCCACCACAGCCTGTGGTGGGAGGCCGTACCGGTATAACGCCGGTAACACACAGCCCTGCCATGCACAGCTAACATACATACATACATACATACATACATACATACATACATACATACATACATACATACATACATACATACATACATACACATACATACATACACACATACACACACATACTACATACATACATACATACATACAAAACATATACATACATACATACATACATACATACATACATACATACATACATACATACATACATACATACATACATACATACATACATACATACATACATACATACATACATACATACATCGCATCCCACCACAGCCTGTGGTGGGAGGCCGTATAACGCTGGTAACACACAGCCCTGCCATGCACAGCTAACATACACACATACATACATACATACATACATTTAGTTGTGCATGGTAGGGCTGTGTGTTACCGGCATTATGTGGCCTCCCACCACAGCCTGTGGTGGGAGGCCGTATAACGCCTGTAACACACAGCCCTGCCATGCACAGCTTACATACATACATACATACATACATACATACATACATACATACCCCTGGTACATACATAGTAGCTCTGCATGGCAGGGCTGTGTGTTACCGGCGTTATGTGGCCTCCCACCATAGCCTGTGGTCGGAGGTCGTATAATGCTGGTAACACACAGCCCTGCCATGCACAGCTAACATACATACATACATACATACATACATACATACATACATACATACATACATACATACATGTATACATACATACATACATACATACATACATACATACATACATACATACATACATACATACATACATACAAGGAAAAAAAAAACATGCTTTATGTTTCATGAAGCGATATGAAGTATTAAACTTTCATCTCTATGTTGTAAATAACCAAGGTTGCTACTATATAATTGAATCGTCAGTTATATTTAAACCTTTATATAGGTGACCGTCAACCTGTAATAACTAATGGAGCTGAAGTTTTTCATATTGCCGTTGGTGCAAAGAGGGATACTACGCCGCACTGACAGGCTGAACTCAAACTCAAATAATTGCATGTTTCACACAGTTCATCGATCAAATGCGAGGTGTTTGCCGGGAAAAAGAGTCCCTGCACATACCGGTATGTCATTATCCATAATCGCTGCCATTAACATAGTATATTTCCCAAGGGACACACGGCGACACGCGTATGCATGCAGGTCTGTAAGCGCATATACGCGTGGCCATTTCGACGCGAGCACAGTAATCAAGATATGAAAATTCTTTCAGGTTAAGTTTTTTTATTTCTCTATTTAATGGCGAAATTTTAGTGTCCTTGAGTTCATTTGGGAATTTAAAAACAACTGTTGGTTTCAGAATTTGAATTTCGGCACTCGCGTTATAAAAACAACCATCTTTTCTACAGTTGGTGAAATCGATGTGTAATCTGCCATAGCCGTCAATGGGGTAGCAATATTCATTGACTGCACGGCGAAAACGGCAATTTCAGCCTGACTTGATTTCAACAAAAGTTATCAATAGTGATTGAAATTATAGTTGTAAGGATCAGAAATTATCAAACAACAATCGTATGATTTTAAAATTTTGAATCATGGCATAAAACTATCAATTTTAAACGGTTTTCTTGGGAAGGTGGTTGTTGCTATGAAGTTAGCGCTTGCCTGGTAACCGGCAATAGCAGTGAGAAATAGTGACATTTGGCAACCTGCCGAATCGAATATTGCCAGATTTGTCAAGGGAAAGTACATGTAGTTAACAAACTCTTTGAAGTATCAATGTAAATATACATACCTGGCTTCAATAATTATAAACACTCACAACAATCGGAGTCGTTTTTGCTTCCGCTGCACGACAAGTGTGGCCTAATTAATATTCATGAGCCAGAAAATAGGGGGATGTTTACATTGGACAAAGAGGGTGCCTCCTGGGCCAACGTGGCTCCTTCTAACTTGAAGTTTATTTTTGAAGAATATTTCTGTGAAATCCATCAAGAAATGTAAATACTCAAAACTCCTTGTTTAGATATGCTTTGTTTCAAATTGAAGTAAATTTGTGTGATTGTATTTTTGGGTCATTTTCTCCCATTTTTGAGCAAACATCTCTGAATCCTATTGACTGATTTTTAATGCAGTTCACCATGGGCTATGTGACCCAGTGCCACAGTTATTATACAACAACTCTGATCATATGGGAGTGACACCGTCTTATTGGCGGTATTTTTAAATGTCCTCTAGGGGAGGCTGTTACCCAATACAGTCATTTCCACCAACTTTGAATCATAGGGTTTCCGTAAAATCATAAAAAACGAATGCTTTTGCTGGGCTTCTTAAACGTCCTGTAAAATTGAATCATGGGAAAAATGGCTCCATTGAGCATGTCACAGGTCTAAACCATTATATAATCTTGCAGGTAAAAACACTGAAGACCTTGTGACAGTTCAATGACCAAATGCCAAAGGAAAAAAAACTAAAGACACAGGTCCTATTAACTGTAATGTGTATTAAGCGGACCCTCAATGCAAACAAAAGATATACAAATACACAGTGTTCAGCTTGTGAATTCAAAGTGTATGTGTGTAGAATGCATTGTTACTGTTTACATTTTAATTTTAGTCCGGACTAAAATTTATTTATCAATAAACAATGTTCATTATACACATATGAGCTGTGCTGATAAGCTATATAGTGGACATTTCTACATGATTTATACGTTTAACAATAAACTAGTTCAGTAAATACCGGTATACAGAACAAAAATGCTGAAAATCACCAAAAGTTATAGCTACTGTGGCTGTAAATCTGTTTCATGGCTGAAAGGCATTTCTTTTGCCAAAAAATAGCACTGTGTCTGACCGTTCACCAATGTGCAGTTTTCTGGGTACAGAAACAATGTGAGTTATAAGTGGTTTCCTTGGGATTCTCTGACAAAATGTAAGCACCACACTAGCCTTTTTGGAAGAATCTGAATAGAATGATATCATCCAGGGCTCCAATAATGTACAAAGTTTAATAGAGAAGTATTGTTGTGATGAATGCTGTATATTACCTGAGATATCTCCCCGATATGGATGGGGATAATTACAGTCACCAGAAACTTCATTTGGACAATCTCACATCTGATAGAATTACATGTGTTGTGAATTTGAATAATTCTGTGTATGTTGTAGTCTATTCAGTTTCTGTTTTTCCAACCACGCTAATTCAGCTACCCACTTAGGCCAGTACTTTCTCACTGATTTTGCTTTTTTCTCGGGAAGGCTATTCGCAACCTTCCTGTGCAGGTTGACAGTGTAGACACTGTATTGGATGATGTCTCCTTGTCTGAATCCAGTGTAGTTATCATCCGGTTATTACAATTTGTCATCCCGATACTCCGTTCAGAATTAAGGTATGTATAAATGTTTAATTTGATTGTGTTAATTAATGAGTACAATGAAATGAAGGTAAAGTGATATCTTAAAAAAACTCGCATGATTTAGTTAGATCAAAATTTTTTGGAATAACACATGTTTGTTAAAAGGTATAATTTTATGTCATTGTTGTGAATAATAGTAGTGACAACTACAGCGACACATAAATAATATTTCTATCTCACTGGAGTTTCCTCATATAATTAAACAACTACAGTTATGTGTATAAAAACACCATGTAGGGTTTAGGGTTAATTGAATATGTATGTAGGCCTGGTGTGATGTTCAGTACTGTATGGTCACACACATCTTGACTTACACAGCATATAGAGATAATGAGATTGTGTAGGCCTGGTGTGATGTCCTATGTGGACACACATTTTGACCCCCACATTAAACATGTAGAGATTAAATTAGATTTGCGTAGGCCAGGTGTGATGTCCTATGTGGATACACATCATGATTACACAGTATACATGTTCAGATAATTAATAATATTGTGTAGGCCAGGTGTGATGTCCAATGTGGACACACATCTTGATTACACAATAAACATGAAAGATAATTAATGTTGTGAAGGTTAAGTGTGATGTCCTGTGTGGCCACACATCTTGACCCTCACATTAAACATGTAGAGATTAAATTAGATTTGTGTAGGCCAGGTGTGATGTCCTATGTGGATACACATCTTGATAACACAGTATACATGTACAGATAATAAATAATATTGTGTAGGCCAGGTGACGTCCTATGTTGAAACACATCTTTACTCACATAATAAACATGTATAGATACTTAATATAATGCTGTGTAGGCCAGGTGTGATGTCCTATGTGGACACACATCTTGACTCACACAATTAATAAACATGTAAAAATAGTTAATGTTGTAGGCTAGGTGTGATTTCCTATGTAGACACACATCTTGATTACACAGTTACCATAATTGATGTTGTGTAGGCGTGGTGTGACTTCCTATGTGGACACCCCTTTACTAACATTATAACATATAGATATAACTACATTTGTGTGTAGGCTTGGTGTGATGTCCTTTGTGGTCACACATTTTGACTCGCACTGTAAACATGTACACATTCCTTTTGTGTTGGCCAGGTGTGATGTCCTATGTGGACACACATCTTGATTCACACAGTAAACATGTATCTAGAAATTACATTTGTGTAGGCCTGGTGTGTTGTTCTATGTGGATACACACATTTTTACTCACACAATAAACATTTTACAGATGGTCAGATTTGTGAAGGCTTGAGTTGATATCCTATAACCATGACTGCAAATTCAAAATACAGGACAGCTGGAGAGATTGTAGTGTTCATTTAGATAGTTGTGTCAATAAGTGCATATATGAGAGACCATGACTGCATATTCAAAATATGGGATAGTGGAGTGATTGTCGTGTGCATGTGGATAGTCATGTGGATAGTATGTCAATAAGTGTAGATGAGAGACCATGACTGTACATTCAAAATATGGGATAGTGGAGTGATTGTTGTGTGCATGTAGATAGTTATGTCAATAAGTGTAGATGAGAGACCATTACTGTACATTCAAAATATGGGATAGTGGAGTGATTGTTGTGTGCAGGTTGATAGTTATGTCTCATAAGTGTAGATGGAGAGACCATTACTGTACATTTAAAAATGGGATAGTGGAGTGATTGTTGTGTGCATGCAGATAGTTATGTCAATAAATGTAGTTGAGAGACCATTACTGTACATTCAAATTATTGGATAGTTTGAGAGATTGTAGTTTTGTCAATAAATGTAGTTTAGGGACCATTACTGTAAATTCAAAATATGGGATAGTGGAGAGATTGTCGTGTGCATGTAGATAGTTATTTCAATAAGTTTAGATGAGAGACAATTACTGTACATTCAAAATATGGGATAGTGGAGTGATTGTTGTGTGCATGTAGATAGTTGTGTCAATAAGTGTAGATGAGAGACCATGACTGTACATTCAAAATATGGGATAGTGGAGAGATTGTAGTGTGTATGTGGATAGTTCTTTCAATAAGTGTAGATGAGAGACCATATCAGCACATGCAAAATATCCGATAGTGGAGTGATTGTAGTGTGCATATAGATAGTTATTTAATAAGTGTAGATGAGAGACCATGACTGTACATTCTAAATATTGGATAGTTAGATTGATTGTTGTGTACATGTAGACAGTTATGTCAATAAGTTTAGATAAGGGACCATGACTGTACATTCAAAATATGAGATAGTTGGATAGATTGTAACGTGCATGTGGATAGTCATGTCAATAAGTGTAGATGAGAGACCATGACTGTATGTTCCAAATATAGTTAGTTGGATAGATTGTAGCGTGTATATGGATAGTTATGTCAATGAGTGTAGATGAGGGACCATGACTGCACATTCAAACTATGGTATAGTTGGGGTGATTGTCATGAGTATATGTGGATAGTTATTGTCAATAAGTGTAGATGAGAGACCATGACTGTACATTCAAAATATGGGATAATGGAGCGATTGTTGTGTACATGTAGATAGTTATGTCAATAAGTGTAGTTGAGAGACCATTACTTGACATTTAAAAATGGGATAGTGAAGTGATTGTTGTGTGCGTAAAGATAGTTATGTCAATAAGTGTAGATGAGAGACCATGACTGCACATTCAAAATATTGGATAGTGGGATGATTGTTGTGTCAATAAGTGTAGATGAGAGACCATGACTGTACATTCAAAATATTAGATAGTGGAGTGATTGTTGTGTGCATGTAGATAGTTATGTCAATAAGTGTAGATACTGTACATTTAAAAATATGGGATAGTGAAGTGATTGTTTAGTGCATGAAGATAGTTGTGTCAATAAGTGTAGTTGAGAGACCATTACTGAACATTCAAAATATGGGATAGTGGAGTGATTGTTGTGAAGATGTAGATAGTTGTGTCAATAAGTGTAGATGAGAGACCATGACTGTACATACAAAATATGGGAACGTTGGAGTGATGTACGGTAGTGTGTATGTATATAGTTTTGTCAATAATTGTAGATGAGAGACCATGACTGTACATTCAAAATATTAGATAATTGGATAGATTGTAACGTGCATGTGGATAGTCATGTCAATAAGTGTAGATCTACTAGATGAGAGACTGTGACTGTACATTCAAAATATTAGATAGTTGGATAGATTGTAGCCAGTATGTGGATAGTTATGTCAATAAGTGTAGATGAGGGACCATGACTGCACATTCAAACTATGGGGTAGTTGGAGTGATTGTCGTGTGTAGGTGGATAATTATGTCAATAAGTGTAGATGGAGAGACCATGACTGCACATTCAAAATATTGGATTATGGAGTGATTGTTGTATGCATGTAGATAGTTATGTCAATAAGTGTAGATGAGAGACATTACTGTACATTCAAAATATGGGATAGTGGAGTGATTGTTGTGTAGGTGTAGATAGTTGTGTCAATAAGTGTAGATGAGAGACCATGACTGTACATACAAAATATGGGATTGTTGGAGTGATGTACCGTATGTGTGTATGTATATAGTTTTTTCAATAATTGTAGATGAGAGACCATGACTGTACATTCAAAATATGGGATAGTGGAAAGATTGTAGTATGTAGGTGGATAGTTATTTCATAAGTGTAGATGAGTGCATATCAGCACATGCAAAATATCTGATAGTGGAATGATTGTAGTGTGCATGTAGATAGTTATTTAATAAGTGTAGATGAGAGACAATGACTGTACATTCAAAATATGGTATAGTCTGATTGTTGTGTGATGTAGACAGTTATGTCAATAAGTTTAGATAAGGGACCATGACTGTACTTTCAAAATATTAGATAGTTGGATAGATTATAGTGTGTATGTAGATAGTTGTATCAATAAGTGTAGATGAGAGACCATGACTGTAAATTCAGAATATGGGATAGTGGAGTGATTGTCGTGTGCATGTAGATAGTTATTTAATTAGTGTAGATGAGAAACCATGACTGTTCATTCAAAATATGGGATAGTGGAGTGATTGTTGTGTGCATGTAGACAGTTATGTCAATAAGTGTAGATGAGGGACCATGACTGCACATTCAAAATATTAGATAGTTGGATAGATTATAGTGTGTATGTAGATAGCTATGTCTCATAAGTGTAGTTGAGAGACCATGACTGCACATTCAAAGTATGGGATGGTTGAGTGATTGTAGTGTGCATGTAGATAGTTATGTCATTAAGTGTAGATGAGAGACCATGACTGTACTTTCAAAATATTAGATAGTTGGATAGATTGTAGTGTGTATGTAGATAGTTATGTCAATAAGTGTAGGTGAGAGACCATGACTGTAAATTCAAAATATAGGATAGTGGAGTGATTGTCGTGTGCATGTAGATAGTTATTTAATAAGTGTAGATGAGAGACCATGACTGTTCATTCAAAATATGGGATAGTGGAGTGATTGTTGGGTGCATGTAGACAGTTATGTCAATAAGTGTAGATGAGGGACCATGACTGTACATTCAAAATATAAGATAGTTGGATAAATTATAGTGTGTATGTAGATAGTTATATCTCATAAGTGTAGTTGGGAGACCATGACTGCACATTCAAAATATGGGATGGTGAGTGATTGTTGTGTGCATGTAGACAGTTATTTCAATAAGTTTAGATAGAGGACCATGACTGTACATTCAAAATATTAGATAGTTGGATAGATGGTAACGTGTATGTGATAGTTATGTCAATTAAGTCTATAGATGAGAGACCGTGACTGTACATTCAAAATATTCGATAGTGGATTGATTGTCGTGTATGTGGATAGTTATGTCAATAAGTGTAGATGAGGGACCATGACTGCACATTCTAACTATGGGATAGTTGGAGTGATTGTCGTGTGTAGGTGGATAATTATGTCAATAAGTGTAGATGGAGAGACCATGACTGCACATTCAAACTATTGGATTATGGAGTGATTGTTGGGTGCATGTAGATAGTTATGTCAATAAGTGTAGATGAGAGACCATGACTGCACATTCAAAATATTAGATAGTTCGATAGATTGTAACGTGCATGTGGATAGTCCTGTCAATAAATGTAGATCTACTAGATGAGAGACCGTGACTGTACATTCAAAATATTCGATAGTGGATGATTGTAGCCAGTATGTGGATAGTTATGTCAATAAGTGTAGATGAGGGACCATGACTGCACATTCTAACTATGGGATAGTTGGAGTGATTGTCGTGTGTAGGTGGATAATTATGTCAATAAGTGTAGATGGAGAGACCATGACTGCACATTCAAACTATTGGATTATG